>NC_090937.1:273039639-273664639 GCF_040938575.1 Ambystoma mexicanum
CATGCTAACAGATCTGGAAGGTGTTTCCCAGGGACCACCGACTCCGTCCTGGCCATGAAGCAAACTGGGGCACTTGGAATTTAGAGGAGATGCGAACAAGTACAGGTCCACGAACCCCCAATGCTGGAACAGGGGCAACAAGGAGTCAGTGTTCAATTCCTGGTAGCCTGCTTCTGGTGTACATGCCTCCTGGTTGACTTGTCGATTTTTCTTGCGGTACCCTTGGAAGAGTGGTGCTCCGTCCGGTCCTTGGGAGGGGGTGGGAAGCAGGGAAGCATGCCACAGCACCGCCTTTCTTGCAGCGCTGCACCTACCATACATGAAGGGTCTACTGGGGGCTTGGGGATCGCCGCCTCCGGGGTCCGCTGAGGTATGGTCTTCCTCGCTGGCCTAGTCTACTGGTGGCGGCCATCTTGCCTGACACGTGCATGCATGGGGGACCGGCAGACAGTTTCCACGCATGAGGAATTCATGGTTGCTACAGGCAAACCAACAAAGCCTCAATCCCATACACAGTTACTTAAGGGAAACGGACGCCACTATCAGCGCGTCAAAAATTCTTGTTGTATGGTTTTGCGCTGCCCTTGTTGGTATCTGTACCTGGCTCTGCCTTCTCCTGGAGGTACCTGTGCCTCGCCCTGCCTTCCCTGTCCAGATTTTGTCTCATTATTCCCTTCTCTTCTCCTGTCTTCTCATTAACCTTGGACCATTACTACTTACTGGGTCCTAACTGTTTCTTTGCCCTCTTTCTGCCTTATATTTTCACTCCTTGGGCACCCATGTCAGTGTTCGCACTGTCTTGACACCATGTTAATACGTGGGTGGTCCCTCCCGTGTTGTTGGGAGAGGGTCACCAGTCTCTGAGTTCGGACTAGGGGAAATGTTCCTTCCCATACTATCCTGGGACCAGAGTGGACACCAGCACTGGGATGAACCTGGATCAAAGGAAGGCAAAAACCACAGGTATTCAGGAAATCCGAGGGCACACCATGACACAAACCGTGTTTGGCTGTGGCAGCATTGAAAGGGACTGTAAGCAACAGGTAGTCTTTCCAGGTGCTCCTTATTGCTGTAAATGCAAACCTGAAGTTGTGCATTTTCCCAAGGCCCGTGAGCAGAAACAAGACGACAATAAATGGAGAGTGGGAGGCTCTCCCTTGACGAGGACGGATTAGAGACACCCGTGCAGCAGAGGAGTGTAGATCCAAGAGCGCCCATAGCAGTAGCAGGAAGAAGCCAGGAAGAAGCAGCAGCAACCCGCAACCATTGTAATTGGGAGTCGGAAAAGGAAATGCCATACTCCTGAACAACCGAACTACCTTGCCGGTAACTGTAGCCAGGTTTACTTGCACTTGCGCGTACATCTAAGCGAGCAGAGGTTAACCGCAGAATTGGGAAGTCTTTCTGAGGATAGAAATGTAACATGCGCATATATAAAACGCAAAGTGTTCCAAGCACCGTTTAAAGAGACTGCATTAGAGACAATGCTTCCCGATACCTTGGTAGCTGAATGCTGACTGAAAGGTGTCAACGCATCTCCCTTTGAAATGGCATTTTATGAGTGAAACGAAATCCTGTATGCCTAATTTTGTTTTCAGTAGGAAATCTACCTCTTGCAACTATTAAAGGTTGAAGCAGAAGTCGTATAAGTGGTTGAAGCTGAAGCAAGAGCAAGTACTACCCAAGCCCATAGAGTGAACTCTATTAAAGTGAATCCCGCTCAATTAAGAACTATACACCAGTGTTCTGAAGTTGTTGAAGTTATTTTTACTCAAGAGTCCTCTAAATTAAATGTGAGAAATATATCCAAAGCTGGAAGAGTGGCAAAACTGCTTTGGGGTAACCATTGGAGGCAAAGTGTATATGAAGTTGGGGAAGGGAGTTGAGATCTTGTTAAAAGAAGCTGTTTTTGAATCTGCATGACAGACTATTTGAAAGGAGAAGAAGTGGTCTAAGAGCTAGAAGCAGATTTTATGGTAGCTGCAAGACATGCAAAGAGGCTGCCCTTTCTTGCCATCTAGGAAGGAAGAGTGTCATGCCAACCTGAAGAGGTCTTGTAGAAGTTGCCTTATATTTAAGTTGCAGTTATAGCAGCAAATGTATCTAAACCAGATGTTGTAGTAGCGGCAGCTGAACTGTGGTTGTCAATATTCTTGTCAGAAATGTCTAGTTTGAAGAAGCAGAAGCTGAAGCCAACTGTGAGCATGGGAGCCTGTTCTCATAGTTGTAAAGTAGAAGGAAGATGCTGAAGCAATAGCAAACCTTAAGTAGAAGCATCGTGACAAACTGTGTAGACACCACAGAAGTTGAAAAAGTAGTGAAGTTGATGCAACAGATACGTTTGACTTCAACTGACCCTGTTCTTTCATGGAAGGAAGTTTTAGGCAGAATCCTGTGCAGTGCCCTTAAGGACCACTACACACAATTAAGACTAAAAGTGGTAATACAAGTTCACCTTTGGTACAAGCCTGTACTACTATGTTAAAGTGGTAGCAGTAGCGGAGCAGCCAGGCTTATCTCAAGAGTATATGAGCAGTAGCAGAGATTACACAAAGGGACCACAATTACTGTGACTCAAGCAAACACTGACTCAAGGTTTCAGGTAAAAAATATAAGTACATTTATTTTTAAACCATTTGTTATAAACACAACACTTCTATTAATTCCAAACCACACGTAAAATACACTACAACCAACCAATTTACTTGGTACCGTATAACTTAACGTAACTATCCTATGTTATAACAGACCAGTGTTGTGAAACAAAAGACGTTACCGGGAATACATATGCAATCACTTTTTGACAGTAATGACAGGTCGGTCTTACTAAAGATACGCGTATCCACGACAAGATATGTTACCAGGGCAAAAACACTCTTAGTCCTGAGTTACCCAGAGAGAGTTGGGGGCAAAAATCATAGGCAATATTTTAGTCAGGGCAGACAGAATCAGAGAACACTAGTTGACAGGAACTCAAGAGTCAATAGGCCGGAGCCAATGTCAAGTGAAACCGGGTTCCTGTTGTCGAGGATCACACAGTCGGACAGTTCAAGATTCAACGTTGCCAGGAGGACTTAGATATTGTCACAGAGGAAGCAAAAGTTATAAGGAGGAGGCAAGATAAGGGCAAGCCTTGTAGGAGGAGAAAAGGGATTCACCCTAGCTCCTCGAAGCAGAACACAGAACCTTATTCAAGGAAGAAGCTGCTGCCACGGCAGTTGTTCCTGGTAGTTTCCTGCAGACCCGCGGTTCCTGGAGCTCCGGCAAGAAGGACGACGTCTGGAGGGGTCTGCACTATGCAGGGATGAAGCCAGCAGCAGCGACGGTGAATAAAAGGTGCGCTCCTTAAAAACAGGAGAGGCTCTCCAGATGGCTATCCGGACCACTACAGCAGTGTGCAGCGATTTAGACCAAGAAGAGGATCCTCTGGCTGTGGAAGATGAGCTGGTTATCCCCACCAGGCTCAAGGGAAGAAGACTCCGGACTGGATCTTCTCTGGTCGTCGAAGGGTAGATAGCTCAGGACTGCAGCAGGGCTTCACCGGGACGGGATAGTTGCAGCAACCGTCTTCTTCTCCGCTTCTCTTCGGTTCCTTGTAGTTCCAGACTTCCAGCCCAAGAGTTCTGCCTTTTACTCAGCCTGGCTGTCAATCACGCAGCAGGGGGGTTTGTCCAGCCCGGACAACCACCTCAGCCAATCATGGCAAAGTGCGACTTGGGTTTCCTAGGATACTCTGTGCAGGGGGTGACTACACCCCTCCCTCACATTCAGCCCACTTAGACACCCAGGCGCCTTGAGGAGGGCTTCTCTGCAGAAGCCCGACAAAAGACGTTGAACAAAGAAGGCAAACCTGGTTTGCCGCACAAAGTAAAAGACACGAAGGACTTTAACAAAAAGAAATGGCGAATAAACACGACCGGAGCCAAAAGAAAAAGTATTTGGCCAAGCGGGTTTATGTTCTAGGCTAATATAATAGCCTAAAACAATACCAGGTTTATATAGTATAAATGCGGGAGAAAAGTTAGGGTAGATACCACTGCCACCAGCCAAGTCTAAATGTTAAAAGAGCAAAACAAGGCTCTAGGCGGTACAGATAAAAAGGGCTAAGAAGTAACTCTTTCCAATACTCCATGTAAAATGGTGTGTACTGGATCTGTGGTTAAATGACTATGGAAAGTTAATGGCAACTTTACCCTTTTCTGGGGGACAGTCAGCCCCAGAAATGGAGTTGGTAGGAAGTCTAAAAGACAACCCTGTGTCACTACAGTGAAGGTGCTGTGTAACACACAAAAGAAGGGGGCTACTGAAGTGGTGTACTCCAGAGCCCACAAAAACAGATGAAATACACATGGTAAAACATGGGTAAGAGTAGGGGAAAAGCTCACACTCTTATCAAGTGAAAAAAATAACTCCAGCAAAGCTGCTGAGGACTCACTAGGTAAGGGAAATTAGCCATTGAATGAGAATTCTCCCCAACAGGAAGTCATGCACGAAACTCCATTGGTGCTATTTTCCTTGTGGAACTTTTGTTTCTTTGGAACATTTTCAAGACTTTGGTTAAGACTTTCGGTTCCTTGGAGGAAAGTGACTGAGACATTCCTTGGGGGGCAGGATCTGCCCAGGATCACTAGAAGTCATCCAAGACACTGGGTGCTTGGGAATCTTTTATTTATGTTGTTTTCATGTTGCTTTGAATGTTTATGTTGCTTAGTATGAGGGTTAGTTTTGTGAATGCTAGGAGATTTCCCCATAGATCTAAGAAAAGGTAGGGACTCCCGTCGAAGAGTTGGTTTAGTTAGGGTTTCTTCTATAATTGGATGTACAATAAAATGGCAAATCCTGAAAAAACTAAAAGTCATGAGTCTCACATTACTGATCCCTCACACTGCCCTCTATCTTATCATTCTTGCCCAGGGTCAGACCTTCAGTGTCGTCCTCAAGACTTTGCGGTTGAGCAGGCTGGTGACTTCGAAAGTGGTCTTCCCTAACCCCAACTTTGCTGCAGGTTCCCTCAAGGCCTGCAGGTTCATAGACCAGCATGAGCCACACTGCTCTGATGTTATGGCTCGCCCCTAGAAACCACACACAGATACTGTGGGTTCTGTGATGGACATCTTGGAGCTGATGTCTTGGCAGCGTTTAAAACCAAACAGTTTAGGGCCTGACAAAGTGCAGTTTAAAAAAAAAGGGTTTTCGTGATCGGACCAATACAGCATGCTGAGCGCACAAAAAAGGAACTAAGTTATGGGGGCATAGTACATACAATAAGTAGTGACAACATAATGCCTGGTGTCGAGGAGCACGAGAGGTGAGGAAGGTGTCTGTGAGCCGAACTGCATCCCCCTCTCGAGATTTTCCAAGAGAAACTGGCACTGGAGGGGAGCTATCCAGAAGAGGAATCTGTGAGAGGATGCAATCCATTGAAAATATATGCCTCACTACTTCCATAGATTTTACACTGTCACATTACTGGTAATGACACCTTTTTCATGAATATACCACAAAAACACAACAAAAATGAATGAAAACGCAAACTTAATCAACAGCAGCATGAAAAAAGAACGACGTGTTTTTGAGGATGTGGCAAACGCTTTCCAGAGGGAAAGTGATGCATACACAGATACCATTACTACCATCTATAAAACACTGCACAACACTTTTGTTAATGTTTAAAACTGTCTTGTAACATTGACTATTGAGGAAAGGGCCAAAATAACATGTAAATATGACAATGAACCGAACAGTTTGGTATACATTCTCCCGGATTGAGAGGTCACACAATCTCAGAAGAGTGATTTAACATCACTTATGACCAGTAATAAATAAATCACTATGCAATAATTTGCTCAAGAATGCAGGAAATCTAGACACTTACCTGTGTGCGTTTACAATGGCGAGACTGGAGTTCACATTGATTGCTAAAAAGATGAGAACACAATTTAGTTTCATACAATAAAGCACCACTCAGGTGTTATCAATTGTTGCTCACAGCCATAGCTACTCTCTTCAAGCACACAAATGGCAGATATTCTATTTTGGTAATAAATGGAAAAGGAGCAAATTGATAATTCAATCCCATCTCAAAGATCTGAAAACGAACCACACCTCCCCCTTTAATTCTCAGTTTATTTTTGTGCTAGCAGCAGAAACGGTGCAAAGTACATCTGCTTATTTAAGTCTAGAGAAAAATAAATGTTTAAGTTGCAGGGCCTTAATCTGTTCCAGTGAAGTGTTCTTTCAGGATCTAAGTCACTAGACTTAGTCACTGGCCATGTCTCAAACTGCACAACTGTCTAGCTCATGAACACACATTAAAAAAATAGTTTTTTATAAACCCATTCCATGGAATATTGAGAGCTGGACATGTGACGAAGGCCAGTGCCTTAAGCTGGTTAACGTGACTTGGGTGACCTTAAGGGCTGGATGTCTCCAACCACTCCATGATGCAGGCCCCAGAGGAGGTGCACGTAGGGTCCCTCCCCCCCCCCCCCCCAAGCTCCCCAACCAATCCCCAGCCTGATTCACCCTACTGTTAAAAAGCAGAGAAAGACCAACACTAAAGGTGTGCTTTAAACAAATATTTACCATGAATGTGTACATGTTTGAGCCAAACTAAGAGCACAAAAGCACTTAAGAAAAAGCAGAATGCTCGAAAATTCCAGTTCTTTAGATGGTGAATATCAAAGAAGTTCCCTTCCTGGAAAGGCTAATCAATTCCTGGTTACTCACCGTCCTGGTTTTTAATGTCTTCTTGCACTTCATTCTGGTCTCCTTGGGTTGATGACTCAATGCCGGGTAGTAGCTGAGTCGTCCATCCCTTTCCTCAAGTCTACAGGCCTTGATTGTCCCCGAACACTAGGTCTCCAAAAGGTGGAGGATACTGACCGGGATCGTAGAAAGCAAAATCCCTGAAGCTTCAACCCACTAGTTGTTTAGGAAAGTGATTTTACCTAACAGCTTTGTCTCTGCTTCTTCGCCAACTATCTGTTTCAGTGTCCTGGCTCTCTTTCCTCAAGGCCCCATTCTCTCCTTCCTCCTCAACGGACCACAGCAGTCTGATGCCCAAAGGGTATGCTCTTACACCTCCTGTTCTCTCCTTTCTGTAAAGGAAGCCCTGGTATCACAAGTATGACACCAACACAAAATGTACATTTTGTAAAACCTTTATTCAATTCTCTGGGTTTGGAAAAACTCCTACTTTGCTCTATGGCTAAAATGGAAATACCTTTGACTGTTCTCCAGCATGGGTCTGGCTTGGATTCACATGCTCATTCCCCGTCGTCAGGCTGGGATTCCTCAGTAAAAGAAAAAACAGTTTCAGTTTCATTTCTAAACTGTCTTTGATCTGGGTCATACTGCCCCCAGTCAATGACTGCCCTCTACCTAAGCCCCTCCTCTAGCAGCCATCTTCAGATTTGTGGCACTTACAGTGGCAGTAGGACCAAGAGAAGAGCCGCAGAGGGGCAGGCGGGAGGGTTCTCATGTGAATCCATGCCAGACCCATGCTGGAGAACAACAGTTACAGGTAAATAACTTGTTCCTTCTCCAGCATGGGGTCTGGCATGGATTCACATGCTCATGAATAAAGAATACATAGAAGTACACACAAGCACAACCACGGGAGGCTCAACAGAAGCAATCGCTTACCTCCTCACCAGGCTCACCTTCAAGCGAACAGGTTGCGCAGCACTGCTTGGCCGACTTTGGACTCCACCATGGAATCCCTGTGGACGCAGAAGAATTTCTTGAAGGTGTGCGTCGCCCTCCACGTAGCAGCCCCGCAAATGTCCAGCAGGGGCACACCAGACAGGAACGCAGTACTAGCAGCGATCTCACTAGTAGAATGGGCTCTCGGACAGCCAGGCAGCGGTCGGTTTGCCAACCGGTGACAGTGAGCGTTACAGCCTGAGAGCCACCTGAAATGGAAGCCTTGGACAGGGCCTTCCCATGGTTCACAGGGCCAAAGTTCACAAAAAGCAGAGAGGTTTTCCGGAAACTCTTTGTGCGTGCCACATAAAACATCGGCGCTCTAGTCACATCCAGTGAGTGCAAAGTCCTTTTAGTCAGCGACGAAGGTGTCGGAAAAAACACAGGTAACACCAATGGCTTGTTGAGATGAAATTCCGACGGAACCTTGGCATGAAGGAGGGGCGTGTCGGCAGCAGCACCCTCGTCTTGTGACAAGCCAAGTAAGGCTGCTTGCATGACAGGGCCTGGATCTCACAGACTCATCGTGCAGAGGTGATGGTCACGGGGAAAGCGGTCTTCCATGACAGAAACTTGAGCAGAGCTGAATGCATACGTTCGAACAATGCCCCCATGAGCCTAGTGAGCTCCACATTGAGTTCCCATGCCAGGGCCAGAGCCTTAACCGGCAAGAACAAGCAGAACAGTCCCTTGATGAATTACTTAACTAGACGGTGCAACCACAATGAGGACCGTCCCGGAGATCTGGTGTAGCAGGAGATAGCTGCCAGATGAACCTTGATGGGGGAGTGAGCCAGCCCCGATTTAGTCAATGAAAGCAAATACAGAAGTACTTGAGGGGCCGTGACCGTCAGAGGGTTGATCTTCTGCGAACGCCACCAAATTGCTTCCATTTATGTCCGTAGCCTTTTAAAGTAGATGACGCCCTGGCCTTTGCGAGTACCTCCTTGCAGTCGGCTGGAAGATCGTAGCCCCTGATTTCTAATGCTGCAGGAGCCAGGCCTTTATGTTCAGAGACCCCAGGTCGTGGTGCAGAATTGCGCCTCCTTCCCTGGCGAGAAGATCCGCGACCACTGGCAGCTTGATTGGAGGGGACGTTGACATGCTGAGAAGGTCCGGGGTACCAGATCTGCCTCGGCCACGCTGGTGTGACAAGGATCATCCTGCACCGGTACCGTCTGAGTTGATTGATGACTCGAAGAAGCAACGGCAACAGAGGCATCTGTTGGTGGAGATGGTCTCCCACACGCCGATGAAGTTCGCCAGCCGGCCTCCCACTGGGGTGCATGGGTGAGGGCCCGTCATCCTGGCCGGTTAAATCTTGATTGGAGGTCGACGGGCCACCTTGCTGTCTCTGACGGCGATGGCGTCCGCCCCCAAAGGCCTTGGAGCGACCCCTGTTGGCTTCCTGGGTCGAGGGGTGGGAGAGCTGGCAGTAAGAGGAAGAGCTCCTGCCGAAGCCCTTCGAAGACCAGATAGAATTCCCTCCTGAGGCACGAAAGTCGGTCGTCGTCGTAGAGTGCCTAGGGCACGTGCCGTCTCCGTGTCCGTCTTGATGGCCTGGAGGGATTCATCCACAGTCTTCCCGAACAGGTTGTCCCTGTCAAAGGGCCTGTCCAAAACCCTTGTCTGGACCTCCTGTCTAAAGTTGCTGGCCTTGAGCCAGCTACGACGGCGAAGGCAGACGCCGTTTCCCATCTGGCAGAAACCTGTGTCCGCAATGTCTAGGGCCACCGTGATGGCGTGGTCCAACGCCACCTCGCCGCCTTCTTGAAAGATTGCTAAAGCCTCTACCCGCATGTCATCGGGGAGGAAGTTCAGTAGGGGAGCCAACTTAAACCAAAGCTCCCGGTCGTATCTGGTCACGATCGCAAGGATGTTGGCTGCCTTGATCGTCGTCGCTGCCGAGTAGATTACCTTTCTACCCATAGAATCCAATTTCTTCCCCTCGTTGTCCGGATGAGGTGCAAGAAGACGCTGAACTAGACTATTTCGTCCTGGCGGCTGCAGAGACAACCGAGTCCGGTGACAGTTGAGACCGCAAGCACTTGGGTGCAAAGTCTGGCACCCTGTACTTTTTCTCTAGCCAGTCTCTACTTGCTGGGGCTGTTGAGGGGTTCTTCATCAGAGCCAGCCCTTCATCCCAAACATCGTCCAGGAGCGGGACCGAAAGAATATTCTTCCTCTTCGCCTCCTGGCGCTGATAGAAGGACCCTTCCTTCCTTCTCCTCCAGCGTGTGTCAAGGAGTTCCCCCCTTCTCACCTGAGTCCGTTCTTTACTGGTGTCCTTGGTCGATGCCTTCTTGCGGATTGAAGAAGGTATATTCTTATTGCGGTATAAGAAGGTATTTTTGAATAACTTGTGTTTCCCCTCCCTTGTGAGAAATTGCTAGAGCATCCCTTGCGTGTGTTCTTCACTGTGCCGTTTTGCTCAATTTTCACTCTGGTTCACTTGGTCTACAATTTAACTTGGGAGTGTGTATATTTTTCCTTTGACTTAATTTAACTTGCTTGATGACTGTGATATATATTTATTTTATACACTTCTAATAAAACACATGTAACTACTTTTTAATACAAAGCTTTGGTCAGTGTTTCCTTGTACCATAGTACAGTAGGCCTATTGTGTAAACCCTGAATACTGCTCATCTCCCTCTTGAGATAAGTCTGACTGCTCACCCACAGCTACCAACTAAATCTTTGTGGTACAGACTGATACCAAAAGGGGATTTATTGCTCTCACCTGTAGTCCTAATTCTGTGTAGTGCTCCCTAAGGGAACTGCACAGGATTCTGCCTAACAAGGAGAAAGACAGTTTATAAACGAAACAAACAGTTTTTTTCTTTTACCGAAGATTCCCAGCCTGACGACGGGGAATGAGCATGTGAATCCATGCCAGACCCCATGCTGGAGAAGTGAGTATTCTCTACCATCAAATAATAAAGAAAATACAGTCCTAGTCAGTCTCTGTCAAATCAAAATGGCCTATACTAACAAAACCTAATGCCTGCCCTTACACTTATACAAAAATTGTGCAAAGGGGAATATGTATGCAAAGGAAAATCAGAGTTAGAATATAAACAATCAAAGTGGCTGAGTTAGCTCTCCTCCCCATGTTTGACAGTATGGAGTACGTTTGACAGTATGGAGTAAACCGGTCCCTGTAGATTGGATGACACACACTGGCTCACGTTCTCAAAACAAAGCAGTTCAAAACGTGGATAGAGGCCCACCTGGCCTTCCATGTTAATGTAACTTTTCCAGCATTTCAAAAGTTTCTTCACAGTTCAACAAAAAGGTACGCAATTCAAACAAAAGTTCACATAGGTCTCCCTCTGTCAGGCTCAGACCTTTTCCTGTTGTCGAAGACTTTCGAATGTGCGAGGCTTTTACTATACACCTCCACAGGACCACTTTGACTTTTCCCTTCAATAGCACTCTTGCGTTATTTGCACAAGTGTTTCTCGTTCTATGTAGTTCAATATCATAAGCACAAGAGTTCAATGTTCACTTTCCATTTCCCCCTTTGCTGCGATCAATCTTGATCATTGTGCTTTTTAAAGTTTTTTCACTTCGTGGCTTTAGAACAAAACATTTCACCTTTCGCTGAGACTTTTAAGTGGGCTACTTCCTTTCGTCAGACCACTCCGCTACCCTGTATCAGGGCTTCACAGTCATCGTTAATTTTAAAGTTCACCACAGGTCTGCCTTTCTTCGCGTCTCATCCACACGCGTGCAGCCTATCAATTGTAAGATATATTTTTCCCACTTCAATCTTTCCTTAACACACACCGTCTTTCATCTTGCTCGTCAACTCACCGGCTGTGTGCATTCCTTTCTTGTCTTCGTTGTTTTAATTCACAAGTCAAGGTTAATACCACAGGCTTGGCCTCGCCTCCCCAACTCTGTCGTTCACCGGGAGGGTCGCGGGCGCCTTTGAAACACAATGCTGTCTTCTTGTCTGGAATGTGGCCTTCTCCACGTATCTCTTATGGTTCTTTGGAGGCAACAACCTCCTGAAGAAAACTCCTGGGTTCCTTTACCCTTGGTTCTCGTCCCTCGATCTGTCGCTCTGCTCCAGTAGGTTCACCATCACCCCGGAAGTTCTGCTGCTTCTAGTGTTCCACCTTGCTCAGAGTGTGTCTCTATGTTTCGCCTTTTATCCGTGTGCGGAGAGCTAATTGGTATAAGATGTATGTGATTTTGCCTGACTCGATTAGCAGGACATGTCCAATGAGATATTTAAGGTTTAGTCTTGTTAGTCTCAGTCACCCTCTTCCTCTGCCCAGTTTTTGTGTAGAAAAGGGGCGTTGGGGGATTTGGGGGGGAGGGGGAGTTGGGAAATCAGAGAATCCTATGAAATAGGAGGGGTTATGGGTAAGGGAAAGTGGGGAATACTGCGTCTCATCATCCCGCACTTATCCACCCCCAGGGTCTGGATCCAAAGGCGATGGCTGTGCCCTGGCCACCTGAGAGCGAGATCCCCAGGGGCTAGTAAATGAGACACCCTTTGGTTTCTCACATTTCCGACTGGGTTCTCCTCTTGCAACTCAACGCTTTACCATGTGCTCCTACCACCTCCCTTCCCAGTCTCTCCCCCTTCCTAAGGGACACTGTCTCCAACGTTACCGTTGTTGATTGCCATGACCACCTCTACTTTTGTTTTCTTTCACCCTCCTTGATTTACACTCCAATATTCTCCCTCCTCTCTAATTTATCCTCCTGAAATCTCCTTCAAACCTTTTCCCTCCAATCAACTTGATCTACTGCATCACAACCACCACATTGCCTGTCTCCACCAATCTCCTCTGTGACTCGCTCGCCAGCTCCTTCTACCCACACCACTATAAAACTGTTTGCATCCGTTGTAGGGACTGTGGCACGGCTACGGAATGATACAAGCAAGATAACTTAAAGGAAATGGGATTTAAAAAAGACTGATAGGAGATCTAAGATGGCCGCCGGAGGGAAGAAACTGTGCTAATAGTGCTCCCACCACCAAAAAAAAGGAAAAAGAAGCAAAAGAAAACCTCCCCGGGTGCGTTGGCCCAGTGAATTCTCCTGTTTTGAGGCTCTGGCGGCTGAGGTGACAGCGAAGCACACATTCGGCGGCATCACGGCAGTTAACGACGCGGGGCGGCCCGACAGAGGAGTATCGCGCACCGGGCCGGAGTGTCACCGGCGGCGAGGAGAGTGCGGGAGTACCCGCGGACCCAGTGGGTTCCCTGCTAATAAAGGAAATTGGGCTTCGGAATATACTGCCCAAGAGTGGACGTGGAGGATCGACAGGCGGGCGAGCAGCCCAAAGGCAGCGGAGACGAGGAGGAGCGAAGTTGGGACGGCCTGCCAGGGATAGGTGTGCTCCAGCTCGCCCGAGGCCCCAAACCTGTCCGAGTCCGGAGCGGCTGCAGAGGGAGGCTCTGCTGATTGACCCAAGAGGAGCCGCCAAGAGGTGGTGGGGCGGCCCGGCCTGCGCTGGTGGCATCCCTGCGGACGTTCTCTTCGGGAGAAGCACATACCAGAAGAGCGACAAGGGCAGCTGTGGCGTGGGAAAAGCCCAGAACCAGTATATTCGAGGAGAAGGAACCAGGATCAAGAAGCACGTATCTGAGGCCGGATCAGCAACGGGGTGCCACAGTATACAGTACAATGATCCGGACTGTGAGTGAGTAACACGTGCATCCTTCCCTCCCCCCAGTGAAATCTACCAGACAGCGATAAGGAGCCATAGGGGAGTACATGAAGGGGAACCTGAGGGGTCAATTCCAGCTCGTCACCGGGCACCCAACATGGCCGGGGGTAGAGGGGGAGCTACCCCCAGTCCTACATAGAGCCTGCTTCCGTGAGGCTCGGGAGGGGTGGCTGGGATGCAAGCTGGGGCACAAGGGCAAACTGTAGGAGGCGGACCTCGCCCGCCCAACAGCACCTCTCGCTGGAGATCATCCACCCCCCTGCACTCCGCCTCCCTGGAGCGAAGAAGCAAAGGGCTCAAACACTGGCCCACAAGGAACTGATACCATGCACGGAACAGAGGGCCCGCATGAAGAGTGCTCGGGGCAGAAGAAAGATTTAACAAGCAGCGGGCCATCCCGACCTACAGAGCCCAAAACAAGAACCCCATCCTGCACCAGTGACCCCTAGTGGCAGTGCATGCTCTTTGCGAAAAGGCACAAAGAGGGGGGGGGCAACCAGGATATACCCGGTGCCTCCAGAGCAGTCCATCCTCCCCCCAGAGGAATCCCATGGAGTAGCCTGCACAGCAGACGACGTGCACTGCAAAGATTTGTCAGGAAAAGAGAAACGGCCAATTCACCGGGAGTGGGGGGGGGGGCGCATAGCGGCTGCCAAAGCGCCCACTTACGAGACATTATGTCAAAAAACAGAGGGAAGGCTCCCACAACCCCGGATAAAGGGAACAAGCAGCGCTCGGAAGGAGTGCTCCAGAAATTATGGAGGAAAGAGGAAGGGGCCCAGACAGACAGCGGGAAAGAGGGGAACAGGATCGAAGAGGAGTCCCCCCCAGGAAGACCAGGAGGACAAAGGGGTCACAAAAAAATTACTAGAGGAATGCTTTCAAAGTTTTGGAGACAGGATGGCTAACGTGATGCAAACCCAGATCGACAAAATGAAGGAGAATCTGATTGGGGCACTTCGGGAGGTTAAAAACGATGTACAGAGATTTGAAGCGAGAGTGGACACCAACGAGATGGAAGTGTAGAAATTTGCGGACAATGCTCACAAGGTTCAAGATCTGATGGAAAACCTGGCCAGGGGCACCCATAACTTAGAAATTCAGACGGAAGACTTTGAAAACAGGTCGAGAAAGGCAAACATAAGGGTAAAGTCAATTCCTGAGACGGTGGGGGACACAGACCTCCGGCACACAGTTAAGCTAATATTTGCTTCCCTGGCTGACG
This sequence comes from Ambystoma mexicanum, assembly GCF_040938575.1. NCBI lineage: Eukaryota > Metazoa > Chordata > Amphibia > Caudata > Ambystomatidae > Ambystoma > Ambystoma mexicanum. The sequence continues at coordinate 273,054,264 of NC_090937.1, forward strand.
TCCCAAACCCCAAAGACGTCCTGGTGGACAGGGTGCACAGAGTGGGGCCCAAGAGGAATGAACTAGGTGCTAGGCCAAGGGATGTGCTGGTGGCATTACACGAATACACGCAAAAGGAGAAGATCCTTTGGGATGCAAGGCGCTCGGACAATCTGAACTTCAATGGGAACACTATCCAGCTTTACCAAGACATTTCCCAAATAACCCTCACCAAGAGAAGGCAGATGCGCCTGATAACACAGGAATTACAGAAAAGGGGCATTAGATACAAATGGACTTTCCCGTTCAGCCTTGTGTTTGAGTTGGACAAAAGATAGAGAAGGATTACCACCTTGGAAGAGGGGGCATATATCCTCGATATAGAGAGGCGGACAAGTCTTGGAATGGGCCGCATGACAAGAGTGATCGAAGCCCAAAAAAGAAGGTGTGGGAGTGGTTGATGCAAGAATCAAGGAGGAAAGCAAGGTGTCAAGCTGAGATGTTCGTGAAGACTGCGTACCTGTTTTCCTTGATGTGGATCTTGTTGGGGCCGCCAGACTGCAGTCAGCTGAATGATGAGTGTGTGATTCGGGGAACCCGCCTCTCCACCACTCAAATGGTACAGGGTGGAGGATGGACAGACTCCCAGCGTCACGGAAGGCACTCTCCTGATTAACGTGACGGTGGGACTGTGCAAGCACAGACAGGAGAGGCAACAGTCAGTTTGAAGAGTTGAAACAAGGCGAAGTCCAAGGTGAAGGTCGATGCACCAAGCTGCAGGCGAACTTCGGATAGCTGGTTGAAGATGGGACACCAAGCACCAGGCGGAATCAGACTGAAAAAAGGGGAACCAGATTGGAAGGGAACAAACTGGAAAGGGCCCAATAGGTCCCAGGGGCATCAGCGGGGAACCCTTGAACCGGGGAAACACAGGGCAAGAACAAGGAACCAAGGAGACTGAAATCAGAACAAGAGGGACCCAAAAGACCCTGAGCTAACTAGACTCCCAAGCAGACAAAAGGGTAAGCAGGCAACAGGACCCTAGGTAGAACAGGGTACCCCGGTAGACTGAAGGCAGGGTAAGTAGAACAGGATACCCAGGCAGGCTGAATGCAGGGCAAGTAGAACAGGATACCCAGGCAGGCTGAATGCAGGGCAAGTAGAACAGGATACCCAGGCAGGCTGAATGCAGGGCAAGTAGAACAGGATACCCAGGCAGGCTGAAGGCAGGGCAAGTAGAACAGGATACCCAGGCAGGCTGAAGGCAGGGTAAGTAGAACAGGATACCCAGGCAGGCTGAAAGCAGGGCAAGTAGGACAAGGGACCCAAGGTAGGGAAGGGTGCCTAGGCAGGCAGAGGGCAAGGCAGGGTAATAGGAAGCTGGAATCTCAGGAAACCAGGAGCGAGCAACACGAACGAAGCTTCCGCGTTGAGACGCGATTAGCTTCTGTTGCGGTTTCCTTTTATGGGCCGCCGGCACCCGCGAGGCCTGAAACGCAAGCCGTTTCATCTCCGAGCGCCGGCGGACCCAAAACGAGGCTTGGAAGGCAAGCCCTTCCCAGTTGTCACGGCTCGCTCCCTTCGCTCCCGTTCCCGCCACTTGGGAGCATAGTTTGGGGTTTATTCCCTACTGGACATTTCCTCCGAACCTTACTCTACAGTACTGTGATGAATTAGGAGCACTAAAACCCTATTTTCCAAGTTACTTCCCTTCCGGATCCATTCCAGGTTTTTGGCAGCCAGCATGCTACTTTAATCTAATGACTATGCTTTCCGGAATGACTATGCTTCCCAGAATGCCTGGCTCACTGCTTCACCTCCTCCCTTGCAGGACAAGGTTGGGTGGAGGATAGGCAACACCTGTGGCTGCAGGTGCAGCAGGCGGCACACCTGAGAGGTGTGCTTGTTAAGCAGCTTTAAAAGCCTCAGTTTGCTTCAGTCCAGCGCTGGTCATTGTTGCAGCGTTCCTGTCGTGACTGGTCCCTTGTTCCTGGTTCCTAGTTTTTGTGCCCAGTTTCTAGTTAGTGTTTCTTGTTCCTTGTCCTGGAATTCGTATTTGTATGCTTAATTGATTTCTGCCTTCTGGAAATCCCTTTCTCTCTTTCTCTGTCTGCAGGCAGCCTTTCTCTGAGCTTTCCTTTTGCTGCAGCCCAATTGCCTGTGTTCACTGTTTCCTAGAAATTGTCCTTTGCTACTGAAAGACTTGATGCATTAATCTTTCCTTTACAGGTTTAGTTTCCTGCCTTTTCACCTTGGATGGGTGGGAAGGTTTCCCTTTTGATATCGTTTTCACTGCTCCTGATCCTTACCTTCTATTGGGATCCATGCCATGTTTTCCTATACACTTTTGCATTTATTTCCTATTTTATTATTAGGTGTGGGAAGCTGTTGTAACTAGCTCCTGTGTGATTATCTTTTGTTTTCCACACTGTACTATTCCTTCTTGCCTCTTGACTTGGGTTTAGGTATTTAGTTATCCTCACTCTTTGCCTTTACTGCCTTCTGGGTTCTTGTTTGATTTACAGGGTTGTGGGTTTAGTACTGACTTTTGAGTGGTCTTTCCGGTCCTCGTGAGTACGGACATCCAAGTGGTCTTTCCGGTCTTCGTGAGTACTGGCATTCATGTGGTCATTCCGGTCCTTGTGAGTATTGTTTCCAAATTCTTTATTCAGTACCGTCTAGAGTGTCAGCTCACAGATTCTGTCCCTGCTTGCCCTCTACGTGGGCTTAGCGCTGTCAGTATCTGTAATAGCATAGTGGGTAAGGAGTTTGCCGACTTTCCTTTCAGTCATAAGGAGGTTCTAAGTGCTTACCCTACATTCCTTTTCATATAGTGGTATACACGAGTCTTGGGTATTGAATGCACGTTGTTAGATTCAAGGTTGTTTACTGTGTATTTTGTGCACATTTCCCCTGCCATACCCATCGCCTTCTTCCTTTCCTGACACCAGTGTACAGGCCCAATCTACGGCGCATGCGCGGAACCGAGACAGCGGTCTGCTGCGCATGCGCCGCAGCCCACCAACAGCGGTTCCTGATGCTCTCCTCCTGGCGGCTCCCCAGACGCGAAAGCGCGTGTAGATCCGCCAGGAAGGAGAAGGGAGAGCGATCGCACTGGACCTCCCCAGAAGTGGCGTGACACAAGGAGAAGAAGGGGTCCATCGGGCCCGAATCATCAAGTCAAAGCCCCTTCGCAGGAAGCGGAGGCCCTTGACAAGTCTCCTAGCTGAAGACTGCCGCGTCCATGGGGGCCACAGTAGGAGCACCCGGGGAGGGGTAACTAACATATGTGGAATTAGGTGGGGGAAGGGGTTGCGGAAGGGGGGGGGTCGCTGGATAACCAAACGGGTCAGGGTAGACCCGTCAGAGGGACCACTGGCAGTGGAATGGTTCACTACACCCGAGGAAGAGGTTCAGGGAGGGCTATATGCTGGTGGTGCCAACCCAATGAGGGGGGCAGGGGAGGGCCAGGTCAGGGTGGAGGCATCGACCCGCAGCGGGCTGGGGCCAAGTGGATACACCGGTACCTATGGGCTATAGATAGGTCGCTAAGAATGATGTCCCTAAACATCAAGGGACTGAATTCGCTGATAAAGAGGAAAAAAATTGAAGTTGTTTCTAGCAAGAGAGAACCCAGACATTATAGCCCTACAGGAGACACACATACAGGAAAAGGATAGACAGAGCTTGAGATTAAAAGGGTACAATCGACTACAGCAATCCAACAACCCTGGGATGAAAGGAGTGCCCTTATAGCCCTGGGAAATGGTCTAGATCTGATCCCAGGTACATCCAGAGATACTACAGGCAGATTCTTAGCATTAATCCTCCAAGGGGGAGGGAGACGAGAACACTTGCAACTATCTATGCTCCTAAAACAGGGCAAGACCACTTCATACAATGTTACATAAACTAGAACGGGTTGCCAGAGGCAATATAATATTCACAGGAGACTTCAACCTAGCTTGGGACCCGGCAAGGGACAGGAGTGCAAGACTTTTCCACACCCAAACCAAACCATAGAGGGAGCTTCAGGACAGAATGGATAACCTCTCACTGGTGGACGCTTGGAGGGATAAGGGGGAAGACACCAGGGGGTATACGTTTTACTCCCATGCAGATAGGTCAGCGTCAAGAATAGATTATGTTTGGATGTCACGCCCCTTGTTAGGCAGAATTACGGATGTGGAGGTGGGAGCCATCACAATCTCGGACCACATCCCGATCACAGTGACAATTTCACAGCCATCACAAGCTGCGGGGTTGTGGAGATAGAGGTAACAGGCACATTTATTCAAAGATGAGACACTGAAGGGGGAATTGAGAGAGGAGATAGCTCAATACTTCCAGATGAATGATACACAGAACGTGGACCAGTGTATAGTATAGGATGCCTTCAAGGCCACCGTTAGAGGGAAGATAATTGGGATGAAGGCAGAGGGAGGTCAGGAGGATAGAGGATGACTTGGAGGCCAGGCTGAAGATAATAATGCAGGAATTGGCGAGCAAACCCTCAGGAGAGATCAGACGAGAATATAGGGCGGTTAAGGCCAACTGGATACAATATACTCGACTAAAGCAGAGAGGGCCCTAATGCACCTTAAACAGAAGTACTGTATTAAGGCTAACAGAGCAGATAGGCTGCTGGCGAGGTTGCTAAAAAAAGAAGAAAAGGATAGGGATAGAACGGTTTTGAAAATCAGGACGGCAGGGGGGGGAGGAGAGCTCGGAACTCCAGGCGATTAAAAGGGAATTTGCAAGGTATTATGGGGAGGTGTATCGTTCGGATAACCCGGATGAAAGGGCCCAAGCGGGCTACCTGGAAGGGTGTAAATTACCTGTGATGATAGCTGCAGAGCGGGAGGAACTAGAAAAGGAGTTATCCAGAGAAGAGGTACTCGGGGCTATCGCAGCACTCCCATCTAATAAAGCCCCGATCCCAACGGCTTTACCTCAGAATTCTACAAGTCATTTAGGGACGTTTTAGCTCTGCGCATGGTAGCCCTATTTAATGGCTTTGGGGATGGGAGAGGGATAACACAATCAATGGAGGAGGCGAAAGTGGTACTAATCCCCAAGCAAGTGAACGACCCCACAACATGCGGCATGTACAGACCGATTGCTCTAACAAATTTAGACGCAAAGATCAACACTAAGATCTTGGCAAGCAGACTAGACCCCCTTCTCCTGTCCCTAGCCTAGTGCAAGCCGGCCAGTCCGGGTTCGTACGGGGTAGGCAAACACATGACAACACTAGGAGAACTGCCCACATATTGAGAAAATTAACAAATCCTATACCGTGGCAATAGTGGTGGCACTCGACGCAGAAAAAGCATTTGACAGGGTGGAATGGGGGTTCCTTTTTTCTACAATGCGTAAAAATGGATTTGGGGAAGCGTTCATGTCTAAAATAGAAGCCAATTACTGCAACCCTCCGCTATGCTTAATGATCAATGGGGAGGCCTCGGACCCGGTGGCACTGTCTAAAGGCCTGAAAAACAGGGCTGCCCCCTGTACTATATGCCATTTACTTAGAACCACTCCTCTGTAAAATCAGATCCTCCCAGGCAATCAGGGGGGTACCTTTCGGTGCAAGGGCCCATAAAGTAGCTGCGTTTGCAGACGATATGCTACTAACCCTAACAAACCCCCGGGAGTCACTAGAGGCAGTAGGCAGAACCATTGCAGAATTTGGTCACGTAGCAGGGCTAAAAATCAACAAGAGCAAGTCGGAAGTGCTGTGCATGCAAATGCCCCCAGGGAAGGAAAGGGAGTTTAAGGGAAATTCAGCGTTCGCGTGGGCCCCGGGCAGGTTAAGGTACTTGGAATTTACTTAACAAAATCCATGGAGCAACTATTCGAGGCCAATGATCCCCCTAAGCTGGAAAAGATTAAGGGGTTGCTTCAAGGCTGGGGGCCGCTAGCTATTTCCTGGATGGGCAGGATTAATGCCATCACAATGGTTATTCTGCCAAAACTATTGTATGCGTTTATGGCAATCCCAGCCAATGAGCCGGCCCCTTTCTTCAGAAAGTTACGCAAACTCGCGCATGCCTATATCTGGGAAAATAAGAAACCAAGAATAGCTTGCAAACTGATGCAACAGCCCAGGCAAAGGGGAGGAATGGGGCACCCGACCCGAAAAATGATTACTGAGCAGCACAGATTAGGGTTTTAAGGGACTGGGAGAAGGATGACCGGGGGAAGAAATGGAGGGAGATGGACAGAGCGGGAAGATAGGCCTAGAAACAAGTATTGCAGCGGAATTGAAGCATTGGTAGGACACATGTGGGATGAAGCGATAAAAATCACCACCTCCCCATCACCTCTCACACCGATCTTTGCAAACCCACTATTCATGCCGGGGTGGGGGGTCAACTCAGGTTTTGATGCCTGGCACGAACGGGGCTGTAGGCTGTTGGGGCGACCTATATGAAGGGGGGGCAGATGGGAAGCACTCTGGACTGTGAAGGAGGGTGGACTGGGGGGACGAAGGTGGGGTGGGGAGGATGTTCTTTTGTTTCAACACAGATTTTTTAAGAAATGCCAATAAAAACGTACTTGGAAAAAAAAAAAAGACTGAGTGGTCTAGCGGAAATTCCCAGCACCAAAAAGGAACAATTATGGGAAACATGTCAGGGATGGGCCAACTAAGTGAGGGGTTGAGGTGTACCCAGCCTCAAATGTGTTGTTTTAATAAAAAGATTCTAAACCTATTCTTAACCAGTCATTGTCCAAAAGGGATGCCCTATGCTATTAAAATGAATGATCCAACAAGATGGCCAACCAAAATGTTCCAAAAAGCTAATCTTCAGCAGTCCCGGTTATCCCAAGGATAACCCTGGTCCAGGCAAAACAGTCCAAAGGTATGGCAAACAGAAAGATCCACAACCTATCACTAATCTAACAAAACAATCCACAAAAAATGTGTACTCTGTCTCTCTTCAGGCGTTTTCACAGTAACAAGGAATGTCACCATCGGCATTCTTCTCAGCTTCCTGGTGTGTTTCCCATTAAGTGTCTCCTTTTCAACTGTCACGGTTTCGCTGACATATCCTGCAGCAAAAATGTACTCCCCCCAACTCTATGGAATCTCCTAGCATACTTTTCACTCAGTTTTTTCTTTCAATAATTGTCCTTGAAATTCATCTCACTAGGTTTTGCAGTTTCCACTATAAAGGTCTTGCTGGGATCCCCTTTTACTTTACAGGTCTCTATTCCACAGGCATCCTTTTCATCCAATATCATTCTTACAAGTCTTAGGATTCTCCTGTGGTCGTTTGCGCAGGTATAACATCTCTGGGCCCCCCGTGGCAACTTTATCGCCATGTCTTATTTTCAAAATCTTTTGAATTCCTCTAGCGTCCTTCTCAGCAGGATTCACTTTCCCAAGTCTTGGGATCATCGTCACCAGTTTCTCCGTTGATTCCCAGTAACTTCTCTCCAAACTCTGAGTCATAGCATGCAGCAAAGAGACTTCCTTCCTAGCCCCTTGGTGCAAAAGACTCGGCTTCATTCACCATTGCAAGCAATATGCCCACCTTCTCCCAAGTGGGGGATTCCCATGCTCTCAGAGACACAGAGGAAGGTACTCGTTCTTCCTTTGGGTCAGCAACTATCCGCAAGGCTTCCTTACATCAGACACAGTCTTCTGTCCAGGCAGGGAGTGACACTAGATGTATCTACTTCCTCTGGTCTGCAGCCTTTTTTATACCGGTGATAGCTGTGAGGCTGCTGGCTTTCTTGTAAACTGACTAATGATTGACTAAGTCCAGATTAACTTGTTTCCATTTTCCAGATTGGCCTGTGGGTAGGAGACCAATAATCCCTCCTTTTAAGAGAAAGATTATTAAAATAGTCGGGAGGCCACCAGGGGGCGCACAGGCAATGGCAGCCTGAATACGCCGCTCCCGCCGTAACTGGGCTACGCAGAGGGATTGAGCCCCCCCCGTCACCCCACCACGGGACATTTACGGTCCGCGGAACCCGTGAACCTCGGGTGCCCCCCGGGGTGAAAGAGCGGCATCTGGGGACCCCCGGGTGCCCGAGAACGAGCCCTGCGGCCCAAAGGGAGGAGCCCCGGAGAGCCCCAGGCAGAGTCCTGACCATCGAGGGAGGAGGGGGTGTGCGCGGGCGGCCCGGACTCGCTGGTGCGCCCGACCCCCTCATCACCCCGATCACGGAGCGCGCCGGCGCCCCGGCGGAGAACCCGCCGGCGACACCCCCGCAGCACAAGAGCAAGGAACCGGCGCGGAGGGGAAGTCCCCGTGGAAGAGCCGGATGATACGCGGGCCGCGACCCGCTTAAGGAAAAGCGGCCTGCCTGCGTTCCCGAAATTAGAGCCGAGGTAGGTGGGGGGGGCCCGCCCCAGTCCCCACGCAACCCTCAAGGACCCCAGAGGACCCATCGCAGGGCGCATCGGAGGGCACGGAGGGGCGAGACGGCCCTGCCCCCCCTGCCGAGCCAAAAGGAAAAAAAATAAATAAATTAAAAAAAAAAGGGGGGAAAGAAGTAAGAAAGAGGAGGGGAAAAATGTCCCCAGTTCTAAAATTGAAATAGAACATTTGGAGGAGAGTATCCTTGAGCACATCACTTCCCCAGGTGGTGGCCCCTGGGTTCTTTCCCAGGGCGAGTGCCCGCCTGGGGGCTCTCACTGGAGGAATCACGCCTGAGAGCCCTCCTACAGACCGCTATCGGACATCCATAGCCGCCCCCCCCCACCCTAAGAACTGCTGACCAAAGACAGAGGACACAAGGGGGGTGAGGGGGTGTGAGGCCCCCACCAGAGGTCTGGTGGGGCGTGTGCCCGCCCACGGGGGGCCCCCCACGAAGTGCCATACCAGAAGGAGAGAGAGCGCGCTCCCCGACCGGGCTCTGTCCCTTGCCCCTAGGGGCGCACCAGCAGAGGGGAGAAGTAGGAGGACCGAATGAGTTGGCGCCATACCCTCCAGGAGTACCGCTATCAAGACACCAGAAGGGAGAACAGCGACCCGGACCGACGGACCGGCATGTCCCAATCCGAGACCCCACCCCCGCCCGCCCTCACCATGGAAAAGGGCTTTGCCTCGGTCCTGCAGGAGATTAGGGACATGCGGGCAGACATTGCCCAGAAAATGGAAAACATGAACCGCAGAGTGGACAAAGTCGAGGATAGACTGTCACAATTAGAGTCCAACCAGTCCTCAGCAGCGACCCAGGAGCTGGACACGACCCTGAGACTAACGGCCCTGGAAAAGAGAGACGAGGAGAGGGCAAGACAAATGGACGACTTTGAAAACAGAGAGCGGAGGAACAACCTCAGAATCTTTGGGGTGCCGGAGTCGGAGGGGGAGACGGAAAGAGACCTGACCCGGGTGGTGAGGGACATCATTACCCTCCTCTTCCCGGATGAGATGACAACCGAACCGACGTTTGATCGGATCCATAGAGCGGGGGGAAGAGCTGGGGGCCCCCGGTCAATTCTGGTCCGCTTCCACTATTACACTGAGAAAGCGAAGGTTCTAGAGGAGGCCAGGAAGTCCCGAGAGATATCCTACAACAACGCACAGGTGTCCATTTTCCAGGACCTCTCATCATACACGCTGGCCAAGCGTAGGATGTCGTCCGCTGACCCAGAAGCTGAAAACGAAGGGGGTGCGCTACAGATGGGGGTACCCCTTTTCCCTCACGTTCGAATACGAAGGCCAACGAGTGAACCTGATTACAGCGGAGGATATAAGGAGAGCCATACAGGAATATGCAACAGACACGACCCCGCGGAGGGAACCCTCTGGGTTCGCCGCGGATGAAGCCAGTGCGCGCCGGTCACGAGGAGAGAGGAGAAAAAAGACAGGCCCACGGAAATTTAAAAAATTGAACCCACCGTCCCCATCGACGGACAGGAATGACACGGAACCCGGCCAGGGTGGAGCGGGACTGTCGGACCCGGGGGAGGGAGGGTGCTGAAGCATCTCACGGCAGGCGACAACAGTCTCGGGGGAACTGTGTAAAGATCTCACCACGGGGACTCAGCATCTGTTCCGGCCCGAAGACAAGCCGAACTCCAGGACCATGGGGTCCGAACTAATGTGGATCCTCCTGGAACAGCAAGTATGAGAGTTGCATTGGGGGGGGGGTAGAGGGGGGCTCATGGAGGTTTTCATTTGGATATTCACCCAGCAGGAGGCGGTAGGCTGGTGGTCCGGCCAGTTACCAACAATGGTAGAACTGTTTGGCTGGACGCCGGGGTGGGGGGAGGGGATTAAGGGGTTTGTTGATGTGGTTACGTTCACAGGGGGGACCAGGGGGCAGTTGGGGATAGGTTTAAGGACCACCTGGGGGGGAGGGAGGGGAAGGGAAACGAGGGATCAGAGAATAACACGAAAAGAGCTGGACAAGGAAAGTGCCACGAGTCAGCTATCCTGTAGCTGGTTAATCTTAGACAATGGCTGATGATCTGCCTACCCTGGGCGTGGGCTCCCTTAACGTGAGGGGGCTGAACACCCCCACCAAAAGATCCCTGGTTTGTAGGGAATTCAGGAGGGCTAAACTAGATGTGCTTTTCCTTCAGGAGACGCACTGGGCGAGGGGGAAAGAACCGAGGCTACGGGGGGGGGGGGATTGGGGGAAGTCCTCAGCGCCTCCCACAAGACCAAGAAAAGGGGGGTGGCCATAGTGCTAGCGAGGGACATTGGCTTTGAAGTAGAAGCCTCACTGAAAGACCCAGAGGGTCGGTACCTGTTGACGAGGGGCTCCCTGCGGGGCTCCCCCTTAACACTTGCAGTTGTGTACAGCCCCAATGAAGGCCAGGCGCAATTTTGGGAGGGAGTGAAGAACAGATTGAAATTATTCGTACGCGGGTTGATGGTGGTGGGGGGGGACTTTAACATGGTCCTGGACCCGAAAGTTGATAGGAAACGCTTGGAATCCCAACCCACCAGGGCTGCAGATGAAATTATGGCCCACTCTTTCCAAAGGGTCAACACAGAGCTGGGCCTAGTGGACACCATTCCGACCCCCAGGGCAGAACACCCCTCCTTCACATACTATTCTGCAATCCACACATCATACTCCCGAATAGACTACATCCTGGTAGACGAGCCCCTGCGCCCATACGTCTCTGGCTATGAGGTTGACCCGGTCCCTTGGTCCGACCATGACCTGGTCCGTACCACCATTATAGGGGAATGGCGAGGTGGCAGAAAAGGGCGATGGAAGTGCAACGACTCCCTGCTGAAGGATGATGTCCTGGCGCAGGAAGTGCAGGACGCCATTTCGGAATACTTCGAGCTGAACGACAATGGCGAGGTGGGTGCGCATGTGTTGTGGGACGCCTACAAGGCGACCTTACGCGGGGTTCTCATAAGAATGGGGGCTCAGAAAAAAAGGGAGAGGGAGGCCCAAGAAAAATCCCTTAGGGGAAAGATCGCACAGCTCCAGCCGGGAGGCCCCCCGGAGGCACCCTTGGCTATGGAACAGATCACTGCCCTAGAAAATTACAAACTTCAATTGAAAGATCTCTTGTTGCACAAAACTGAGCGCAACCTCCAGCTAGTGAAACAAAAATACTATGAGAAGGGGGACAGAGCCGATAAAATTCTGGCCTGGAAGCTCAGAGAGGTCCAGAGAAGCAGAATGGTGAGGGCAATCAGGAACGAACGGGGCTCACTAGACCATAGCACCCCAGACATAGGAGCGGCTTTTCGACGTTACTATGAACAACTATATTCGTCAGAATATGCCGGGGAAGACACTCAGATTGAGGAGTTCCTGGACTCCATCCAGATCCCGTCCCTGACAGGCGAAATGGCAGAAGGTCTAGAGGGCGGGGTCACAGAGGAGGAGGTGGAGAATGCAATCAGTGGGATGAAGGCGGGAACGTCCCCGGGGGAAGATGGGTTCTCAGTATACTTCTACAAGAGGTTCCGGTCCATTTTGGCCACACACCTGGCGAGGGTGTTCAATGCAGTACTGGAGGGGGGCACCCTGCCGGAAACGATGATGAGAGCCATCATAGTGGTATTGCCCAAGGAAGGAAAAGACCCCACTGACTGCTCCTCCTACCGTCCGATCTCTCTTCTAAATATAGATGTTAAGATCCTAGCTAAGGTGATGGGTAAACGGTTGGAGGGGATAATGCCCAAGCTAGTACACGGGGATCAAGTGGGGTTCGTGAGGGGCAGGCAGGGCTCGGATAATATCAGGAAGACTATAGACCTAATCCACTATGCCCAGGAATCAGATCTAGAGGCTAGTTTGCTTTCCTTGGACTCCGAGAAGGCATTCGACAGGGTCGAGTGGAGGTACATGCAACTCCTCCTCCGTCGAATGGGCTGTGGGCCTCACGTCAGGACCTGGGTCTCCGCCCTCTATGGAGCCCCAACAGCGAGAGTACAGGTGAACGGGGAACTCTCCGATTCATTCCCCCTCACGAGGGGAACACGACAGGGGTGCCCACTCTCTCCGTTAATCTACGTCCTGACGATGGAACCTCTGGCCATAGCAGTCCGGGCCCACCCCGACATCAAAGGGATCAAAAGGGGAGAAGTAGAGTTCAAGCTCTCCCTGTTCGCTGACGATATCCTGGCGTACTTGGTGGAGCCTAGGTCCTCGCTCCCCCCCCCTCCTGCGTCTAATGACAGCCTTCGAGCAGTTCTCAGGACTAAAAATAAATGCAGCAAAGTCAAAGCTCCTACCCATGAGGGTCCAGGACCCGTGGTTGGACCCCCGGGACAGGTGTGCGGGGATTACGGTGGGGAAGGATTCCATTAGGTACTTGGGGGTGACCCTGACTAGAGATCTCTCGAGATTGGCCCCGGTGAACTATGGGCCTATCATGGCGGGGGTCACGTCTGACTTGAGGAGATGGGGTGGTATGATTCTGTCCTGGTATGGGCGCATGACAGCGATAAAGATGAACGTACTGCCGAGATTACTATATTTGTTCACCGCGCTCCCAACGGAGGTCCCCGCCCAGTTGCTTTGTGATCTACAAAAAGCAATACGCGAGTTTGTATGTCAAGGGAGGGCCCCGAGGATAGGAAAGGCCACCCTAACATTACCCAGAGAGGAGGGCGGGTTCGGACTACCGGACTTTCTCCTTTACTACCGGGCCGCCCAGCTGCGGGTCTTGCTGGAGCACATGAAGGAGGGGATGGGCACCTACTGGTCATACCTGGAGGACATGGACGCCCACCCTCTGAAAGTGCGCGACCTCCTGTGGCTGCCGCGTAGACTCATCCCTAGCAAACTGAAAGCCCACCCAACCCTGGGAATACTTTGGACAATCTGGAGGGAGGGACCCACAACCTCATACCTCACGACGTGGCCCTCTCCAATGTCTTCGCTCTGGGGCCACCCGCTCAAACTAGGCAGCAGGGGATTCAGGAGTGCCCAGTCCTGGTCGGATGGGGGTCTGGAATGGGCGGGACAACTGTTCAAAGAGGGCGAATTCCTCGAATACGAGGCCCTGCGAGATGCACTGGGGCGGGAGTCCCTTTCAATCTTTGAATATCTGCGCCTGAAAGGCATCCTTTGTGACCAAACATGGGGCCAGAACCTACAGAGACAGCTGACCCCCTTTGAAAAATTCCTGGACACGGCCACGTCAAGGAAGGGGGCGGTCTCCAAAATGTACCAAATACTGAACACTGTAAACTTGGAGGGGAGAAGAGGGTTTCGAGGGTTTTGGGACGACCTGGCAGGAGAACCACTCACGGAGGAGGCGTGGTCCAAAGTCTTTAAGATAGCATTTCACGGGAACCTATTTACATCGGACATGGAGCACAACTTCAAGATTCTACAGGGCTGGCACAGGGACCCGTTGAAACTGTCCAAGATGTTTTCGGGAGTGTCCCCCAGATGCCCAAGGGGTTGTGGCCAAGTGGGATCGAGGGGTCATATGTGGTGGTTCTGCCCCAAGGTGCAGGGGTTCTGGGAGAAGGTACGGGGGTGGATGGCCGAGGTCACAGAGGAATTAATCCCACTCAACCCCCTAACGATGTTGCTGGGCCTCCCCCCGGAGGACACCGAACTGTATAGGCACCCAAGAATGTGGGAGACGATGTTGCGAGCGGGCAGAGTGGCCCTGGCACAAAGGTGGAAGAGCCCAGAGACCCCACCTAAAGAAGACTGGCTTAAGAAACTCAAAAACATGTTCTTAATGGACAAACTGACGGCCATGGTAAATAACGAATTGAGCACCTTTCAGGCTAACTGGTATGGGGTCTACGGGGCATGGGGATGGGACCCCCACTGACAATATGAGAACACTCTGGCAGGATGGTGGGGGGGGGGGTCTGGAATGCTCTACTCAGGGATGAAGGAGTAGCCCAGGACCCAGGAGACAGCGGATCTCACCCAGTCAATTTGGACGCGAGAGTATAGCATATCTCTGTGGCAATGTACAATGAGCAACGACGACAGCTCCAGCGGTTCGACTTTTGATGTGACACTGATCTGGGGGGAAGGGTGGAGTTGGGGAGAGGGGGGAGGGGGAACCTGGGGGTTTGATGACAATGTTAAAAGTGATACCTACAACGCTCCCAGCGTTGCCGTTTGTATTTTTCTTCTAAAAACTGCCAATAAAACCAAAGTTTAAAAAATAAAAAAAATAGTCTGTGATTGGACAATTGGGAAAACAGGCCTAATAGAGCACTTGGTTTCCTTGGTTCATCCATGTGCGAGTATTCAAAGGTACACAGAGTCCTCTGTGCCATCTTGGAAACACTGTGGTGCCTGCCTGTGTGTCCACGTCATTCAATGGTTGCTGGCTGCTTTCAGTTATATGCTACCAGTGATTTCTCAAGTCTATGCAGTAAGAAAAACATATGATTCCATTCCACTCGGGAAAATGTGAGCAGGGGTATTCTCTGATGAATCTCTCTCCTTGATATTCTGCCCTATGGTTTATGATGGACTACATATCCCAGTATTCCTTTAGTATGAACTTTTGGAAATATCTGGCCAAGGTTTTACCCTAGGGTTTGGGGCTAGGCTGTGCTATTGGTGGGATTGTGAGCCCAGAGAGTCTAAATTCCTGCAACCTCTGGAGTCACACAGTGGATCACTCGTCTCTTGTGACTCAGTTTCCTCTATTTTAAAGGATGGTGAGCACCTCTGAAGATCTAGCCCCTCGCCTTTTCCCGCCCTCTGTAGAAATACGTACGCCTGTGTCAATGGACTGATAATGGGAATGGAGAGGTTGGGTTTGGAAATCCAAAACATCTGACGTTGATATGTGGTGAGCCCTGAAGGAGAACGCTAACACTCCAAGGAAACGGTACACTGATTTCTTCTAAAGTACGATTATGAGACCTAGCTTTCCCCATCACTATGCGTGATCCCTGCCTATCTTGCTAACTAAGGTGCTCCTCCGTCATGTGTGAAAGTACAAAAAGAAATTAGACTGCTGTCCAATACTAACCTAACTGACACTGCCACTATGAACATGAACATTTATTTATAATAGGAGAATTACTCCCTTCTACTGAGGGCACTTCTAATACCAGTCGACAGAGATATTGTTTAATACACCATTCTTAAATAGACTCCTGTGACTTCATGGATTAGTCTTTGTAATTCTTCAATGGGACTACTGACTGTTCTCAGTTCCTTGGAAATCACTTTTGGTGATCTTTTGTAGGATCTTTTATCCAGGTTGCTGATTTGTAGTCTTGGCTTAGATTATTATTCTGCCAGCCTTTCTCTCCTGGATGATTACAATTCAGTTCATTCTGGCCTATTTGGCTTGGGACACATTTCAATTGATTAGTTCCTCTGAACTTTGATTCATAAAGTTCTTTCTCTTTACTATTCTGTACTTCGTATATAGAATGTTGAATGCTTTTTCCCTTTTCCTAGGGTGTTACTTTCCACAGTGCCTTTCTCTTCAAGGTTATATTATTAGAATTCCATTATCTTGAGTAAAGCCTTCAAGGTTCAATCATTTCTTATTTAACTTGGTCTTGTCACTTCTACTGAGAGGAGTTACTTGCACTGTATAATGATCCCCACGGGTCCGCCCACGACTCCCATGCTCCCCGTTAGCTTCAAATATGCTGGAGAAAGTCCTCGGGCGTCTCGTACCTCGGGAACCCTCCTGGTCTCGTCTTAACCTCAGCATGTCTCTGACTGCGTTCTCAGCTTCAAGTTTTCGTTGCCCCAAATGTTCTCTCTGTCTCAGTGCGGAACTGGGTACTGCACTGAAATGTCTCTCCGATGGGGTCGCCAAAGTTTTGTGGACCAGCTGTCCACCACAGCCACTTCGTGGTCTCGGCGCCACATCTCTTCCAGTTCCTACGATAAGCATAACGTTGGCATTTCGTTTAGCAATGTCAAGTGATTTTGAAACACGTGTGCCGCCTGGTCCATGTTCTTCTCTCTCTGGATGTTACATCGCTCAGGCCCCTACCCATTCCGACATATGCGAAGTCCGGCTTTCTCTCTCTCTCGGAGTCTCTCTCATCAGTTGTTGTTGAATCGCCCTACTTCAACGTACTCATCCCAGTGGATGGGACATTTTGTTTTAACGGGTCATGCTCTTCTTCATGATAATGATGTCTATTGAGTGTTTCTTTGTCCCAGTCTTGATCTTTAGTATTTTCTAGTATTGCAGGGCATCCCATGTAGACCATGGTATACACAGCTGTAGGGAGTTGCTCAAATGAATGGGAGTCCTTGTCCCAAAAGGAGGAGTCTTCTCCCGGGGAGGTCCCGCTTCCCCGGCCCCACCAAGATTGGTGATGAATCGAGGGATTTCATCCCCTTCTCTCCAAGGGGGAACACCCTCACCTCCCTAGTCTCAGAGAGGTATTCCCCCTTGGAGAAAAGGGTTGAATTCTATCGATTCGTCACCAATCTTTGTCTGCGGCAGTGTGTGGCAAGGAGAACCAAGCCTTTTCAGGTTGGTCGGCCATCTTTTTTTACACACAATTGCACAGGTATCTAGAAATCAGACTATCCTCTGACAGATCCTTCCTCACTCCCTGCCGCAGTGCGCACATAACTCCTGAATTATGCCGGTTCAGCGTGCCTATCAGTTACAGAAAGGTTTCATCCAGCTAGCTCCCAGGGGTTGGCACAAGTGGAGAGAAGGTTTAAGTTAATTACCTGTAACTATTCTTCGCCAGCATGGGTCTGGCATGGATTCATGCTCATGAATATTCCCTGTCGCCAGGCTGGGAATCATTGGTAAAAAAAAAAAGTTTCACTTAAAAACTACATTTCGCCTCTAAACAAATTTATGTCATCTGGGTCAAATTGTCCCCATCCAATGACCGTCCTCTCCCTAAGCCCCTCCTCTGGCAGCCATCTTCATATTCAGTAAGCATGTAAAGTGGTAGTATGTTCAAGAAGAGCCGCAGAGGGGATGGAGGGAGGGTTCGCATGAGAATCCATGCCAGACCAATGCTGGAGAAGAACAAGTTACTTTCTTACCTGGTAACGTTCTTTCGATGGGATGGTCCAACGATGTATTCCATATCTATTACAGGTAATCACCACAGCTGTGCTGCTCGGGAAATTTTTTCGGCGTCCTGCGTCGATGACATCGATACGCTGTCCTCGAGGCCCTCCGTCGAGCCGAAGTCGCCGGATGTTATAAGTAGGACGCACGACGGCCGTAGCCTCAGTTGTAGTTTTTTCCCCAGAACGTGTGGCACCAATCTTCTGCCAGTATGACCACAGAAAGCTTTGCGGAAATGTAAGCTGCTATCGCATAAGAAATTCTGTAGCGGGCAGGTAGGGAGGGAGCGATATTGAATACGTCGTCGGACCATCCCATCGAAAGAATGTTATCAGGTAAGAAAGTAACTTGTTCTTCTAGGGGATTGGGTCCTCCGATGTATTCCATATCTATGACAGACTCCCAAAGCAGTACCAACGTATGGAGGAGGATAAAGAATTTAGAATATAGAAATTTAGAATGCCCAATCAAATTGCAGAATAGAGGACCGTCTTGTCAAAGACCAGATCCTGCCCATAGATCGAATCTAGGGAGTAGTGTCTTACAAAGGTATGGGCCGAAGCCCATGTGGATGCTTCACAGATGTTACGAATAGGAACACCCCTCTGCAGGGCAGTAGAGGCAGCCATACCACTAGTAGAATGGGCCCGTAAGCCTACCGGAGGGTCCTTACCCGCCAAGCGGTAACATTCAGAAATTGCAAAGATAATCCATCTAGACAAAGTCTGCTTAGTAACAGCTTGTCCCAAACGCCTTCCAGCGTATCCTATAAAGAGCTGATCATCCACTCTGACCCGGGACAAGCGTGAAATGTAGAAACTTAAAGCTCTCCTAGGATCCAACCTATGGAGCCTCTCCTCTTTCTTACCAGTATGCGGAAGACGATAAAATGCCGTAAGAATGACCTTCTGGCTTAAATGAAATTCCGACACCACTTTCGGAAGAAAGGAAGGACGAACCCTAAGGACGAACCATAAGTGTCCTTATGAAACACTGTGAAGGGTGGCTTAACAGAAAGTGCCTGCAACTCACTCACTCTGCGAGCGGAAGTAACCGCAACTAAAAATACAGTTTTAAGGGTTAACAGTCTCAAAGGACAAGAATGTAAAGGATCAAATGGAGCACCCATTAGGAATTTTAGAACAAGGTTCAAATCCCAACCGGGCACCTGAAAAGGTGACGGTGGAAACACATTAGTGAGCCCTTCCAGAATCTGAGAAATTTTGAAATAAGAACACTCCTCAGACGAGCGCTTACATATGGACACCACGGCCAGGTAACCTTTAATAGTACCCACTTGCAGGCCCTTGTGGGCTAAAGAAAGCAAAAAAGACAGAAGCACAGGAATTTCACATGAAAAAGGATCCACATTCTTAGTCCTGCACCAGTCGCAGAACTTTCTCCAACGGCAATGGTACAGGGACTTTGTTGCAGGCCATCTGGCCGAAAGCAACACCTCCATTCCGTCTTCAGGCAGGTCCCAATCCTTAAACCTCAACCTTTCAGAAGCCAAGCGTGAAGGGTGAGGGATCTGACCCCCCCTGGAGAACCCGACCCCCCCCCCCTCCCGTGAGAGCAGATCGCCTTGGTAGGGAAGACGGCGTCGAGGGCAGATGGACAAGTTGAGAAGGTCCGGGTACCACGTTCTCCGGGCCCATGCCGGAGCAATGAGGATCATCCGGGCACCGAACCTCCGTAACCTCCGCAGCACTTGCGGGATGACGGGGACCTGAGGAAACGCATACAGCAGTGGGAAGGACCACTCCAACCCGAACGCGTCCCCTAAGGCTCCTCTTGGAGGAAATTCCCGCGAGCAGAACCTTTTGTACTTCCGGTTGACACTAGAGGCGAAGAGATCCACTTGTGGGGTCCCCCAAAGGGCAAAGATCTCCAGGAGAATCTCCTGAGCCAGCTCCCACTCGTGAGAGATCGTGCTCTGCCTGCTCAGAGCGTCCGCCGTCTCGTTTTCGTCTCCGGCCAGATGAACTGCCGAGATCGAAATTTCCTGCTGGATGGCCCAGAACCAGAGCTGCATCGCCTCCCTGCACAGAGGAAGTGACCCTGCCCCACCTTTTATTGAGGTAGTGCATGGCCACTGTGCTGTCCGTCAGAATCAGGACATTCTTCCCTCGCACAGTCGGCAGAAAAGCCTTCAGGGCAAGCCTGACGGCCCTCCGCTCCAACAGATTGATATGGAGTCTGGACTCCGACAGAGACCAACGACCACTGTCAGCTCGTTGGCATGAGCTCCCCATCCCGTGAGGGATGCGTCCGTCACGATCGTCACCTTCGGTCAGGGTAGCCAAAATGGAGCCCCCGTCATCAGATTGCCTTCGATGGCCCACCACAGAAGGTCCTGGGCAACCGAGGGCAACACCTGAACGGGGTCCGACATCCTGCCGGAGGACTGTGACCACTACATCTTGAGATCCCACTGCAGAGATCTCACCCGCAGAGGAGCCTCTGGCACCAAAAGAATGCAGGATGCCATGAGGCCGAGCAACCTCAAGAACTCGAACGCCGGGAGACTCTGGGCATGTTGAAACTTGTGCACCATCTGCAGAATGTGATGAGCCCTCACCTGGGGAGGGAAACACTGCCCCGGGGATGTGTCGAGCGCTGCTCCGATGTACTGGAGCCGCTAGGTTGGCGTCAAGTGGGACTTCATTAAGTTGAGGGAGAAGCCCAGCCTGTGAAGGGAGTGGCAGGTGACCCAGGACTAGCTCCGGAGAGAGCGCCCTGATCAACCAATCGTCCAGGTAGGGGTAGACGTGAATCCCCACTTTCCTGAGATACGCTGCCACCACCACCATGAGCTTGGCGAAAACCCTCGGGGCGGAGGTCAATCCGAACGGCAGGACCTGAAACTGAAAGTGCAAGTCGCCAACCCTGAACCTCAGGTACTTCTTGTGCTTGGGATGGATCGGCACATGAAAGTAAGCGTCCTTGAGATCGAGAGACACCAACCAGTCCTGAAGTTGAAGGGCCTGGAGGACTTGAGAGAGAGTAACCATCTTGAACTTGTCCTTCCTGAGGAGTTTGTTCAAACCACGCAAGTCCATGACGGGTCTCAATCCCCCGTCTTTCTTCGGAATCAAAAAATATGGGGAATACCATCCCTTGTTCCTCTCCGCTACAGGCACCAGTTCTATGGCGCCTTTCTCCAGCAGGGATTGGATTTCCTGCGCAAGGAGCGGATCCGGACTCTTCAAAGAGAAATTTACTGGTGGATTGTCGTGAGACCTCTGCCGGAAAGGAAGACAGTAGCCGTGGGCTATGATCTCGAGAACCCACACATCTGAAGTAATGGCATGCATTCTACAAGATGCTGCGCCAGCCTTCCCCCAACCGGCAAACCATGGGACATGGCCTCATGACTGAGCTGAAGCGGCTGCGGCGTTGCCTGAGGGCAGAGAGGCAACAGCCCGAGCGGCCTTGGCACCTCGAGTACCTTGTTTTCCACCTCTGGCACTCCTACGGTGGCCCCTTTGACTGGCAGCTCCTCTCGCTTTACCAAAGGATGAGTAATAACGAAAGTAACCTCCCCTCCATTGCTGTCCCCTAGGACGAAAAGGCGGAGGTTGTCGAACTGCAGCGCTCAACGACTCCGCTGCAGCCGGGCTTGTACATCCGGAGCAAACCCCGACTTCCGCAACCACACAAATCTGTGCATCACGGTGCTCGCCGCCATGGACCGTGCGACACAGTCTGCCACCTCCAGACCCGACTGAACGGATTCACACATGGCCTTCTTGCCATCCTGTACAAGAGCAAAAAAACCATCCCGTTCCTCCCCTTCGGGAATATGTTCAGCCACCAAGGAAACACAATTCCACAGAGTATGAGTGAAACGTGCTAAGGCACACAAGGAGTTGACTGCTTTCAAAGCCATACCCCTTGAAGAAAACACTTTCTTTGCCCAACCGTCAAAACGCTTGTCGTCCCTATCAGGAGGGATGGTAGGGTACGACGCCTGTTTAGCCGGGGCTGTGGCTGCTTGCACCACCAAACTCTCTGGAGTAGGGTGCACGGACAAGTAGCCGGGGTCGCCACTGGCTGGGCGGTATTTTCTCGGCAACGACTTCCCTACTGCGGGGAGACTCTCCGGAGCAGTCCAAGCCACCGTTACCCTTCTTTGCAAGGCCATATGGAATGGCAGAACCGGGTCAATTGGTGGATATCTGTCAGGTCATCCTGCAGAAAACCCACAGGGGGCGCAGACCACCCCAAGTACTCCGACACCCTTGACATAAGCCGCCGGTACGATGACTCAGCATGCGTACCAGGCTCAGGACTACCAAACTCCACCTCCAGGGAGGTGTCCAGACCACTGGCATCGTGCAACGACTGACGCAGGTCTTCAATCTGGCTACGACCAGACAATATTTCGTCAGGTAACTCATGAAGAACCAAACCTTCCTCGGACCCTTCTTCCACCTCAGAAATATAATCCAGAGGCTGGAATGGTGGCACAGAAAAAGGGACAAATACATTTTTAGACTTGGCCAGAGCCTTTTTTCGGGGGTTCCACCGTGCCACGGGGTACCTCTGACAAAGCACCCTCTAAAGGCATCGAGGGCGGCGCCGACGGCCTCGACACAGTCCTCAAGGACGGTGCCCCGAGCGTGTCCTTCGACGGCCTCGGCGCCGATGGCGTCGAGGGTTTTGTCGGAGCCAGAGCCTCGAGTGAACCTCTCAATGGACATGGCGCAGATGGCGTCGACGTCTTCAAAGAAGACCTCACAGGCTCCGACGTCGAGGACCGGGACCTGGAGCGGGCATCGCTAGACGATCCACCTTGTTCGATCGAGACCTCCAAGGTTCTCGATGATCGCGGCGACCACCCGAGCCCGAAGGCGTGCGAGCGGTGGCTCTAGCACGGTCACGGCCAGCTTCTCTCGATGGCGCGGACGGACCGGTGCCCTGTGATTAAAAAATCACCAACATTTTCTTGCGAAATGCCTCCGATTCCGCAGGAGTAGAGTGCTTGTTGGGACAAGCAACCCGCTGACGGGCGGAGTCCTTGGACCGGTGACGGCGCTTCCACGAGTGCCTCGAAGAGGCAGAGGAATGGCGGGACCGAGACACCCTGGACTTACGCCGACGACGCGGAGAGTCGCCCCACGAATCGTCGGTGGAAAGTCCAGTGGACCTCGGCTTACGGGGTTTGGAAACCCTACCTACCGAAAGCTGCTTCTTCCGCTCCCACAAGGCCGTTGACGTGAGTGACTGGCATTCGTCACAATCGTCCGTAGCGTGGTCCTCCCCGAGGCATCAGAGGCAGGCGTTGTGCGGGTCCACCAGTGACATCTTGGAACCGCAGTCCCGACACTTCTTGAAACCCGACCGCAGGACGGAAGAAGAGGAAGACATGATACAATCTTCATAAACCAAGTTCTAAGAACCGATAGAAACTCAGAAGAACCGAGGCGCGCCGAGATCTCCGAAGCGAACACGTTCGCGGAAAAAACGGAACTGAGGCTACCCGCGTCGTGCGTCCTACTTATAACATCCAGTGACATTGGCTCGACAGAGGCCCTCGAGGACAGCGTATCAACGTCATCGGCGCAGGATGCCGAATTTTTTTCCAAAGCAGCACAATTGTGGTGATTGCCTGTCATCGATATGGAATATGTTGGAGGACCCAATCCCCTCGAACAATAGTTACAGGTAAGAAGCTTAAACCTACTCCATCATGGGGTCTGGCATGGATTCACACGCTCATGAATAATGAATGCATAGCAGTACAACATTACACCACCCCAGGAGGTGGCATGGCTCAACAGAAGCAATTCATTCTTACCCCCGAAACAGTCTCACCTCAAGCGAACATGTAGCGTAGCACTGATTGGCCGTCTTTGGACTCCTCCATGGAATCCCCGTCGATGCAGTAGAACTTTGTGAAGGTGTGCGTGGACCTCCACGTAGCAGCCCTGCAGATGTCCTGCAGGGGCACACCGGACAGGAACGCCGACGTAACTATCGCTCTGGTGGAGTGTGCTCTTGGATTGCCAGGCAGCGGTAGGTTTGCCAACCGATGACCGTGTGTGATGCAGCCGGAAAGCCATATTGAAATGGAAGCCTTGGGCAAGGTCTTCCCATGGTTCACAGGTCCAATGTTCACAAACAGTAGTGAGGTCTTCCGAAAACTCTTTGTGCATGTCGCATAGAACTTCAGGGCACGATCAAGGTCTAGCGAGTGCAAGGCCCGTTCCGCCAGCAACGAAGATTTTGTGAAAAAAACAGGTAACAAAGGCTTGTTGAGGTAGAATTCCGACTGAGCCTTCGGCATGAAAGAGGGGTGCATACGCAGAACCACCCTCGTTTCGTGGAAAGTCAGGTATGGTTGCTTGCAGGATAGGGTCTGCATCTCACCTACCCTTCTGGCAGAGGTGATGGCCACAAGGAAAACCGTTATCCACGAGAGGAACTTGAGTGGTGCCTGATGCATACGCTCAAAGGGAGCCCCCATGAGCCTCGTCAGAACCACATTGAGTTCCCACGACGGGGCAGGAGCCTTCACCCGTGGGAACAATCGGAAAAGTCCTTTGAGACATTCCTTGACGAGTCAGTGGGACCAAAGTGAAGATCTTCCTGAAGACCTGGTGTAACGGGAGATAGCCGCCAGATGTACCTTGATAGAGGCATGTGCCAGTCCAGTCTTGGCCAAGGATAGCAAGTACGGGAGGATCTGCAGGGCTGTGACCCTCAGAGGGGCAATTTTCTGAGACAGGCACCACGTAGCAAAACGCTTCAACTTGCAACCGTAGCACTTCAAGGTCGACGACACCCTGGCCTTGGCGAGGACCTCCTTGCAGTCCACAGGCAACTCATATCCTCCAAACTCTAGGGCTGCTGGAGCCAAGCACTGCGGTTCAGCAAACCTGGGTCGTGATGGAGGATTGCGCCTCCTCTGGTGAGAAGATCCGGAACCACTGGCAGCTGGACTGGAGGCGACGCAGACAGGATGAGAAGGTGCAGACACCAAATCTGCCTCTGTCACGCCGGGGTGATGAGTATCCTCTTGCATGGACACTATCCGAGTGTGTTAGCAGGAGAGGGAACGGAGGAAACGCGTAAAGAAACAGCCCTTCCCACAGGAATGAGAACGCATCCCCCAGGCTCCTCGGCTGATGGAACCTGCTGGCAAACGTCTGGCACTTGGAGTTTGCCACTGTCGCAAATAGGTTGATCTGGGGCCTGCCCCATTTAACGAATAGGCAGTCCACCTAATCCTAACTAAGATCCCACTAGTGGCAGGAGCGCAGTTCCCTGCTGAGGGGGTCTGCAATGGTGTTCTTGACTCCCACCAGGTGGAGAGGGACGAGGAACAGCCCCTGTCCGACGGCCCAGCATCGCAAGTCCTGCCCTTCATTGGAGGGCACTGGGTATCGAGTGCCCCCCTGCTTCCTGATGTAGAACATAGTGGTGGTGTTGTCTGTGAAGATCCTCACCACCTTGCCTTTCAGCGACGGCAGGAACAACTTGAGGTCCCAGAACACTGCCCGTAGCTCTAGGGTGTTGATATGAAGATCCTTCTCCACGGGCAGCCACAGGCCTCTGGCATGCATATGTCCGGTGTGCGCTCCCCGACCCTCTGGGGAGGTGTCCGTGGGGGGGTTTGAAATCCCATGCCTAGGGCGATGTTGGAGCAGACGGACACCCAACATACAATCACCCAACTGAACTCGTTGTTGAGAGATCTTGTCCGTGAAGCTTCCGGACACCTGTATCCAGTGGGCGTCCAGGAATTACTGCAGGAGTCGCATTTGCAACCTGCATAGCCGGACAAGGTAGATGTAGGACGCCATTATGGCCAGTAACGATTTGATGGCCCGCACCATGGCCGTCTTCGTCGACAGCCGTTGCACCTTTCCTTGACATGACTGCTAGCCTCTCTTCCAAAGGTAACGGCAGGCCAGACACCATATTGAATCTGGAACCTAGGAACAGCACATTCTGTGATGGCGTTAAGCAGGACTTCAGACAGTTGACAGAGAATCCCAGGTCCGTCATTTGCCGGACTGTCGTCTCCATGTGTCTGTCGGCCAGCTCCTGCGAGCGCACTCTGTAAGGAACTCATGTTGGCAATAGTAAAGACAAACACAAGTGATCACAGTTCAACAGTGTTTATTAAACGTTATAGGTTGTGTTAGGGAGAATTCTAAGAAATGTGCTAATTCCCTCCACCTTATAAACCCCCAGCAACTTTGCTAGATTTTCAGGACTTGAAATTTTTTAACCTGGAGAGAGTGTGACCCTTTTTCCCACTCATGTATTTTAATGTGAATTTTACCTCGTGTTTCTTTTGGTTATGGAGTCTGACAAACTCCGTAGGCATCATCTTTTTACATTGTGTCCCACAGCACCTTCAGTGCAGTGACAAGGGCAAGTCTTCCATATTTTCCAAAGGTTTAACTACCTTCTCTGGGATAAACTACTGTTTGCCAGAGCAGTAAAGTGAAATTGACTTTACTTACCAGTGTAACTTTCTAGACCCGGCAGACACTATCTTACAATAGAGTGCTGGAGGGCTTACTTAGTATCCCCTTTGTCTACATTCTCCTGTAAACATTTTTATGTTACCCTTTTCTCATTGGATGGCTGGTGGCAGTGGTTTAAACTACCATGGTGTGCATTTACCGCGGGCTGCGTTCACAGCTGCTGTAAAGCAACCACTGGAGCCATCTTTGTCTTCTTTTTTCGACATTTCTTTGTGAAAAGGTCCCTCTTGAGAATTACTCTGCGCGCCAAACCAAGTTTGGTCTCTTTGTTCACTTTGCCTTTGGCGGGATTCATGAGTGAAACCTGCCTCTGCCTCTAGAGTGTTTGGGGTAGGCAGGAAGTGAGGGAGGTGCCCGAAACTCCATGTGCTTAGTCTCCTAGGAGACCCAAATGCACTCTGTGGTGATTGGCCAGCTGACTGTCCAGCAAGGACAGTCACCCTGCTGGATGATTGACAGATAGGCTGGAATGAATGGGAGAGAACTGAATAAAAGGTGAGTCCTTTGGCTTGGAAGGCAGAGTCGACCACTGGAAGAAGGAACCAAAGAAGAGCTTGAAGAGGACGCATGTTGCAACTCCTGGACCGCTGGTTTGTCCGGTGAAGCCCTGCTGCAGTGCCGAAATGCCAAGTTTGCATCGACAGAGAAGCCCATGCAAGGACGACTTCTCCCCTTGAATTGGTGGGATCAATCAACTCCAAATTAAGCCACCTGGACATCCATCTCGGAGCTGGTTACATTTCCACAGAGCTGCTGCTGGAAACCGTATCGCCAGGGAGAGGAACACCAGATTGTGTGCGTTGCTTTTAAGTTGGCCTAGAGCTTTTAGAAGATCCTCCGGACTCCCATCAGCAGGACTGACCAAGCCTGAGCCTCCTCAACAGAGTGCGGGACCCCAGAAGCAAGGGAAGTCCCTCTCGACAGACAGGAACTGCTGTGTTGCTATTTGTGGTAGACGCGAGGAGGTGAAACACTGAACAGCCACTGAAAGTGAAGTTTGCCGGTTGCAAGTTTTGAACGTCCCAGTGCATTGCAGGAGTACCCCGACGTCCTCCCTCCTGTCCCCACAACTGAGGCCCAGGAACAGTGAGATCTGCAGAGCTGCACAGGAACAGAAGTCACCAGCTGCATCTTTTCTTCATTTCCAAGGTACTGTAAAACAAGTCTAAGAGAACTTACCTCTTACTTTAGTGTTGCTTGAAATTTCTACAACTCACCAGTCTGATCAGCTTGTGGCACTACATTTGATTCTTCTTTTCATCAAAGACTCCTAAGAACTTCAGCAAAGACTTTTCCATTTACTTACCAGAAGTGCTTCATCCTATACAAGACTTTTGCCCATTGACTTTGATTTAGTATATTGAATTGTATGACTCTTCTTGGAGGATCCAAAAGTATTTGCCTGCTTAATATTATTTGTGGTCTCTTGTGTTCTAATAACCTTTGCCTTTTACCAATTTCTAAGAGTATTCTAATTGCCAACAGTAAGTTATTAATGTCCCCAGCACCCTAGTTATTGAAGTCACCTGTGGGTGGAAGTTGTGTCTGTGGGCCATCCCAAAAGGGTCCTTACTGATTTAGAAACTAAGAGTGTACAGTATTGAAGTGTATTTGTTTGGTACTAGTATATTGCTCCCTTCTGAAGAAGGCTTTATAACTGACTGATAAATAAGGTTTCTTGCATAAAAAATGAATTTGAGTGTAAGAGTTTACCTGAATACCTGTAACTGTAAATCTATGTGTACCTCCACTTCAGCTCACATTTACCGCTCTTGAGATAAGCCTTGCTGCTCAACACGCTACCAAAACTGTGTAGTACAAGCTAATACTAAAGGTTGGGTTGCCTATACCTGTAGTCAGAGTTGTGTGTAGTGGTCCAAGAGGGTACTGCATACAAACCTTGCCTAACATGTCAGTTGTAAAAACGCCTAATCTAAACCTAAATCTAAGATTTGAGCAAGCTTCGACCATCAAACAATAATAAGGCAGTCCTAGTGGATTCTTTGTCAAATAAAATGGGCCTATACTAAAAAACCTATTGCCAATCCTTACGCTAAATACAAAAAGAAGTGTGGGATACTGTTCATAAGAAAGAAGGAAGTGTTCACAAAAAATAAGTCAGGAAATGGTAGTTCAGGTCTCCCTTGCCCACGTTTTCAGCACGGGACAAGGTAAGACTTTGGCACACAGCACACGCTCGAGCTTTCTCAGCAATCAGGGCCTTCAGCGGCTAAGTCTCTTTTCTACAAAAAAGTCACTTGCCTTCCTAGACCTGAAGTATCAAAATAATAAACTAAGGTTCCTTTCTGCTTGCACGTTGGGTGATGCCTTTCACCCTCGGATCCCCCTTCCCGGCGCAGATCCCTAGAAAGTTCCTTAATGATACCAGGACCTCTGATAGCTATGTTTTCTTGCTTTCAAAGGCCTGACAGGCTCAATGTAAAAGATTTAAAAAAAAGTTCTAGAGTTCTTTTCATGTTTTGTTTGGGTGACAGTTCTTCACCCCTGGGTTCCCCCTCTTCCGGGCTCAGACCTCTCTTGAATATTAGCTTTTCTTTGCCTGAATGTTTACTGGCAAGCCATGCATTCAAAAATCTTTTCCTCTTGCACTTTGCTTTGTTGCATTCACGGGTCGGTGAGTGTTGGCTTCCCACCCTTGGAATCCTGCTCTTCCGGGCGCAGTTCCAACTCAACTTTTCGCCTCCCTCTATCGGGTTCACTATGGCTTTCAATACAACTTTGTTGTGACTTCTGCAAATCTTAAAGTTTTTTTAAACAGTTCACTGTAGACATCCGTCGGCCGGGTTGACTCATGCCAATCTTGTGAATCGTGCCTTTCTCATTCAACTTTTATGATGGGGGATTAATTTCCTTATCTTCACAATTATCTGTCGGTCAAAGACTTTCGACTGTACAGAGGATTTTACAAGACCCCTGTATGACCACTTCGACCCCCTTCTCACCTTTCCAAAGGCCTTCAGGTTATGGTAGTTTCAACAATCGGGTAATCGGCCAGAGTTTCCTGAGTGAGCCCCCACGTGGTGTCAGACTCCTCTCTGCTGGTTTTCCCCTTTTTTACATCAATAGCTCTTTTAGCCTTTCACAGTTCATATAAGCTGTTTGCTACTTTTCGTTCAACACAGTTTGGTTTCTTATCGACTGTCACCTCGACTCACCGGCTGTGATGAACCGCTTGGCTTTCTTTCTCTTTGGAGTCAAGGTTGGTTCCACAGAGACGAGCGTCTCTCCCCGGCTTGGTTATCAGCGGAGGAGGGTCTAGTGCACCGTTGAAATCTGCTGCAACACACGCTGGCTATTGTTCACAGTCTTACGATTCCTTCTGTGGAGGTTTCACTGGCTTTGGTTGGAAAGGGCAAGGTCGCTTCTCTCCTTGTAACCCTCTCGGTATGCGCCGTCTTTCTCTTCCTCTTGAACTGCCATGCTGAGTTAGATCTCTCGCTGTGTGATCTGCCTTGCTTGTATTGCGCTCTTGTGCTCCACCTTTTATCCTTGTGGCGAACGGAAAGGGCTGTCAGATGTGTGCGGTTCTTGTCAATTGCCCGACCCTGGTGTTGGGACATGTCAGGTAAATGGCTCGAGTGTTAGTCCATCGTCCTTCGTAATATGCGAAAGTGTTCACGTTGGAAAAGGGGGTTGGGGGCAAAGTGTTTGTGTATCATACGTGGTAGGTTGGGGAAAAGTTGTCATAAGAAGGGGTATACCGCGTCTCACACGTCGGTGTCCCACTTCCACTTCCAGCAGACCCCCTCCAGGAGATCCTCCCTCACAGGCCCATCCCCAGGAACTGGATCCAATAGCGATGGCTGTGTCCTGGCCACATGGATGGCAGACCCCCGGGGACTAATCAGGGAGACACCTTCAGGTTTCTCACAGAGCGAATCAGCCAGTCATACAGGTATGGGTATATGTGTATGCCCTGTAGGCGCGGATGGGCCGCCACTCGTGCCAGGCATTTCGTGAACACTAAGGGGGCCCGACTTCAAGCAGTAGGGTATGGCCTTGAACTGGTAGTGCTGTACTTGCACCACGAAACGTAGACACTTCTGATGTTTCTTGTGAATGGGGACATGGAAGTAGGCGTCCTCCAGGTCAAGAAGTGTCCTTTATCCAGTTGGCCAAGCACGTGTTGCAACGTGACCATCCTGAACCTTTGGGACTTTAGGTATTTGTTCAGAAGTCGTAGGTCTAGGATGGGAATACAGCCCCCTGTCTTCTTCCTGACCAGAAAGTAACTGGAATAGACTACAGAGCCCCGGAGCAGTTGGGGAACCAGCTCTATTGCCCCTTTTCGCAGCATGGCCCGTACCTCCTCCAGGAGCGGAGGGATGTGCTACTCCTGATGGGTAACAGGAGGGATTCGTGGACACGTGCGTTGAAACTCCAGGGTGTGTCCTTGGGCGAGAGCGTCCTGCACCGATCAGTCGGTGGTAATCTTTATCCACTCGCTGACTAACCTCGTCAGCCTGCCTCCCAGCCTGTGGTGCTGTTCTGACTGGAGTGTCGTGTAGACCGTTGAGACCTCCGTCCAAGTGACGCACAGGGGAACCAAAAGAACCCTGCTGTGTGACCTTTTGAGCCACAGGTGGGAGATGTTACTTCCCGGATCCACGGAACCTCTGGAACACCGATGCTGCTGCAGAAAGAACGGGGTTAAGTACCAGGCAAATACAATATAATACAAGAATCAGAGTATCTGAATAATCTTACCTATCCGGTGGTTGGAAAACCCGGGAGACCTAGTGAGGGAGGTTCGAGACTCAGTGTTATAGACTGCGTCACGAGGACGTTGCGTACCTGTTCGTTTGGTTGAAGACCTTGATGATGATGCCAGGCTGTCAGGAGTCCTGCTTTGATGTGGTTGATGACGCGAGAAGCAGCCCAGCTCCCGCCCGAATGGAACCGGGTTGGAGATGAACCGGCTCCTAACGCCACGAGTCTGCTCACCCCTGATTAACGTGGCGTCAGGACAGTGCAAGCACTGACAGGGGGAGTCTTTCCAGATGACGATACTGAGTCCCAAGGAAGACTGGATCCGGAAGACGAAGTCCCAAGGAAGACTGGATCCGGAAGATGGAAGTCCCAAGGAAGACTGGATCCGGAATGTGGAAGTCCCAAAGAAAAGTACACAGTAGGAGTTGGTAGGTGGCAGGATCCGGGAAGGAAGGTAGAAGTATGGCTCACAAGGTAGACACAAGGCAGAGGAAGGCTGAATGGGCAGGCAGACAAGGTACAAGAGCAAGGCCAACTGACACAAGGCTGAGAGAGGTTGAATGGACAGGCAGACAAGGTACAAGAGCAAGGGCCAACTAAGAGACACAGAGGAACCACCCAACTCAAAAAAGGGGAACAGGAACCACCCAACCACAGGACAAGGGAAGGGAGAACAAGGCAACTACAGATGTACCCGAGGGTACCAGGAACAGGGAGGACAAGGATCGGGTAACAGGTAAGGTAGGCACAAGGAACCGGCGAGGAAACACGATCCTAAACAAACCGCGT
The DNA here is from genome assembly GCF_040938575.1 of Ambystoma mexicanum. Lineage (NCBI taxonomy): Eukaryota > Metazoa > Chordata > Amphibia > Caudata > Ambystomatidae > Ambystoma > Ambystoma mexicanum. The sequence continues at coordinate 273,085,710 of NC_090937.1, forward strand.
TGAGACGCAGTGTGAATGGAAGACCGGGCTCCTTAAATAGGACTGCCGACCCCAAGGAGGCTTGGAACGCAAGCCGTGCCGTCTCCCAAGCGTGGGTTGGCTCGGAGAGAGGCGTGGACCGCAAGATCCTCCGAAGCGAGTACTCCGTGCAGCGCGCATGCGCGAAGAGCGCGGAACGGCCGCCCGCGCATGCGCTGACCAACCTGCCCGGAAAACCCGGAAGCGCCCGATGACCAGGACAACCCAGGAACCCCTAAGCGAAAGCGCGGGTACAGCCTCCAGGACGGTGCACGCCGCTTCAAGTAAGTGGACCCCAATGCGGGCGGCGTGACACTCAGATGAGAGGCAGTCCCCAGAACAACAGGGACCGGAGTCACACGTGGACACAGGAGGGCTCACATGAGATTAGAGCTGGAGGCGTAGCGTGAGTTCCCAAAGGGCAATGGCGTAGAAGTCCAACAAAAGTACCAAGGGATGATCCGAAGACAGATGAGGGACGGGTCGAGGTTCAGCAATGAGTAAACAGTTCCAAGCAAAGGTACAAAAGGATAATCCGAGGGAGTCCAGGTGAATGATCCAAAGTCAAGGTAAACCAACAGAGTAAATCCAAAACTTAGCGCCAAACAGAGTCGAAAGACAGCTGAGAAGCGGTGAGCGCTTCGTGCCTCAAGCGTTATATACTGTGCGCTTCCGAGTCATGTGACGCCCACTATCGTCACGTGGAAAAGGCCGCTCTGAATCACGTGAGTGGATTAATGACCGATGCGGAAGCGTTCCGCCGCCCCTTCTGCTGTATGCTCTCCATGGCAACTGCCAATGCAGGAAGGGCTGCAACCGGGCACGTGCATTGTACCCGGTACGGATTTTTCGGTCCTTTGGGGTAACCACATCACGTGAGTCTCGAAACCTGGAGAGAGTAGTGTGGGAACCCGGGGAAGCTGTTGTGGAAGTGTTAGCAGTGTTCAGGTGTGCAGAGGAACGTCTAACAGGTGCACTGTTGGGGGTCCAATGTCCCGATCCGTTCAGGGTTGCTTCAGCACCGGCATCCTGCCCTGCAGGCCATGGCGGCGTGTCTTCTGCAAAGCAGGACTAGGAACGGCCTCTGTATGCTTGTTGCGTAGAGGATCTGGAAGGCTGTCGGTACGATTTGGAGAACCCCTTTGAAGACCTGCTCTAATTTCCCAAGAAGGAGCGAAAAGAAAACAAGCAATGCTGCTGGAGAGTGCCCAGGGAAAGGGCCGTCTCTGTATCTGTCTTGATGGCCTGGAGGGACTCGTCGACGGCCTTCGAAGGAGAGAATCTGTTTGGGAAGGCCATGTCCAGCATCTTCGCTTGGACCTGGTGGCTTTCATCCAACCTTTGCGACAAAGGCAGACACCGTTCCCCATTTGCCGGAACCCCATGTCAGCGGCGTCCAATGCCACTGTGATGGCGTGATCCAACGCCACTTCCCCCTTCCTGGAAGAGAGCGATGACCTCCATCTTGTTATCATCGGGGAGGAACTCCAGGATCGGTCCCAGCTTGTACCACAATTCCCTGTCATACCTGGCCAGGACCGCCAGTGTGTTGGCCGCCTTGATAGTGTACGCTGTGGTATAAATCACCTTCTTTCCCATGGCATCCATCCTTTACCCCCTCGCTGTCTGGAGGGACCGAAGACGAAGAGGGTGGGTTGGCCAACCATTTTCTCGTGGCCGCCGATACCACAGAATCCGGCTATGGTTGCGACCTCAGGCACTTCCGTGCGGAGTCCGGCACCCTGTATTTCTTCTTCAGCCTATCCCGTTTGGCTGGAGCCGTACAAGGGTTCTTCATAAGGGCCAGGCCCTCCCCCCAAACATCGTCTAGAAGACACACCACCATGATCGTCTTCCTCTTGGTCTTGCACCTTTGATATAAGAAGCCCTCCTTCTTGGTTTCCTCAGGCACCAGCTGGAATAGCTCAGAGGCCGTGGCGATCATGGAGTGGAACAAACCCACCTCGTCCGGTGGTGACACCATATGTGGAGCATCCAGATGTGGTGATTCACTTTCCGCTTCGACGATGTCTTCGTCATCCGTCATTGTGGCCGTATCCGTCCCCGTACCTATATGTCTGGGTCTGCTGGGGGGAGAAGGGACCCGACGTGGTGGAGGAGGCTGAAATGGGGGCATCGGACAACACTTCCTCTTCTTCACTGGAGGCTGATCGGGGACCTGGGTGTAACGCTCACCTGGTATCCACGGGGACGTCACTCAGCCTGTTCTGACCTCGTACTACCTCGAACCCTTCCCTGGAGACTACTCGACTGGAGACTGGGCCTGAAACACAGGATTGGTAGAGTTTAACTCCCTATTGTCTCTGTGTGCTTGAACCCCTTCTTCCCCGGGGTCCAACCCTTCCCTTTGATCCATAGCTCACCTTGTTTTCTTGGATAGTGTGCTCTCCGTCCTGCTTTCAGCGCAGGGGCGTGTTGATTGATGCGGCCTCGTTGCTGCCTAATTACTTCACTGGCAAGAGTCCAACAGGTAAGTATAATGAGTCTTTTTAACAGTTCTCTAACTTCGTTCCTTTTCTTCCTTAGATGATGGCCGGCGTCCGTGGATGGCGGCGTGCTGCTGAGATGAGTAGCACTGAAGGTGAGTGAGAGTGCGATGCACCCCTTTCGTATTTGTATTGAACCAAGTTCTTTTTCTGTGTCTTTTAGGTGCCGTGACGTTTTCAGCGTGGATGCCGGTTATGAAGAACAAATGCGGTGAGTAGGCGCAGTTTGCAGCGCATCTAGATGTTTCCACGCTAACCTGGAGTGTCTTTTCCCTCTTGCAGATGGATGAGAAGTTCAGGAGACAGAGTTCCCCCAGAGCGGCTGGGATTCAGGTAAGCGTTTGAAGCTCGTACAGTCTTTAAAAATAAGCGACGATTTGCAGAATGCTTACTAATGCCTTTTTTCTGTTCTTTTCCCTTTTCCTTAGGAAACGGCGTGCTGGGATGGGAATGACACCGCCGAAGATGCCCGCAGAACAGAAGGAGCAGTGAATGATGGGCAGAAGCGCTGCAAGGTAAGGCTGTTCCTAACGGTGTTCTTGTAGGAGTTGAGCGCAGAAGAAAGATGCAGGCCTACTGGAGACCAATCCGAACACAGCGAGTGTCACGCTGCAGGTGCAGAAAACACAAAGCATGTTTCTCAGCCTGGGCGTGGTTTAAATAGTCTCTCGGTATCCCAGGTGTCTCTGGGCTGAACCACACCCAAAAGACTAGACTGCACATGCAGTTCTGGGAAACGAAATATGTGGGGGCATCCATCTTGTCCCCATCAATGCACTACAAGTCCAATCCCCAATGTTATCCTATGGGAGTGAGTGAGTCTGGTGCCACAAGTGCCAAGTCTGACTCCAAGTGGGTCTTTAGAGGGATGGAGAGGCCCTTGAGGGCCATGTAGGTGATCGTGGCCTGGCTCCAGCCTGACATCTTGGAGGGCTGGGGACATGAGGGGCAGGAATCATGACACTGGGGGACCCTTAGGTAGCGGGGCCGGAGGCATCCTCATCTGGATCTCCGATACCAAGGTGTGTAGAGTTGACAGAATATCCAAGGAAATGTGCCTCGTCTGAGAAGGCAAAATAGGAAAACTAGGCAGTGCGCCGTCATCCTCTTCAACGTCCTCGTGGACTGTATGTAAGGACTCTTGATCTTCGTCGTCTGTGGACAAGACTTCCATGGTTTGGGTGACGGCCTGAGAGGGCTGTTTTGGGGGCTCCTTGTCCCCCCCTTTTTTGCCCCTTGGGCCAGTTTCCCCATTCTGGCGTGTCGGCAGACTTCGCCAAAATCACTGCAGCGGTGTCCTTTGCTGAGCCAGTAGCTGTCATGGTAGTAGTAGTAGTCATTGACGGGGTCGCAGACAAGGTCTTGACCTGTGCTGGTTGAACCTGCTTGGGCTGGTCGGCTTTCTTCTCCTCTGCCAGCGGCTTCTTGGATTTCACACGTAGCTTAGCCAGGGTAGCTGACTTCCTCTTTGAAGAGGAGCTTGATGGTAGGCTGGCAATGGAGGCGGAAGGTGATGGTGATCGCGCCCTAGCCACTTTGGAACCTGCTTCCGCGGTGAACCCGGTGGACTCGGACTTGCAGCTCTTGGCCTTATCTTGGGCCCCCACGAATGAGGCGCCGTCAAAGGACTTAGAAGACCGCTGGTCCTGGGCGAGGCATGACCCTGCTCGGAGCATGGGTCAGAGGCCATGGCGTTAAGCCATGCTGCCAGCCTACTCTGCCTGTCCTTTGTCGCTTTCTTGGTGAAACAGACACATATCTCGCACTCTACTTCCTTGGGGTCTGGGTGCAGGCAATAGAGGCATTTAAGGTGCTTGTCCTCCACAAACACATTCCGTAGCCTGCACTTTACAGGGCCTGAAGAGGAACCTTCCCTCCTCCTCCTCCTCCATGCTTGGAGGTCTTGATGGATCTTCACCCTTGAGGGGCGTGGAATTTCACCGACAACGGATCCCAGCTGTCGGAAAATGAAGAAAAGAGCACACAGCCTTCTTTTGCACAAAAATAGAACTTTTTCCATCGAAAAAACGTACAAATAGCTCAGAGAGCAAACTCGAGGACTCCCAGCACTGAAGCGTGCAGTACAAATCTGAAGATAGCTGCCAGAGGAGGGGCTTAGGGAGAAGACTGTCATTGGATGGTGGCAGTATTACCCAGAGGACAGCGATTGGTTTAGAGGAGAAATACAGTTTTTAAGTGAAAGTGAAACTATTTTCTTTTACCAGGGATTCCCAGCCTGACGGGGAATATTCATGAGCATGTGAATCTATGCCATACCCCATGCTGGAGAATAGTCCATCAACCTGCTGGGGGGCTGAGACCTGAATTACTCACATAGGCCCTTCTTAAAGAAACAGGAACTGAGTCAGTAACAACTCAGTGACGGACTTATTACCCCACCTTAGTCATGGTGAATGGTCCTGGGGGATATCATATAACTCCTCTGGGCACAGCATTAAACCGTGGGTGGTGCCATCCTACCCCTATGATCACACCCTGTTCTACCACCATGCACTTGCAAGGGACTTCTTTACAATACCTATACAGTAATAACTCCTGGACATGTATGTGTACCTTGATTAGGGAGACCTCCACACAGCAAGATCATGTAATTCCTGGAGCCCAGCCTAATTCTAGTCATGCTACCACACAGGGTAAAGTTGAGATACTGAACTTGGCTCAGGAGGGGACTGCGCCAACTTGCATGACCCTTTCATTAACTTCAAAAAACACCTTGCTGGATAGGCAAGCTGTCCCCGATAGGAATTGGGGAGAATCCAAGGTTTCCTATTACTTTGTTGCCCTCAATGAATGAAGACAAGGAAATGTTATAAAATTGACAGCAAGTACATGTGACAAGTCCAGCATAAGCCATTCGAACAAAGATTAACTGCTGTGGCTCTGCCAGGCCACAGCCACATACAGTCAGAAATCCACACTACTCTTATACTATGGTCCCCAGATTAGATTTCTGAGATGACTGGTTCCACAAGCAGCACATGCGTGCTGGCCTTAACAAGCTTAAAAAATCACTGCATTGAGGGGAAACTCCCTCACTTAGCTGCTTGGAAACAAACACTGATAGGTTCAGTGATGGATGATGCGGAATGCAGCACCAGGTTCTCTGAATTCAAGACAGTGCCAGGGAGTGAAGGTTTATGCATGTGGATCCTTTAAGGGTGCAGAAGGAGGTCACTGACAACACAGGTGACATGATGATTGCTATAGACTTTTAGTAGTCAAGAAAAAAAAGAGAAAACTTAACTTCCCCCAACTCCAAGAGGGGTTTCCGTGCCTCAACTAAAAAACTAAGGGTTCTGTCAGAATGTCAGTGTAAATCAATAGTCCACTGTCCTGTGTCAAAAACCCTACCTCTGTCCCTCACACTTTAAACTAAACTAGAGATAAAGTAGACCTTCGATGTCCAGAAGAATTACTCCCTTGTTCTTGATTGGGGATAAAAGTTAACTTGCAGGTTTTGGCTTCTTCTTAAGGGAATGACTCCCACCCCCGGATCAAAATTGTTCCCCAACAAAAAAAAAAGACGAAGTTCCAGCACTTCTCTATGTCAGGCACACTGCTCATCTTTTAAAACTTTAAAGTCAAGGGACCAGGAGAAGGGAGTCATTCTCCTGGTAACCAGAGCTGTAAAGACTTTCTGATACAGAGTTCGCTACAACCAGGGGGAATGACTCCCTTCCCCTGGTCTCTTTTCACTTGGTTGCACAATTCATCATCACCAGGGGGAATCCCTCCCTTGGCCTGGCCTCTCTTTCACTTTGGTTTCACAGTTCAACACTTTCAGTCTTTCACATTGAGGGTCTCAGACCCATGCTTCCCCTTCTTCAGACTTGGGAAGACATGGTTCACTCTCCTGCCAAGTACTGCCACGAGGAAGATGGGTTGTACTCCTCTTCTCCTGTGTGTGAGTGTGTGTGAGTCCCAGACCTGTATTTCTCTACTTCTTTGAGTTGGCAGACCTGGTTCACTCTCCTGCCAGGTTCTGCCAAGAAGAAGATGACTTGTGGGGATCTTCCTTTTGGGTGCGGGTCCCAGACCCGTATTTCTCTTGTTCTTTATATTTGGGTACTTGGAGCCCTTTTCTCCCAATTACTGCCACAGGGAAGATGACTTGTGTTGTTCTCTTCGACCATTCCATGGTGGTCAGTGGCTTTACTCGACCACCAGCCAGAGGGAGATTACCTCCAATTTTCACAATTGTCTCTTCAGGGTGCCAGACCCTGTTTGCCCCCTCTCAGGGTTCGTGTATGTAACTTTCACAATTTGTGGTTGAGTTCTTCGTAGACCTTACAACCAGAGCTGGCCTACGGGGGGCGCGGGCCGGGCGGGTGACCGCCCGAGGCACCATTCCACCCACCACGCCAGGTCGGGGGAGTCTTTTAAGGGCTCTCCCGAGCTGGTGTAGTGAGAAAAGTTGCAGCAAGCAACTTTTGTTATTAAGTGCGTCACATCATGATTACCTCCCTGCTCTGACACGGGAGCCAGGAGCTTTTCATTGGAATAGGGCGCTCATGCATTAGCATGCATGATCGTCCTATTCCAGTGATTAACCACCTGCGAGGCACCGGCGAGGCGCCGGAGCAGGGAGGGACAAAAAAATGTGGTGCTCCTGCCACCGCCTCTCCCCCGTACGACCAGCGGTGCGCAGAGAGGGGAGCGGCACCAATTTGCCTAGGGCGCTGCCGCCTCCACGGCCAGCCCTGCTCCCGACCCTTGTAGCGTATTGATAAGGTTCTGCTATAATTCCTATGTTCCAGTCAGTCTGATCGTCACCCTTGTTACCTTTAGGGACTCCTGTGCACAGCGGTGGCTCTTCTGGGGTCGTTCAATCCTCCTCCACGGTCGGCAACTTCACGTGTCTGCTTCTGTGACCCATGGCTATCAGTAATGTAAGTATGGCGTGCCCAGAAAGAGCCTGTTAGAGCCTGGCTGGACCCGTTGAGGAGTTTTACTCCCATTAATTATTCACCCTTAATTGACGTGCCGCCAAGTCATGTGTCCCTGGGGCCACGCCCCTTATGTCCGACAAAGCTTTCTATAAAGGGCACGGGCACCCACGGCCCGGAAGTGCCTGTTAGAGCCTGTTTGGAGCCTGGCTGGAGTCCTGCTGGACCCGTTAAGGAGTTTTACTCACGTCGCCTCTCGCCTTGAATTGACATGCCGGCAAGGCACGGTGCGTCCATGCCACCAGCCACCAGGCTGCTGATTTTGGCATTTTGGACTTGGACCTAGCCCACAATCACTGGGTTATTTGGTACTTATATGCATTTGCTCTGTTATTTCAGTGACCCTGGGCCACGCCCCGTTCTGTTCAGCAAAGCTTTCTATAAAGGGCACGGGCACGCGCCCCTGTGCGCGCGCCCCAGAAGTGCCCAGAAATTCCCTGTTAGAGACTGTTCGAGCTCTGTGAGGCTTGTGTCTCGTATATCTATCTGTTTTTGGCCTGTATACGGCACTCAAACAGTCTTTCCAACTGTGTCAGGCAATGCAAACAGGTAATTTATCCTTTTCGTTATTCATTTTCATGAAGGTTTGATTGCACTTTGCATATGTGGTATGACACTAAATGTCCTTGGAAAGAACTTTTTCCTTAAACTCCTTTGAACGCTTTAAGCACGCTGGCTAATGTATTTTCAATCTTTGCTGTGGCGTTTCTAAATTGGGCTCCAAAAGTAAAGAGCAATAAGAGTTTGCCAGTTCTTTCCGTTTCATGCGATAGTGCAGTAGAGTAAATTATGTATTGGCGTTACCTACTTTCTTATCAAAGGAAAAAAGTGTGATCGCAATAGCGTGTCTCCATGCAACAGTCTTGAACAGCAAGGGGACACTAGTGTGCTTTGTGAACCACGTGTCTGTGATTCTTAGGTTTGAAAGTTAGGGCACTCGGTACTTCCATTAGAGTCCCGTGATCAGCCCACTGCTGGGTTCAGTACCTTGCATCTAAGGACGCTTACGTCAAGCGTTGCTTAGTTCCGTTCACCTCTCCTCGCCGCAATGGATAAAAGTCTTAGGAGCGGTAAAACGCCTCCAAGACCCAGTTTCAAAAACATTAAACCATTCTCACCTTCCCTTGTCCACACCCACTTTATTGTCTGATGACTTGCCTACACCTAGCGAAGGTTTCACGCGTTACTGCTATATTACACAATGAGGGGTCAAGTTAAAAAAATGTCCAGTCTCTTAGAATCGTCTTTCCATGATGTCACACCTGTGAAATCTCCTTGAGGTGAAAGGAATTTGCATCTAGGGAATAACAATACGTGTTCTGCCAGAAAAGTAAATGACACTACAACACCCACTGTAAAAAACTTGTCAAATACACCTTTCATTGACAATTGGTTTTTTGGGAGTATCTCATGAAGACTGCACTATGCCTATATCGGATACCTCGATGATCGCTGCAGGGGTAATGGCGGAATTAGACAGGCGTGTTCTCCTATCTCTGGGTCCCTCGTCCCCTGCTATTAGTTCATTCGCCTTTCGTGAACAGGTTCACCTCTTCAAGTCTCACACTCCACAGCAAGGCAGCCTTTCACATATAAGTAACAACTTGCCCTCAAGCTGCCCAAAGATCGCACAGTTGAAGGCTAGTTCTCTGACTGTAGAGGAATTGGCTCCTTGTCATAAGCATGCTCACGTACAATCCTTGGACCCTCCACAATCCAACGACTGTCCCAGTACGCATGCATCTAATGCATCTCCTCCAAATTCATCCATTCCATTCTTCCCACTAGAAGAATCTCTTATTGAACTAAATGGCCATGAATTACAAAACTTCCCGGTACTAACTCGGATACTTAACTTATTAGACAAGGGACACGAGCACACACATTATGCTATCAGCGATCTCAAATCTCAAAACATCCATATTTGACATCTTGCGAAATTGAACAAATTAGAAGGATTTATGCTGGCCCAAGATAAATGCCATGCATTTTGGACCAGACAATCAGAAATAGCTTTTCTTTCATCCACAAATATGCCCTCTGATGCCAGTGTTACTAGACTTACAGTCTCAACACACTAAGACCAACAAATGTATTGATTTATCAACTGGCCATCCACAATCATATGCTCAGGTGGTACAGGGACCTCACAACCATAATTTGGGTTCTCGAGAAAATCTACAAATTGATTTAGCGGAAGTTGCTAAACTGCAACATGATAGAATCTCGGCAATCAAACATATCTTGGTGAGAGCAAATTTGGTGCCACATTATTTAGTTGACACAGCTGCTGACACCATTATATCAGTCGATGATGTCTCCAAACAGGACTCTCCTGACAGTCGCTCTGCAATCACTGATCTGCTGGACGTGCAGATGGATATGGATATCCAGCAGCATGTCAGCCTTGAGGAAAATTCTACTCAAGATGACTATGTACCAACAAAATATCATCTCTCACTTAAAGCCAGAAGATTGCATATGTGGGCAAAAAAAAGACATCAGTCCAAACAAGTCACTTCCAATAACAATGTCAATGACTCATCAACCCAAACCCAAAAGCATGCCCTCTACCAAAATTTAAGGACATAACTCTAGCATTAAAGAATTAGGTAACATTTCGCTCGACAAGGCAGTTTTAGATTTGAACCAGTTTAATGCTGAAAGCAAAGACTTGCTTCAATTTAAGAATCACAAACCGAATGCAATGGCTGCCTCGTCCGCAGAAGTAGCATCACACACTGTGCCAACTTTAGATTGTTTTCCCAAGGTTGTTGCCTCAGAGCCCTTTGTTGTGAACCTCTGTTGGATGTATCAGAAAGTACAAAGAGGTTCCCAACAAAATGCCCCACTTATTCAAATGCCACAAAACAAAAAGGCCACAATTGCAGTATAGACTAGCAACCCCTGCAATTCTTAAATCCTTCAAGAAATAAATCAAGTGTTTTCGAATAGTGGAACAGATCAAAAAGACGGGTGCAATACTGCTCCATCTTTCAATGTTGTGCCGCTTCCAAATTCCTCCTCATTAGGTGTTGCCACTTAAGCCATGTTTCAAGTCTTCCTTCTGTTTCTGATATCTTGGGCATAAATGCACCAGCGATCCCCATTATGCTTGCTGATAGCATTACGAGCCAATTTCCATAAATCCTTGTAATCCATCTTCTTGCCTTCGTGACACTATTCAAACATTTGCTGAAGTCCCTTCTGACATGAAGCTCATTCTAGGATGGGTTAGTGATGTGTCTATAAATGGTAAAGCGAGTTTAAATCGCTCATTTCTCATGCGACTCTTCCATCAAATTCTTGCTCTTCGTAATCTCATCTTGGATGATGTGGAATGGATTAAGCTTCCAAGTCGCAAAAACAATCGAATGATATGCAAACTGTATTCCCAAATAATTGCCAAACTTCTATGGGACCACCAAGCAGATTTGTCCCTATTGGCATTCGAATTACTGGCATCTAGGTCCATGGAAGAGACGAATATATTCATTGATTTCATGCCGACTTCTAAGATAGAGGCGCCACCACCCAGTATAGATGAACAACATTCTAACAACTTTAATAATGTTATGCTGGGTCAACTCAAAACCTTCTCTAACGTCCTAACGGACCTAGCGTGGCTTGGACCTTTCATTAAATCAACAGCAAATGACAACAAACCTGTGGCAAAGTCATAGGGCCTCATTACGAGTCACCGAGTCTGGAAATAACGGTGGTGCTAAGCCCGCCACCACCGTTGTTTCCGGACCGGGTACTCTCGAGTTCTGCAGGCGGGAGGTGTCAAACCCGCCAGGTCAGACCTGGCCAGAATAACACCACCCACCTGCAGGCGGACGTGGAAACACCGGCACCATCACGAGATGGTGCCGGTGTTTCCAGTTCCCCATTGAGTATGGGACTCATGGGGAATGGGGATTTACCGAATTCCGCCTCCGGAATTCCTGGGACACCAGGGTCGTAATGCTCCGGTAATTCCGGGAATCACGGAGGCGGAATGATAATACGAGTCCGGCGGTAACCTGCCAGAATTTCAGGCACGGTTACCGCAGGACTTGTAATGAGGCCCAGAATCATCTTTGTTTTCTATCTACTCTTGGAACTGTTGTGGATTTAAAAATCTATCTTCTTTGCATGACTCATTGTCTCCATTGGAGTTACCCTCTCTAATTCTTCTACAGGAGACCATGATCATGTCCGATATCTTATTAGATCGCTTCACCTCCTTTACGCACAAAGCTAAACGGGGTATCACAGGCCGCCCGTCTGGAGGCTCGGCCATACTGATTCACAACAGATTTAAATTCACTTCCATGTATATTTATTCTTCAGATGACTTATTAGTTATAGAAGTGATCCTCGAAGCCCCTTTTCCTCTTAGCCTTTTAGTGGTTTCTATTTATTGGAATCCCAATGCCACTCAGTTGGTTCCTCTGCTAGAAAATTTAAATGAAGTCTTATCTGACGCACTTATTAGTAATATTAACTATGAACTAAACAAAGGAGGGGACTTAACTCATTATTGATACCATACAGATCACCAAACTTTTACACACATCATGGCCCATACACAGCACTATCTCGAGATAGAGGTATTCAATGGGGTCAATTTCTGGAAGACTGGGACATGCATATTATCTTAATGGATTCCCCACATTATTATGCAACCTGGCATCGTGGTACCAGTAGTTCCTGTATAGACTATATTGCGATTTCGCGTATTCTATCAGGTTACTGTAGTCCGTTAATCATACATCATCCACATCTGGATGATCACATGATTTTGAATTGTATCTTATCCTTTTCATCTAACTGTTTCAACATCATTCCCAACCTAGCACTGGCCAATATTGACAGATATGCCCTTCCTATTCGCTGGAACACAGGCTTATGCAGACTTCTTGCAGCGCGGGTCCGTCGCGATCTCTGGATTTGTTAAGGATGACAATTTTTTAGGTTACCTACGTCATAAAGCAGTTGAGTGGAACACTAATATGATACACATGCATTTATTAACTTTAGCGTCCCAAGAAAAAACAAATAGAGCAACATCTCATCCTAATCGCTTTATTAAATCAATTCAGCTCATCAAAACTCAAATAAATCAAGCCATTAGATGGCTTCAACACTCATCTGTAAGCCCTTTGGATAACTCTTCTTCTAAAAAAATAAAATAATCTCTGCTTATAAAATTGAGTTGAAAAAATTAAATGTGACCGCTATTTGAATGATAAACAATGACTGCTCATCTATGCAAGAACAATACCAGGAATGTATGGGCAATTCTGAGGAATCCAATTGGGCTTCAAACTTCCATTTTCAAATCCGTAATCTCAGGTGATACTTGGACACAATTCTATCAAGGCAAATATCAACTTCTCAAGGGATTTATGCCTTTTGATGTTCAGACTCTAGTTAGTTTAATTCCGTTCAAATGTCCCTGGGGTAGTGGAAGATGTCCAATGGGCAATTAACAAACTCAAATTTTCCAAAGCAGCGGGCCCCGTTGGGTTGGCTCCCTGTGTCCTAAGAAACGATCCTCATTTTTGAGCAACCATCTTGACGTGTTGCTATGGCATTATATTTCAAACTAAGGTTATTCCTCTGTCATGGCTCACTTCAATCATTATTCCCCTGCATAAAAAAGGTTCAATTGAGTGCCCCTCCAATTTTCGTCCGATCGACTTGATAGATGTCTCAGCCAAGGTTTTCGCCCTACTGATTCTCAAAGATTTAGATGGCTTTATTTCGACCATCATACATTGTCGCGCTTTCAGGTCGGCTTCAGTAAATTGAATTACTTTCCATGCTTGCTTGCATTCTGAAGATCTTTTAACACGCTCTGCGCATGTGAAGAAACATTGTTTTCGATACGATTGGTATCTCTGATCGTATTGGGACACACAAATCCTAAACAAAATATGCTAAATTTAGACACGAGCAACATCCTCGCATGGGTTATCTCACATGCTTTCCGTGCAACAAATCTAGAAATCTCTACATGAGATTCAGACTAGATTTGTTTCACACCAACATACGTATGAAATACTGGAAACACAACAAGGGTGTCACAGTCGACGGCTCATGTCGCTTCTGCCACGAGACCTCAGAGCCAGAAACACTAAAACATTTGATCTTATTTTGTTATTTCTTTGAAAATCAGAGAATGTTAATGATGGGAACAAATCTGCCTGCTCTTTTGTCAATGACATGTGAAATGTTCTGGTTGTTTTTCATGTGGGGGAAGTAGCAATGCTCTAATTCTGTGATTGGCACGTTTTCCAAATTATGCACAAATAAAACATGATGAGTTAGAAGAGTGAAATTTAACAGCCGAATGCCAATGTTGGATCATGATTTGTGGAATACACAAACATGTGATATCATTAGTGCTGACATCAGTAGCAAGTTCTTATGAAAAACTTTTCCTTAGTTGCAGTGATATTATTAGTGCGGGTATCATTAGCAAGCTCTCATGCCGCAGTCCTGTGTATATATGTTAAAGTTGAATTGCTATGCACATATCATTTGATAATTACTCATGAATAATTTGTCAAGTCTTGTGCTGTGTTTCGACCCTTTACTGACAACCATTCCCTAGTTGTAGTCTTGTAAACATATTTCAAAGCTAAATTGTTATGCATGTGTTAATCGATCATCATATATTAACAGCTTGTCAAGAATTGTGTTTTGCTTTCACCCATTACGGTTTCACTGATTTTGGCTTCATTAATGTATCTCTAAATTGTATTCATAATGAAATTTAATTCGATATTTTATTAACTTTGTTTCATATTAATTTGTATTTTATTAAGATGTATATATGGTATTTTATACATATGTTTGTAATGGTGCATGTGCATCATATACAAATAAAACATTTTTTACAAAAAAAGTATGGCTCTTGCACCCCGCGTTCCACCTTCTTACAGAGCCTTTACCGTTGCCTGGCCTCACGGTCAAAGGACCGACCAAAGTCAGGTCCACCTTCTGCAACTCGAGGGCTTCTTCCGGTCAACGCCGTCTCTCTGTTCCCGCGTCTCACAGCTTCCACATCTGCTGTTGCTCAGGGACTGGCTTGATAACATAGTACGTCCTGTTTTTGTTTTTATCCTAACTGGACATAGAAGACTAGACACTTCATTCAAGTTGTCAGCATTACTCTTCCTTATTCCGCACCTCCTCCTTGTCCAAGTACTTGTTAAGTATGTCTCCCTTAGGTAGTCCCTGCTCTTCCTCGGCTCAGTAGTTATTACATTTCCGAACTTAAAGATAAACATAGAAGTATGGGATAGGGAGTTGGATAAAATGGGATAGGAAGGTGTACAAGGTGTGGGTGGAGGGCTGTCATACTGCGTTCTCCTGGGATGTTCTCCTTTGTCCCCACAGGGGAAGTTTCTCTCCATGAGATCTTGCCACCGAGTACCATAGCCAGGGGGACTATAGTGTAGCAGCTTCACCACCCTGGCCTCACGGGAAGGAGCTCCACCTCGGGAGAAGTGACAACATCTCGGGATTCGTCACAGCCCGCACAGGGCTCTGCACGCATATCAAACAAAGGATATGAAACTGTAGTCCAATGTGAGCACCAAGTACAGTGTTTGCTTTCAGGTCAGAGTCCGCTATTAATCACAATTTAAACAGCTTGAGGGGTTCTATACGGGTGCATACAAAGGAGAAGTGGCAAAAAGGAGGAGTGTGGGAGTCGGAAGAGTTTGCGGTGAAAGGATCAGAGCAGTACGTACCTGGGAGGAAAGTGATAGAAAGGAGAAAGCAAAGGAGGAAGAGCAGAAGACTATCAAGGGAGGTGGCAGCTGTAAGGAAGGCATAGTATCAAACAGTGAAGACAGACACAAGTGGTCACAGTTCAAGGGTGTTTACTGAACTTCAATGGGTTGGTTGAAAGCCTTTCTAAACCTAAATCTAAGGATGGCAGCAAACTACGACCATCAAATAACAATAAAGCAGTCCTAGTCGCGTCTCTGTCAAATAAAAGGGGCTATACAAATATGAGACAATGGGGTATGCAAAAAGAAAAGTGTTCAAGAAACAATGTCAGGACAGTTGAGCAGTTGGCTTCCCTTCCCCACGTTTTCAGCACGGGACAAGGCGGCACACTTGAGCTTCATACACACCCACACTCTGAACTGTATCCTTGTGGCCGAGAAGCCAAAGCATAGACATCTGCCAAAGCCTCTTTTCCAATAAGGAACAAGTTACTTACCTGTAACTGTTGTTCTCCAGCATGGGTCTGGCATGGATTCACATGCTCATGAATATTCCCCGTCGTCAGGCTGGGAATCCTCGGTAAAGAAAAAAACAGTATCAGTTTCGTTTCTGATCTGTCTTTCGTAGTAATAACCAATCACTGATCTCTGCGTCATACTGACCACAGCCAATGACTGCCCTCTACCTAAGCACCGCCTCTGGCAGCCATCTTCAGATTTGGAAGCACGTGAAGTGGTAGTATGACCAAGTGAAGAGCCGCAGAGGGGTAGGCGGGAGGGTTCGCATGTGAATCCATGCCAGACCCATGCTGGAGAACAACAGTTACAGGTAAGTAACTTGTTCCTTCTCCAGCATGGGGTCTGGCATGGATTCACATGCTCATGAATAAAGAATACATAGCAGTACACACATGCACAACCACGGGAGGTGGCAAAGGCTCAACATTAAGCATTACATCAAACTCAACATTAAGCATCTTACCTCCTCACCAGGCTCACCTCAGGCGAACAGGTTGCGCAGCACTGCTTGGCCGACCCTGGACTCCTCCCTGGAATCCCGATCGACGCAGTAGAATTTCGTGAAGGTGTGCGTCAACCTCCACGTAGCAGCCCTACATATGTCCAGCAGGGGCACACCAGAAAGGAACGCCGTGGTAGCTGCGATCGCTCTGGTGGAATGGGCTCTCGGACGGCCAGGCAGCGGTCGGTTTGCCAACCGATGACAGTACATGATACAGCCGGAGAGCCATCTGGAAATGGAAGCTTTCGAGAGAGCCTTCCCCTGATTGACAGGTCCAAAGTTCACAAAGAGTTGTGACGTCTTCCGAAAACACTTCGTGCGGTCCACGTAGAACTTCAGCGCTCTAGCCACATCCAGCGAGTGCAAAGTCCTCTCAGCCGGCGACGAAGGCGACGGGAAGAACACAGGCAACACCAAGGGTTCGTTGAGATGGAAGTCCGACGGTACCTTGGGCATGAAGGAGGGGTGCGTCCTGAGCACTACCCTTGTGTCGTGAAAAGTCAAGTACGGGGCCTTGCAGGAAAGGGCCTGGATCTCTCCCACCCGTCGTGCGGTGGTGATGGCCACAAGAAACGCTGTTTTCCACGACAGAAACTTCAAAGGGGCCCCGAGTGCAGAGGCTCGAACGGAGGTCGCATGAGCTGGTGTATCGGGAGATCGCAGCAAGATGAATCTTGATGGACGCGTGTGCCAGACCAGCTTTGGCCAGCGTCAGCAGGTACGGCAGTACCTGGGGAGCCGTAATCCGTAGAGGGTTAATCTTCTGTGCGTGGCACCAGACAGAGAACCTCTTCCATTTGTGTCCGTAGCATTTAAGAGTCGAGGACGCCCTGGCCTTTGCAAGAACCTCTCTGCAGTCGGCCGGTATGTCGTATCCCCCAAACTCTAGCGCTGCAGGAGCCAGGCCTGCAAGTTCAGCGATTTCGGGTCGTGGTGGAGGATGGCGCCTCCTTCCCTGGAGAGTAGATCCGCGTCCACCGGCAGCTTGATTGGCGGGGACGCTGACAAGTCCAGAAGGTCCGGGAACCATATCTGCCTCGGCCACGCAGGTGCGACGAGGATCATCCTGCACCGTGACCTCTTGAGCTGGTTGACGAGCCGGATTAGCAGTGGCAAAGGAGGGAACGCGTAGAGGAACAGGCCCTCCCAGGGGAACGAGAAAGCATCGCCCATGCTCCTCGCCTGGGGAAACCTGCTGGCGAACCTCCGGCACTTGGAGTTCATCGCCGTCGCAAACAGGTCGATCTGGGGTGTGCCCCACCATCGGAAGAGGCGATCCATTAGATCCTGCCGTAGTTCCCACTCGTGGCACGAGCGCAGCTCCCTGCTGAGTGAGTCGGCGATGGTGTTTTTTATCCCTGCCAGATGAAACGGCACCAGAAACATCCTTTGGGCGACGGCCCAATGCCACAGGTCCTGCGCCTCCTTGGACAGTGCTGGGGACCTGGTTCCGCCCTGTTTCCTGATGTAAAACATGGTGGTGGTGTTGTCGGTGAAGATCCTCACCACCTTGCCCTCGAGGGACGGAAGGAAGGACCTGAGGGCCCAGAACACTGCACGGAGGTCCAGGACGTTGATATGGAGGGACTTCTCCGTCGGGAGCCAAAGGCCTCTCGCGTGCAGGTTTCGGTGTGCGCTCCCCACCCTTCCAGGGAGGCATCCGTGGTCACTGTCTCCTGGTGGTCTGGGGTCTGGAAGTCCATGCCCGCCGTCTGATGCGCGCGGGTGCCCCACCACCGGACCGCTCGGCGGAAACTCTCGTCGAGTGTGATCCGCTCCTCGAAGCCGCCCGTCGTTTGGATCCAGCGCGCGTCCAGTAACTCCTGCAACGGGCGCATCCGGAGCCTGCACATGGGAATGAGGTAGATACAAGAAGACATCATTCCGAGGAGGGACTTGATGGACCTCAGGACTTGGCGTAGTTCACGGAGAATCCCAGGTCCGTGAGAAGTTGGACGGTCCTTGCCGTGTGAGCCACAGCGAGCTCCCTCGTCTTGGCTCGG
The DNA here is from genome assembly GCF_040938575.1 of Ambystoma mexicanum. Classification (NCBI taxonomy): domain Eukaryota; kingdom Metazoa; phylum Chordata; class Amphibia; order Caudata; family Ambystomatidae; genus Ambystoma; species Ambystoma mexicanum. The sequence continues at coordinate 273,103,956 of NC_090937.1, forward strand.
ATGAGCCAGTCGTCCAGGTAGGGGTAGACGTGGATCCCCTCGCGGCGCAGCTGCGCCGCCACCGGTGCAAGGCACTTGGTGAATACCCTGGGTGCCGACCGTAGTCCGAAGGGGAGGGCTTTGAACTGGTAGTGACGCCCTTGGACCACAAACCTGAGGAATTTTCGGTGCCCCTTTAGGATGGGAATATGGAAGTAGGCATCCTCCAAATCCAACGACGACAGGAAGTCTCCCTCCTCCAGCTGACCCAGGACGTGCTGGAGGGTGACCATCCGGAACTTCTGCGCCTTGATGAACTTGTTCAGACGTCGCAGGTCTAGGATGGGGCGCCATCCTCCCGTCTTCTTCTTCACGAGGAAGTATCTCGAGTAAACTCCGGAGCCCCGAAGCCTCTTTGGGACGAGTTCGATGGCGCCCTTCCTGAGCATCGCCCTTACCTCCAGGAGAAGCTGAGGGACGTGAAGCTCTTTCCTGGCCACGGGGCGGGACGCGCGGGCACCTTCTTTGAAACTCGAGCGCGTGGCCCTGGGCTAAGGCGTCCAGCACCCAACGGTCGGTGGAGATGGACTCCCACACGCTGACGAAGCTCGCCAGCCGGCCTCCCACCGGGGTGCTTCGGTGGGGGCCCGACCCCACTGCCGGTTCAATCCTGCTTCGACGAGGCTTTGCCGCCTTGACCTCCTTGGCGACGACGGCGGGGTCCGCCAGACTTGCCTCGTCCTCTGTAGGCCTCCTGAGACGACGAGCGGGCCGCCTGACGGTAGGTGGAGAAACCGCCGCCGGAACCTTTGGAGGCGCCCTTGCCTCCGCTGCTCCGAAAGGGCGTCCGTCGTTGCTGCAGAACCCCAAGGGCCCGGGCCGTCTCAGTGTCCGCTTTAATGGCCTGAAGGGAATCGTCCACTGTTTTCCCAAACAGGTTGTTCCCATCGAACGGCATGTCCAGGACTCTGGTCTGTACGTCTTGACGTAAGTCCGTAGCCTTGAGCCATCCACGCCGCCTAAGGCACACGCCGTTGCCCAACTGGCGAAACCCAGTGTCGGCGATGTCCGTCGCAATAGTGATGGCGTGGTCCGACGCCACCTCTCCTTCCTGTAGGATCTCCAGGGCATCCGCCCTCTTGTCGTCCGGTAGGAAGTCCAGCAGGGGAGCCAGTTTGTACCATAGCTCCCTGTCGTAGCGGGCCACGATAGCCAAGGCGTTGGCCGCTTTAATCGTCGTTGCTGCAGACGAGATGACCCTGCGTCCCATAGCGTCCAATTTCTTTCCCTCGCCGTCCGGTGGGGAAGTCGATGTGGAGGCCGCACCCCCCCCCGCTTTCTTCCTGGCCGCCGCGGAGACGACGGAGTCCAGGGTAGGCTGCGCCCGGAGGCACAGGGGGCCGCATCCGGGACCCAGTACTTCTTCTCGTACCGGTCTCTTCTAGCTGGTGTCGTGGAAGGGTTCTTGAGGAGGGCGAGGCCCTCATCCCAAATGTCGTCCAGTAGAGGCACCGAGAGGACCCTCTTCCTCTTGGCCTCGCGCCGTTGATAAAGGAATCCTTCCTTTTTCTTCTCCTCAGGGCAGAGTTGGAAAAGCTCGGATGCCCTGGCGATCATGGAGTGGAACGATCCAATCTCGTCGGGCGGAGAAGCCCTGGTGGGAGGTGACGACGGTAGATCCTCGTCGTATACCTCGTCGTCCGTGCCCGTCGCTGCCGTGTCAGTCCCCGTTATCATCCCCTCGGGTGGACGGGGAGGAGGGCTGGACGGGGCGCGACGGATGAAAAGGAGGTGAAGGGTGAATCCTTCTTTTCTTGGGCGGGGGAACACCAGAAGGTCCCGGTTCAGGATCCCCCGACGGGAGAGGTTCCTCCGTCGGCAACGGTAGTCTCGTCCTTATCTCTGAGCATAAGGACTGTATAGCCAACAAAATGGCCGCCGAGTTGTCTTGCGGCGCTGGCAGAGGGGAATCCGACGGGCGATCAGGGGCCCTGTCGGCACCCTCGACGATGTCGTCGTCACCTGCGTCGGGATCCATCCCGACGGGCCGGTCTTCTTCCACGCCAAGGCCCTGGCTTAGGTCCTCGATCAGCTCTTCCTCCGAGGTTGAAGCCGAATCTACGACGACGCCCTGCCCCCCCTTTTTCTTCCCCGCCGGGGATTTCACGGGGGTCCTATCGATGGGTACAAAAGAGGACTCCCTCCGAGGTGGCAGGGAGACTCTGAGCCCCGAGGTCGCCACCACTGGTGTAGCCTCCACAGGCTGAGCCAGGGCCGCCGTGATAGCTTCGATAGAGGGCTTGGCCGGATGGATTAAGGCCTTCACCACCTTAGGTGCGCTCACCGCCTTATCCTTGAGGGGGGGACACTGCCTCGCTCCCCCTACCGATGGGGCCTTCGAGCTCTACCGGGGCCTCTCCAGGAGCTTCGCCGGGTGCTCGCCCTTCCTCTTACCCGACCCAGAGGGTTGGCTCGTGGCTGAAGGTGCCGGGGAGGGTGCGCCCTGCCTGGCGCCCGTAGAGCCCGACCGTTCGGCGCTCCCGGTGCCAGCGGACTCGCGGTGCTTGGCCTTGTGTTGGACCCCCGTCGCCGGGGCGTCCTCAAAGGTCTTAGAAGACCGCTCGGATTTCTTCCTCTTCTTCTCGCCTGACGGGCTCTTCCCTTCCAGCCAGTTGGCGAGACGTTGATGGCGGTCCTTCATGGTCCGCTCCGACATATTGCCGCAAAACGCACAGTCCTTCTCCACGTGCGTCTTGTCCTCATGTAAGCAGTAGAGACAAAAGGAGTGTTCGTCCTCCTTAAAGACGTTCTGCAGCTGGTTTCCGGGCGTCGAGCTTCCCTTCTCCTGGGCCATGTCCGGGCCTGAGAAGCTTCTGGAGTCCTCCAAAAGCGTAGCTCGACGAATTCTTCACCCTTGAGGGGCGCAGACGAATCCGACACGGGTCCCCGTTGATCGGATGGAGAGTCGGTGGAGCTTGAGGCTCTTTTGACCGAAAAAAACGAAGTTTTTGAGAAAAAACGTGAAAAAATAGCACTAACGCTCGAGAGCAATAGCACGAGGATCCCAACACATGAACGTGCAGTAAAAATCTGAAGATGGCTGCCAGAGGCGGTGCTTAGGTAGAGGGCAGTCATTGGCTGTGGTCAGTATGACGCAGAGACCAGTGATTGGTTATTACTACGAAAGACAGATCAGAAACGAAACTGATACTGGTTTTTTCTTTACCGAGGATTCCCAGCCTGACGACGGGGAATATTCATGAGCATGTGAATCCATGCCAGACCCCATGCTGGAGAATAGTCTCTTACTGCAGAGGGACTGTCGTACCAAACAAATCTCAAAGTTCCATTTTTATCAGGATTTTCACATGCACAAGTTGTTGCTTCCAATGTTCATCATGGGTCTCCCTCCTTCAGGTTTGGGCCCCTTTTTAATCACAATGTTCACACTTGCTCTCCCTCGTTCGGGCTTGGACCATGGTTCTCCCTCGTTCGGGCTCGGATCCTCTTGATATCAAATCGAAGACTTTCAAATGTGCGTGGGTTTTGCTTAAACCGTTGCAGGACCACTTCAATTTACTGCACATAATTCTTGTCAATCTACTATTTTAATTTCTCTTAGCGGGATACCTTACAGAGACCTTCGATTGAGCACATTCACGGTGTCGGATCACGGTATTGTATCTTTCCTTCTTAAGTTCAAAAATTCATCAGCAGTTTAACTTTACTCACGCCTTTCATCACACATGTTTAACAATGTTCGTTCCAGCGCTCGTTATACAATGTTGCTGCTTGCAGCGTTGACTTCAACACAGACCGGTCTTGCATCAGTCTCCCCAACTCACTGGCTGTGTTGATCTCACTTGCGCTTCTTTGTTCTTGGAGCCAATGACGAGATCACAGCGACTGCTGCTCCTCCCCGCCTTGGTCAGTTACGCAGGAGGACCCTCGGTATCTCCAATACACAATGAAGGATTCTTCAGTCTGGTTTCCTGGCCTTACGCTTTGTCTCGAAGGTTTCTCGAAAGTAACAGCGTCTTGCCAAAAAAGACAAGGGTATTTCCCTCTTTATAAACCCTTCTTGGTTTGCCGTCTTTTTCCCCGTATTTTTCCCCTCGGTCAGCTGCTGACGTGAAACTGCTGTTCCTTCGTATGCTTTGCCTCGCTCGTACAACACCTTCCTCCTCCTTTGCAGCCCCCTATCTGGGCTGTGTTCGTGCTGGTACAGAGACTCACAGAACCCCCTTTGTTTCCCTATCTTTATACACCTGGGTCATGTCAAAAAAGCTGCAGGTGTCAGTCTGTTTTCTCCCAGAGCGGGCTGTCCATATGGAAGTGTTTGAGAAGGAACAGGTGGGGGGGGGGGTCTTAAATCCCCACGTATCCAATCTGGCAGAATGGGGTAAAGATGTTACAGGGGGAGGGATACCACATCTCGCCATCAGGTGTCCCACTCTCACTTCCCAAAGACCCCTTCACCCAGGTGATCCTCTCACACTGGTCCACCTCCAGGAACTGGATCCAAAAGCCATGGCTGTGTCCTGGCCCCCTGGATGACAGATCCTCGGGTACTAGCGGGTGAGACATCTTCTGGTTTCTCACACAGTGGAGGAGAGAAGTTTGCAGGACAACAGGCCACTACTAGGGAGGATGATCGAAGTGTACAGAAGGAAAGAAGCAGAGTTTGAAGGGGGAGAAAAGATCCTCCATAGAGAGGGGAAGAGGAAAAGATCAGAGATGGGAGTAGTTTATTACCTGTAACTGCATTTCTCCAGCGTTGGTATCTTTCATGGATTCACATGCTGTGAATATTCCCAGTCGTCAGGCTGGGAAACCCCACTAACTTTAATATTGTAGTTTTCCTATGGACAAATCTTTGACACCTTGAGTGTCCCATCAACGTCGTTGTGGGTGCTTTTGCCAGCACCAATGGGAGGTTGAGTGTATAGCTCTGTCCCTGCAGCTTCCCATCAGATTTTAACCTCTCCAAAAGGAGGATTTCCTAAAAAAAGGATTTTTGCCTGAGTGGGGAGGATGGAGGGCGCATATGAATCCATGAAAGATACCAACGCTGGAGAAATGGAGTTACAGGTAAGAAACTACTTCCTTCTCCAGCATTGGATCTTTCATGGATTCACATGCTGTGAATAGATTTTGTAGCAGTGGAAATGCCTGGATGTGTAGATCAGGCAACAGGAGGTAAACCTTAAGTAGACATGTACATTAAACAAAAGCAAAAAAACGTAAGGTAAAAAACAGGAACAAATGCCAGAAGCTGCCGAGCTTACCTTACTAGAACAGTCGTTGGGCGACTGCCCGTCCCATTTGCACATCTTCGGCATGTTGCTGATGTAAGCAGTAGTGCCAGGGGAAAGTGTGGGGCAATTCCCATGTAAATGCATGGCAAATGTCCCTGATGGGTACCCCCGACCATAGAGCCGCTGAGGCCGACGTGGACCTAGTGGAATGAGCTCTGGAAGCTGATTTTAAGGGCCTGTTGGCCTTTGCATGGCAGAAGGATATTGTAGATGCCACACATCATGAGATACCCTGTTTAAAACTGACCTCCCTTTATTGGAAGGGCAAAGGCCACAAAGAGCTGATTAGAGGATCTAAGCAATTGTTTGCGGTCCAAGTAATAATGGATCTGAATGTTGTGCTGGATGGCCCAGTGCCAGATAGTTTGTGCTTCATGGGTAAGGCATTTCGGCGCATCCCCCTATGCTTCTGCAGGTAGAACATTGTGGTTGTGTTGTTGGTGAGGACACGCACCACCGAGCCCTTGATGAGGGGGAGAAAGGATTTGAGCGCCCAATGTACTGCCCGCAATTCTAGGAAATTGATATGCAGCAAGGTTTCCATGGGTGACCAGAGGCCCTTGACCTGGTGCTGGTTTAAAGGAGCAATCCATCTATTTGGGAGACATCGGTCACAACGGTGCACTGGAACTTTGGCTCCACCAGTGTCATGCCCGGTGTGATGTTGAAGGGGTGAATCCACCATTTCAGGACGTCTGACAGTGGCCGGGAGAAGATTACCTTGTCCGACCAGGATCCCTGGTTTTGGGACCATCTGGATGCGAGGAATTTCTGGGCGCATGTGTAGGTGACAGTTGGGAATCAGAAGAATGCAAGATGACATGGTTCCCAAGAGAGCCATGTAAGAGCGTACTGTGATGGATTTGTTCGGAGTAAATGAGCCCGCTGGAGCTAGAAGCTTTTTCACCGTTTCCGCAGAGGGTTTTACCCGATTGTGGTTTGCCAGGAATTGTGTTCCCAGGAAGACTAAGCTCTTTGAGTGAGTTGAGCAGGATTTGCTGTAGTTGATGGCGAAGCCCAATCGTTGAAGTAGAATCTCTGTCCTGTTGAGAGACTATATCGCCTGTTGTTAAGTTGTTCCCCCAAACCAACCAGTCGTCCAAGTATAGGTAAACGTGATGGCCTTGCCTTCGGAGGAAAGCTGCTATTGGCGCCAGGCATTTGGTGAATGTCCTAGGTGCTGATTTTCGGGGAAGGATGTTCAGAAAAATTGTTAATTTTTTCAAGACGATCCATGCACCCTTCAAATTTCTCCCTTGTCCACTTAGAGGAACTAGAAGGGCCTATGGGTGGAAAAATGTCGTCTTCCGCCCCTTGACACCGAAATTTGTCACTCAGGGTGTTGGAAACAGGCTCCCGACTGTCCTTGTAGGTCTTGCGAGAATCGGGGCACCATGGTGTATCTATAGATTTGTCCGCGGCCTGCCCCATGTTTTTCGACGGGATAGGTATCAGCCCAACCATTGAAGTAATTCTTGCGATACTGTGTTCAATCACCGCCAAATCGGCTTGAGTTAGTGGGTCCAAAGGTCTATCGGTAGATTTACCGCCTACCGCAGTGTTAGAGGGCCTAGCTTTAGGTATTTCGCCTTGAGGCCTAGTCGTAGATTTTGGGCCTACCGGCCTTTGAGGACCATTGGAGCGTCGAATTTCTGCGCTTTGACGTGTAAACCTGATGTAGGGGTAGCGCCCTTGTTTGTCTTGGAATGCCCAGTTGCAAAACGCTGCTGCGGATGCAGGGAAGGCTGTTGATCTGAACGATCAGAGGAATCTGCTGAAATTTTCAACGGCCCTGCTGGCGCTTTAACCTTTTTCGACATACCCGTTGAAATAGGTGGAGGGGTTGTGTGTTTAGTGTAATGCGTTCTTTGTACGCCCCTGTTGCCGGTTTTTGTCCCTGAAGCGAGACTAGTGTCAGGCCTTGAAGGGTCGGGGATGGGCGTGGCAGACCTAGAAGTGTCCGCCTCGAGGTCTACCACATCCGCAACTGATGTTTGGTCATCGGTCAAGCCGTCATAGCCGGTCAAGTGGCACAGCGAGTAGAGCGCTCGCTTTGACACCCGTGCAGAGCCTGTTAACGCAGGTTCGAATCCCGGCGGGGCCAAACTCAGCCTTTCATCCTTCCGAGGTCGATAAATGAGCACCACACACCGTGGGTAATAATAAGCAGCGCTCGGATACCTGAGGGTTTGTAGCGCTATATAAAAGCCTAATTATTATTATTATTATCGGAGGTGCCCCCGTGACTTTCGGCGGGTTTGGCGGTGGGGGAAGAGGGTTACGCCCGCGACTTACCATACGCGGCCGACCGCTTTACGCAGCGCTCCTTAAGGGTCTTAGGCCGAAGGAGTTTACAAGCCGCACACCGCTTCTCGTCGTGATCTAAGGGGAGACAGGAGTTGCACGTCCTGTGCTCGTCCTTCCACGGGTATCCGACCCTACACTTATGGCTGAACCTTAAAGGAGTCCTTTCCATAGTGAAAGGTGTAAACAAAGATGACCAGACCGAGAGGGTAAAGAGGGGGAAAGAGGAATCACAAAACCAAGATATACCAGAGGGCCCGGCCACGTGGATGCTTCAGCCGCCGGATCTTAGGTGCTGAAATCCTCTGCGGGAGACAAATCCCCTGCAGTCTTCGTCGAAGTTGTTCCTGCCGTCGAGGTGACTTAAAGGGGGAATAACCGACAAGTCGGTTTAAGATAAACAATGTCTCTTATCTAAGAGCTCCGCTATAGGGCAACCAGTTCTCTGGGCGGAAAAAAACAATCTGAGGGACCTCGGCACGCGAGGGTTTTTGGGTACACTACACGTCACGATAGGGATAGTGTTACAAACACGCCTATGCCAACGTCCCCTTTCGGTTCCCGGAAGACAAGATGCAATACTCTGCGGTTACCACTGGATGTCGGACCATATGCACAGCATGTGATTCTAAGCAGATTAACAAGCATCAGAACATTATTTATATTGGATCAGGTCAATAACAGAACCTATCTGTTTACCCTCATCATCCTTTAAGCCAATCACTGGAATAGACTGTCTCCATGGCCTGGACAACAGTGTTCCACTGATTCTGCAACATGGACAGCCAGGTCTAAACAAGCAATACAGTAGTAAGAAACCAAGTCGGGATGTAAGGACCCAGAACCTCAAGGTCTAAGAGAGCCTGTCATTTGCAGTGGGAACACATCTACTCCCAGCACAAATCCCAAAAGCAGGGGTACTCTGATGCAAAAAACTGGTGAGGTACCCGTCGGCTTTCTCTAATGATCCTCTAAAAGGGGTAGGAAGCCATCCACTATGGAAGCCACATAGGCGTGACCTTCTGTGCACATGGGCCTTAGACACAATGGCTGAGGTTTGCTCCTTCCTCTGTGGAAAGTGCCCTTTGAACAACATGGATGTAGGAAACATGCCTTTCAGCTGCAGTATGATGCTGGTGTTTGTGAACTGGTGCGTCCAACTCCAAGATCAACCTATGTCCCTCCGCCTCACCACCACCCAAAGTCTGGGTCTGTCACGAACAGCTTTCTTAAATTTGGACTGCTGCCCAAGGTTTAGGTGCAACCATGGATTTTGAGCACAAGGCTTTGGTGCGCATACCATAAAGGGAAGGTGCCGCACACCCTGGCTCGCTAGGGTCTCCCCCACCTGGACTATTTTGGGCTTCGATGCTAATTCAAGTATCAGAAATCACCACAGGGCCCTTGGAGTAAACTCTGTACTAAGGCCAGCGAGGCACGTAAGACAGATCTCTTGTCTATACAGTTCCCTAAGGCCTGTAGGAAAGGACAGTCACTAGGTCTGTGTGAGTTAAAAAAGATTAAGTGGCATGATTTTATATTTTGGGCTAAGATGTAAGAAAGAAGGTGACTAAAGTGACAGGATTAAAAGGCTAGCATCTGCCTCAGTACTGCGCTAAGCACCACCACCTAGCTACTCTGCTAGCCCGAAAGGCCATATTTCTAATCAAACAATGAACTGCAAAAATTATGTGTACGTTTGCTGCAAGGTTTTAGTGTGCCTTCACTGCTTGCCAGCCAATTCCTCTCCCAGTGTCAAAACCACCAACTGCTCATTCATAATTCTAAAGATCACAAATAAGCTACTCGGAGAATGCATTCTAGCACGGTGCTAGGCTACTTGAATTGTCCCGTTTAGTCTCATGCCAATGAACCTACAGATAATTAACTTCACACCTTATACATTAGCCACTCATTTACAATCTAGCATTTGTTTCCACCCATATTCTGGTGCCAATTTGCTTAGTGGGAAAATGTCATGAAAATATAGTTTTAAAAAAATTAGCCATTCAATACAAACAATGCAAGTGTGAAAATGTTGCCAGTAATAAAGTCACTGAAAAAGCTATTTTTAATGATACAAAAGTACTAGACAGTAACCCTAACAATGGCCCAAATCTCTAATAAAAACTCCACAATCACCCTAACTGCTTTCTTAACCATTCCATGTACTCTTAACTAGCACCCTTATTGTCCCGTGAACCCTTACCCAATACTAACCCTCCAGGACACTAAAGCTTTATTTACATGTGACTAAATACAAAACACCAAAAAAAAAAGAACAGTCAACCTAACTCCTTCCCCATCCCCTGCTCACCAAAAATTCAATAGCACTTGTCCTAATACAAACCTTTGCTGTAATCCTCATCTTAGCTTTACCATTACCATTACCCTAACGGCAAATCTAACACTTACCCTAATGCTTACTCTGCCCTAACCTAAAGGTTTATCCTAATCCCTATTATACAGCAACATTGCCAGCCCTGTCCAATCTCCCTATCCCTAACCCTTTCTTTAACATTTATCGAAACATTGCTCTATTAGCCCTAGCCTTACCATAACCTCTACCCCAACACATGCCGTGACACCTACTCTACTCTACCTACTAACCAAACCCCAACATCACCAGACCTCCCACAACTACACTGACCCTAACCCATATCCTAACCATAAACCCCTAACACGTACACTAGCAGCACTGTATTTAGTCTATTTTTGTTGCTACATGTTTTGACTACTTAATGCTTGGTGACATCTTCACCACGGTTTTTTCACGGACAACATTTTTGTTGGCAGCATTTTCACTGGATCACGCCAATTTGTACCTAGTCTTTTGAATTTGTGGGCACTTCTTACCTGATCAACAGCAGCCAACAAAGCAGATCTATATATTTGCAACTCAAATGCTAATAATCATCCACTCGCTTCTCCAAAGCCATGCTTTGGGGACATCCTTTTCCTCCCAATCAAAATCCAGGTAACTTTATTGTTACCTGTACTATTATTTATAAGCTTTGGATCCAACCAAACAGCTACCCAGCCCCAGTGTCTTCCACTAACAAGTACTGCCTGGTATGTCCAGCAAAGGCATCAGCGCCAAGACTGTCAATATACACACATTCCCTGATCATTTCAATTTGTCTTGATATTTACCTCATGCAACACCAGTAATAAGGATAGCAGTGACTGAAAAAGTGGGGCCTAGTACTCAAGGACATTTACTAACTGTTTTTAAAAAACAGGTCACTGACTAGGTGTTGCTCCTAAAACAATTCTTTATAGTCTCTCAACTGCTAAACTTTAGGCGTTGCACACGCAGAACCACCATTGATGTAAGATTGCAGAGACTGGTGTAATGGGTGGTGCTTGAAAGTGGAAAAAGGTTCAAGTTGGCAAGTTCAACGAGTGATCTGGAGCATGTTTGTTGTGAGCATAAGGCCCCTTGAATACCATTCTTAAATCCCTTTTGAAAAGTTAACAATGTCATGAACAACTGGCAAGCTATCAATACTGAAAACAAATCAAGAAAAATGTAGTAGTAATATCACCTTTCTTCATAGAGGACTTCCATGCTATCAGGTACTGCTCTATCTGCTGACCTTGGGGAATCAAGGGTTTCCATGCTCTACAAAACATCAAAATAACAGAATAGTAAGAGCTGCTGCCGACATACAAAGTCTTCAATATTCGAAAATAAAAATACAATTCACCTCTTCATGTGCAGTTTGGGTATAAGAAAACAGGAGCAGTGTGGGAGAGTGTCAATGTGCACATGGTTGTCTAATAAACCCAATTTGGAGTGCAAACATAATTAGCAATGTTACACTATAATGTGTTGCTTGTAAAGTTTTAAATTCCAAGTGTTAACTGATAACTAAGAACTAGGCATACAAAAACAATCCTTCTATCCTGATCAGTGTGTTCATCATAAAAGGGTTGCGGATAATTGATGTACACTACTGCTCACAGGATGCTCATTGAGATAAGAATATATTTGACACAGGTCCTTTAATTCAGGAAGTGGATTGCGGAAATTAATAGGTTTGAGTTGCAAGTGCCCAACAACCCATGTCAGGTTATATCAGACCCTTAAATAAACATAAGCCCTCTTAAATAAACATAAGCCCTCTAAACCCACTTGGGTGGAAACCTTTTGCCTATGTGGTGGTACTCTCTGTCTTGCTTCTGATATTCCTTATAGCACCTTACATCTCAACAAAGGCAACTGTACACTCCATTACATCACCCATACTCGTGAATGCACAAATTGCCAGCCACCACTTTGGTGTGTGCAGGTCTCTATTTACTACAAAATGTTTTTTACTGGTTTATCTTGAAGACAAACAATGTGCAACTTATACAGTCTAGTTGATGCATTCCATACTGATCTCTCATACTCCAGCTTGTGAAGCCCTTTGTCACCTGACCCATGGGGTGCCTTCTGCAGCCTGAACCAGGAGCAATCTACCTGTCTGTTTCATGTCTGCAGTGCCTTAATCCATAGATGGAGCTAGCTGCAGTTATCACTACGGATATGCTTAGTCTGCCTTTACTACAGTTGATAATTAATTGGCAGCCATTATTTCCCCTGTACTCTATCCCTCCTCATGGTCCTTTAACCAGAAGCATTCATTCTTATAGTCTCAGCCATAACTGTGGGGCCTTAACTTCCCACTTTAAATTAACAAACCGTTAAGGATCTTTTATCGCTTGAAAATGGACCTTATGTTTTGAGTAGAACTAAGGCAGTGTTTAGGTCAGACATTTGGTCCCTCCTGCGATATCATCAAAACTCCTCTAATATTCAAGTTCATGCCAAGGGAAACAAGCGTCTCATTCCATTGCGTGCTAAACTGTATCGAAATCCCTGAGGAAAGTGCAGTATCAAGTACAGTTTTTGAAAACCCTCCCATTGGCGGTGGTGGCCCGGTGTCAACGGCGTCGTCGGCATCCTCTTGTGAATCTCAGAGACCAGTGTGTGGAGGGTCGAGAGAATATCCTGCGACAGACCTCTGGGAGGTGCCTGCGGCCCATATCGTCAGCCCTGTAGACGTTGTTGTTGCCGTCTCAAGCGGGTGTCTCCTCCATTGACGTCACCACCCTCCTCTGGGATGGTGTGGATGGAAAGTATCTCATCGCATAGGACAGAAATGTCTGTGCCCTGGAGTCCCCCCACCCCACTTCCCCTTCCCCTTCTTCGGGTCCTGAGGGGTCAGTCTCGGGCTAAGTTCCGGCATCCTCTTCTCCAGAGTCTTTTCTACTAGCTTGGACAAAGCCTCCCACCTGGGAGGAAGAGCCACTCTGGCCACCACCAGGGCACCCTGGACCGGGTCAGCCCCTTTCGCCTTCGAGAGGGCGGCCGCAACCATCTCGATGGAAGAGGACGTTTTGGCCTGGATCACCTGGGCCTTCATGGGCAAGTCAGACACCTTGCACTGCTTGGCCTTCTCCGGTTTCTCCCGCGGCTTCCCTGGCGTAGCTGACTTTCTCTTGGACGAAGAGCTGGAGCAGTGGCTGGAGATCGAGGCAGACAAAGACAAACACGTGGGACCTGATTGCGCAGCGATCCCGACGGAAGCGGACTTGCAGTGCTTGGCCTTGTCTTGGGCCTCCATGGATGGAGCACCCAACTTAGGTTGGCTGGATCCGTAAGAGGCATGCCCCTGTGAGCCACCCAGAGCAGAGGCCCTGGCCTTGATCCACGTCACCAACCAGACGTGTCGATCCTTCATCGTGCGCTTGGAGAAGCCACTGCATATCTCACAATCTTCTTCCTTGTGGGTCGGGTGTAGACAGTACAGGCACTGGGAATGCGTGTCCGTGAAAACATTGCGCTAACCGCAGCTGGTGCAAAGCTTGGAAGAGGGAAGCTCCGTCCTTCTCCGACATGATCCAGAGCGGTGTAGACCTGACGAACTTCTGCAAGCTTCCAAGGAGAAAAACCTGACGATTTCTGCCCGTGAGGTGCGATGAAAGATGCAGAAAAACGGGTCCCCGTTAATCGGAAGGATAAGAGATGGATCACACAGTCTCAACTGAACCGAAAAGAGAGTTTTCCAACCAAAACATGTGAAAAAAATGCAGAAAGCTTGAAGAGCAAAACGCGAGGACTCCCAACACTTGAACATGTGGCAAAAATCTGAAGATGGTTGCCAGAGGAGGGGCTTAGGGAGAGGGCAGTATGACCCAGAGCTTAGTGATTGATTTATAGGAGAAAGACAGTTTATAAACAAAAGTGAAACAGTTTTTTCTTTTACTGAGGATTCCCAGCCTGATGACGGGGAATATTCATGAGCATATGAATCCATGCTGGAGAAGTTAATTGAACAAGTTTGTGGCTCCTCCCATCATGGGACTTTCAAATGATTGGGAGACTAGAATATGCAAACCTAAGGGTATGCGCCCAACATCTATATAATTTAGCAGCGAGTGTTCCTGCCACCACTTGCTCACTTCCTCTCTTTGGCATTTCTCAAGTTCTCTTAGCAAATAAATTTCATTGGTTTCTTTTCCTTTATAGTTGGATGTTGTCTTTTTTTTAATTTTTAACAAACGTTTGTGTTCATCAAACTAAGTGGAGGCTTTTTATTTCCGACTTGCTTCAATATCTCAATCTACCGACGTGTGTACACAGGACGTGGGGCTAGAACCTCGTTATATCCACAAAACCACACCATGACACGCCAAACCACCTGGAGCAAAATTCGATCCTGGCGGAAATCTCTCAAAATCGGGCTGGATAATCACTTAAAGCATACAGGGAAAAGCTTTCCCTAGCAGACGTTAAGTGTATCAAGTAGGGACATGCGGGCCGCCCCAGACAGCAAAGTTCGGTAAAGATTTGTTAAGGAACAAAAAGATTAAGAAAGAAGAAAAGAAAAAGAATGCGGCCTACTTCCCATTCATTTTCCCATGGACAAAAAAAGGTCAATTTTTGCCAGACCACACAGCCCAAACAGCTGGAAGGATTTGGACCAGGTCCAAAAACAACTTGGGCACGAATCGTTGACTTGAGGCCTTTTTGTGGTTTGGGGTTATTCCATGCAGTAGATTTTTAAATATTTGATGAAGAAAGAGGTGCCCCCTTCTCCAAAATAGATAGCTATATCTCGGGTAAATTGCCAAAACTGGGTGATTTTAGAATTATAATACCCGCCATCTTTATTTTTGCTCTATGCTAGAGATAGCCGTGTATATAGCAGAGGGTATCGGAAAATGAAACGCAGGAAAGAACAAGTTACTCTATTACCTGGTAACGTTCTTTCGATGGGATGGTCCAACGACGTATTCAATATCTATGACATGTAATCACCACAGCTGTGCTGCTTCGGAAAATCTTCGGCGTCTGCGTCCTGCGTCGATGACGTCGATACGCCGCCCTCGAGGACCTCCTCCGACGGCCGACCTCACTGGATGTTATAAGTAGGACGCACGACGCCTGTAGCCTCAGTTGTAGTGTTTTTCCCAGAACGTGTGGCACCAGTCTTCTGCCAGTCTGACACACAAAGCCTTGCGGAAACGTAAGCTGCAATCGCATAAGAAATTCTGTAGCGGGGAAGGCAGGGAGGGAGCGATATGGAATATGTCGTCGGACCATCGCCATCGAAAGAACGTTACCAGGTAAGAGAGTAACTTGTTCTTCGAGGGGATTGGGTCCTCCGACGTATTCCATATCTATGACAGACTCCCAAAGCAGTACCAATGCAAGGAGGTGGAAAAAGAATTTAGCAAAAGAAATTTTGAATGCCCAATCAAATTACGGAGCAAAGGACCGCCTTGCCAAAGGCCAGATCCTGCCCACGGATGGAATCGAGGGAGTAGTGACGTACAAAAGTATGGACCGAAGCCCAGGTGGCTGCATCACAGATGTTACGAATAGGAACACCCCTCTGTAGGGCAGTAGAGGCAGCCATACCCCTGGTAGAATGGGCCCGCAAGCCGACCGGTGGGTCCTTACCCGCCAAGCGGTAACACTCAGAAATAGCCAGAATAATCCAGCGAGACAAAGTCTGCTTAGTCACAGCTTGTCCCAAACGCTTTCCAGCGTAACCAATGAAGAGTTGATCATCCACTCTGACCCGGGACATGAGTGAAATATAAAAGCCTAAAGCTCTCCTAGGATCGAGCCTATGGACTATGGAGCCTCTCCTCTTCCTTACCAGGATGTGGAGGAGGATGAAATGCCGGAAGAACAACCTTCTGGCCTAAATGAAATTCCAACACCACCTTCGGAAGAAAGGAAGGACGAACTCTAAGGACAACCCTGTCCTTATGAAATACAGTGAAGGGTGGCTTAACTGAAAGTGCCTGTAACTCACACACTCTGAGACTGTTAACTCTTAAAACTGTATTTTTGGTGGCGGTCACTTCCACTCGCAAAGAGCATGAATGCAAAGGCTCAAACGGAGCACCCATCAGAAACTTGAGAACAAGGTTCAAATCCCAACCGGGCACCTGGAAAGGTGACAGAGGGAACACATCAGTGAGCCCTTTCAGAAACTGAGAAATTAAAGGAATTTTAAAATAGGAACACTCTTAAGACGAGCTCTTAAATATGGACAGCGCCGCCAGGTAACCTTTAACGGTACCCACTTGAAAGCCCCTGTGGGCCAAAGAAAGCAAAAAAGTCAGAACCATGGGAATGTCACATGCAAAAGGATCCACATTCTTAACTCTGCACCAGTCGCAGAACTTGTGCCAACAGCAACGGTACAGGGACTTTGTTGCGGGCTGTCTGGCCGAGAGCAACACCTCCATCACGTCTTCAGGGAGGTCCCAATCCTTATACCTCAACCTTTCAGAAACCAAGCGTGAAGGTTGAGGGATCTGACCTCTGGATGGAGAACATGACCCCCCTCCCGTGAGAGCAGATCGTCTCGGTAGGGAAGACGACTTGGAGGGCAGATGGACAAGTCGAGAAGGTCCAGGTACCACGTCCTCCGGGCCCACGCCGGAGCAATGAGGATCATCTGGGAACCGAACCTCCGTAACCTCTGCAGTACTTGCGGGATGACGGGGACTGGAGGAAACGCGTACAGCAGTGGGAATGGCGACTCCACCACGAACGCGTCTCCTAAGGCTCCTTTTGGATGAAATTCCCGCGAGCAGAACCTCTTGCACTTCCGGTTGACACTGGAGGCGAAGAGATCCACTTGAGGGGTCCCCCTAAGGGGGAAGATCTCCAGGAGAATCTCCTGAGCCAACTCCCACTCGTGAGAGATCGTGCTCTGCCTGCTCAGAACGTCCGCCGTCTCGTTTTCATCTCCGGCCAGATGAACTGCCGAGATCGAAACTTCCTGCTGGATTGCCCAGAACCAGAGCTGCATCGCCTCCCTGCACAGAGGAAGTGACCCTGCCCCCCCCTTTTTGTTGAGGTAGTGCATGGCCACCATGTTGTCTGTCGGGATCAGGACATTCTTCCCTTGCACAGTCGTCAGAAAAGCCTTCAGGGCTAGCCTGACGGCCCTCAGCTCCAACAGATTGATATGGAGTCTGGACTCCGGCGGAGACCAACGACCGCTGTCAACTCGTTGGCATGAGCTCCCCACCCCGTGAGGGATGAGTCCGTCACCATCGTCACCACCGGCCAGGGTAGCCAAAATGGAGCCCCCTTCATCAGATTGTCTTCGACGGCCCACCACAGAAGGTCCTGGGCGACCGAGGACGGCACCTGAACAGGGTCCGACATTCTGCCGGAGGACTGAGACCACTGGAGCTTGAGTGCCCATTGCAAAGATCTCATCCGCAACCTGGCCTCTGGCACCAGAAGAATGCAGGATGCCATGAGGCCGAAGAATCTCAAGAACTCGAACGCTGGGAGACTCTGGGCAAGCTGAAACTTGTGCACCATCTGCTGAATGTGATGAGCCCTCACCAGGGGAGGAAATCACTGCTCCAGGGACGTGTCGAGCACAGCTCCAATGTACTGGAGCCTCTGAGTTGGTGTCAAATGGGACTTCTTTAAGTTGAGGGAGAAGCCCAGCTTGTGGAGGGAGTGGCAGGTGACTGACAGATGATCCAGGATTTGCTCGGGAGAGCGCACATTGATCAACCAATCGCCCAGGTAGGGGTAGACACGAGTCCCCCCTTTGCTGAGGTGCGCTGCCACCACTACCATGAGCTTGGTGAAGACCCTCGGGCGGAGGTCAATCCGAACGGCAGGACCCGAAACTGAAAGTGTGAGTTGCCAACCGTGAACCTCAGGTACTTCTTGTGCTTTGGATTTATCGGCACATGAAAATAAGCGTCCTTGAGGTCGAGAGACACCAACCAGTCCTGAAGTTGAAGGACCTGGAGGACTTGAGAGAGAGTAACCATCTTGAACTTGTCCTACCTGAGGAGTTTGTTCAAACTGCGCAAGTCCATGATGGGTCTCAATCCCCCGTCTTTCTTGGAAATCAAAAAATAAGGGGACTACCATCCCTTGTTCCTCTCCGCTACAGGCACCAGTTCTATGGTGCCTTTCTCCAGCAGGGATTGAATTCCCTGCGCAAGGAGCGGATCTAGAACCTTCAAAGAGATATTCCACGGTGCATTGTCTTAAGGCCTCTGCCAGAAAGGAAGACAGTAGCCGTGGGCTATGATCTCCAGAACCCACACATCTGAAGTAATGGCACGCCACTCTACAAGATGCTGCGCCAGCCTTCCCCCAACCGGCGAACCATGGGACATGGCCTCATGACTGAGCTGAAGCGGCTGCAGCGTTGCCTGAGGGCAAAGAGGCAACAGCCCGAGTGGCCTTGGAACCTCGAGTACCTTGTTTTCCACCTCTGGAACTCCTACGGTGGCCCCTTTGACTCGCAGCTCCTCTCGCTTTACCAAAGGATGAGTAATAACGAAAGGAACCTCCCCTCCATTGCTGTCCCCTCGGACGAAAAGGCGGAGGTTGTCGAACTGCAGCGCCCAACGACTTCGCTGCAGCTTTTGAGATCTGCAACCTCTCAAGGCTCTCGTCAGCCTTGCTGCCAAAAAGATGTTCCCCGTCAAAGAGCATGTTGAGGAGCCGGGCCTGCACATCAGGAGCAAACCCCGACTTCCGCAACCACGCAAACCTGCGTATTACTGTGCTCGCGGCCTCACACATGGCATCCTTGCCATCCTGAACCATGGCAAGGAAACCATCCCGTTCGTCCACTTCGGGAATATGTTCAGCCGCCAAGGAAACACAGTTCCACAGAGTGTGCGTGAAACGCGACAAGGCACATACGGAGTTGGCTGCCTGAAGCGCCATACCCCCGGCAGAAAACACTTTCTTAGCCCAGCCGTCAAAACGCTTGTCGTCCCTATCAGGAGGGATGGTAGGATACGTCTGCTTTGCTGGGGCCGTAGGCGCCTGCACCACCAAACTCTCCAGAGTGGGGTGCTTGGTCAAGTAGCAGTGGTCACTACTGGCTGGGCGGTATTTTCGCAGCAAAGACTTGCCCACTGCCGGGAGACTCTCCGGAGCAGTCCAAGCCGCCGCCACCCACCTCTGTAGAGCCATATGGAATGGCAGTACCGGGTTAGTTGGTGGACCTTGATCGAGGATATCTGTAAGGTCCTCCTGAAGAAAATCCCCTGGGGGAGCAGACCACCCCAAGTACTGAGTGACCCTGGACATAAGGTGCCGGTACGAGGAGTCGGCATGATGCCAGGCTCAGGCCTACAAAACTCCACCTCCGGAGAGGTGTCCAGCCCACTAGCATTGTGCAGGGACTGCCGCAGGTCCTCAATTTGGCTATGGCCCGAGTGAATCTCGTCTGGCACCGTATCAGGAATCATGGCATCATCAGAGCCCTCATCCACCTCTGAAATAAACTCAAGATGGCGGTAAGAAGGCACAGAATGTGGAACAAACCCATGCTTGACCTTGGCGAGAGCCTTTCTAGGGGGTTCCACCGAGCCCTGGGTTACCCCCGTCGACACAGGCCTCTAGGCCGGAGCCCCGAGCGTGTCCCTCGACAGCCTGGGCGCTGATGGCGTCGACGACTTCTTCGGAGGCGGGGCCTCGAAAGAGTCCGTCGACGACCTCGGCGCCACTGGCGTCAACGTCTTCCCTGAAGACACCACAGGTGCATACGGTCTCGAGCGCGCCGAGGACCGGAACCTGGACCGGGCATGACGAGAACGATTCCCCTTGTCTGAGCGGGACCACTCCCATGAATCGTGTCGATCACCCGAGCCCGAAAGCGTGCGAGCGGTGTCTCTCGACCGACCCCACTCGGAGGCGCGGACGGACCAGTGCCCTGCGATTCGAGAATCGCTAACATTTTCTTCCCGAAGGAAGCCCATTCGTCCGGCGTCGCATGCTTGGTGGGATAAGCGACCCGCCGACGGGCGGAGTCCTCGGAAGAGGACGGGGAAGGTGACCGATGACGGCGCTTCCGGGAGAGCCTCCAAGAGGCAGAGGAGTGGCGGGACCGACTCCGGGACCGAGACCCACTGGACTTCCGACGACGATGCGGAAAGTCGCCCCTCGAATCGCCCGTCGAAAGCCCAGCAGACCTCGACTTCCGTGGCTTGGACACCTTACCTACCGACAACAACTTCTTGTGCTCCCGCAAGGCTTTGGACGTGAGCGACTGGCAGTCGACATAGTCATCCGTGTCATGGACCTCCCCGAGGCACCAGAGGAAGGCGTTGTGCGAGTCCGTCACCGACATCTTGGACCCACAGTCCCCGCACTTCTTAAAGCCCGGACGTGGGGTGGAAGACGAGGTAGACATCTTCATGAAGAAATCCTTCACAATACGAACAGGTTCGAAGAACTGAGAAAGAACAGAAACTCCAAAGAGTCGAGGCGCGCCGAGATCTCCGGAGCAAACATGTTCGTGGAAAAAACGGAACTGAGGCTACGGGCGTCCTACTTATAACATCCAGTGACGTCGGCCGTCGGAGGAGGTCCTCGAGGGCGGCGTATCGACGTCATCGACGCAGGATGCAGACGCCGAAGATTTTCCAAAGCAGCACAGCTGTGGTGATTACATGTCATATATATGGAATACGTCGGAGGACCCAATCCCCTCGAAAAAGCCATTTGCAAGTAAAAAAAACATGAAAATGCCATTAGCTGTGGGTAAGAGGACACCAAGTGAAATTTGGGAGTTGGAGGGGGTCTAGGGACTGAGTTTGCAACACAAAGCTTTTCTGTAGCCTCGGTTATGGACAGAATGGCGGTGAATAGCCAACATTTGAAAGCAAACTGCGTCACAGAAACAGTGTGTGTTGTGGGGGGGGGGAAGGGAGAGGGGAGGTCATCAGCAGAGTGGGGGGAGCAGGTACAGAGGAGGGGGTACACTTGGTGAGGACCTGGGGGGCAGGAAAGCATTTCTTTTGTGACAGTTTTTCCGATATTCACAGATATAATATGACTACAGATAGGCAAAGGTATCTGTAGTTCTGTACCCGTGGGTAAAAAAAAAAAGTTAAACAAAATAAATAGATATTATTACTGCTAGTGACGTGGAGGGTGAAAAACCATTAACCAAGGCCATGGCCAGTGACGCGATAGGCATCCAGGTCTCCATCCATGCTGTAACAGGGGCCGACCCTGCTTAGCTTCAAAGCAAGGAAGAGGCCAGACCCCTCAGGCCATGTTGCCTAATAAATTAGCGCAAGTTACAAGACCACTAAGAGCAACATGGCCTGAGGTGCGCGGCTCTTTAATCGGTTTGAAGTTAAGCAGGGTCGGTTCCAGTTACTGCATGGATGGGAGACCGTCCACAGTCCCGGAGGACGTATGTTTTCTATATATCTCATCACACTAGGAACACACACAGCATCCACATTTCTTTTTTTAATTATTTTTAAACCCTGCTACAGTCAGTCCTAGAAAGTATTGCACTCCGAGACCATTTTGCATTTGACTGAATTGCATTCTGGCATTTGTAGTCTCCCAGTCAAGATGGTGGGGAATACCACAATTGTACACTTTTTGCATAACATAGTTTGATAATGATTTATATATTTGAGTGACACTATGGTATGACATGCATTACTTACCGTTATAGCATTTCTGATGATTGTATCTGCTTAGAATCACATGCTGTGCATATAGTCCGAAATCTAGTGGTAACCGCAGAGTATTGCATATTGTCTTTGGAGGATCGATAGGGGATGTCGGCATGGGCGTGCCTGTAACACTATCCCTAACGTGACTTGTAGTGTGTACCCAAAATCCCTCACTCGTCAAGGTCCCTCCGATTGTATTTTTTCTGCCGTGACTATTTTGAGTACAGAAAAGAGAGAAGTAGTAAGATGTCTATGTTCCTTCCATCCGAGTGGGGAGCAAGGGTGGGCGCATGTGAACCTAAGCAGATATAATAATCAGAAGAACAAGTTACTTACAAAACTGGTAACGTTCTTTCGATGGGATGTTCCTCTGACGTATTCCACATCTATGACTTGTAATGTCCACAGCTGTGCACTTCGGAAACTTTTCAGCAGAGGGCGTCTTGCGTCGATGGCATCGAGACGATGTCCCTCGAGGGCCTCCGTCACCTAATGTTATATATAGGACGCACAGCGCCCATTGCCTCAGTTTAGTTTTTCCCCCCCAGAACGTGACACGAGTCTCCTGCCAGTAAAACTGCCTACAGCCTTGCAGAAATGGAAGCTGTAATCACAGAGGAAATTCTCCAGAGGGGCAGCCTGGGAGGGCGATGTGGAATACGTTGGAGGAACATCCCATCGAAAGAACGCTACCAGTTTGCTAAGTAACTTGTTCTTCGAAGGGATTGTGTCCTCCGACGTATTCCACATCTATGACAGACTCCCAAAGCAGTACCACACTATGGAGGAGGGAAAGAATTCAGCCTGTGAAATTTAGAGTACTCAACCAAATGGCTGAATAGAGGGCTGCCTTACCAAAGGCCAAATCCTGTGCATGGATGGAGTCCAGGGAATAGTGTTTAACAAACGTATGGACAGTGGCCCATGTGGCTGCATCACAAATATTCCGAATATGAACACCCCTTTGTAGAGCAGTGGAGGCAGCCACATCCCTAGTAGAGTGAGCCCGTAAGCCTACCGGAGGGTCCTTCCCCGCCAAACGGTAGCACTCAGTGATAGTCAAAACAATCCATCTGGACAAGGTGTCCAGCATAACCTACAAAGAGCTGATTGTTCACTCTGACCCGGGACATCCGTGAAAGATAAAAGCTCAAAGCTCTCCTAGGATCCAACCTATGGAGCCTCTCCTCTTCCTTACCAGGATGTGAGAGGAGGATAAAAAGCCGGAAGAATCACCTTCTGGCTCAAATGAAATTCAGACACGACCTTCGGAAGAAAAGAAGGTCGCACCCGCAGGACAACCCTGTCCTTATGGAAAACAATAAAGGGTGGCTTGGCAGGGAGTGCCTGCAATTCACTCTCTCTGCGTGTGGAAGTAACCGAAACTAAAAACACTATTTTAAAAGACAACAGTCTCAATGGACAAGAGTGTAAGGGCTCAAACAGAGCTCCCATCTTAAACTTTAAAACCGAATTCAAATCCCAACCCGGCACCTGGAAAGGGGACGGTGGAAACTCATTAGATAGTCCTTTCAGAAAATGTGAAATCAAAGGAATCTTAAAGTAAGAACACTCTTCAGACGAGCGCTTAAATATAGACAGCGCCGCCGGGTAACCCTTAATGGTACCCACTTGAAGGCCCCTGTGGGCTGAAGAAAGCAGAAAAGGCAACACCATAGGAATGGAACACTGGAAAGGATCAACGTTCTGACCCCTGCACCAATCGCAGAACTTCCGCCAACAGCAACGGTACAAGGATTTTGTTGCGGGCCGCCTGGCCGAAAGCAACACCTCCATCACGTCATCCGGGAGGTCCCAATCCTTGTATCTCAACCTTTCAGATACCAAGCTGAAGGTTGAGAGACCTGACCTCTGGATGGAGAAACTGACGCCCCTCCCGTGAGAGCAGATCATATCGGTAGGGAAGACGGCGTGGAGGGAAGATGAACATGTTGAGAAGGTCCGAGTACCATCCGAAGCAATGAGGATCATTCAGGAACCGAACCTATGTAACCTCCGCAACACCTGAGGAATGACGGGTACTGGAGGAAACGCGTACATTAGTGGGAAGGACCACTTCACTACGAACGCGTCCCCTAAGGCTCCTATTGGGGGAAATTCCTGCGAGCAGAATCTCTTGCACTTCCGGTTGACACTGGTGGCAAAGAGATCCACTTGTGGGGTTCACCAGAGGGCAAAGATCTCCTAAAGGACTTCCTGAGCCAATCCCCACTCGTGAGAGACCGTGCTCTGCCTGCTCAGAGCGTCCGCCGCCGCGTTTTCATCTCCGGCCAGAAGAACTGCCGAGATCGAGATTTCCTGATGGATGGCCCAGAACCAGAGCTGCATCGCCTCCCTGCACAGCGGGAGTGACCCTGCCCCCCCATTTTGTTGAGGTAATGCATGGCCACTGTGTTGTCCGTCATAATCAGGACAGTCTTCCCCCGCACAGACGGCAGAAAAGCCTTCAGGGCTAGCCTGATGGCTCTCAGCTCTAACAGATTAATGTGGAGTCTGGACTCCGACAGAGACCAACGGCTGCTGGCTGTCAACTCGTTGGCATGAGCGCCCCATCCTGTGAGGGAGGCATCCATCAACACCTCCGGCCATGGTTGCCAAAACGGTGCCCCCTACATCAGATTTCCTTCGTCGGCCCACCATAGAAGATCCTGGGCGACCGAGAGCGGAATCTGAACAGGATCCGACATCTTGCCGGAGAACTGCGACCACTGCATCTTGAGAGTCCACTGCAGAGATCTCATCCGCAGTCTGGTCTCTGGCACCAGAAAAATGCAGGATGCCATGAAGCTGAGCAACTTTAAGAATTCGAAAGCTGGGAGACACTGCGCACGTTGAAACTTGTCCACCATCTGCAGAATGTGATGAGCTGTCACCTGGGGTGGCGAACACTGCCCCAGGGACGTGTCAAGCATTGCTCTGATGTCTTGGAGCGGCTGGGAAGGTGTCAAATGTGACTTCTTTAAATTTAGGGAGAAGCCTAGCTTGTGAAGGGAATGGCAGGTGACAGAGAGAGGATCCAGGGCTTGCTCGGGAGAACGCGCCCTGATCAGTCAATCGTCCAGGTAGGGGTAGATGTGAATCCCCTCTCTCCTGAGGTACCCTGCCACAACCACCATCAGCTTGGAGAAGACCCTCGGGCGAAGGTCAATCCGAATGGCAGGACCCGAAACTGAAAGTGCGAGTCACCAGCCGTGAACCTCGGGTACTTCCTGTGCTTGGGATGAATCGGCACATGAAAGTAAGCATCCTTGAGGTCCAGAGACACCAACCAATCCTGAAGTTGAAGGGCCTGCAGGACTTGAGAAAGAGTGACCATCTTGAATTTGTCCTTCCTGAGAAGCTTGTTCAACCAATGCAAGTCCATGATGGATCTCAATCCCCCGTCTTTCTTTGGGATCAAAAAATAAGGGGAATACCATCCCTTGTTCCTCTCCGCAAGAGGCACCAGTACTATGGCGCCTTTCTCCAGCAGGGATAGGATTTCCTGCGCAAGGAGCGGATCCGGGCGCTTCCAAGAGAGCTTCCCCGGTGGATTGTCCCGAGGCCGCTGAAGGAAGGGAAGGCAGTAGCCGTGGGCTATGATATCCAGAACCCACACATCTGAAGTAATGGCATGCCATTCTCCAAGATGCTGCACAAGTCTGCCTCCAACTGGCGAACCATGGAACATGTCCTCATAACTGAGCTGGAGCGGCTGCGGCAGTGCCTGAGGGCAAAGAGGCAACTGCCCGAGCGGCTTTGGCACCCCGAGTACTTCGTCCACCACGGGTACCCTTACGGTGGCTCTTTTGACTGGCAGCTCCTCTCGATCCACCAAAAGAGGAGTAGAAACAAAAGTAACCTCCCCTCCATTGCTGTCCCCTAGGACGAAAAGGCGGAGGTTGACGTACTGCAGCGCTCAAAGACTTCGCTGCAGCTTTGGAGGTCTGCAACCTCTCAAGGCTCTCGTCAGCCTTGCTGCCAAATAAATGAACGCCATCAAAGGGCATGTTCAGAAGACGGGCTTGCACATCAGAAGCAAACCCCGACTTTCGCAACCACGCAAACCTGCGTAGGACGGTGCTCGCAGCCATGGACCGTGCTGACACAGTCTGCCATGTCCAATCCCGACTGAGGCGATTCACACATAGCATTCTTGCGGTCATGCACGAGGGCTAGGAAGCCTTCCCTTTCCTCCCACTCGGGAATATACTCAGCCGCAAAGGAGGCATAGTTCCACTGAGTGTGTGTAAATCTTGACAAGGCACATGTGGAGTTGACAGTTTTCAGTGCCATGCTCCCTGAAGAAAAGACCTTGCGAGCACATCCGTCTAAGCGCTTGTTGTCCCCTATCCGGAGGGATGGTAGGGTACGCCTGCTGCCTCGAGGTGGCCGTAGCCGCCTGAACCAACAAACTCTCAGGAGTCGGGTGAGTAGACAAATAGCTGGGGTGGCTAACAGATGGGCAGCACTTTTTCAACAAATTCTTATTGACCGCCGGAAGTGATTCCGGGGCCTGCCAAGCCAATGCCACCCTTTTTTTTAATGTAAGATGGAAGGGCACTACCGGGCTATAGGGGGGACCTTGGTCCAAAATGTCAGTAAGGTCATCCTGAATAAAATCTTTAGGAGGACTGGACCAACACAGGTATTCGGATAGCCTAGACATGAGCTGTCTGTAGGAAGAGTCTGCATGAGCCCCGCCTCAGGCCTACCAAACTCAACTTACGCAGAAATATCCAGGCCACTGGCATCATGGAGGGACTGCCGCAACTCCTCCAAAGGACTGTCATCCAACAATCCCGGAGCCTCATCCTGAGAAACAGGATCTTCAACGTCTGAGCTTTCCTCCTCTTGAAAAATGTCAGGCAAAGGTCTGGAAAACCCAGCCACAGTGGCAGAAGAGGGCTTGGGGCCCAATACCGGTCTCCCAGACGTAGAGGAAGCCCCAGGAAACTCCTCAGACAAATTACGGCCAAAAAGCGCAGAGGGCGCCGAAGGCCTCGACGCGGAGGGCATCGAAAACATCGACATCACCGAGGGCTTCTACGCCGGAATCCGCGCCGCGGGTGTCGACGCCGAGACCCTCGGCGCCGACGCTGCCACAGGCATGGGCTGATAGTCGGTAAAGCATCGTCCGAGTTCGACTGGGCCGGCGCTCAACGAGTCGATGCCAGCATCGGTACCTCCACAGGCTGCAACAATCTCGCAGGGGATGAGGACCGAGACCTGGACGCACGTCTCTTGGGACTGCACTTGTCCGCACGGGACCTCGAGGACTGCCAGTGCGAGTCGCGGCACGAGCCCAAGCCCGAAGGCGTGCGAGCCGCGTATCGAGAGCATTCTCTGCTGGCTTCGTGAGAAGGTGCAACAGGAACCGTGCCTTGCGACTGGAAAATCACCAACATTTGCTCTTTAAAAGCCGCCCATTCCTCCGGAGTCGACGACTTTGTGGGACAGGCTACCTTACGCACGGCTTCATCCTCCAAAGAGGACGGGGAAGGTGACCGGTGCTGGCGCTTCCTAGAGTGCCGCGAGGACAAGGAATGGCGGGAACCACTCCGGGACCGAGAACCTCAAGCTTCCTCCCGACGCTGAGAGTCGCCCCTCGAGTCGTCGGTGGAAACCCTAGACTTCGATCCGGCCTTACGGGACTTCGAGGGCTTACCTGCCCAGAGCTTCCCCTTCCTTTCACGCAAGGCCTTGGTTGTTGGAGACGGGCATTTGGAGCAGTCGTTGGTGTCATGCGACTCACCCAGGCACGATAAGCAAATACGGTACGGGTCGGTCAACGACATCTTGGACTTGCAGCCCCGGCAAGATTTGAACCGGGACCTTGGAGTCGGAGGGGTCGAAGAAATAGACATCATAAGAGATTGATGAATCCACGAGGCGCGCCGAGTTTCACGAAGCTATACACGTTCACTGTCGGGAAAAACAGAACTGAGGCAACGGGCGCTGTGCGTCCTATATATAACATCCGGTGACATCGACCCTCGACGGAGAACTTCGAGGGACATCGGCTCGACGCCATCGACACAGCCCTCTGCTGAAAAGTTTTCAAAGAGCACAGCTGTGGACAAAATCCCTTCTAAATGGTATTACGGTAAGTAATGCATGTCTTCTGATGCTTGTGAATCTGCTTAAAATCACATGGTGTGCCAAGACTAGCAAGCAGTACCCGGAGTTGGTGGTGGGATGTGAGAAGGAATAGTGGTGAAAAGATGTCTTAGTAATGCTTGTCCCACCCAATAATCAGACCTAGAGTGAGTGTCTGGGCAATAGTGTTTTGTGAAGGTGTGTACAGAACTCCAAGTTGCAGCTTTGCAAATGGACTCGAGAGGGACATTTGCAATGAATGCTATGAAAGCCACAGTGCCCCAAGTAGAGTGTGATCTAGGCTTGAAGGGCAGATCTCTCTTGGCAAGATTGTAGCAGCCTGTGATGCAATTGACAATCCACCTTGAGATGGCCGATTTAGAGACAGGGTCCCCTTCTCTACCAGCCACCACAGAAACGAAAAACTGGTTTGTTATCCTTAGTGGTTTAGTTCTTTCCAGATAGTACATGACTGCCCTGTGTTAGGCAGAACTATATGCAGTACCCTTTGGGAACGCTACACACAATTAAGACTACAAGTGACAGTACAATTTCACCTTTGGTACAAGCCTGTACTACACAGTTATAGTGGTAGTGGTAGCAGTAGCGGAGCAGCCAGACTTATCTCAAGAGCAAGTGAGCAGTACAAATAGTTACACAAAGGACAACAATTACTATGATTCAGGCAAACACTGACTCAAGGTTTCTAAGTAAAAGAATATATATTTACTCAACAGTTGTATAACATTTCACTATTCTAGCAAGGGCAAAATCCCAATCATAAATAGACCACACCACTTCCCTTAAATTCCAGACAAGTTAAGCTCACAAAATGAAGTGGGAGCAAAATGGCACTCCAGCAATTTAAAAGGGAGGAAAGACAAAGCTATTAGAAAAGGCTTAGGGCCAAAGTCAATCGGTCAAACGTTTTTTGCTCAAGATCACACAGTTCAGGGTAGTTCGCGGTAAAGTTCCGGGCACAGATTCCGGACGAGGTTGGTTGGTAGAAAAGCTAGTTCATAGAGAAGAGAAGGACAAGCCCTCGGATTGGAGAAAGATTTCAAACACTTTCACCGCGGCTGAGCGAAACGCACAACCGGATTTGCACAGTACCTTGTAACGGAGAGGGGGCTGTAGCTGAGGCAGACCTTCCTGGTTTTTCCTGCTGGCTCACGGTTCCTGAAGCGACTGTCGGACTGATCAGAAGTAGGAAGACTGGAGGGTCCTGCACTACCCAAGGAAGAAACCATCAGCAGCGCCAAACAATGAATAAAAGGTGCGCTCCTTAAAACCCAAGCAGGGTCCGACCTTCCTAGCTATCCGGCCCACTGTAGCTCTGTACAGCGAATTTGACCAGAGGAGTGTTAAGCTGTGCGTCTCTGGAACGCTGCGTACCTGAAGTTTCAGTTGCTGGTCTCGCCGGTGATGCCAGACTGGTAAACCTCCAAACTGAAAGCATAAATTGTAACGCTAGGAAGCGACCCCGACCCAACCCTAATGGAACAGGGATGGATTGGAATTACCTCCCAACGCCACTGGGTCACCTCCCTGTGGATTAAAGTGACGTCGGGACAGTGCAAGCACTGACAGGGAGGTGATGAGGTGGTGAGCTGATCTGATCCGGTAGAGGTTCACAACTGGAGGATGAGAGGTCCACAAAAGATGTCCAGACACGATCCACCAAGGCAGTTGATAATCAGGAAGGCTGGTACCCAGAGCCAATATGACAAGAGAGATCCAGGTAAACAAGGAGATCAGGAAGAGAGTGGAGCCAGGGAACAGGGAGGCCCAAGGAGAGGGAG
The DNA here is from genome assembly GCF_040938575.1 of Ambystoma mexicanum. Taxonomy (NCBI): domain Eukaryota; kingdom Metazoa; phylum Chordata; class Amphibia; order Caudata; family Ambystomatidae; genus Ambystoma; species Ambystoma mexicanum. The sequence goes on from NC_090937.1 coordinate 273,133,447, forward strand.
AGAACTGAAAGGGAACCCCCACAACCTCCTAAGAGCCACAGAGCCAAGGGAAGCTAATCACACTAGAAATGAACCCAGGGAGGGGAAGAGGAGCTGGAGGGCAGGAACCACAAGGAAGGGACCCAACAGGAACTAAGGGAGCCCGAAGGCCAGAGAAAAGGACAAGGAAGCAGGAACCAAGGAGCAGGAACCTGATGCTAGGCACCAAGCGACGGTAAGTGGGGAACAAACCGCGTTAAGACGCGATCAGCAGAGGGCCGGACGCTATTTACAGCGTCCGGCACGAAAGCGAGGCGTGGAACGCTAGCGGGACTGCGTCTGCGTACTGGCCGAGCGGGCACCAGAACGAGGCTTGGAACACAAGTTTGTCTGCCCGTTCCTGGTTACCCGCGAGGTCCGCGCACGCAAGTGAGCGCTGGCCCGCTGCCTACAGCCACGCTTCCCAAGCCGGTAATATGGGTATAACTGCCACGACCGGGAACGGATGCGATGAGAAGGCCAGGTAAGTGTCCTAACAAGGAGGGGTCCTGGCTTGTAGTTTGGGCGAACTGGTTGGTCCCACCAGTTTAAGGGAAGACGTTTCCAGAGGATTTTCTCTGTCGTCGGATTTGGAGATTCAGACCTGCAGCAGGGCTTCACTGGGCGGTTCAGCCTTTGTAGGGATCCTCTTCAACCAGTTCCTCGTTGGTTCTTTCGTTTGAGTGGCCACTCTGCTCTTCCAGTCCAAGAGACATGCTTTTTATGCAGTTTTCCCCCATTCATACAGCCTGGCTGTCAATCAGACAGCAGGGTGGCTGGCCTGGCAAGGCCAGTCCCCTTAGCCAATCAGACAAGAGTGCGACTTGGGTTACCAAGGGAACCCATGGCAGGGGTTTGAAGATCTCTCCCTCACATCCTGCCTACCTAGACTATCAGGCGCCTTAAGGAGGGCTTCTGTGCAGAAGCCAGTGAAAAGACAGCGAACAAAGGAGTCATCCCCGGTTTGGCACGCAGAGAAAAACACGAGAAAGACTAACAAAAAGAAACTGTGACTACACACAGCTGGAGCCAAAATAAAACAAATATGGTCAAGCGTGTTTTATGTTCGAGGCTAATATACTAGCCTTAAACATTACCACGTTATGCAAGATAACCGCGGTAGAAAAGTTAGGGTAGATACCACTGCCACCAGTCAAGTCTTAATGTTAAGGGAGCGAAACAAGGCTCCAAGAGGCACAGACAAAATGGGGTAAGAGTTAACCCTTTCCAATACTCCATGTAAAATGGGGTGTACTGGGTCTGTGGTTTACAGTGACTATATAAAGTTAATGGCAACTTTACCTGTTTCTGGGGAACAGTAGTCAGCCCCAGAAAAATGGAGTCAGAGGGAAGTCTCAAACACAACCCTGTGTCACTGCACTGAAGGTGCTGTGTAAGACACACACAAAGTGGTGCACATGGAGTAGGTGAGGCTACAGTGCCCAAGATCACACAGAAAGTAGAAATACACATAGCAAAACACATGTAAGAGTGGGAAAAGGGCTCAAACTCTTACCAGGTGAAATTAATAAATCGTAGAAATCCAGCAAAGCTGCTGGGGGACTCTAGAGGTAAGGGAAATCAACCATTTATGAGAATTCTGCCTAACGCCCTGCACACATCCAGTGTGTGTATGCTACTTTCCGCTACTTTGGTGGGGTTCTGGAAGAATGTGGGTAGTTCTATAGACTTGTTCACATGGAACTTTGAAATGAAATTAATTTGGGCGCAAACCGTGGGTGAGTGTGCAGAACCACATTATCTCTGTGAATTGTGACAAAGGAGTCTAGAATTAAAAGGGCCTGTAGTTCACCGACTCTCCTTATTGAGGTGACTGCCACAAAGAAGGCGGTCTTGTGATTGAGTGCTTTGAGGCTTGCCTAGTGCATAGGTTCAAAGGGAGACCCCATAAGTCTGGTTAATACCACATTTAGGTCCCATCCGGGATAGAAATAGGAGGAGGAATTCTTTTAACCCCTTCCATGAAAGCTTTATTTGCTGGGATCTTATACCACGTCCCAACGAAAGGTGTTGTGGTGGAAGCTGAAAGAGCAGCTAAGTGGACCTTCAGGGAATTAAAAACTAGACCCGAGTCTAGTAGGTGAGTCAGGTATAGTACGATATGAGTACGAGAGCAGTCAATGGGATTGATGCTCTTGGAATTGCACAAGATGATGAAGTGTTTCCATTTATTAGAGTAGCAATGTCTGGTGTTAGGCTTTCTTGCTTCTCTAAGTATATCCATGCATCTTTGCATCACCTACTCCAACTGATTTATATAAGTTGTGAGCCCCCAAAAGCACCAGTTTAAGGTTACATGACACTGGCCCAGTTTCATTCAGTGAATCTATAGGAACTAGGTTTTCCGTTGTAATTGTATTCTCCTAATGAATGTTCGTTATTTGTGTTTTGTGAACAGAAACATGTCGCAACAACTCTCTGGATCGTTCACAGAGTTTTAACAATATGTTACACTGACCCAAATGGATTTTGTTACACACTAGGTTTCCCAAGGTGTACACTGTTTTTTTTCAAAATCTGTATTATTTAGCATCAATAGCTTAACACGCATTCCTATGTTTTCTGTGAAGTATTGTGTTTGTCATTGTGGACTATATGATTTAATTAAGTTTTTAATTATGTTGATCTAATATTAAAGAAAGTTTTTTAATTCTTTAGATGCGACTGGTCCCCCTCTACTTGCAAACTCTAGTGGGCATAACAAACAAGTTACTTACCTGTAACTGTTGTTCTCCAGCATGGGTCTGGCATGGATTCACATGCTCATGAATATTCCCCGTCGTCAGGCCGGGAATCCTCGGTATAGAAAAAAATCAGTATCAGTTTTGTTTCTGATCTGTCTTTCTCAGTAGTAACCAATCACTGGTCTCTGGGTCATACTGCCCCCAGCCAATGACTGCCCTCTCCCTAAGCTCCGCCTCCGGCAGCCATCCTCAGATTTGGTAGCACGAAAAGTGGCAGTATGACCAAGTGAAGAGCCGCAGAGGGGTAGGCGGGAGGGTTCGCATGTGAATCCATGCCAGACCTATGCTGGAGAACAACAGTTACAGGTAAGTAACTTGTTCCTTCTCCAGCATGGGGTCTGGCATGGATTCACATGCTCATGAATAAGAGAATACATAGCAGTACACACATGCACAACCACGGGAGGTGGCAACAGGCTCAACATTAAGCAATACAACAACTCAACATTAAGCAACTCTTACCTCCTCACCAGGCTCACCTTAGGCGAAAAGGTTGCGCAGCACTGCTTGGCCGACCCTGGACTCCTCCCTAGAGTCCCGATCGACGCAGTAGAATCTTGTGAAGGTGTGCGTCGACCTCCACGTTGCAGCCCTGCAGATGTCCAGCAGGGGCACACCAGACAGGAACGCCGTGGTAGCAGCGATCGCTCTGGTCGAATGGGCTCTCGGACGGCCGGGTAGCGGTCGGTTTGCCAACCGGTGACAGTGCATGATGCAGGCGGAGAGCCATCTGGAAATGGAAGTCTTCGAGAGAGCCTTCCCTTGATTCACAGTCCCAAAGTTCACAAACAGCTGTGACGTCTTCCGAAAACTCTTTGTGCGGTCCACGTAGAACTTCAGCGCTCTAGCTACATCCAGCGAGTGCAAAGTCCTCTCGGCCGGCGACAAAGGCGACATGAAGAAAACTGGCAACACCAAGGGCTCGTTGAGGTGGAAGTCCGACGACACCTTGGGCATAAAGGATGGGTGTGTCCTCAGCACCACCCTCGTGTCATGAAAAGTCAAGTATGGAGGCTGGCAAGATAGGGCCTGGATCTCTCCCACTCGCTGTGCGGAGGTGATGGCCACGAGGAAATCTGTCTTCCATGACAGGAACTTCAAAGGCGCTGAATGCATAGGCTGAACTTCAAGGGCCCCCATGAGCTTGTTCAGCACCACATTAAGCTCCCACGCCGGGGCAGGAGCCTTCACCAGCGGGAATGATCGGAATAGTCCCTTCATGAATTCTTTCACCAGGCGATGAGACCACAAGGACGCCCGTCCCGTCGTCCTGGCATATCGGGAGATTGCAGCCAGATGTATTTTGATGGAGGTGTGAGCCAGTCCAGCTTTGGCCAGCGACAGTAGGTACGGCAGTACTTGAGTGGCCGTAATCCGAAGAGGGTTATTCTTCTGTGCACGGCACCAAACAGAGAACCTCTTCCATTTATGCCCGTAGCACTTGAGAGTTGAGGACGCCCTGGCCTTTGCAAGAACCTCTCTGCAGTCGGCCGGGATGTCGTACCCTCCAAACTCTCGTGCTACAGGAGCCAGGCCTGCAAGTTCAGCGACTCCGGGTTGTGGTGAAGAATGGCGCCTCCTTCTCTGGAGAGAAGGTCTGCGTCCGTCGGCAGCTTGACTGGTGGGGACGTTGACAAGTCCAGAAGGTCCGGGAACCAGATCTGTCTCGGCCACGCCGGTGCGACGAGGATCATCCTGCAGCGGGACCTCTTGAGCTGGTTGATGAGCCAGTGCAGCAACGGCAGCGGAGGGAACGCATAAAGAAATAGGCCGTCCCAGGGGAACGAGAAAGCATCGCCCATGCTCCTCGGCTGGGGGAACCTGCTGGCGAACCTCCGGCACTTGGAATTCGTCGCCGCCGCGAAGAGATCGATTTGGGGTTCGCCCCACTGTCGGAAGAGTCGATCCACTTGATCCTGACGTAGTTCCCACTCGTGGCACGAGCGCAGCTCCCTGCTGAGTGAGTCGGCGATCATGTTTTTTATTCCTGCCAGATGAAGAGGCACCAGCGACGGCCCAATGCCACAGACCTTGGGCTTCCTTGGATAGGGCCGGGGACCTGGTTCCGCCCTGCTTCCGGATGTAGAACATCGTGGTGGTGTTGTCGGTGAAGATCCTCACCACCTTGCCCTTGAGGGACGGAAGAAAAGACCTGAGGGCCCAGAACACCGCGGGGAGCTCCAAGATGTTGATGTGGAGAGACTTCTCCTGCGGGAGCCAAAGGCTTCTCGCGTGAAGATCTCCGGAGTGTGCTCCCCAACCTTCCAGGGAGGCGTCCGTCGTCACCGTCACCTGGTGAGCTGGGGTCTGAAAGTCTGTGCCCGCCGACAGATGGGAGCGGGTACCCCACCACCGGATCGCCTGACGGAACGTCTCGTTGAGAGGGATCCTGTCCTCGAAGCTGCCCGTCGACTGGATCCAGCGGGCGTCAATGAACTCCTGTAAGGGTCTCATCCGAAGCCTGCAAAGGCGCACCAGATAAATGCAGGAGGACATCATCCCGAGGAGGGACTTCATAGATCTTACCCTGGCCATGTCCGTGGCCAGCAGACGCTGCACCTTGCCCAGAATGGTCCTGGTACTTTCCTCCGATGGCGAGGCCAGCCGCGTCACTGTGTCGAGCTTGGCTCCCAGAAACAGGGTGACTTGTGACGGAACCAGGTGGGATTTTGGAAAGTTGATGGAGAATCCCAGGTCCGTGAGCAGCTGGACGGTCTTCGCAGTGTGCTCCACGGCGAGCTCCCTTGTCCTTGCCCGGATGAGCCAGTCGTCCAGGTAGGGGTAGATGTGGATCCCCTGTAGGCGCAGCCTCGCCGCCACCGGTGCGAGGCACTTGGTGAATACCCTGGGTGCCGACTTCAATCCGAACGGGAGGGCCTTGAACTGGTAGTGCCGCCCTTGGACCACGAACCTGAGGCACTTTCGGTGTCTTTTTAGAATGGGGATGTGGAAGTAGGCATCCTCCAAGTCCAACGACGACAGGAAATCGCCCTCCTCCAGCTGTCCCAGCACATGCTGGAGGGTGACCATACGGAACTTCTGTGCCTTGATGTACTTGTTCAGTCGTCATAGGTCCAGGATGGGGCGCCATCCTCCTGTCTTCTTTTTTATAGGAAGTACCTTGAGTAAACTCCGGAGCCCCGAAGCCTCTTTGGGACGAGCTCGATGGCACCCTTCTTGAGCATCGCCCTTACTTCCAACAGTAGTTGAGGGACGTGATTTTCCTTCCTGGCCACGGGTGGAACGCGAGGGCACCACTTCTGAAACTCGAGGGCGTGCCCTTGGGCCAGGGCGTCCAGCACCCAACAGTCGGTGGAGATGGACTACCACACGCTGACCAATCTCGCCAGCCGGCCTCCCACCGGGGTGCTTCGGCGGGGGCCCGACCCCACGGTCGGTTCAATCTTGTTTGGAGGCCGCCATGCCTCCTTGACCTCCTTGTCGACGACGACGGGCACCACCTGACTTGCCGCGTCCCCTGTAGGCTTCCTGGGACGAAGATCTTGCCGCTTGGCTGTAAGTGGAGGAGCCACTGCCGGATCCCTTGGAGGCACCTTGTCTGCCTCCGGAGCTCCGAAAGGACGGCCGTCGTCGTTGGAGCACTCCCAGTGCCCGGGCAGCCTCTGTGTCTGTCTTGATGGCCTGAAGGGACTCATCAACCGCCTTCCCAAACAGGTTGTTCCCGTCGAAGGGCATGTCCAAAACCTTGGTTTGTACGTCCTGGCGGAAATCCGTGGCCTTGAGCCATCCTCGTCGTCTCAAGCAAACGCTGTTGCCCAACTGACGGAAACCGGTGTCTGCGATGTCCGTTGCCACCGTGATGGCGTGGTCCAAAGCAATCTCCCCCTCCTGTAGGATTTCAAGGGCCTCAGCCCTTTTGGCGTCCGGAAGGAAGTCTAACAGAGGGGCGATTTTGAACCACAACTCCCTGTCGTAGCGGGCTACGATAGCCAGGGCATTGGCCGCCTTAATAGTCGTTGCTGCGGATGAGATGATCCGTCGTCCCATCGTGTCCAACTTCCTGCCCTCGCCGTCCGGCGGGGAAGTTGATGTCGAGGCCGATGCCCCCCCAGCTTTCTTCTTTGCCGCCGCCGAGACGACCGAATCCGGGGTAGGTTGTGCCCGAAGGCACAAGGGGGCAGCGTCGGGGACCCGGTACTTCTTCTCGTACCGGTCCCTCTTTGCCGGCGCTGTGGCAGGGTTCTTGAGGAGGGCGAACCCCTCATCCCAGATGTCATCAAGAAGCGGTACGGCGAGGACCGTCTTCCTTTTAGCCTTGCGCCGTTGGTAAAGGAACCCTTCTTTCTTCTTTTCTTCTGGGCAGAGCTGAAAAAGCTCAGATGCCCTGGAAATCATATCATGAAAGGATTCAGTCTCGTCGGGTGGCGACGCCCGAGCAGGGGGCGACGGGGGACACGTCCTGTCGTCGCCTCCGTTATCTGTACCTGTGGTAGCCGTGTCCGTGCCTGTATCATCCCCGTGGGTAGTAGACCGGGGGGAAGGCAGAGCAGGCCGCAGAGGTGGGAGAGTTGGCGTAGGATGCGTCGTCCTCCTCTTATGCGGTGGACTCTCCGAAGGTCCTGGCTCCGGTTCCCCCGTCGGGTCTGGCTCAGGGACCTCCGTCGGGGGAAGGGACAACCTTGTCCTTATCTCCGAGCTTAAGGACTGAACCGCTGACAAAATGGCCGCCGAGGTGTCCTGCGGCGCCGGAAACGACGGGCGCGAGGGCTCTTGAGGAGCCTTGTCGGCGACACCGTCGCTCTCGTCGTCGGGATCCCTCCCGATGGGCTGGGCCTCTTCCACGACTTCGATGAGCTCTTCTTCAGAGGTCGTGTCCGTATCCATGATGGCCACCAGCCCCTCCCCCACCTTTTCCAACGGGGACTTCGTGGGGGTCTTCTCAATGGGCCTGAAGGACGACTCCCTCCGCGGTGGCAGGGAGACTCTGGGTCCTGAGGGCATCTCCACTGGTGTAGCCTCCACAGGCTGAGCCAGGGCCGCGGCAACATCCTCAATCGAGGTCTTAGCAGCGTGAATTAAGGCCATAGTCCCCTTCTGGACGCCTGGGGCCTTCACATTGGAGGGAGGGTCCGAGCCTCGCTCCCCCTCTGCCGGAATCTTCGAGATCGACCGGGGCCTCTCCAGAAGCTTCGCCGGGTTCTCGGACTTCCTTTTACCCGAGCCAGAACGTTGGCTCGTGGTTGATGGCGCCGGGGAGGATGCGCCCTGCCTGGCAGCCAAGGAGCCCGACCGTTCGGCGCTCCCTGTGCCCGCGGACTCGCGATGCTTAGCCTTTTGTTGGGCCCCCGTCGCCGGGGCGCCCTCACAGGACTTAGAAGACCGCTCGGACTTCTTTTTCTTCTTCTCGCCTGACGGGCTCTTCCCTTCCAGCCAGTTGGCGAGACGGAGGTGGCGATCCTTCATGGTCTGCTCTGACATGTTCCCACAAAACACACAGTCCTTCTCCTTGTGCGTCTTGTCCTCATGGAGACAGTAGAGGCATAACGAATGCTCGTCCTCCTTGAAAACATTCTGAAGCTGGCATCCAGGGCAGGTCCTGAACAGCTTCCCGGGCGTCAAGCTTCCTTTGTCCTGGGCCATGTTCGGGGTAGGCCTCGGAACTTCTGGAATCCTCCAAAAGCGTAACTCGACGAAATCTTCACCCTTGAGGGGCATAGAAAACTCCGAAATGGATCCCCGTTGATCGGATGTAGAAACGGTGGAGCTTGAGGCTCTATTTAACCGAAAAATGAGAAAAATCTCCTGAAAAAGCACGAAAACGCAGTAAAAGCTCGAGAGCTACAGCACGAGGACTCCCAACACTTGAACGTGCGGTAAAAATCTGAGGATGGCTGTCGGAGGCGGGGCTTAGGGAGAGGGCAGTCATTGGCTGGGGGCAGTATGACCCAGAGACCAGTGATTTGGGTACTACTAAGAAAGACAGATCAGAAACGAAACTGATACTGATTTTTTTCTATACCGAGGATTCCCGGCCTGACGACGGGGAATATTCATGAGCATGTGAATCCATGCCAGACCCCATGCTGGAGAACCTGTATTTCTAGCTCGGTCGCAAGCTTATATTTTGACATACATCCACCCGGATTTAGACAGAGTAGACACTGCGAACCTTGTGTTGAACAGTGTTCTACTGGGTTTCCTCCTTGATATCAAAGAGACAGCAGGAACATCTTGTGTTTGAGAGCCCACTTCCAAATGTTTTGGGACAGTTTGGGTAGCCCTGGAGAGTGAGTGCCCCCTTGCTTGTTCAGGTAGTACATGACCGTGGTGATATGATATGGCATTTATGATATGATATGACATTTATAACGTGCCTATACACAAGTGTTTCAAGGCAGGGAGGGGGGCCATAGGGAAAACAGACAACGATCCTACTAGGCCAGGTGTCATTCAGACCGCGCAAGTGCATGGAAAGGGGGGAAAGGAAAAGTGCTAGGGGCAAGAGAGAGGAGAAAGTGCAGTACATGGGATAGTGGAATAATAAGATATATAATAAGGGGCCAGCTGGTGGTAAGTGCAAGGTAAGTGCAGAACAAGTGCTCAGAGGGGGCTGTAGGGATACAGAGACAGTCCAGCGGTGCAGTGGTTGCCAGGGAGCCAGTGCTGGGGGCAGGTGGCTGGGCCAGGGACCGAGATCAGTGAGAGTGGCCCGGTGCGTTTTCAGTGCGGTTTCAATCAGGAATTTAGCAGGGGAGAGGGGGAGAGAAAGCAGAAGCAAAGAGGAAGGTTTTGAGGTGCTTCCGGAACTGCAGATGGTTCTCCTCAAGTTTCAGGGAGGCAGGAAGGCTGTTCCAGAGGGAGGCCCCTGCCGCGCAGAGAGATCTACCCCCAACTCGTTGCTTGGAGAAGCGGCTGACCCTGAGGGAGTTGGAGGCGGATGAGCGAAGAGCTCGAGAAGGAAGATATTTAGGAAGAGAGAGTTGAAGGTATTTCGGCCCCAGGCCCCAGAAGGCCTTGTAGACTTGTGGTGCTGTCCGTGAAGACCAGTACTGTCTTTCGCTGCAACTGTGTCTGAAAAGCCTTCAGAACTTTGAACACCACTAACAGCTCCAACAGGTTTATGTGGTTGGATGCTACTGCTGGGGACCAAACGCTGTGCGCCGTCTGCTGAAGGAGGTGAGCCCCCCCAACCCTGTGAGAGATGCATCCGTCGTGAGAGTGGCTTCTACTGCAGGGGTGGTGAAGGGTTTCCCCTTCAAGAGGTTTTCCCTCATCCACCACTACAGAGAGAGAATGAGGGCTGCTGAGACAACCACTAGATCGTCCCATTGTCCGCTGGCCTGACACCACTGGCTGTTGAGGCACTCTTGCATGGGGCGCATCAGCAAACGTGCATGAGGGACTAAATAAATGCAGGATGCCATCATCCCTAACAGTCGCATGGCCTTGCGTACCGTCACCTCTGGACTGGCTACATATTGAGGGATCTGAAACAGCATGTTTTGGACCCTCTTGTTGGAGGGGAAGACGAGGCCTCTTATGTCCGAATTAGGGCCCCGAGAAACTGTTTGACTTGGCTGGGGGTTAGGCTCGACTTTTCCTCGTTTATGGAGAATTCCAGACTGAAGAGTAGGTCTATAGTCTGTTGGGTGTTTGAAATGCATTTTCTGTAGGAATCCCGTTATTAGCCAGTCGTCGAGGTACAGATATACTGGAATGGATTGCCTGCACAGGTGAGCTGCTGCAACTGCCAGCCCCTTTGTGAATACTCTTGGTGCTGAGGCTATGCCGAAGGGAAGAACCTTGAATTGATAGTGTTTGTCTTCTATCATGAACCTTAAGTATTTCCTATGTGCCGGCAACATTGAAATATGAAAGTATGTATCTTTCATGTCCAACGTTGCCATGTAATCCCTGTGTTAGTAGAGGGATAACTTCTTGCAATGTTACCATTCAGAACTTTTGTGGTTTGATGAATTTGTTCACTGGACGCAAGTCTAGCACAGGGCGCATGGTGAGATCCTTGTTGGGTCCAAAGAAGTACACTGAATAAATAATCCTGTTTACCTGTAGAACAGGGACGACTCTTGATCACGCCTTTTTCCTGCAGGATCTCAACATTTTGCAGCAGGATTCTGAGGTGTTCCGGTGTTAGACGTCTGGACTACGGTGGTCTGAATCGAGATGGCCGGCTGAACTCTATGCAATAACCGTAGGTGACGTTCTTGAGCACCCACTGGTCTGTGGTTATCCCTCCAATGCGTGTACGAAACATGTTATACGTCCCATGGAGGGGGAGCCATGGGAGGGGAGCCGGATCTGAGAGTAATTTCTGACTGGAGGTCGGGAGCCTCTGGGGGTGGCATGGCGACCCCTTTCTTTGCCACGGTGTTGTCCTGTAGGGGGATACTGATTTGAAGCAGCAGACCCTTGTCCTGAGGACAAATTGTTGCCTGTACCATGTTGGGTATGTGGGGAGCGAGAATAGGACAGTCCGCGAGAACTTCCCCCTCTCTGGTAAAAGGGCCTTTGAGTGATTTGATTCAAAGATTTCAAAGTCTTGTGTTCTTTCTTGGCAGTTTCAAGCGCTTCATCTTCAGCCTTGCCAAACAGGTTAAAGTCCTCCACTGGTTTGTTGATGAGAGACGCTTGTGTCTCCGGTTTAAACCCTGAGTTCTTCAACCAGGCATGTCGTTTTAAAAGGGTACTCTGTTGTCTCTGCAGCATCTAAGCTGTTTTTAAGGATGTTATGGTTTACTTGCTTGCCTTCTGATACAATTGTAAGCAGGCGAGAATGCACTGGTTCGGGGACCTCTTGCAGGCCCTCCTGTAGCAGGTTCCATTGTACATCAAAGTAGCTTGCCAACAGCGTGGTATTGTTGGCAATGCAGGTGGAATTTGCTGCAGCAGTAGCGATTCTCTTCCCTAGGGCATACCATTTTTTTACATTCCTTGTCCGGCGGTGCCTCATCTGTGGACAAGGGCACCCCAGCACTCTTCCTTGTTGTAGTGACCACGAGAGAATCCGGGGTGGCATGAACCTGAATGTAGAGAGGGTCAGTGGGGGAGGGGCAAAAAAGTTTCTCCACTGAGGGTTCACAGCCCTGGTTTGTGAAAGTGTTAGTAAGGAAGGGATGATGCGCTTTTTAATGGAGTTAAGTAAAGGCATAGCCTGGCTGGCAGGAGGCTTCTCCTTTAAAATATCCTCCACGAAATCTGAGTCTTGCACCGCCTCTTGCATGGCTATTTGGAAATGTTCTGCTGCTTTTTTCAGAATGGTGTTTGACGCCATATGGTCATCTATAGGAGATGCCTGATACAGAGGTGGGGACGGGGGAGGAGCCATGGCGTCAGGATCCGTGGTATGAGTAGTTGACAGCCATGGTGGGTTGTCCACCGGGGGCTCATCCCACCAATACGGGGCCTGAACAGTGGGATCCTCAAAGGGATCATCCTTCTGCAAATAGGGGTCACGAGGAACCTCCTCCTGATCTGTCATATCAAAGACCTCTTCATAAAGTGGGCCAGAGATTCTCTGGATTTTGGCTACTGAGGGGTAAAGGTCTTCTTTACTAGGCCTTTTAGGCGTGAACCTCTTAGAGAAGTCTACACATTTTGCAAGCATATTCATAGTCTTCAAATGTGTCCCTGGTCCACAAAGAGGAGCCAGAGGGGTCCAGAGGGGGAATGGACTCTTCCTGGGGATCTAAGGGCCTAGAACGCAGATATTTTTCTGATAGGGTTTTGCATAAGGGCTGGGGACTCTCAGAATAGTCATCCTGTGTCGCCCGGCGTGTGGACGTATCTTTCGACTTGTCCTTGGATTTACTGGCTGCTGAAACAATCTTTGCGAGTCTCTCGCGGATGTTTGGCATCTCTGGAAGGGGTTTAGGCTGTTCAAGCGGATTCACAGTAGATTTCGACAGAGCCGGAACCTTATGCGTCGGCTTGCTCTTAGGAGGGGGTCTCGTCGGCCCTATGACTTTTGGTGTTGGCGCCCTTGTCTGTAGAGTGCCTGGACGCATGCCACTTACGCAGTTGCAGGATGGGCTGCCAACCGTGCGGATCGGTGGGTGCCGTCGAGGAGCTTGGCGTACCTGTTAGCGCCTTCGACCATCTTGACGGTTCAGTCGAGGCGGTACTGGGGGTTGTGTGCTTGGTTTTGTGATTAGCGGTTGCCTCCTCATCACTCTCTGCGCTTGCGGCGATGGGGGAGCTATCCTCAGCCTGCATAATGACGTAGGCCGCCCACTGCTTAACTCGACGCTCCTTGATCATCTTAGGACGAGAGCTGACAAGATCGACAGGACGCCTCGTGGTGATCGCGAGGGAGACACTTATTGCACCTCTGGTGCGTGTCCTTCCAGGGGTACTTGCCCTTACAGGAAGGGCAAAATTTAAATGGTGTCCTGATCATAGCTCAGGTGTATTAAAGCGACGGCAAAACAAAGGGAGCAAAGAGAGGGGAGAAGGAAAAACATTCTTGAGAAAGAAAGAGAACCCCAGACCTCACTCTCCCTACTGTATTGGTCGGCCTGAAGGCCAGGCCATGCGGTCGACAGCGTCGACCGGAGCTCCCGCCATTGAAGTCTGCTCTTCAGCTGTTTTCGGCGGATATTGAGAAGTAATTATCAAAGAGAGGACGAATAATATATAAACGACCGGAGGTCGGGAAAGAATATAATTTTGCAATCTGTAAGAGCTATGCATAAGGCGACCAGCTAGCTGGGCAGAAAAAACAACCTGAGGGACCTCAACGCGTGATAGATTTTGGGTACACTACACGTCACGTTAGGGACAGTGTTACAGGCACACCCATGTCGACGTTCCCTTTCGATCCTCGAAAGACAAGATGAAATACTCTGCAGTTACCACTAGATGTTGGACCATATGCACAGCATGTGATTCTATGTAGATTCACAAGCATCAGAAGTGTACTTTTCAGGTTATCTTTATTATTGTTGAAAGCCAGACATGGGGGTGAGGAGGGGAATGATGAGAGGGCAAGTAAGCTATGAGTATGTGTTCACAAAGTGGCAAGAAAGTTTGCCTCGACACTGGTGCAGTTATTTGCCCCCAAGTGTGGCTGCTTTTCAGGGCACAAGTAAAGGACGCATGTGGGTGGACAGCGTAATTCTTTTTTCAGAGGGCCGATGCAACGTCATGGGTTTTTTTTTAGGTTGGCAAGCTTGCTCAAGTATTTGGCTAGCAGGATTTTACTTGGTTGTCATGTTACTAGTGCAGATGGAAAACCAAAATCAAAGAAAGAAAGCATGACAACTGGAAATGCTTAACGTTTTGCACCCTGTAATTTGTTTTGACATTATTGATGATTTAGAATTGAACATACTTGTTTTTTTAATTTCTTTATTAATTTTATTCAAACCAAACAACAATACAAACCAAACTTGCAGTGCAATTTATGACAGTTCCATTAAACACATTTAGTTTTTAGTCACTGCTCTCCCAATCCCACCCCCCCTTATGAGCCTGTTTACTCTTCACATTCAGTATCTGCTTCGTGTGGCACAGTCTCGATGCCCTTGGATTCTGTTGGATCCGATACTACTTCAAACATTTCCGCTATCAATGATTTCCATGCCATCAGGGAGCCCACTTCTTCTTCTCCACCATGCTGTTCGTCTCCTGCCATACCTCTGCCCATTTCTGTAATTCTTTCCACCATACCTCCACCCGTGGCTTGTGACACTTCTTCCACCCCATGGCGATCCTTCGTTTGGCAAGCACATATGCCAAATCTTTCAATTTCCCAACATGTTTAAATTTCCGTAGAATTGAACATACTTTATTATTTTTTGGGGGGAGGTGGGTAATGGCCACAGAAGCACTAATGGTTAATCATACCTTTGGATGCTCATTACTCTGTTACAAAGGGACTACTCCCTTTGTACTCCCAAAAGTAATTTGCATCCCTGATGTACATTAGTTGTGATCAGTTTAAAATTTTTGGGATGACAAGGACTGCAAGGTTAAAAGATTCAGATACATTTGAGCTATATGTGAACAAATACAAAGGGCATGTTATCCCCTAGTTTTTAGGATGAAGCACTGCATAATAGATTTACCAGGTGATAATTTAATGTATATAGGCACTGAGCCCTACAAATCAAAAATGTTGATCAATTCAAATGCCATAGCTGCAGAGAAGTCAGTAAAGCCCATTGTAAATGGATATATTTCAAGAAAGGTAACATGATGCACCCAAGACTAGGCCGAATGGGCCCCAGGTAGGGACATTTGTTAAATCCCTCTTCAAAGACTGCCCACTGCTTCTGTGGTCTGCAATTTGAAAATGGCACATTGATAGTGATCCAGTCATGTGTGTGGGTTGCAGCTCAAGGACTGGATGGAGAACCTTTCATCAGAGCTGACGAAAACTGGCTTTAATAGTGTCGTAAATCTCCCCCTGTCTCACCTGGGATCGCTTCTTGCTCTGTTCCGTGGGAGGATTCCTCTTGTGGACGGACGGATTGGGTCTTGTATAGGCTCGGTCGAGTCTCGTCAGGTTGCAGAGCGCGTTCAGAGTTCCAGGGAGGCCGCTGTTCCAGGATGTCCAGGAAAAAGGGTAGCGGTCGCTAGGAATGAGGATTCCGGGAGCAGATTAGAAGGAAGGGGTGAAAGGAAGGCAGAAGGAACCAGGAACTAGGAATAGTGGATTTGCCGAACAGCACACACACGTCAGGTCACTACCTAATGATAGCGTTGAGACGCGCGGGGGCGTGACCAATTTATAGAACGTGCCGTGTGCGACGTGAAGGCTGGTGCGAGGCAAGTCGCTTGGCGCGGCCATGTTGGGAGTAACAGAGAATACAAGCCCTGTCGCGATAAGGACCAGGAAGCCCAGAAAGGGCAAGTTCTATGGGTCATGACACATAGCCGCTTAACCATACGCCACTCAGACTACAGAGGCGGAGAGAGCATTGAAACGTTTGTCCATAATAGATGATAGCATGAAATGTTGTCCTTCTACTTACCAATAGGCTATCCTGATTGTCAATCAGCTCAGAGAGTTTTGTACTGGATTTCTGACGCTTTGGTTTGATCCTCTCATCTATGTAACCAGAGATATTCTCCTGCAAATTCTCTGCTTCCTGCGCAGTCAGAATACAGTCTTCAAGTCCTTCGAACATAGACGGGATGTTTTCTTTGTTGATAACATTGCTAAACACAAACAAATAGAATAAAAGTGAGAGGTGTACACCACTACACATGGTTAACGTTTTGCCCACCTGCCATCCACAAAATCAAGGCTGTAAGCATTAAAATACAAACACATATTGTATATCAGAACAAAGGTTTTGCAATTCTTTTATATTGATTCCGAAATCCTGTAAATGGGCTTTAAGCCATCCCTTATATATAAAAAGGGGGCAGGGATAGTCCACCATTCGCCATTATTGGACTCACTTAAAAAAAATGTTGGGTGTACCCTCTTTACAAAACTAGAGCAATGTGTAATGACAAACTGTATTTAATCTGATATCAAACTGGGGTTTCGCCCTGGCGTGGTTAAGTGTGAGCTAGCTTTGAACTTGTATATGATAGCCGCCCATTAATTGTACCTAAAATGCGAACCGATTTATCCGAACCTATAGCATTATGATGACAGAGCATTACTTGCCTGCATGCCACATGCTTTACTAAGCATATACTGTCTTTATGAACAATATTGAACTACAAGTCAATGTGGATATGTCCTCAGTCATGTTTTGCCATTTAGGTAACCACAGACTCCAGGTCCCAATGAAGAGTATTAACAACAACGCAATACCATTAATCTGGAAGTTTGACTCATATGTTTTTCCTCACGATTATCAGGAGGATGTCACATTAGTAAGCAAGCTAATGGGTTGAAGCAAGCACTGGGTGGGGTTGCTCAATTTACAAAGATGTGCAAGATTCAACCTCAGACCTTGAGTATAAAGGCAAAGACCGTGCAGGTGCCAATGACAGCGCCATGTGTGGATTTTCAGATGCAGGAATCTTACAAATTGTGGAGAATGGCTATAAAGAAATAACTTGGCTTGCCACGGTCTCCCTCAAATCTGGAATTGGGCTTTACCTTCTTATATGATGACCTGACCATTAAAAGCACTACACATTTGCTTTGCATTTGCATTATTGTATTTATAATATAATTGTATATATAGTTTTGATGAACGGATGAATTTAATGTTGTTTTATTGTTTCCATTGATTTTATTTCCGAAATAAAACAATTGATCTTTTATAAACAGTGATGGGTTGGTCGATTCAATGGTATGTATACAATAGAGTGTAACACAAATATAGGTATTTCCTGTTGCTTATTATTGCTCCCTGACCGGAAATACAATTTTGTCATCCTTAGGATTCATTTGTTATGACACCATCAACAAAGCTCTAATGACATGTATTACTTACTGTAAAAGCATTTTTGATGGTTGTATCTGCTTAGATTCACATGCTGTGCATATGGTCCAACATCCAGTGGAAACCGCAAAGTATTGCATCTTGTCTTTCGAAAATCAAAAGGGGACGTCGACATGGGCATGCCTGTCACACTATCCCTATGTGACGTGTAGTGTACCCAAAATCCCTCACGCGTCGAGGTCCCTGCGATTGTATTTCTTCTGCCAAGAGGGAGCCTTGTGACTATTGTGAGTGCAGAAAAGAGAGAGAGAAAGTGCTAAGACGTTTATGTTCCTTCCATCCAAGCGGGGAGGAAGGGTGGGCGCATGTGCATCTAAGCAAATACAAGCATTAGAAATGCTTTTATGGAGCTGCTGAGGTCCCGGCCTACAGATGACAGCGTTTTGAGGGCATACCGCTCTCGCCAAAGGTGAAAACACGACGGGGAGCTCGGACGCCCACACCCGTACTACGGCCCAAAATGGCGGCCGCATCTCTGCGACTCCTCCCAAGTTGGCGGCTGGGACCCATCATCAGCCCTGAGCCGCATCTGATAGTGGGGGCCCACGTATGAGGCCTGCACCACCCGACACCCCGTAGCGGGACGCCTCCCCCCCACCCCTGGGCCTGATCCTTGAGCTGCTGGAGCTCCGGCGACTTCCTGCCAGTTGCTACACCACCAGCGGCTGCGCCCCCGCGGGCCTTGGACTGATTTCGGAGCTGGAGGCTTACCCACCGCCCGCCTCCAGCGGCGGCCCCGCTGGTGCCCCTGTTATTTCGGCGGGACCCTTGCTACATCGGCGCCCTCTTCGATTCCTGGGGCGCCCCTGCCCGCCTTCTGCCTGCTGCTCCCGGGGGTGAGGCCCTGCCTCCCTCGGCTACCACATGAGGCCTTGCAGCTACAGCGTGACCCCGGCTCGTGTGAGGGCCACGCACATCGCCCAGGTGAGATTGGCGGCCCCTCAGCATACCTGCTCCCAACCTCTCCCGGGGTCGCTCTGGGGCCCACTGCAACACCCCCCCCAGGAGCCTACTATTTCCCCCAGTCCCCACCGGTCAGAGGACCCTCGAGCCCACTAGCCCTGACCCCATACGTAACGTGCCACCCCCTTTGACTTCCTGGGGCGCCCCTGCCCATGTCGCCTTGCCATCTTCCTGGGCGGCCGCCCATCTTACTGGAACTGTGCCACTTCGTGAGACTCTGAAAGCTCAACCTGTCCGCTCCACCGCCTGGGACACCCGGTCCCCACCCATCCCATACATCTATTTGGCTGCCTTCTTTTGCTTTCCGTGGAACGTAGACACGAGACTCACCCTCGGGCGACGTCCCCTCGCCTCGGAGCCATGACCAAAGCACTAAAGCTCTCAAAATCGACCGACATATCTACCATGCTGCAAGCCTCGGAGAAGAGTAAGAAAGCAGACCCCCCCAAACTTACTCCCCAGAAGACGGCCGACGGCGGGGGGACACTTGCGACCAAGGAGGACCTCCAAGACTTCATGAGCGATATTTAATCGGAATTTAGAGCCTGCATGACGGAACTCACCGCCAAACTGGAACAGACGGAACAAAGAGTCACCGGCATAGAACAGAGGGTCGGGGAGGTCGAGGACTTAACTACGGACCACTCCACCTCGCTAACGGAAATTCAACACGCCGTCCAGTCGCTGGTGGCGAGAACCGAAATCCTTGAACATAAGCAGGAGGACTTGGAAAATCGCTCAAGCCGCAACAACCTATGCCTCTGCGGGGTGCCCGCTTCAATTCCCGATCGAGAGCTCCCTGAATATGTCAGCACTTTCTTTCAGTCTCTCCTGCCAGACTTGGAGGAGACCCAACTCCTACTGGATCGGACCCACAGGCTGAGCCCTCGCCGGGGTATCGACACGGACCCTCCCCCCCGATGTGATCACTAGGGTCCACTTCTACACCACCAAGGAGGCCATAGCAGCTATTGGCCGCTGAAAGGATGAACTCCGATTCCAGGGAATCCCGATACAGATTTTCCAGGACCTCTCCCCGCTGACTCTTCAGAAGCGCAGGATGCTCTGGCCTTTATCGCTTTTGCTCCGGGATCAGCAGATCCGTTGTCGATGGCTTTTCCCCACGGCTCTACAATTCTCGTACAAGGGCACCCCGCGCACCATCAGCCACCTGGACGATGCAGCATCAATTCTTCGTCCGGACTCCCCTGGGTCTTCAGACCCCTCCGCTCTGAGTCGGACAAGCCCAGCTTTAGACACGACCTCCCCAAAGCCGAAACGGACCACATGGTCCAGGGTGCAGAGGAACCGCAAACCTAAATTAAGCACTATAATGCCTACACCAGACACATGGTACTGGAAACGCCTGAAGCCTTTACATCTAGCCGCGGACCCCATGCGGTCCATAACCCCCTCCAAGGTGGATGCCATCCCTTGACCCTTGGAGACGCCTTCAACCATGTTGGCGTTGTCAGGTGACAGCCTTGGCGCTCAGGGACCCCCCTGACCGCAATTTGGACCCCCCGTTGGGGGTCACTCGTGAATGTGAATTCATCCCATTGGAGGCCAGTTAGACCAGTTAAAAAACCCTCAACCACAGGAGACCCCATAAAGAATACGCTCTCACGTCCATGGCTGACCTGACTCCCCCACGACACCCCTCCCCTCAGCAAGTGGATCTTCCGGACCAATCTTCGCATTTGAAACTTAAGTTAACCACCTTGAATGTTAGGGGCCTGAACTCCCCCCCCCCCCCCCCCGAAGAGGAAATCTATTCTACAGAGGCTACAGGACGATGGGAATCTCGATTGCCTTCTTGCAAGAGACGCATTTGATTCCGGTGGACTTTCCTCGCCTGCGAAGCAGACTCTTTCCGCTACAATTCCTCGCCTCTAATGGAACCAAGAAGGGAGGCACCGCCATTCTATACGCAAAAGACCTGAAGCCCCAGATCCTCGACACATGTCGATGCCAAGAGGGTCGCTTCATTGCAATCAAATGCACCATACATGGCCAGCTCTATACCCTTATCTCGGTGTACGCTCCGAACGAATACCAGGAGGGCTTCTACCAGGACCTACAGGACACCCTCCTCCCTTTCATTGAGGGGCATGTCGTCATGGGAGGAGACTTTAACAGGGCCCCGGACCCCCTCAAGGACAGGTCCCACCCCCCAACACCCAGAGACCTGAAGTTGGCCACTGGCCTGCTCCATCTATTTCACACGCTGAACATTGTAGAGTCTTGGAGGGTACTGTCCCCGGATGAAAGGGACTTCACCTTCTACTCATACGTGCACCGTACTTTCTCTAGAATCGACCTGATCTTGACCTCCCCACAGATCCTGACTTTCACTGATGATGTGGTAATTGGCCCCCGGATCATGACCCAGTTACATTGACCTTGCGGTCCCATGACCCGGAGCCCCCTCCACGCCGCCGGTGGTGCTTATATGACCCTATTCTGGGGGACATGGCTGTGAGAGACTCAATCGCCAGCTCCATCAAGAATTTTTTCGCCGAAAACCGGGACGAGGACACTTCCCCGGCCAACACCTGGGATGCCATAAAAGCGGTCCTTAGAGGAGAGCTGATCGCCCAAGGTGCCGCATTCCATAAAAGAAAGCAGGCGACTCGAGCAGTCCTAGAGGCTGAGGTGCGTGAAGCAGAGGCTACTCACAAAAGGAAGGGCTGGGCCCCCAAATCCTACAGGAACCTACAAATGGCTAGGAAAAAGCTGGAAGCTCACTACGCTGAGGCTACGGCGAACCTGTTAACCAGAACCAAGCAATGGTACTACGTCCACAATAACAAGGCCAACAAACTCTTGGTGAACAAACTGGCAAAGGTGAAGAGTAGGAATGCCATTCTGGGCCTCCGTGATCCGCAGGGGGTGATCCATTACGCGGACCACGAGAAAGTATGTTTGGGAACCGCCCACCACCTGGAAATAATGACGGCAGCCCCGAAGGATCCGACCAAGCAACGTTCATACATTAAAGAGGCGGCCCTCCCGCACCTGTCCTCGGCAGCCAGGGAAGACCTTGAAGCGCCGATTACGACCAAGGAGGTGGAGGCAGCCATTAAGAGCCTAAAATCTAGAGCCCCGGGCCCGGATGGATTCTCCTCCCGCTTCTACAAAATCTTTCGGCCCCAATTAGTGGCCCCCCTGGTTCACCTCTACAACTCATTTGTGGCTACTGGAATGGTCACCCCAACAATGCAGGAATCTATCACAGGCCTTATCCTCAAGCCTGGAAAGGACCCCCACAATATCAGCTCGTACAGACCCATTGCCTTGCTGAATCTGGATGCCAATATTTACTCCAAGATCCTGGCCAATCGTCTAGCACCCATCCTTCAGAACATCTTAAACCCGGATCAAACAGGCTTCATTCACCACAGGTCGACGAAAGACAACATCCGCAGAGCTCTGGACCTCATTGAGATCGCCACTCAGGACTCCCAACAACTAGCTTTATTGGCACTGGACGCAACCAAAGCGTTCGACAAGGTGGACTGGTCTTACCTGCGCCTTACTCTAGAGGCCTTTAGCTTTAGCCCGACCTTCCTGAAGAGGATCTTTGCGAACTACCAGGACCCTAGGACTAGGCTGAGAATCAACGGCCGCCTATCGGACTCTATCTCCCTCACGTGCGGAACGTGACAGGGATGTCCTCTGTCCCCCTTGCTCTTTGCTTTGGCCATGGAGCCGTTGGCTCGAGTCCGGAAAAAACCCCGAATCAGTGGCCTGAGTACTGGCTCTGCGCAACATAAAGTGGCCCTCTATGCGGACGATGTTCTGCTCACCATTGCAAACATTGAGGGTTCCATGAGGGAGGCCTTAACTGAAATCCATAACTTTGGGGTGGTCTCAGGATTCGCAATTAAATTTCAAAAGTCAGCGGCGCTGGGAATGGGTTTGACCTGGGCTGAACGAGAGGCCTTGGAGGAGAGAGGTCCTTTCCAGTGGAGCACCAAATCGATCCCCTACCTGGGGGTTCAGATGCCTGCACATCCAACGAAAGTCTATCGGGCTAACTTCCCGTCACTCTTCGAGGAACTAGAAAAGGATCTGACCCGCTGGCAATCACAAGAGATCTCCCTCCTAGGCCGCATCACGGCATGCAAGATGAACTTACTTCCTCGCTTCCTCTATGCCTGTGCCGCCCTCCCGATCACCATTCCGCTCCCCCCCTACAGCAGCTCCAAAGAAAGATGGTGGACTTCATCTGGAGGGGAAAGAAAGCACGCATCCCACGGAGAACAATGATGGCCAGCACGAGACTGGGAGGTCTAGGGGTACCTGACCTCCGTAAATACCAAAAGGTGGCGCAACTAGCCCACCTCCAAGCATGGGGGCTTGCTACAGGTCGGCCGAAATGGGTGGAAATCGAACAATCTTGCCCCACTCTCCCCCTTCGTTTCCTCCCGTTCCTACCTACAGCCCTACGACGAAGTTGGCAGGGCACCTTAACAGCCACAAAACAAACGATAAGGGCTTGGGAGTGGGCTCACAGACGCCGTGGTGTCCCAGGAGGCCTGAGTGCGCTCTCCCCAATCTTCCTCAACCCAGCCTTTTCCCCCGGGGCCTACCCCCAAAACTTTAGAAACTGGGTTGCAGGGGGCCTCACCACTCTGGGACAACTTTTCGAGGGGGATTCCCCCCTAACCTTTGAACGCTGCAAGATGACTTTCCAGTTGGCGGAAACGGATAGCTATTCCTACGCCCAACTTAGGCACTGGTGCTCCCACGCAGAGACCCGTGCGGCAGCCACAAGGCCCCTCACCTCATTAGAGCTGATGGTGAATGACCTACCGGCCTGGGGAAGGATCTCTGCCCTATATAGACTGCTGCAGGGGGATCCCCTCCAGTTTAGGCCTTCCTACATGTCTCAATGGGAAACGGACCTCGGACACACCATTGAGGACCAAACGTGGGTGGACATATGGACAAGAACGCGGATGACATCCCGCTGCATTATCAACCGGGAGTATGCCCATAAGCTACTCCTGCGCTGGTGCTATCCCCCCCTCTACGCCTTCATCACTTCCAACCGGCATTGGACCCCCACTGTTGGCGACTTTGCGGCTTTCCAGGATCCTACTTCCATATGTGGTGGACCTGCCCCCGAGTGAAGGAGTTCTGGACCCTTTGCTTAGCTACCATAAAGGATGTCACCCAGGTGACCATTCCGCTCACACCCGAACAGGTCCTCCTAGGGATTCCACTGCCAGGTTCGTACCCGCAGTCGGGGAGAAGAGCAGCCCTGGTGTCCCAGTTCTTGTTAGCGGCTAAGATCACGGTGGCCCGCACCTGGAAGTCTGATGACGGACCCTTGATGGCCCTTTGCTGGGTTAAACTCTGGGATTTTTGATAGCCGAGAGGGTCACGACGGCCAAAGCGGGACTGCTTCACCGATTTCGAGACATCTGGGCACCAGTACTGGACTATGACCTGAACTACCCGGCCCTGACCCACAAACCGGGCCTGATTGCAAGAGCCCTTCACGCCATGGATGACCCGCTACCACCACCAGACCAGTCCGATTGAGGCCTGAGAACTATGCTCGCCGGGGAACGCTTGGGATGGGAGAAGGGGACTCTAGGTTTGCACGATTTGAGAAGCTTCATGTAATGCATTTGTATAATTTCTCCTGTGTGTTGATTTACAAATAAACAAATATAAAAAAAAAATTAAAAATGCTTTTATGGTAAGTAATGCATGTCTTCTGATGTTTGTTAATCTGCTTAGAATCACATGCTGTGCATAGACTAGCAAGCAGTATCTAGAGTTGGAGGTGGGTTGTGAGAAGGAACAGTAGTGAAAAGATGTCTTGGTACTGCCTGTTCCACCTGAGAATCAAACCTAGAATGAGTGTCTAGGCAATAGTGTTTTGTAAAGGTTGTGTACAGAACTCCAGGTTGCCGGCTTTGCAAATAGATTTGAGCAGGAACATTTGCAATGAATGCTATGGGCGCCCCAGTGCCTCGAGTGGAATGTGCTCTAGGCTTGAAGGGCAGTTCTCTCTTAGCAAGATTGTAGCAGAGTGTAATGGATATGACAATCCACCTAGAGATAGTGGATTTGGAGACTGCGTCTCATCTTCCTGCCGCCACCGAAACAAAAAACGGATTAGTCTTTCTAAGTGGTCGAGTTCTTTCCATGTAGAACATAACAGCTCTGCGTACATCCAGTGTGTGCAGGGTTCTTTCTCCCAGGTTTGAAGGATTTTGAAAGAACGTTGGTAGTTCTATTAACTGGTTCACATGGAACTTTGAAATTAATTTAGGCGCAAATCTAGGGTGAGTGCGCAGAACCACCTTGTCTTTGTGAACTGTTACAAAGGGATCTAAGATCGAGAGCGCTTGTAGTTCACTTACCCTCCTGATGGAAGTAATAGCTATTAAAAAGCAATCTTAAGGGTGAAGTCTTTAAGACTTGCTTTGTGCATGGGCTCGAAAGGAGCCCCCATAAGTCTAGTCAACACCACGTTTAGGGCCCATCCAGGAGCTGGGATGAAACAGGAGGGTGAATTCTTTTCACTCCCTCCATGGAAGCTTTAATAACTGGTATCTTCCACTATGACACTTTCTGTTGTAACGTTGTGTAGGCTGAAAGTGCAGCTAGGTTTACCTTTATGGAGTTGAAGACCAGGCCTGAGTCAAGTAAATGAGTTAGGTATAACACAATGTGTGTGGGAGAGCAGTTAATTGGATTAATGCTCTTTGAGTTGCACCAAATGACAAACCGTTTCCATTTACTGGAATAGCAGTATCTGGTGTTTGGCTTTCTTGCCTCCCTGAGAATGTCCATACATCTCTGAGGGAGTTGCAGGTGTCCAAACAATATGACCTCAAGAGCCAGGCCGCTAAATTCAATGTCTGCGGGCATGGGTGAAGCGCGGGCAAGGCAGTTTGACTGGAGGAGATCGGGACATCTCCATCAGATGAGCGAACCAGGGTTGGCAGGCCCACATGGGGGCCCCCCGTATCATCGTGATTGGTCCCTGGTGCATCTTGTGCATAATCTTGTTGAGAAGGGGAGTTGGGGGAAAAGCGTAGACAAATCTCCCTGACCATGTTATCCAGAGTCCGTTCCCCTTGGAGCGGTTCTGGGGGTACCTGGAGGCGTAATGTTGGCATTGAGCATTCTTCAGAGTTGCGAACAGATCTAACTCTTGGAAGCCCTATTCTGCGAAAAAGTTGGAGATGATGTCCCTGTGTAATCGCCATTCGTACTCCATAGGTAACGGAAAGTCTCTGCTGAGTACGTCTGCCAGAAGATTGAGTTCGCCTGGAACATGTTGTGATAGTAGGAACATGTTGCGTTTGAGAGACTTAGAGAGAGGCTTAAATCCAGAGTTCCGCAGCCAAGCATGTCTTTTTAGGAGTGTGCCCAGAGCCAGGGATCGACCAGCCGTTTCTGCGGAATCCAAAGTATTCTTAAGAATGCTCTGGTTCACCTGTCTGCCTTCAGAGATAGTGGAGAGGCGAAGGGTACGTAGGGGTTCGGGAACCTCTTGTATTCCTTCCTGTAGTGAAGCCCACTGGGCATCGGCGTAGCTGGCCAACAAGGTATTGAGAACGCAACCGTGATTCTTTTTCCCAGGCCATAAAAGTAATTTACCTTCCTTATCATGGGGTGCCTCGCCGGTTGACAAGGGGACCCCTGCCCGCTTTCGTGTAGTAGTCACCACCAGGGAATCTGGGGTGGAATTACCTCTGATATAAAGAGGGTCTGATGGAGAAGGGCGAAAGAGTTTTTCTATTTGCGGGTTGACACCTCTTGTGAGAGCAGGTGTCGGTAAGGATGGAGCCAGACGTTTCTTAATTGAATTAAGGAGGGGGAATGGCCTGGCTGGCCGGTGGTTTTTCCTTAAGGATATCTTCCACGAAGTCAGCTTCGGGGACCGCCTCATCCACAGCAATCTTAAAATGATCAGCTGCTTTACGTAACATTACGTTAAATGTCAATTGGTCATCCACTGGCGATGGTTGTTTCCTAGTGGGAGTGCACTGGGGAGAGTCCAAGGACAGGACATCAGGGTCTTGATGATCCGGGGATTGCCATGTTTGGGGGTCACCCCCATCTGGGCTTTCTTTCCAGCCCTCTATGAGTTAATGCATGTCCGTGTTAGGCAGAAACCTGTGCAGTTCCCTTAGGGACCACTGCAAAAGATTTAAGACTACAGGTGTTAGCAGTAAACCCACTTGGTAGCAGTCTGCACCACCCAGAGTTACCTGGTAGCTATGGCTGAGCAGTCAGACTTCCCTCAAGAAGAGTTAGGCAGTATGCAAAGTATACACAATAGGCACTCAGATACAATAATACAAGCACACACTGACCAGAGCTTTGGTATCAAAGTATATAATTATTTATTTAAAAACACACAGTTGAAACACTCCAGAACTCTTATTGTAAACTATTCTAAACACAGTTACTATTGTAATATATACACCCCTTTTTCCTTATCAGATAAGTCACAGGAAAACACCACTTATTTTCATACAGAGGTGAGCGCTTAACTAGATTGCACCCCAATAAGTTTGTGAGAAAGTGGGGGGGAAAACACAGAATATGGAAAGGTACACCACTCTAAGATTCAGGAACACTGTTATCAAGGCAGAAGAGCAAAGGTCACTGGTGAGCCAAAGTCCAAAGGCTGGGCCCACTCTTAGAGAGAGCAGAGCACAAATGCGCCCAAGATCACACAGTTACACTAGGCTTAGAAAGTCTTGCAGAGGGTTCAAAAAGAGTTTAGAGAGGCTTTAGGAAAGTTTAGCCAGGGTCTCCCAGACTAACCCAGGTTCGAAAGCCGGGGGCTAAATCTACCCCGTACAGTCGGTAGCAAGGGAAGCCAGGTGGGACACGGCACCTTAAGTGGGAAGGATCCTCCAGCTGTGGCAGTTGTTCCTGGTAGTGGGTGCAAGTTGCGCCGTCGTCCAGGGGAAGGAACAAGTTACTTACCTGTAACTGTTGTTCTCCAGCATGGGTCTGGCATGGATTCACATGCTCATGAATATTCCCCGTCATCAGGCTGGGAATCCTCGGTAAAGAAAAAACCAGTATCAGTTTCGTTTCTGATCTGACTTTCGTAGTAATAACCAATCACTGGTCTCTGCGTCATACTGACCACAGCCAATGACTGCCCTCTACCTAAGCCCCACCTCTGGCAGCCATCTTCAGATTTGGAAGCACGTGAAGTGGCAGTATGACCAAGTGAAGAGCCGCAGAGGGGTAGGCGGGAGGGTTCGCATGTGAATCCATGCCAGACCCATGCTGGAGAACAACAGTTACAGGTAAGTAACTTGTTCCTTCTCCAGCATGGGGTCTGGCATGGATTCACATGCTCATGAATAAAGAATACATAGCAGTACACACATGCACAACCACGGGAGGTGGCAAAGGCTCAATATTAAGCATCACATCAAACTCAACATTAAGCATCTTACCTCCTCACCAGGCTCACCTCAGGCGAACAGGTTGCGCAGCACTGCTTGGCCGACCCTGGACTCCTCCCTGGAATCCCGGTCGACGCAGTAGAATTTCGTGAAGGTGTGCGTCGACCTCCACGTAGCAGCCCTGCATATGTCCAGCAGGGGCACACCAGATAGGAACGCCGTGGTAGCTGCGATCGCTCTGGTGGAATGGGCTCTCGGACGGCCAGGCAGCGGTCGGTTTGCCAACCGGTGACAGTACATGATACAGCCGGAGAGCCATCTGGAAATGGAAGCCTTCGAGAGAGCCTTCCCCTGATTGACAGGTCCAAAGTTCACAAAGAGTTGTGACGTCTTCCGAAAACACTTTGTGCGGTCCACGTAGAACTTCAGTGCTCTAGCCACATCCAGCGAGTGCAAAGTCCTCTCAGCCGGCGACGAAGGCGACGGGAAGAACACAGGCAACACCAAGGGTTCGTTGAGATGGAAGTCCGACGGTACCTTGGGCATGAAGGAGGGGTGCGTCCTGAGCACTACCCTCGTGTCGTGAAAAGTCAACTACGGGGCCTTGCAGGAAAGGGCCTGGATCTCTACCACTCGTCGTGCGGAGGTGATGGCCACAAGAAACGCTGTTTTCCACGACAGAAATTTCAACGGAGCTGAGTGCAGAGGCTCGAACGGAGGTCCCATGAGCTTGGTCAGCACCACGTTGAGCTCCCAAACCGGGGCCGGAGCCTTCACCGGCGGGAACGATCTGAACAGTCCCTTCATGAACTCTTTCACCAGACGATGAGACCACAAGGACGTCCGCCCCGTGGTTCTGGTGTATCGGGAGATCGCAGCAAGATGAATCTTGATGGACGCGTGTGCCAGTCCAGCTTTGGCCAGCGTCAGCAGGTACGGCAGTACTTGGGGGGCCGTAATCCGTAGAGGGTTAATCTTCTGTGCGTGGCACCAGACAGAGAACCTCTTCCATTTGTGTCCGTAGCATTTAAGAGTCGAGGACGCCCTGGCCTTTGCAAGAACCTCTCTGCAGTCGGCCGGTATGTCGTATCCTCCAAACTCTAGCGCTGCAGGAGCCAGGCCTGCAGGTTTAGCAATTTCGGGTCGTGGTGGAGGATGGCGCCTCCTTCTCTGGAGAGTAGATCCGCGTCCACCGGCAGCTTGATTGGCGGGGACGCCGACAAGTCCAGAAGGTCCGGGAACCATATCTGCCTCGGCCACGCAGGTGCGACGAGGATCATTCTGCACCGTGACCTCTTGAGCTGGTTGACGAGCCGGATTAGCAGTGGCAAAGGAGGGAACGCGTAGAGGAACAGGCCCTCCCAGGGGAACGAGAAAGCATCGCCCATGCTCCTCGCCTGGGGAAACCTGCTGGCGAACCTCCGGCACTTGGAGTTCGTCGCCGTCGCGAACAGGTCGATCTGGGGTGTGCCCCACCGTCGGAAGAGGCGATCCACTAGATCCTGCCGTAGCTCCCACTCGTGGCACGAGCGCAGCTCCCTGCTGAGTGAGTCGGCGAAGGTGTTTTTTATCCCTGCCAGATGAAACGGCACCAGAAATATCCTTTGGGCGATGGCCCAATGCCACAGGTCCTGCGCCTCCTTGGACAGTGCTGGGGACCTGGTTCCGCCCTGTTTCCTGATGTAAAACATGGTGGTGGTGTTGTCGGTGAAGATCCTCACCACCTTGCCCTTGAGGGACGGAAGGAAGGACCTGAGGGCCAAAAACACTGCACGGAGCTCCAGGACGTTGATATGTAGGGATTTCTCCGTCGGGAGCCAAAGGCCTCTTGCGTGCAGATTTTCGGTGTGCGCTCCCCACCCTTCCAGGGAGGCATCCGTGGTCACTGTCTCCTGGTGGGCTGGGGTCTGGAAGTCCAAGCCCGCCGTCAGATGCGCGCGGGTGCCCCACCACCGGATCGCTCGTCGGAAACTCTCGTCGAGTGTGATCCTTTCCTCGAAGCTGCCCGTCGTTTGGATCCAGCGCGCGTCCAGGAACTCCTGCAACGGGCGCATCCGGAGCCTGCACATGGGAATGAGGTAGATGCAGGAAGACATCATTCCGAGGAGGGACTTGATGGACCTCACCTTGGCCGCGTCGGCCACCAACATCCGCTGCACCTTGCCCAGGATGGTCCTGGTCCTCTCCTCCGACGGGGAGGCCAGAAGGGACACTGTGTTGAGCCTCGCTCCCAGAAACAGAGCGCCTTGCGCGGGTACCAGGTGGGATTTGGCGTAGTTCACGGAGAATCCCAGGTCCGTGAGAAGTTGGACGGTCCTTGCCGTGTGAACCACGGCGAGCTCCCTCGTCTTGGCTCGGATGAGCCAGTCGTCCAGGTAGGGGTAGACGTGGACCCCCTCGCGGCGCAGCTGCGCCGCCACCGGTGCGAGGCACTTGGTGAATACCCTGGGTGCCGACCGTAGTCCGAAGGGGAGGGCTTTGAACTGGTAATGACGCCCTTGGACCACAAACCTGAGGAATTTTCGGTGCCCCTTTAGGATGGGAATATGGAAGTAGGCATCCTCCAAATCCAACGACGACAGGAAGTCTCCTTCCTCCAGCTGACCCAGGACGTGCTGGAGGGTGACCATCCGGAACTTCTGCGCCTTGATGAACTTGTTCAGACGCCGCAGGTCCAGATTGGGGCGCCATCCCCCCGTCTTCTTCTTCACGAGGAAGTATCTCGAGTAGACTCCGGAGCCCCGAAGCCTCTTTGGGACGAGTTCGATGGCGCCCTTCCTGAGCATCGCTTTTACCTCCAGGAGAAGTTGAGGGACGTGAAGTTCTTTCCTGGCCACAGGGGGGACGCGCGGGCACCTTCTCTGGAACTCGAGCGCGTGGCCCCGGGCCAAGGCGTCCAGCACCCAACGGTCGGTGGAGATGGACTCCCACATGCTGACGAAGCTCGCCAGCCGGCCTCCCACCGGGGTGCTTCGGTGGGGGGCCCGACCCCACGGCCGGTTCAATCCTGCTTCGACGAGGCTTTGCCGCCTTGACCTCCTTGGCGACGACGGCGGGGTCCGCCAGACTTGCCTCGTCCTCTGTAGGCCTCCTGAGACGACGAGCGGGCCGCTTGACGGTAGGTGGAGAAACCGCCGCCGGAACCTTTGGAGGCGCCCTTGCCTCCGCTGCTCCGAAAGGGCGTCCGTCGTTGTTGCAGAACTCCCAGGGCCCGGGCCGTCTCAGTGTC
The DNA here is from genome assembly GCF_040938575.1 of Ambystoma mexicanum. NCBI lineage: Eukaryota > Metazoa > Chordata > Amphibia > Caudata > Ambystomatidae > Ambystoma > Ambystoma mexicanum. The sequence goes on from NC_090937.1 coordinate 273,164,219, forward strand.
CGCTTTAATGGCCTGAAGGGAATCGTCCACTGTTTTCCCAAACAGGTTGTTCCCATCGAAGGGCATGTCCAGGACTCTGGTCTGAACGTCTTGACGGAAGTCCGTAGCCTTGAGCCATCCACGCCGCCTAAGGCACACGCCGTTGCCCAACTGGCGAAACCCAGTGTCGGCGATGTCCGTCGCAATAGTGATGGCGTGGTCCGACGCCACCTCACCTTCCTGTAGGATCTCCAGGGCATCCGCCCTCTTGTCGTCCGGTAGGAAGTCCAGCAGGGGAGCCAGTTTGTACCATAGCTCCCTGTTGTAGCGGGCCACGATAGCCAAGGCGTTGGCCGCTTTAATCGTCGTCGCTGCAGACGAGATGACCCTGCGTCCCATAGCGTCCAATTTCTTTCCCTCGCCGTCCGGTGGGGAAGTCGATGTGGAGGCCGCACCCCCCCGCTTTCTTCCTGGCCGCCGCGGAGACGACGGAGTCCGGGGTAGGCTGCGCCCGGAGGCACAGGGTGGCCGCGTCCGGGACCCGGTACTTCTTCTCGTACCGGTCCCTTCTAGCTGGCGTCGTGGAAGGGTTCTTGAGGAGGGCGGGACCCTCATCCCAAATGTCGTCCAGTAGAGGCACCGCGAGGACCGTCTTCCTCTTGGCCTCGCGATGTTGATAAAGGAATCCTTCCTTTTTCTTCTCCTCAGGGCAGAGTTGGAAAAGCTCGGATGCCCTGGCGATCATGGAGTGGAACGATCCAATCTCGTCGGGCGGAGAAGCCCTGGTGGGAGGTGACGACGGTTGATCCTCGTCGTATACCTCGTCGTCCGTGCCAGTCGCTGCCGTGTCAGTCCCCGTATCATCCCCTCGGGTGGACGGGGAGGAGGGCTGGACGGGGCGCGACGGCTGAAAAGGAGGTGAAGGGTGAATCCTTCTTTTCTTGGGCGGGGGAACACCAGAAGGTCCAGGTTCAGGATCCCCCAACGGGAGAGGTTCCTCCGTCGGCAACGGTAGTCTCGTCCTTATCTCTGAGCATAAGGACTGTATAGCCAACAAAATGGCCGCCGAGTTGTCTTGCGGCGCTGGCAGAGGGGAATCCGACGGGCGATCAGGGGCCCCGTCGGCACCCTCGACGATGTCGTCGTCACCTGCGTCGGGATCCATCCCGACAGGCCGGTCTTCTTCCACGCCAAGGCCCTGGCTTAAGACCTCGAACAGCTCTTCCTCCGAGGTTGAAGCCGAATCTACGACGACGCCCTGCCTCCCCTTTTTCTTCCCCGCCGGGGATTTCACGGGGGTCCTATCGATGGTACAAAAGAGGACTCCCTCCGAGGTGGCAGGGAGACTCTGAGCCCCGAGGTCGCCACCACTGGTGTAGCCTCCACAGGCTGAGCCAGGGCCGCCGTGACAGCTTCGATAGAGGGCTTGGCCGGATGGATTAAGGCCTTCATCACCTTAGGTGCGCTCACCGCCTTATCCTTGAGGGGGGGGACACTGCCTCGCTCCCCCTCCGATGGGGCCTTCGAGCTCGACCGGGGCCTCTCCAGGAGCTTCGCCGGGTGCTCGCCCTTCCTCTTACCCGACCCAGAGCGTTGGCTCGTGGCTGAAGGTGCCGGGGAGGGTGCGCCCTGCCTGGCGCCCGTAGAGCCCAACCGTTCGGCGCTCCCGGTGCCAGCGGACTCGCGGTGCTTGGCCTTGTGTTGGACCCCCGTCGCCGGGGCGTCCTCAAAGGTCTTAGAAGACCGCTCGGATTTCTTCCTCTTCTTCTCGCCTGACGGGCTCTTCCCTTCCAGCCAGTTGGCGAGACGTTGATGGCGGTCCTTCATGGTCCGCTCCGACATATTGCCGCAAAACGCACAGTCCTTCTCCACGTGCGTCTTGTCCTCATGTAAGCAGTAGAGACAAAAGGAGTGTTCGTCCTCCTTAAAGACGTTCTGCAGCTGGCATCCAGGGCAGACCCTGAACAGCTTTCCGGGCGTCGAGCTTCCCTTCTCCTGGGCCATGTCCGGGCCTGAGAAGCTTCTGGAGTCCTCCAAAAGAGTAGCTCGACGAATTCTTCACCCTTGAGGGGCGCAGACGAACCCGACACGGGTCCCCGTTGATCGGATGGAGAGTCGGTGGAGCTTGAGGCTCTTTTGACCGAAAAAAACGAAGTTTTTGAGAAAAAACGTGAAAAAATAGCACTAACGCTCGAGAGCAATAGCACGAGGATCCCAACACATGAACGTGCGGTAAAAATCTGAAGATGGCTGCCAGAGGCGGTGCTTAGGTAGAGGGCAGTCATTGGCTGTGGTCAGTATGACGCAGAGACCAGTGATTGGTTATTACTACGAAAGACAGATCAGAAACGAAACTGATACTGGTTTTTTCTTTACCGAGGATTCCCAGCCTGACGACGGGGAATATTCATGAGCATGTGAATCCATGCCAGACCCCATGCTGGAGAAGAATCGGAAGATGGCTGCCAGAGGAGGGGCTAGGGTGAGGGCTGTCATTGGCTGGAGGCAGTATGACACAGAGGACAGTGATTGGTTTATGGGAGAAATACAGTTTGTAAGTGAAACAGTTTTTTCATTTACCAAGGATTCCCAGCCTGACGACGGGGAATATTCATGAGCATGTGAATCCATGCCAGACTCCATGCTGGAGAAGAGGTTCCATTCCCGTCCCTCGCGAGGGACGCCCCATACAGGATGGAGGAAAGGGGACGAGAAGTAGGAGAAAAGTGTATGTTGCAAAATGAAATCCAGACACTGCACAATGCAGTTTAAGAGGTGCAGAGAGAAAGAGAAAAGCACCAGGAGCTTGAAAGGAAGAAATGTAATGAGGTCACTTTTTTGTAACAAACAGGGGACGACGTTGGAACTCTGGGGCCAGGAATCTTCGATGCTACTCCTGGAGGTTTTATCTGGAGAATTTCTCCAAACCAGACTCAGTTCTTCCTTGATTGGTCCCAAAGCACCCTCCTTAAAACCAGAGTAAAATCACTCCAAGACCACTAAGGCTGCAGTGCGCTTTATGAAGGAAGCATACCTGATGATCCTTTTTGCTTAGTGTTTGGGCAGAATTCAATTTTTGGAGGGTTCATCTTTTTGACGGTTTTAGGATTTGGCGTTTTGAATCCACTCCTGATTTAATCCAAAGAATGATATAAGGACTCTAAAGGCCAAGCACATCAAAAATAGAGCCACACTAATGTAGGGGTACCCCAAGAGTGTCACGTAGTATGCAAGAGAAAGTACTCTTTTTTGTAAGTCATGTGGAAATGCTATTAGTGGCTTTTCCACCGGTGAAAAACTGTTCCACTGGGAGGAATCAATTTTATCAGGCTGAATCCTTTTTTTTTTTTTTAATATCATATTTTATTGGTTTTTATAACATACAACTGCTGGTCCTTACCGGGCCAGCTCACATTACCATAATAACATTCAATGGTATACGTGCTCATACAGACTGCATACATTGCATAACATTTCTCATGGCGGGGTCTACGCTGCACTGTTCATATCCCGTATCTCATGCTATCTAAGCATTGAGGTTCGAAAGTTCATATAGTGTCTTCCCAGCGTTGCCAGATCTTATCAGCTTTTTCAGGGCATCCCCTGGCTCTATACACTCTCCTCTCAATGGCTATGCAGATTTGTACATCTGTGATCCACTGGTTTACATGTGGCGGTTGTGCCGCTCCCCAGAGTTCAGCTATATTTCTTTTGATTATCGCAGTTGCGGTCATCAAGAATAGCTTTTCATATCTGGACAAGTCTATTTCGCTGTCTGCTCCCAGTAGCAATAGTTTAGGGTCCCTGGGGATTGGTTGCCGTAGGACCTTCGTCAGGATATCACAGCATTGCTGCCAGTAGTGACTGATATGTGGGCACTCCCACAGTATATGGAAGAAGGTTCCCTCCTCTCCACGACAGCGTAAACAGTTGGGTTCCGTTATTTTACCCCAGCGGTATAAGGCCACTCTCGGGTAGTAGATCCTATGCAATATTTTAAGCTGAACTAGCCTTAGTCTGGTCGAGATGGCAGTTTCCCGGGGGTACATTAGGATCTGGACCCAGTCCTCTGGCATAATCTCCCCAACCTCCTCTTCCCACTTTGTCTTCAGCCGTGTCAGTTCTGGTGTGGCAAAGGAGGTTATAACGTTGTACATCACTGTGGTGACCTTCGCCTGGATATGATCTGTGATTACATTTCGTTCCAGTGGGGTACTATCTGGCATGTTGGAGAGGGCAGGGAGATGTTGTTGTAGTGCATGTCGGAGTTGTGTATAGTGGTAACGGTCTGACTCTGGGAGGTTAAAGAACAGGGCCAGATCGTCATAGGATCTAATGTTGTCGTTCTCTATGATGTCCCCCACCTTTCCTATACTACATCTCACCCATGTGGGCCATTCTGGCAGTTTGGTTACCTCTGGGAGGTTCCCATTATTCCATAGGGGTTGTAGTGGTGTGACCTTATCTTCCCACCCTATGCTCTGGGTGTTGCAGCATATATCTTCAGGGGGGTGGCGCTCGCACGTGCAGCAGCGTAGCTTCTGCATGCAGTACGTCGTTTATTACCGACATTTGGCCAGCCCAATAGTAGGACTGTAGCCTCGTAGGCAAATGCCGCCTTCCCATATCGATCTTTGTAGTGTTCGGAGGGCTATTCTCGGTCGTCCACCTCCGCATAGAAGATTCCGGAGTATGCAGTCTATTTTTTGGAACGTCTTTTCCGGTATGTGGAGTGGGGCATTCTGGAGTATGTACAGGTATCTAGGGAGTGTTAGCATTTTAAACAAGGCTGCGCGACCTCACAGGGTCAGTGGCAGAGATTTCCAATGTTGCACATCTCCCCCAAACCGATCTGTAATGGGTTGCAAATTGTTGGACGTGTAATCGTTAAGGTTTCTTGTGATCTTAATACCCAGGTACTGAAAGTGGTCGGGGGCTATTTTGTATGGGCAGGGCTGTGGCGGTTCCATGCCTAACTGGTTTAATGCAAATATCGTAGATTTGGACCAGTTCACTTTCAGGTCACTAAAGGCCCCATATTTCTGGAGTATTTGCGTCACCACCGCACATGCTGTCTTGGGGTCGCGCATGTATATCAACAGGTCGTCTGCGTATAATGACACCCTGTCTTCCCAGTCCAGTCCCCCCGGGATCCCTCTCCATGTGGGCGCATCTCTTAGGAGCTGGGCAAGCGGTTCCATGGCTAATGCAAAAAGGAGGGCCGATAGGGGGCAGCCGTGCCGTGTCCCTTTTCCCAAGGGGAAGGATCGAGACGTCCAGCCATTCACCCTGACCTCGGCCATCGGTGCGTTGTATAGTAGTTGAACCCAGGCTAGGAATTGTTCTTGGAACCCCATTTTACGCATGATCTGCCAGAGTGCCTCCCAGTGCACAGTTTCAAATACTTTTTTTAAAGTCTATTGCGAGGACTCCTAGGGGAACATCTAGGGTCTGGGTGCATTCAATGGCTAAGTGTATCCTCTGGATATTCATTCTTGTAGACCTTCCAGGCATAAAGCCACATTGGTCTGGGTGGATCAAAGATGGTACGACCCGTTGCAGGCGTGTTGCTAATAATTTGGCCAGTATCTTCGCCTCAGTGTTAATAAGGGATATCGGTCTATATGAGCTACACTTGTCTGGTGGCTTATTTGCTTTGGGTAGTACAATTATTGTGGCCTTTCTTAAGTCCGCTGGCAGGCTGCCTGTTATTCGGGCCTGTTGGTACATTTTGAGCAGATGGGGAGCTAATTCGTTACCACCTATCTTCTTCCATGTCTCAATGGGAAAGCCATTCGGGCCGGGTGTTTTCCCGGATTGGAGCTGCATCATAGCGGTTATAATTTCATCTTCGGTAATTTCCTTTTCCAAGGTAGCAATTTGCTCGGCATTTAAGGAGGTGAGGGAAATCTCCTCCAACATTGAAACCCCAGGGGTAGATGCAGGTGCTCCATATAGTTTCTCATAGTACCTTGCAAACTCCTCCGCTATCTCTGCGTCTGTCAGGCACGGTTCCGATTGGTGGGCTGTAATCATTCTTACTTGGCTGTGCCCCTCGTCCCTTCGTTCAAGCCAGGCAAGCCTCTTCCCTGCCTTATCACCCGTTTCATAGATTCTGGCTTTCATTGCATTGTGTGCTTGTTTTGCATTGTCTAGCGCAATATTTTGAAGTTTTTTCTGCGCCAGGATTAATGCTCTGTTCGTGTCAGCACAGTCTTGGCCCAGGTGTGCTGCCTCTGCTTGCTTTACATTTGCTTCCGCTTCCTTCACTGCTTCTAGATATTTTCTCTTTTGTGCAGCAATCCAGGAAATAATTTCCCCCCGTATCACCGGTTTGTAGGCTTCCCATAGAGCCTAGGTGATAACTGTTCAGTCTCCACGTTGGTGGAGGGGTCGGCTTACATGTTATCGACATTAGTAGAGGGGAGTGATCCGAGATGCCGCTTGGGAGGTATTCCGCTTGTGTTGCTGTGTGCACGATTGCTGCAGGTACAAAGAAGTAGTCTAGGCGTGATAGCGATGCATGTACTCCTGAGTGGTAGGAGTATTGTTGTTCTCCGGGATGCCGGTCGCGCCACACATCTCTGATGCCCAGTGCTTCCACAAATGAGGCCAGGTTGGTTCGGCGGGTGGGGTCTCTGCTGCGTAGATGTGTGCGGTCATGTGTATTACTCATGACATCATTAAAGTCACCTCCAAGGATCAGGATATCCGAGGCATCATCGGACATCAAAGGCGTTACATCTTCAAGTAGGGTGGATTGCAGTGCAGGCGGGGCGCAGATCGCCAATAGGGATATTGATTTGTTCCATAGTGTGCCTGTGGCATATGTAAATCTGCCCCCGGTGTCCTGTAATGTTTTTGTGAGGGTGAATGGCAATCTTTTATGTACAAGTATCAGAACTCCTCTGGCCCCCATCGTAAAGCCCGCTTGTGCTGTTGTGCGATAGTTGGAGCGGTTGAAGAGTGCATTGGTTACGCCCGCCAGGTGAGTTTCAGTTAGGAAGGCTATGTCTGGGCTATGCCTGTTCAGCAGCTGTCGCACCAATCGTCTTTTCAGGCTATTTCCTAATCCGTTCACATTCCAGGTGAGAAGCTTTAGGGTTCGGGTCTTGCTGTCCTGCAGCGGTACTTCAGTGCTCGTGATTCTGGGTGACATCACGGTTTCCTGGGGTAGTATTGTCGCCCTTATACATTTTGCAGCTGAGAGCGTCAGCTAGTATCCGTTTAATCTTCATTTTTCGTATGCTTTGATATTCTGTTGAGCTTTTCCATCTTCTGAACTTATATCCAACTCCACCCTCCCCACACTTCATCCCCAACTGAAGTATCTGTCGCCACTTCATAACTTGATAAACTAGTTCAAAATAAACTGGTTAATAACTGTGTGTTCTCTTTCTTGTCAGGGGGGTGGCTCCGGTGTGGCTGCCAGCCATTGCGTTCTTGTCACTGTTTGGAGCAGGTGTTCCGTTACGTTTCAGCTTGTAGTGGTTGTATTAGCTTCGGTTGTTAACAGATGGTCGTTGCTCGTTTCCTTATGGCAGTATTCCTTCCTGTTGTTGCTGGGGTCTGTTCTCTGGTGGTCTCTCAGGGTGCAGCCCATTCCGTCCGTTCGCCACCTGTTTTCTTTTTAGTGCTCCAGTCGCCTGCTATGTGCCTCTCCGTCCAATTCCATGCTTCTTTCGGATCTGTGAAGTGTACTGTGGTTCCATTGTGGAATATTTTAAGCTGGGCGGGGAAGATCAGACCATATTTTGTTCTTAGCGCCTGCAGCCGTTTTTTGAGTGGGTCAAATGATTGGCGCGCTTTTTGCACCTCTCTGGTAAAGTCAGGGAAGAAAACTATTTTTGATCCCTTGTAAGTGATGGCTCCCTTCGATCTCGCCATCTGCAGCACAGCGTCCCTGTCTCTGTAATTCAGGAATCTTGCAATGACTGCTCGTGCTGGTGCCCCTGGTGTGACTTTTCCAGTTGGAATACGATGTGCACGCTCAATGGAGAAGAATTTGGAGAAGGATTTTGCATCATATATGTCTGTGAGCCACTCCTCGAGGAACAGTTCCATGCTTGCTCCTTCTGTCTTCTCGGGGAGGCCAAGTATGCGAATATTGTTGCGCCTGGATCTCCCTTCATTGTCGTCAATTCTTGCTTCCAGGGTTTTTATTCGGTCTAACATTCCAGTCATACATCTGTTGACTCCTCGTAGACTGTCCTCTGTTTCTGAGATTCGGGCCTCGGCTTCTCCGGTGCGCGAGGAAAATTTTTGCAAGACGTGTCTCAGAAGGGATACGTCGGCACCGATACTGTCCATCTTCTTCTCCATTGATGTTCTGGAGCTGGCGATAGCACTCATCACATCTCTAAGGGAGATGTCCTCCATGTTGTCAGACTCAATTGATGCCGGACGTTCTGGTGAGCGTGACATGGGTGTCGTTGCATATTGTTCTATCCTGCTCTGTGTAGATGTTTTCCTTGGCTTGTCTTTCCCCATGTTGGCTCAGTATCGTGATGGAGCAGGGGTTTCTTGTGACCCAAGGGAGGGTCTGCTAGGATCGATACGTGGGACCTTACTTCAGTATTGCTTCCCTCAGTGGAAGCATCCATTGTTCGCAGGACTGTGTGTGTAACTGCTTACTCTGTCCTAGTGCCAGTTTTTCCCAGTACACAGCTTTCCATTCAGTTCGTTTCCCCACTTCAGAGTTCGCTCTGCTCCTGCCTGCGGTGTGGGTTATCGGCTACACAGAGCGGCGGGGCCCTTCAAGGTATTTGGTTGATGAGCAGCCCACATGTAGCATGTTTTCTTGAGTTGTGGGGGGCTTGGCATGTGCACCAGGGGGCGGGGGGGGGGGCAGGCGAGCGATGTCGCTTTTTGGTGTCTGTTTCGTTCAGCAAGGAAATATGTAGACGGTGGTAGTTTCCACTTGGAGTGTTCCCCCAACACTCTCCGGTACCTATGGAGCGTTCATTTTCTTGGCGTGCTTGCTCTCAGCACCGCAAGGATGTAAAGCAATGAGTTGTTGACCCCACTGTGAAATGTCTTGCCTCTGTGCTGCTGGTTCAGTGCTGCGACTACTAGTATCAGGGTCACGCGTTCCCTCCTTTCCTGCACATTGGAGGGTGCACCAGCAACTGGACTAGTTGTAGGTATTAGTGTTGAGTGGGGGAATCTATACTAGCCTTTTGGGTCGGGTGACTTTTCCCCCTTTCCTTTATCTTCCCCAAATGCAGATCTGGGGTGAGTATGGCCTTCTTTGTCCCACTGCACTTTTCGTGTTTGTCTCTTTATGTGTCCAGCAATTCCAGTTGGGGTGTTTCCCACGGCAGGTTCATTGTGGGTTACTGCTTATCTGGACGTGGGATTGAGCGTGTGTTTAGCCCAGTCCCCTCACTCTTCTTCAATAGTTTAGTTGCTGAGCTGGGCTGATATGAGCCGTGTGGCAGTTGGACGGCATATGGGGGGGGTTCCACTTCCCGCCTCTTCCCTGATCGCGCTGTGTTCACCCCGTTCTTCCCACTCCTTACCGGCCTCACACTGCTGTGCCGAGGGTGTGTCCTCACCGTCTCAGCTAGTAGAAAGTTGGCGGATGCTCAACGTTAGACGGAGCGCCCACAAGTATTCGTTCCTGCCTGACCGGAGCGGGGGTTGGGGAGGGGTGCCCGAAGGCTGGATCTCTGCGCGACCTCAGAGGCGATCCAGTTCCTCCGGAGTCACCCCCGCCGTTGTCTCTTCTTCTCCGAGGGAGCGTAGGTCCGCACCCACGCCACGAGCAGCAGGGTCTCCAGTCGGGGACCGGCGTCCGTCTCTTGCGTCATCTTCTCTCGTATCGCCAGCTGGAGGGGTTCCCTCTCCATTTACGGTGCTCTTCTTCAGCAGAGGCAGAGTGGAGCGCCGCGGGAACGACAGCTCCACACCTTTTCCCCTCGGTCTCACAGTGCGCGCTCCGCTGCAGCTCGGTCCGCCTCCAGAGGCGCTGGCCTGCGCAGCAGTTCCTCCACCTCAGCGTCCGCCGGCCATCTTGGATGTGCTCTGGCGCCAGTCGCCTCACCTTCCCCCAGCGAATTTCTCTGTGTTTGGGCGCTGATACGCCTCCAAACTTCAGCAGGCTGCAGCGGAGGTTAATCGCTTCACCTCGATGCTAGTGTACGCTCGTTTCGTCATGATTTTCTGCAGGACATTGTAGGATTTTGGTGGCGGCCCCTGGAGCTCGCAGAGATTACGTCTTCATGCCGAGCTCTCTGGCCACGCCCCCCGCTGAATCCTTTTTTGACTCCCACCTCTATCCACCTCAGGGTTCACGTGCCGTTCTCTCGTCCCTCCGAGTGTGTGAGGGGGAAGTGGCTTACTTGGGGCCACTGGATGCCAGGTTTGGGGGCTGAGACAGTGTGGATTCATTCCTTTGAGAGAGACACTTGCAGAATGCATGAGTGTGTCTGGAGGGATGGTCTGCCATTAGGGAACTACCCCAGTCTGTTTCAATGATTTATGGTGTGTGATTGGAGACTGTTCACGCACCAACTTCGCAAAAGGGTTAAATGTAGATCCCCTTACCTATACACCTTTTCTAATGCTGGGACTTGATCTAAATCCCTGGATGGTCTGCTGCTTGAGGAAGGACCAAAGCTCTGCACTGGCATTTTTTGATGCTCCAAAAAAGTAGACCGCAAAGTTCTGCCTTTCTGAAGGACCAGACGGAATGGTCTACAGTGCTCCTTTCCCATGATGTGGTGGGGAAAATTGAATCACAGCTCCTGCTGGAAGGCCTTATCTCCCTGAAGTTACTGACTGTGCCTGCATCGGCAGACAGAAAAGCTGGTGCACCTTCACTAGCAGGGTTATGAAGACTAGGGGGGGCCTGTGCTGCACCTATCCTGCAACTGTATTGCCGATGTCGCCTTCCCAGTCATCTTTGCATTACTAGCTCTGTTCAAGTGTGACTTCAACAGTTAGTCAATATTAATTTCTTTGTTAAGACTCCCCCATTCAGAAGAAAAGTCCTGTGCACAAGATGATGTGGTAACCCTGCATCAATTACCACAGTTGTCTAAAACGAACCCACCTTTCAGCTCTGACTCACAACCTGGGAAACGATCAAATGTTCAATAATCCTCCTTCCCAAGATGCTTGTGGTCCCATCTGGATGGGTGGGTCATCGATGTAACCACTGATGATTGCTAACAATGTGCACAGCAACCGCCTCTGGAAACGGCTAATCACCTGCTGCAGAACTGCTTTTTCAGTCTCAGGGAATTGCTCTCCTGACTCTCCAGCGCTGCTGACAAGTCTTTTCTTTCTTTTATTATTCATCCCTGGACCTCTACTTCGTCACCAAGGGTTTCCTTTGGGATTCACTCCACCCGAGATCCAGAAACTGCTCCTTGGGACACTTTTGCACAAAGGTGATTATTTACTGCCAAAGATGGCACAAAATCTACACTTCTTGTCTCCTTTGCTCTTTCTAAACTTGCTGGCATGGCTATGAAACTGTCTTCTTCCATCATTCTTCCTAGTAAAGAAAATGCAGTAAGTGGAATGTAAAGTTTACTTACCTGTATTTGCAGAGATGTTTCCCTTTTCCTTAAAATATAGTGTGTGGACATTCTCCCATTGGTTGTAAAAGAAAAGCGTAATGTACCTGCTCACCACCCCAAATCACCTCGTGGGAGTTAAGCCTGGGCTGCTCTGTCACTACTACCACTTGGAGAGCCAGGTGAGCTTGAGGGAATCACTAGCAGTACCAGCATCAGAAGGATCCAACTAAAGTTCCTCACCAAGGGGAAAACCTCATGAGAATTAGAATTAGAGTCTGTGTTTTACAGTATTGAAGGATTCAGAAGGTTTTAGTCGAGGTCCCACGCTGGGAGCAGAAGCCACAGAGCAGCGCTCGTCGGATCTGTGAATCTTGGAATGGCGTATGAACCAGTCAATGAAAACGCTCAGCAGTAAGGAAACCAACACACCAGAAGCACTGCCTCAACTCAGGGATCCTGAAGGTTTAAAACTCATCCCCAGGTTTAGTAGAAGGCTCCAGAGTTGGATCAGTGGGATGCTATGATTGTGCTGCCTGATGCCAATACGGCAGATAGGCTTTATGACCTCTGCTGCAAAGCTGGAGCAAGAGCTCATTTAAATAAAAGCCTGAAGTTAATACAGTTTACTGGCAACATGTTGGTGGAGGGAGTAGAACTATTGGGCCAAGCACGAGACACAAAGCCTGTGGTGAAACAGATTTACAAATCAGACTGTTCTTTGCCCCCAATTGTTTAACCTATAATAGAATAAAAAGAGGCATAAACCTCCAGTTGGGCTGGGTGTCAGAATGGAATTCCAGTGAGAGAGTGGTAGTGTGCAGAGCAGAGAGAATGAAGAAGAGTATGTGGAGCAGAAACTAAGTTGGCCTAGCCAGAAGAGCCAACTAACAAAAGAGAAGCAAACAAAATAAGAAAGGAGACCTAGGAAACATGAAATGGCAAAGACAAAAGGGTCGAACAGTAGCCGGTTGAGAAATGACACGAGTGGCTGGGATAGTTAGGCCAGAACTGGAGAGAAGAATGAAGAGTCAGGCTAGCTTATGGGACCTGCTGAAAACCTGGCACAACCCTTAAAGCAAACCTTAGTGTGCAGTCATCTTGGGTTCTATCCCAGACTGTGGTGGGAGTCGGAGGTCACCAAATAAATAAGACTTGCACAACTGACAATCCAGGGACAGGGCTAGAAATACGACTCCTAAGAATCCATTAAGGTGGTGGGATAACTACTAAACCAAAGCAGCAGATACGCCTACAACAAGAGGGACAACATAGGAGACGCTAGGGGGTGCCGGCCAAGAAGGACGCAGTGGCTTGAGCACTGTTCCTCCGGAGCTGCTGGAGGCCTGTACCTAGGCACAGCCGGTGTCCACTGTTAGGCAGAACCCTGGGCAGTGCCCTTAGGGACCACTACACAAGATTAATACTACAGGTGGTAGTACAATTTCACCTTTGGTACAAGCCTGTACTACAAAGTTAGAGTGGTAGCAGTAGCGGAGCAGCCAGACTTATCTCAAGAGCAAATGAGCAGTATTAGAGATTACACAAAGGACAATTACTGTGCCTCAAGCAAACACTGACTCAAGGTTTCTGGTTAAAAAGTAAAAGTACATTTATTTTTAGGCCATCTGTTCACAAAACACTTCACTTCTATTAAATTAAAACCACGCTTCAAATACACTACACACAACCAATTCCCCTTGTGCAGAACAATTCAAGGTAAGTACCTTTGGTTTTGACAGAGCAGTGTTGTGAAACAAAGACGTTACCGGGGGTTGTTACGTGATCACTTTTTGACAGCAATGACAGTTCGGTCTTACGAAAGAGAAGCGTACCCGTGAGAAGAAGGTTACTGTAGTCAAACACACTTAGCATATGAATTAACACAAGAGAGTTGGGGAGCAAAATCATAGGCAATACTTGTGTCAAGGCAGACAGAATCAGGAGACACTTTCTAAAACGTAGATAAAAGTCAATAGGCCTGTGCCAGTGTCAATGGGACAAGGGTCCTGTTGTCGAGGATCACAAGGTTAGAACAGTTCACGATTCGGGATTGCCAGGAGTACTTGGATATTGTCAAAAGGGAGGCAAAAGTTATAAGAGGGAAGGAAGAAAGGACAAGCCTTTGGTGAGGAGAAAAGGGGTTAACCCTAGTTCCTGGTAGTTCCTGCAGACTTACGGTTCCTGAAGCTTCAGTCGTGAGGACAAGAAGGAGGACCTCTGGAGCGATCTGCACTTCCCAGGGATGAGGCCAGCAGCAGCAAAGCAAGGGTGAATAAAAGGTGCGCTCCTTTAAAACAGGAGAGTCTCTTCAGATGGCTATCCGGACCACTACAGCAGTGTGCTGCGATTTCGACCAAGAAGAGGATCCTCTGGCTGTGGAAGGTGAGCTGGTTGATCCCACCAGGCTCAAGGGAAGAAGACTCCAGACTGGATCTTCTCTTGTCGTTGAAGGGTAGATAGCTCAGGACTGCAGTAGGGCTTCACCGGGACTCAGGAGTTGCAGCAGCCATCTTCTTCTCCGCTTCTCTTCGGTTCCTTGCAGTTCCAGTGGCGACTCCGACTTCCAGCCCAAGAGTCCTGCCTTTTATGCCAAAATACCCCATTCACACAGCCTGGCTGTCAATCACTCAGCAGGGGGGGGTGTGTCCGGCCCGGACAACCACCTCAGCCAATCAAGACAAAGTGCGACTTGGGTCTCCAAGGAGACCCTCTGCAAGGGGTAACTACACCCCTCCCTCACATTCAGCCCACCTAGACACCCAGCCGCCAAAGGAGGGCTTCTGGACAGAAGCCAGCCAAAGGTCGGCAAACAAAGGAGGCAAACCTGGTTTGCCGCGCAAAGTAAAACACAAGAAGGATTTTAACAAAAAGAAATGGGATAAAACCCAACCGGAGCCGAAATAAAAAGTATTTGGTCAAGCGGGTTTAAGTTCGAGGCTAATACAATAGCCTAAAACAGGATCACATTTATATAGTATAATCGTGGTAGAAAAGGTAGGGTAGATACCAATGCCACCAGCCAAGTCTTAGTGTTAAGAGAGCAAAATAAAGCTCAGAGAGGAACAGACAAAAAGGGATAGGCACTAACCCTTTACAATACTCCATGTAAGATGGGGTGTACTGGGTCTGTAGTTTAAATGACTATATAAAGTTAATGGCAACTTTACTTGTTTCTGGGGGATAGTAGTCAGCCCCAGAAAAATGGAGTCAGGGTGAAGTCTCAAAGACAACCCTGTGTCACTGCACTGAAGGTGCTGTGTAACACACACAAAAAAGGGGGGCTCATGGAGTGGTGTAGCTCCAGAGCCCAAGATCACACAAACAGTAGAAATACACATGGCAAAACACATGTAAGAGTGGGAAAAAGGCTCACACTCATACCAGGTGGAAAAAATAAACCCCAGAAACCCAACAAAGCTGCTGGGGGTCTCACTAGGTGAGGGAAATTAGCCATAAATGAGGATTCTCCCTAACATCCACCCTGGGACATAAAGGCAAATCTGCCCTTTTTTATGTGAGGAGCTGCAGGAGGAGAAAAAATCTGTATGATCCTGAGCCACTGAGAAGCGGTATCCATGACTGGGCCGGGGAGTTTGGGTGCTCTCCCCGAACGTGCTCGCAGGCAACCCGTGCGGCTGTGGGTGTCGGAGAATGCAACGAGGGAGGAGGAGCCGGGACCCCCTGGAGTGCACACTGCAAGGAACTCATGGTGGCCACAGTAAAAACACACAATTGATCACAGTTCAAGGGTGTTTATTAAACGGTATAGGTAGGTTGGAAAAATGCCTAATCTAAACCTAAACCTAAGACCGGTGCAAGCTTCAACCATCAAACAAGAATAAGGCAGTCCTAGTGGTGTCTTTGTCAAATAAAAGGGCATATACTAAAAAAACCTATTGCCAATCCTTCCGCTAAATACAAGCACAGTTCCCTAGAAAGTTCCTTAATCATACCAGGACCTCTGATAGATATGTTTTCTTGCTTTCCCTGGCCTGACAGTTTCAAAGTAAAAGATTCAACAAATGTTCTAGAGTTCTTCTCAGATTTTATTTGGGTGACAGTTGGTCACCCCCGGGTTCACCCTCTTCCGGGCTCAGACCCCTCTCGAATATTAGCCTTTCTTTGTCTGTATGTTTTCTTGCATGGCATGCATTCAAAAAGCTTTCCCTCTTGTACTGTCCTTTGTTGCATTCACGGATCGGTGGGTGTTGGCTTCTCACCCTTGGATCCCACTCTTCCGGACACAGATCTGACTCGACAATTCGCCTCCCTCAATTGGTTTCACTATGGCTTTCAATGCAACTTTGTTGTAACCTTCGCAAATCTTAATGTCTTTTTATACAATTCATTGTGGACATCCCTCGGCCGGGTTCACTCTCGTCAACACACTGTATTTTGGGACTTTAGACTTCGCCCCCTTTTATCGGCATCCCTCTTTTGGGTTCACTCTTGCCAATCTTGTCAATCGAGCCTTTTTCATTCAACTCTTACGATGCAGGATTAATTTCCATTAGCTTCACAATCATCTGTTGGTCAAAGACTTTCGACTGTAAAGAGGATTTTACAAGACCCCTGTATGATCACTTTGACCCTTTTCCTTGCCTTTTCCCAAGGCCTTCTGGTTATGGTGGTTTCAACAATCGGGTAATCGCCCAGTTTCCTGAGTGAGCACCCACATGGTGCCAGACTCCTCTGTTGCTGGTTTTCCCCTTTTTTTGCATCAGTAACTCTTTTAGCGTTTCAAATTTACTGTCTGCTACTTTTCATTCAACACAGTTCTGTTTCTTATCGACTCCCCTCGACTCACAGGCTGTGATGAACCGCTTGGCTTTCTCTCTCTCTTTGGAGTCAAGGTTGGTACCACGGTGGCAAGCGTCAAAGGGGGGGGGGGGTCTGTCATGAGAAATTATATTCTTCATCCTAGGGGGGTTGGTAAATTCAGAAGGGTGAGATTGGTAGGGTTTGTGAAGCAAACAGGAATGACCGGGATGTGGGAACGGTAGTGTTTTATCTGAGCAGGCTGGGATTACGGGAAATAATAATCAGAGGGACGGGAAGTAGAATGACTGGGAGCATTCGGGCAGGACATAGGAAAACAGGGATTCTGGGAGAGGTAGTCTCTGAGTGTAACATGGTTTAGGCTCCTAGTTGGTTTACCAGAGGTGTAGGGGTGATTGGATTTTATTAAGGGAGCTTCTTTAGGTGGAAGGGAGGTAGAAGTGGAATAACCAAAAAAAGACTCATGGACTTCATCCCACCTCTTCCTCGGTATAATACTGCGTCTCCCTTTGGGCATTCCCCTGAGCATAATCCCGGGTTCCCCCACCCAGGTGATCCTCCCTCACTTGTCTACCCCTAGGGTTGGGATCTGAGGGAGCAAGTTAATCCCTGGCCACCCGAATAAGGGAATCCCAGGATCTACTTGGGAGAATACGCTCAGGATTCTCACAACACTGAGAAACAGAGGCTGATGTGGAGCAGAGGCGGAGGCTGGAAAATCGCATGTTGCCCCCTGGTGAGAATGGGTGAACCAGCAGCGGATCCTGGTGCCAGCGAGCATGGCGCACATGCCTGCAATAATATCTCTGGCCCGCGACAGGCACCGTGAGCACTTTCAGAGGCATCGACCTCCTCGATCTACTTAATGCAACCGGGCCCTCCGGTAGCTAAGGAGGAAAGCTGCGGCAAGCAAAAGTGACGCTGGGGGCACAGTAAGATGCCCGATGAGTACTGCCCGCCATTTTAGAGCAGGGACTGCCATGACCCAGTAGTAGGTGAGCGTGCCGAGAGAGCGTAGTGGTGGCGGCTGGCGGCCTGTGTTTGTTGGTGCTGGGACACTCCCCAGTGCCAGGGGTGAGCGATATGCAGGCCCCCAGTGCAAGATCAGAAAAAGGCCATTTTTCCCCCCAGTCCACCCCCAGTGCCTAGAAAGCCCTCGGATCAGTGACCAAGCAGCAGAGACTGAGGTGAAAGAGGCATGGGAGCAGCAGGTGGTTCGCCAGACTGTGGGGAAGAGCATGGCCCACACAATCAAGGTGCAGGAGGCATGGAGGTGATACTATCCCAAATGAAGGTGGGATTCGACTCGTCACTAATAAATTAGATAACCTAGTGTTTAAAATAGACTGAATGCAGCACAGGATCGAGAAGGAACGCTTCAGGATCACCCAAGCAGAGCAGCGTATATGGACTCTGGAGGACATTTGAGGAGGCGGGCAGGACCCTTAGCACCTTACAGCAGGATATGAAGGCAGCCCAGTTAAAGAAAGCAGACCTAGAGACACGATCCGCCGGAATAACATTCGGGTTGTGGGGATTCCTGAGTCGGTTCTGCGAAAGAACATGAGGTCTTCATGGAAAGTTTTATTAAGGAAGTACTGGCCGACCCGCAGTTTCTGGTCGAGTGTGCACATTGGGTGTCCCCAGTGGCACCGAAGCCAGGTCAGAGCCTCCAGCCAGTGATCGCTCGACTTCTGAAGTACCTTGACAGGGACAGCCTACTTCGGAGGGCCCGCGAGTAGGAGATCTACAGTGTCAGGGGTCCAGTGTTTCCTTTTACCCAGATTTTACCACTGCAGTTGAGAAGGCCCTGATAATCGTTTGCAGCTTTGAAGCACCAACTCCACAACAGTGGCCTTCAGTATACAATGCTGTACCCCTCTAGGCTGAGAGTGATCCACGCTGACAAGACTCACTTCTTTGGGGACCCAGCAACAGTGTCTCAATTTCTGGACTTGATGCCCAAGCAATGTTGTTATTAGTAAGCTGTTTGACCCAGCATGAAGAGACAGTGCGGCGCAAGCCCAATGTGGGAACTGTCTTCCTGACTATTAATGGTTGCACTGCATGTTGGGTTTGATCCTACGTGCCATGTTAACTCCAAGGGTGGAGTTCTTTATGTGTAATGATTCGGTCCAGTTTAGAGTTATAGGTATGTTCAGCTTAGGTGCAACATTCCCTCGGGTAGTTTGGGGGACTGGACGGTGCACTTGGCGCGTCTGGTGGTGACCCGCTTTAAAAAGTTGGGGTTTCTATTCAAGGGGTTGGAGGGATTTCATTGCCATGTTGGAGTGGGGTTGGGAGCGAGAGGGACGGCAGGTTCTTGCTGGTGGAAGGTGTGGTGAGGGACTTGCGGCTGGTTTGAAGTTGGCTGTGGGTAGGGTGGTTGGAGGATGGTTTGTTCTTGTGGATATCAATTAAAAATGGTTCACAATGTTTCACGACATGAGAGGAGTACGTAGATCAATCATCACGTTGTAATGGTCTGGGGGATATGCATGTGTTGGAGGAAGGATTAATAAGCTACAGAGGCTGGAGTGATGCACTCTCCTCAGCTGAAACGTGCGCGGTGTGAATAATCAAGCAGAAATGAGCACGATTTTGGCTTATGAGGAGCGTCATGGAGCCAAGATTTTATTCCTCCAAGAAACGCACTTAATACGAAGGTTGAATGAGATGTTTGCCAAATCCTGGGGTGATGTTAGGTTTTATACTTCCTATTCCTCGATTATTGTCAATAGGTCATTGGGGTTTAAGCCGCTACACTCTGAACGGGACCACAAGGGGAGATATGTGATAGTGTTGGGGATCAGAATCTATTCACGTTTGCAAATGTGTATGGCGGATAAATAGGTACAACCCCGAGTTCTTTGACTCCCTTTGGTACAAATGCCTAGCGTAGTCACACACTCGGCTCATAATTGCGGGAGATTTTAATACCATCCTGCATGAGGAAAGGGCTAGGTCCACACCTGGTTCAAAGCCGTTGTCCATGGCGGCTGGAGCAATACTAGGGGGACTGGAGGATTGTGGGTTGTTGGACCTTTGGAGAATGTTACATCCCAAGGGCAGAGCGTTCTCCTTCTCATCTGTGCATGATGTGTGTTCCAGAATAGACTATATTGTGGTGGGGCTGAGCCTTGTTCATAACACAAAGAGTTGCACTATGCTCCCAAGAATGCGATCTGAACACACTCTGCTTTTGTGGCAGTTCCAGGTCGAAAATCTTGAGTTCAATAGGCCCGACTAGCGGTTTAATGGTCAGGCGCTTCTGGACGTGGTATACCGAAGCGAGGTGACAGAAATCATAACGTCCATCTTTGCTTCTAATGGTGGGTCTGTTGAATTGGTTGGGGGACTTTCTGGGAGACTTTTAAGGTGTATTTGAGGGGGTGATGCAATTCTATGGAGCGTGGGGTGCTGCAAGCGATCCAGGGGAGGCTGACAAAATCAAAAGCGGAGCTGAAAAGCTTACAATCGGAGGGTGTGCAGCAGCCCTCTAGGAGAAACCTAGCAGAGATCAGATCTACTCTGCACCAATTAAGGGTCGTGGCGTACAGAGAGGTGCAGTTCCTAGCGGTTCCAAATTTGGGTCGGCAATAGGGTGAAGAGGGGAGGCCGGCCAGGTAGTTGGGGAGGTTGGTGCATGGTGAAATGGGCCAGACTGACATTCCGTTGATTAGGCGGCTGGATGGCATGTTGATCTCGGACCCCGAGCTCATACTTGAAGAATTTCAGTAATTCTATAGTGGTTTGTAGGTGGCCAGAAGAGGCGCAGACTGTGAGACCTTGCAGCTCTTTGTAGAGGAGACGAAGTTGGCAGAGCTTAGCACGCAGGATAAGGAAATGTTGGGGGCCCCATTACTGTTAGATATTATGAAGGCGATCGAGGATCTTCCAACTCCCAAGGCGCCAGAGTTAGATGGGATCACTTCCGAGCTCTTTAAGGAGTACGGCCCCAATGTCGCGGATTGCCTGTTCCAGATGTGGCAGGAAGCATTGCAGAGGGGTTCCCTTACTCGCACTATGCATGAGGGCATTATCTCATTATTATTATAACCTGGTAAGGACCCAATGGAATGTGCTTCCTACAGGCCGATTTCCCTCATCAATATGAATATTAAAATCTTTTCAAAGATCTTGGCTGTTAAGCTGCTCCCGTCTCCCCCTCCGTTGTTCATCCTGATAAAGCGGGTTTTGTTCCGACTCATTCTACAGCCCTTAATTTGCAGAGGTTGTTTGCGGTTTTTGCCGTGATTGACCCCACGGTGCAAGTAATCAGTGCACTTTTAGACATGGAAAAAGCGTTCGACTCCATTGCCTAGGGCTATCGTTTCTCGGTCCTTGAGAGGGTGGGTGTTACAGCATACTTGCTGTAAAGTGTCAACGGGTCTCAGCGGTATTTCAGTCGGTGGTAACAGCGCCACCCATCCCCATTGGGTCCAACGGACCCAATATGGAATAGGGATTTACCACCTTACTACTACTCGTGATCCGGCGCAAAATGCGGCAGAATGAACAGCAGTAACGCTATTTGTGTTGGCAGTATTCCGGTGCAATTCCGACCGGGATACCACCAACCTCGTGATGAGGCCCAAAGTCCTGTATTCAGGGCTAACAGCAAGGATTGGCCTTTTCGGGAGGTGCTCGTTCGCGCAGGAAGCATGGGACGCGTCGGGGGCTGCCCGCTGACTCCTCTATTTGCAATCGCCATGGAGCTGCTTGCGGCCTGCTTGACAGCGCTGCACAGGCACTGAGAGGTGGCGTTAGGGGGGAGCTAAAGGATTGATATCTCTGTATGCAGACTATGTCATCCTATATGTTAAGGACCCCAGGCGTAATACTATGCCTCTCTCCGATGAGACTGAGGCTTCGGTAGGATCTCTGGTCTGCATGTGAACTGGTCCAAGTAGATTCCCACTGAACAAGGCTATTCGACAGTGCCCTGGATCTGAGCAGTTTTGCTGGGAGCAGTCCTCCACAAAATATCCGGCATAGAGGTTAGTAGGAGTCATCGCCAATTGCTAAAGGATAATCATGAGGCCTACATTGAGTCACTTCATGGAAAAATTGACTGAGGGATTTCTCTTCCAATTTCACCCATGGGGAGGATAGCAATCATTAAGATGGTGACCCTTCCTAAAATACTTTATTTCCTTCTTAATGTATCGGTGTGGCCCAGCTCCCAGTATTTTAAGGAACCAAAGACATTGATGACAAAGCTAATCTGGAGCCCAAATGCGCCTAGAATTAGGTGGGATATGCTTACAGGATCGTGGGAGTAGGGGGTCCTAATGGGCCTGAAATGGAGCTATACCTCCTGGCTGCTCAAATCTTGTTTGATTCATACTGGATGCCGAGCGCACCGTCTATCCCACATGTCTGGATCGAGCAGAGATCAGCTCAACCGTACTCGCTACAGGGAACCCTGATTTCTGGGCAGATTAATTTTAGGTGCTCCTTCGATCCAGCATCTTGTACGGTCCACGCGTGGAGAAGGCTTTGCCTGGGAATGAAGGTGCATATCCTGTATACCCCAAGCTTCGGATCTGGGATGTTCAGTGCCTAGCTCCCACATGTGACGGAGTGATTATACAGGATTGGTCGCTATTTGCGGACAACAATATTTTTCAACTTTATGCTGATGGGAATTTTGTTCGTGGGAACAGGTCTGGGCTAAGCTGGGGGACTTTTGGGCTGTCATTTAAGTTTGTTAGGATCCGGGAGGCGTTTAGGGCGTGGTCGGCGAGTTTCCCCGCTGAACAAGAAGCATCCCCCCTGCTAAGATACATTGTCACTGAATTGCAATATGGCTAGCACACCTTTATTTTATGTGAAAGGATAGCTATAGTAAATTCCAAAATGGAAGGAGTTATATAATTTAAGGGTGCACGGGAGAAATACATGACTCTGGCATAACAAATCACACTCAAAAGTAGCAGAAAACAAAGTGTCCAAGACTTATGGACACTCCCGTCCCATGCACACCTATTTTACTGAAACTTCAGTCAAATACTAGATTATAATTATGTGAATTTCAATGATACATAATTCAAATACACTCTTGTATATCTGAATTACGTGCTGACATGACAGAGGCAAATGATGCTAAGCATCGTAACTTTGATGCCCTACTGGCACGACACAACCCGCCGGAGCAGAGGCAGTCGCTCCTCCGGTGGCTTCAGGATCTGGGTTTCCGTTACCGCTCCAAGACCCTGTTCCTGTACTCATGTCAGCCCAGTTCCCTCTGGCAGCCTGTCAAGAACTGATCTCCGCATAGACTATGTATACCTCCGTCCCCAAGCACCAATCAAGGAGATAAGTGGTAACTCGCTGACCGGTTATTGAGGCCAATAGGTGGCTGGAACAAGAGCTCCTGGTCCCCAGGTAGCTGCAATGGAAACAGGACGTTATTAGATCAAACACCTTGCAGTACAATGTAATAAATCAAAACAAGACACTTATCAACTGGTAGGTACCATTGCTACGCTGAGAATGGTATGTAAGTGGAGGAGGTTGGAAAGGATCCCCGACTACTCCCTACTAGGGCGGTGCAATGTTGTGAATATTGAAGAACCAGCACTAGATACCTAGTCCCAATGTCACTTGATGTGTCACCACTGTGATAGCTGAAGCTTGGCTGACAAGGGCTCAGGTATCGACCTGAGGCTGTGCGTGATGCAAAAGGAAATTCCAAAGGCAATCCAGTTAACAGTGTCCCAAGTTGGAAATTGTCTGAGTGCACCAGAGATGAGCGCCATAGCAAAACGTTATAGAGAAAGCAGTCCGTAGAAGCTGTTGCCAAAGTAGTTACAGTTCGTGCGGTCGGAGCGGAAAGAAGGACGTCTTAGCCGCAGGGTTCCAAGGGGAAGTCTGTGAAGCAAACCGTGGTCGAAATCCAGAAGAATCAAGAGTCAGAAATACCAGTGAAACGCTACGGGCTGGGAAAGAACACAACTGAGAAGCGCCAAAAGGAATTTCCGGCGTTCTTTTATGCCATTGCTGTGGTTACCCGATCACGTGATAGTGTCTGTGTCACGTGATCGGATAGCCGCGCTGCACGCACATTCCCCAGTCTCCATGGCAACTGCCATCTGAAATGTGGCCGAAGTTGCCACGGAGACCGCGGCTGTAATGAAATGGTGTCCTTTGTTGGTGGGCATTTGTGGCGGTGTGCAACTTGATCACTATGTCTCTGCCCGGTAGAGCATCCATGCATGCCGTGAGCGTGGTGAGTAGTGGTTGTGTCCTGATGTGCTGGATGCATGACATCCTCTGAGAGGTTACACGGGGACCATAAACAATTTGGAACCTTTATCAATCAGTGTAGACTCCACTTCTTATGTCGTCCTGCCTCATTCCCTGATTCCACCACGAAGGCAGCATTTGTCTTGTCATACCTAGGCGGGATGGACGCGGCTTGGGCAAAGCCTCTATTGGAAGAGAACAGTTTCATGTTATATGATTGTGATGCTCTGATTACCGCCCTGGGCCATGTGTTTGACACTTGCCATAAAAACCAAGCCACCGATCTAGAACTACTTGGTCTGCACCAGGGGAACACTCTATTATTGACCTACTTGGCTAAATTCTAGCAGCTGGTGGCTAAGATGGGGTGGCCGGAGGATAAAAACGCGGCTGTTTTCATTTTTTTTTTTTTTACAAAGGTCTATCCGAGTCTTTGAAAGACACGCTGGCTACCGTTCCGGTGGTGCCTACAGCATTCGCGGAATGCTTGGATCTGGTTCTACAAATCGATGCCAGAAGAGCCGAAAGAAAGGGTGAGAGCAGACCCTTGACCCCGGTCCCTTCGTGCTCTGTGTCTTTGGGGAGCAGTGACTCCGAACCTATGCTAATAGGTGCAGTACGAGGTCCTCTGTCCCCCATTGAAAGGGAAAACCGGAGGAAGAATAACCTCTGTTTCTATTGTGGTTCCCCGGAACATTTAATTCGGTCATGTACTAAAACACCAACCAAACATAGGGAAATGCCAAAACTTGACATTAGACGGGGTCCGTTTGCAAAGACTCTGAGCCACCCAGTGGTCTTTCTCCATTCACGATTTCGGTGACCCTCTCCTTCCCAACAGGGAAACCCTGGACTACCTTGGCCATTCTAGACTCTGGGGCCACGGGCAACTATATAAATATACAATACACCCAAGAGACAGGGGTTCCCACCGTTCCTAAATCCAGACCTGAGGTCGTCAATTTGGTGGATGGGACTACCTTGGTGTCAGGATTGGTGACTGAACGTACCATAGACCTCAACATGAGCACCGATTGTAGGCACACCAAAACCATGGCATTCGATATGATCGCAGCCCCTCAGTTTAAATTGATTATTGGTCTCACATGCCTGTAGTTGCACAACCCAGGCATTGATTGGCAAAAGCAAGATGTCGGTATCCTGTCGGATTTTGTGAGGCTCATTGTTTCGATGCAGACAACCGGCAACCAGTTGGTCCTTGTCGCTCGCTTCTTGACGCTTCTCCAGTCATGGGCTCAGTCACCACCACAGTCGTGCCCGTAGAATACGAGGCCTTCAAGGACGTGTTTGACAAGGGTAATGCAGATCAGTTGCCTCCCCATACACCATACGATTGCCCTATCGACTTGATCCCGGGTGCACGAGTACCCAATGGCACGTTTACTCCCTCACACAAAGCGAGAACGATGTTCTGGAGGAGTATATCGAAAAGGCTTTACTCACGGGTTTATTCGCCCGTCCCGGTCTCCCGTGGCCTCCCCTTTATTCATTGTTCCAAAGAAAGAGGGGTGACATAAGACCCTGCATCGATTATAGGCCCTTCATGCCGTAACCATTAGGAATCAGTACCCTTTACGCTTGATTTCGGTCTTATTGGATCAATTGGGTGCCTCGGCCGTGTTCACTACACTGGATCTGCGTGGGGCCTATAACCTGGTGCGGATCCGCGAGGGTGATGAATGGAAAACAGCATTTAAGATTAGGTATGGTCTATTCGAATACTGTGTCATGCCGTTTGGGCTCTGCAACGCCCCGGTCACATTTCAAACTTGTGGGAACAAGACTGGTCCGACACAGGAGACCAAGGAACTAAACACACACTCATGAGAAATGTGCCAGTGAAGGGGAAAGCATATAATAAGCTCTGCAAAGACTTGGAAAAATTTCCAGATAAACATAAAAGAAATTTACTTCTGAAATTTAGGATGAATCAGTTCAAAACCAAAGAAGTGTTAACTCGCTGGCACAAGCATAAAAATATGAATCCAATATGCAGATTTTGTAACAACCATGAGGAGACCCTAAAGCATTTGGTTCTATTTTGTGGGGCGTTCAGAGCGGACAGAACGAAGATTTTTGGGTCATTAATAGTGAAAAAGCACTCGCTTCATGCTGAAGAATGGTGGCAAAACTGCTTCAATTAATCTTATAATAAACTGACATTTGTGTTAACATTTATGCTAGAGACCATAAACAAGGGACTTGCAAACACAAATGGACAAAAAAAATTAAGAGAAAATTGAAACAAAATAAAGGAAATGATTGACTAGTGAAGTTCTGTGGTAATGCAGCAGTGAAAAGCAAACATGTAATGATCTAAATGACACAAAAAATATAATCTTTTTGATGTTTTAATGATGAAATATTTTAAAGGTTTATTATAAACCTATTAAAATAATAATAATAATAATATTTATGAACAATGTGTTCCGGGATATGTTGGACGGTTACATAGTAGTGTATTTGGATGACATATTAATCTATTCATCCTCTCACCAGCAACATATTCAGCATGTAACGTCTGTTCTCCAACGTCTGCTATTTGTTTGTAAAAGCAGAAAAGTGCGTTTTTCATGTGACCGAGGTGGAGTTCCTTGGTTACGACTTGACCAATGAAGGAGTCCGAATGAACAGTCCAAGGTCAGAGCTGTCCTAGATTGGCCTAATCCTACTACTGTGTAAGAGCTACAGTCTGTCTGGGGTTTGCCCATTCTTACAGGCGCTTCATTCTGTCTTTTTCGGAGGTGGTAGCTCCCCTGACTGCCTTAACCAGCAGCAAACGGTCATTCATTTAGACGCTGAAGAGTAACAAGCCTTTGATACTCTCAAGTCCGCATTCACCACGGCACCTGTGTTACAACACCCTACCACAGCCTTTCCTTTTCACGTAGAGGCGGACGCATCTGGTATCCCCATAGCCGTGATATTGTTGCAACAATGTGCAGACACCGGGGTCCTTTATTCCGTCATATACTTCTCCCGAAAACTCACAACGAACAAAAGGAATTATACCATTACAGAACGCGAGTTACTAGCAGTATGCGACGCCTTCAAGGAATGGAGACACCACTTGTTAGGAGCGTCCCATCCTGTTCAAGTGTATACTGACCATAGGAATCTTTTGGCTATGAAATCCGTCAGGTGCTCCACGTCTCGGCATGCCCGCTAGCATAAATTTTTCTC
The DNA here is from genome assembly GCF_040938575.1 of Ambystoma mexicanum. Classification (NCBI taxonomy): domain Eukaryota; kingdom Metazoa; phylum Chordata; class Amphibia; order Caudata; family Ambystomatidae; genus Ambystoma; species Ambystoma mexicanum. Next base: position 273,190,960 of record NC_090937.1, read on the forward strand.
GATGTTCGATTTCACGATCTCGTCTTCTCCTGGGCACCTACATTCCAAAGCGGATGCTCTCTTCCATCTGCACGGGATACCCCCGCCTGCCAAACCAGAGGGTTCCTTTCTTCTACCTCATCAGGTTGTGTGTGGTTGTACCCCACAGCCATCCCTCAGGGCTGCCCTTCAGGAATGGATTTCGGGCGGACGAGCAGAGATTTCGGATTTCAACTTGGATGTGGTTAACTCTCTGCCTAACATTTCATGCCTGATTCCAAATCCTGTCATACTGCTCTACAGTGGTGTCACGATTCATTGTTCTCGTCGCATCCTGGTAGGAGGAAGACTCTTGATCTCCTGCGCCGTTGGTGCTGGTGGCCCTCTATGCAACGGGATGTGGCAGATTACATCTCCTCCTGTACCATATGTGCCCAGTGTAAATCCAATACGGCCAAACCTGTGGGTGTAGTTCGTCCACTGCCGTCTCTTGACGATGCTATTCATGGACTTCATTGTGGAATTGCCGTTGGTGCAGGAATATTATACAATTTGGGTTGTGGTAGACTTTTTTTTTACCAATATGACACTCTTCATTCCCTGTAGGGGTCTTCCCACTGCCCCAGTCCTCACTGACCTGTTTTTGAAGCAGGTATTTCGTTTTTTTGGCCTACCCTCAATCGTTGTATTGGATAGGGGTACGCAATTCACTCCCCATTTCTGAAAGGCGCTTACGGCTTCCTTTGGTATCGACGATCGCTACTCTAGTGCATACCACACTCAGAGGGATGGTCAGATGGACAGGCTGAACGCCACACTTGTGCAGTATCTCCGCTGTCTCACCCTCCAGCATCAGGAGTCATGGTTATCGGTACTGGTGGCAGCCGAATTGGCATACAACAACTGGATACGCACCTCTAACGGATCCTCGCCCTTCTATGCGCTCTATGGCCAACATCCACAAGTCCTGCCTTCGGAGCCATCTTTTCCCCTGAATAATCCCGCCACTCTTGACTGCGTCAGGAAACTGACAGATGTCCACAGGAAAGTGGAACGTTGCCTACATCAGGCACAGGCGAGTGCCAAAGCCTTTGCAGACCTCCATCGTTCACCAGCTCCGGAGTACCAGGCAGGGATGCGGGTCTGGCTGTCCGCTAAAAATCTACAGATACCGGGTCGCAGGTCTCTATTGCCTCACTTTGTGGGCCCTTATCAGATCCTCTAGGTCATCAATCCCCTGGTCATGAAACTGGCATTGCCCCCATCCTGGAAGACACATCCTGTGTTTCATGTTTCTCTCCGGAAGCCATTTCTCCTTGGTACGCACCTTCCTGTTCGCCCTTCTCCCCTGCCTGTTCAGGGTCAGACGAATACAAGGTGAATGCTATTCTAGATTCTAAAATCCATAGGTGTGTCCAGTAATAATTGATCGACTGGAAGGGCTACGGTCCGGAGGATCTGACTTGGGAGTCGGCTGATAACGTTCATGCCCCCCGTCTTCTTGCTTATTTTCTTGCTTCTCTGGGGTGGATGGTTCTTTGGGGGATGAAACTGTCAGGAACCAAGTTACCCGGAACCGTGGGGGTGTGTCTGAACTTGTCGGGCCAAGGTCTCCACACAGTGCCCTAGTTCTGCCCAAGCTCTTGGTGTCTGTCTCATGCTCGATCACCCAGACTGTCACCATTTCGGAAGAGAACACCGTTCCTTACGCGTTGGCGGTTGCCATGGCGAAGGGTGAAGCATTTCATTGCACGCCACCATGCGAGACCGAAGCGCACGTTTCCGAGTCACGTGACGCTTCGACACGTAAAACTAAGGAAATAAATACTGCCCTCTGTGAGCCCTCTGTGCTTCTACTTGTAGTACTTTGGACTTCGTGCTCTTGCTCGTTTCTTGTGTTTACCAGTGTTTTGACCTCTCCACTACGTTTCTTCTGGACCTGCTTTGCCTTACGTTCTGCCTAGTTTCTCATCTGACGGATACCGACCTCGCCTGTATAACGGACTTCCCTTGCCCGAAGCTTTAGTCATTTTGCTGCCCCCTCATTATTGGACCCAGCCAGTCTAACAGTCTTCTCTGCTCTACTACTAGGATTTTACCTGCCGCTTGCCAGTATTATTCAGCCCTCGAACAGATTCATTGCCCGCCCATTGGTGTAGGTTCTTACTGGACTTGGATTCCGGACCTCCTTTTGTTCCACAGATTATTTAGGCGTCCTCGTGCCATCGGGGTTGTTTGTGGTGCCTCGCTGGAACTCCAGGACTTCTTGCTCCCATTTCAACCATACCCTGGTAAGACTAGTTCCTCTTGGTTTGATCTCTGCCAGTTTCCCTATTCTGTTCTCCTTAGTGTGGATTTTGTTGTTACAGGTACGTTTCCATTCCATGGGAAGATACTCTGGGGCACTATCACCTGATCCATTCCACTGCCATGTCTCTTGCAAGAACTTCCCACATATTGTGCGGTTGGTCCCTTTCCGTTCTACGGTTTCTGTTGGTGGTTATTTACTGAGTACCAAGTTGTAAATAATCACGTCTTTTTTGCCTCCACAGCTGGCGTGTTTTGGGTCTATGTCCGGTCTTCCAACTGCTAGATCCTTCTGTTTGTTAGTTTTACACAACAGAGGGCTACAATAGTAGGAAGAATTCTTGAGATACATACGTGATTTTTCTTGTGGGCAGCGCTCCTTCCACACTGCATAGCAGTATTGGCGTTGAGTCCTGACAGCGTGGAAAAGGGGACTCAGGCCAGGCGCAGGAGGGCGGGCACATCATTGAAGCAAAAGCAACCTTATTTAATGCCAGGATAGACTCAGCAAGCTCCACACTAAAGAGATTTTCTCCATTTTCAGAAAGCTGGAAACACCCTAACCCCCCTGTCCCCTCAAGCCATTGATAAAGATCAAGTATGATGCAACAATATCCAAAACGCCATGCTCAGCGAACTGGACTTGTCGCATAATAAAATCCAAATGAGCCAACAGGCCCTCAACAACCCAGTATCCCACATCCCGACCGTCAAAACATACACCAACGCCCTTGAGAAATTCCCCATATTCTCCTTCCGAGAAGACACCGAAAAGGAAGTCATAGCACTCATGAAGACCATCAAAAAATCGAACTGTAAAGGTGACATTTGCCCAGCCAAACTCATTAAAGAATGTGCACCCACCCTTGCCGCCTTCCTCACCGCCTTCACCAACGCCTCGTTTTGAACAGGCACAGTTCCAACATCTCTCAAAGAAGCATGGGTCCGCCCCTTTCTTAAGAAACCATCACTAGGCTCCTTCCGCCGTATGCAATTACAGGCCCATCACTACAGTCCCCTTTCTCCTTAAGATAACAGACAAAGCAGCCTACCTGCAAGTCCAGCAGTTCCTCGAAACTAATAAGCTTCTTGGCCTCCGACAGTCGGGTTTGCGCCCCCGTCACAGAACCGAGACAGGCCTATTAGACCTAAAAAATCAAAGCGACGACATCAGAGACGCCAGCAAACAAGCCCTGCTACTTCTCCTCGATCTCTCGGCGGCCTTCGATCTCGTCGAACATGAAACTCTATGCAAACACCTGTCTACAGCCGCACATTTTTCAACCATGGCCACAACATGGATAACCTCATTCCTCAAAGGCAGAGCCATGAGAGTGTTCTCCGATCTAGCCTCCGCACAACCTTGCACCATTAAATGTAGAGTCCCTCAAGGCTAATGCATATCACCTACCCTCTATAACATTTTTACAAGGCCCCTCTTCTCCATCCTAGACGTATTAGGCATCACGCATACCAATTACGCTGATGATACACAGGTCCTTCTAACACTCACATGCAACTACGAATCCGATTCCAAATCACTCAATTCCGTCTTCTCCACAATTCATATCTGGATGGCCCAAAAGTGGCTATGTGTCAATGGAGACAAAACAGAGCTACTTATACTGGGTCGCCAGAAACCCTAAAAAAAATAGATAACCAATACACAGTGTTTATCATTGATAACATCCCAATCCCAGTCTCACAGGCTGTGAAAACATTGGGGGTATACCTAGACGGCAACCTTTCCATGATAAAACAAGCCAACTCCATCTCCTCATCCTGCGCCTACTACTCCAAACTCATTACTGCAGCTAGACCCTAACTTACGAAGGAAAACTGCCTTACTATAGCCAGAGCTTTCATCAGCTCTCGGCTAGATTATTGCAATGCCCTCCTAGCAGGTACAACTACTAAGAACGTAGACAAACTATCAACGGTCCTAAATAGCGCACTACGGGCTGCCATTAACATTTCCAGAAGGGACCATATCTCGGCCGCCAGAAAGACAAGTCCACTGGCTACCCGTAAAATAATGCATTGTCTTCAAAACACTCTCTCTCACTCACTAGTGTCTTCACCACACAGCACCGGACTATCTCTCACAGAGAATCACTAGAGCCTCCAGCGACAGACCTACAAGAACCCCCTATGCCACCTCCTCCTCATGGCCAAGATCGTGAGATCTCGGGCTTGAGGCTCAAGCTTCCCATTCATTGCAGCAACTCAATGGAACGCCCTTCCCCCTAGCCTGAGAAACATATCTCACCTAGCATACTGCAATTAAATCAAAACGGATTTGTTTAATTAAAACGCCCGTCTCACGCCCGCCTCATCTACGCCTGTAACTTGGTCATCAATCCTGTAACTCTCCACAACATCCCTATTGTAACCAGTATCTAACTCCATGTCATGTCACTACATTGCTACGCCTAATGTAACCAGTAAGCAATGCTTTATCATGTAACCAACCTATCATGTTGTAACAGTGCCTCAATGCCCCCGGCCTGTAAGCGCGCTATATAAATTCAAATAAATAAAATAAATATGGCAACATGGTCACGTCTGTAGCCACGCCTATGCGTGCCTGAAATGTAGAGACATTTGGAAAACCACAAAGAGAAGGGAAGCTGGAGGGTTCAAACAAGTGGGTCAAGGTATAAAGCCAAGGAAGAGAAAGTGACTAAGGTGGTGGAAAAGGGAGAAAGGAAATCATTCCTGCCTGTAAAGGACTAGAGACATTCAATTTAAACAGAGACTTCCAACTATTCCTGAAGATTTTAAAGGGAGAGCGGAAACCCTTTTTTTTTTTAACTATTTGTGAAAAGATAACGATCTCCAGAGCGAGAACTCCCAGAACATTTGCCTGAGAAAGCCCGAGTGAAAAAGCCATAGCTCTGGGTCATTTTTATGGTGTTTTGAATATAGTGGTAGGGGCTAGATAGCAGATAGGTAAGGATCGAGGACTGCCTTTTAAAAAAAAACACTTTATTTAAAAAATGTTGAATAAAACTTATCATGTAGTTACATCTGGATATAAACACCCTCTGTATGTTGCTGCTATATCCTTGTAGAACATATTCTGGCACCATAATAGATACAATAAACAGTCCCAATCCCGTAGCACACTTCCCCCTTCCCACTCCCTGCGTACACCTCCTACCAAACACAGTGTGGCATTAGTCTGACCCATCTGTCGATTTATGAAGGTCTCTGGCCCAAACATGCCCAGAGTGGGTCCCAAACCTTGTGCCATTCTGTATACCTTGACTCAACCCCTCCCACGGCGACCACCCGGTCCATAGGTCAATTTCAGGCCTCGCCCATCAGCGCATTGCCATGCACCAATCTGCTATCATCGGTCCGCCCTGCGCCGTCCATGCCATAGCAATCGCTTGTCTAGCAAGCAAGAGCCCCAATGCCAAGACTTTAGTTATCATCCTACCCAGTCTACTCTTCCTCAGGGTTAGGAGCCCCAGTAGGCAGTGCTTAACCGAACACAGACCTCTTACTGCTAGTAACTGAAATAATTCTACACAGACTGTGTCCCAAAAACTCTTCACCAAATCACATTCCCGCCAAATGTGTAAATACGTCCCAATTTTTCTCCTGCATCTCGAGCAGTTCAGATCTGCCCCAGCCACCATTTAACCACTCAATGCGACAGGCTTTTACTACTTCGGTCAATCTTAAACTGTATCCACTGAAACTGAACATTCCTGGAAACCTTCTTTGCATGATCAAAGACCCTATTCCACCCACCATCGGTAACCGGTCCATTTGCATCCGTTTTCCACTGGAGTCGCAGCTCACCTGCCGTAATTACACATTCACTTGTATTCGCCACATACTGTTCAGAGACAATGATTGAGTCATTCTACAATGGTGCAGGTCTCTATGCGACCATTGCAAGCCAGCATTTTTGCATTCAGAATTTCCAAATGTGGTATTTTCGGGCGCACAGTGATCACATGGATCCATAGAGCGTCAATACATTTCTGCCTTTCTTTAAACGTCGGGCTTTGTCATGATCCGACCATGGCACTGGCTCAGCCCTAGACCCAGAGGCGTGACTCTTCAAGCCTACAACTACTAGGATAAGGACTATCCCTGAATACGAGTCGTGAACATGGGAGTAATACATGAAGGGGATCCCCTGAGACCGGAGGGGTCTGGGAGTCCATAACGCCCAAGTGCTGGTTTAGTTGCTTAAATCTCTATGAATCCCCTTCTTTCGGGTGAGCCGTCCCTGGTCGGGTCAAGGACCATATTAAAATCACCTCCAACTACTAGGGTGCTTTTTGTGCTAAACAATGCCTGGAAAACATCCCCTACGGCTCTTGACCTGATTCCCGGTTCCTTCCCCCTCAACCAGTGGGTCTCTTGGAGGATAAGCAATTTGGCACGCGTGAATTCCCAAATCAGCAATTACCTTTTCACCAGGGAGTTTAAAGCCATGGCGTTAAGGGAGCCTATTGAAAGATGTGATCGGGCTAGCCATTGGAAATAGGAGACCATGGCATTTTCCCCTTTTCATTGCCTTAGTACTAAGGTCGATCAGCAGTACCACTGATGCAATGACCCTGTATAAGCCACATCTTATTTGCAGGATCACTTGTGAAAACAATAAAACAAACACACTCAACTTCTCCATACTTCCTGCCCAACGTGAGCAATGTTGTCCCCTCCCCCCACCCTTAACGTCCTGTCACAAACCATTGCCATGTTTGGCGCATGACTGGACCGCCAGTAGTTTTTTAGCTACTGGGCTAATTCAGCCAGTAGTCTATTCTGACTGAAGGCAAGACATGAACTGTGACAGTCTCCTTGGGATTGCTGGTGGATTGCCCAATTCAGTCAAGGTGGGGCTAGTGGGCTTTTTGGATCTATCTCCAGCTTTCAGTCCTATCCTGGGTTTGGTTTCTAAAAGTCTCCCTTTGTACTAGGAGAGCACAAGTAGACATGTCTCCTCTGGGATTTATCCCCATCTGGCTATTCTGCACTAATTTTTACAGCTACTTGGTTAGGGTGGTATTCCTATCTGTGCCTCAGCTAGGTTAGTCCCTACTTCCATTCAAATGTACAAATATGGCTGCTTATTATTTTGGGAGCTTCAGATTGTTCTCATTATTACTTTATCAGAGTGGCTCCCGGATTGCTGAATCATGGAATGATCCTGATTTTCTGTAATGAGAGTCTACAAAAGGGTTATAAGCATTTGTGGTGCATGCCAGTATCTTGGAAGTTTGTGATTCCTGCAGCATAGTGCTGTGCTCTGTGCTCTCCCTGTGCTGCCACTGACTCTGACGCACCATGAGCACCTTGGTGCAATGCATTTGTTTCTCCTGCACATTGCTCCTCAGTTACATGGGAGTTCTTTCCAAGAACATTGAGAGTTTGTGGGATTCACCCTTACCTGTGATGCTAAGCAACAGCTCCGGTTCCAAGGTGTTAGGCAGAAACCTGTGCAGTTCCCTCTGGGACCACTGCAAAAAATTTAAGACTACAGGTGTTTGGCAGTAAACCCACTTGGTAGCAGTCTGTACCACACAGATTCACTTGGTAGCTGTGGCTGAGCAGTCAGACTTCCCTCAAGAAGAGTTAGGCAGAATGCAAAGTATACACAATAGGCACTCAGATACAATAGCACAAGCAAACACTGACTAGAGCTTTGGTATCAAGGTATATAATTATTTATTTAAAAACACACTGATTGAAACACTCCAGCACTATTATTGTAAATCACTCTCCACACAGTTACTATTATTATTATTATTATTATTATTATTATTATATTGAATATAATTTATAATTCAGTGGTTTGATGTAATTATGTGTAAAGCTTTTTAAGTTTCTTTAAAACTGTATCACACTAATAAATAAATAATAATTATATATACATCCCTTATTCCTTATCAGACAAGTCTTAGTGAACACCACTTATTTCCAGACAGAGGTGAGCGCTTAACTATAGATGGCGCTCCAATAAGTTAACGAAAAAGGGAGGGAAAAAGTCACAATATAGGAAAATACACCACACTAATCTTTAGGAACTTTTAAGCAAGGCAGGAAAGTCAAAAGTTACTTGTGAGCCAAAGTCCATAGGCCGGGCCCACTCTTGGAGAGAGCAGGGCACAAATGCACCCAAGATCACACAATGACAACAGGCTTAAAAAGTCTTGCTGGGAGTTCAGAAAGGTTTTAGTTAGGCTCAGAAAAGTTTAGACAGGGTGTCCCAGGCTAACCCAGGTTCGAAAGCCGGGGGCTAAATCTACCCCATACAGTCGGTTGCAAGGGAAGCCAGGCGGAACACGGTACCTTATGTGGAAAGGATCCTCCAGCGGGGGCAGTTGTTCCTGGCAAGTCGCGGCTTCGTCCAGAGGAAGAGGAGGTCTCGACGTGGAGGAAAGATGAAGGTCGTTGCACTGACAGGGAAGAAACCAGCCGCAGAGTTTTCAGGTTAAAGGTACTACCCTTTGATTCGCGGTAGTGGTAAAACGTGGTATCCCAGTTGCCGGGGTGCTTGGCACAGGCAAGGCGGCCACGAGATGCTCCAGGAAGCGAAAAAGGAAGCAGACTGGTTATCCCCACCAGTCGAAGGAAGAAGACTCTCCGGGCTGGAGATCTCCTCTGTCGTTGGGAAAAGTGGTGAGACGGTCCAGCAGGGCTACACCGGTGGTGTCGTCGTAGCAGCAGGTCGGCTCAGCTTCTCCCTCGTCGAATTCTTAGGTCCTGTGGCGACCTCTAAAGTTCCAGTCCCCAAAGCCCTGCTTTTATGCAGAAAACCCCCATTCACTCAGCCTAGCTGTCACTCAAACATGCTAAGCGGTGAGCGGGCCGGCTCACCACTTGGGCCAATCAGGACGGAGTGCGACTTGAGTTGCCTAGGCAACTCAGTCCAGGGAGCCTAAATCCCCCTCCACCCCTCCTAAGTACCCCAGAAAGAGTGGCACCACTTTGGAGGGCTTCTGTGGAGAAGCCCGCCAAAAAGTGGAACAAAGGGCTCAACTTGGGTTGGAGTCACAGAAGCGAACACAAACGCCATTTTAGAACCGAGTTCTGGCAAAAAATACCAACCGGAGAATTAATATTAAATAAATAAACCGGCGGTATGTTCGAGGCTATAGGAATTAAATAATTAAAGTTGGTAGCCTCGAACAATGGGAAATCCCATAGAGATATATTCGCGGTCGAATATAAAAAGTAGTATCCACTGCCACCAGCCAAAACTCGATCAGGGGGGATGGAGACGTGCCCCCTCGACTAACAGACCCTGGGCAATTGAATTGCCCTGGCCAGTACGTCCACAATATGATGGTTTGTACTGGTTCTGTTCAGAATTTGAGACTAGTAAAGTCAATGGTGACTTTACATGCCCTGGGAGACAGTAGTCAGTCCCAGGGTATGGAGTCTATTTTGGGGGGTCACTATGACACCCCTGTGTTACTGCACTGAGGGTGCTGTGTAACACACATAACAAAAACACATGAAGCCCTATGGAGTAAAAGACCCATAGCCCCTAAAACACATCTAGAGTCAAAGAAACCCACTCAAATCATGCCCAAGAGTGAGGGTAAAAGAGTCTCACTTTTGGCAGGAGATAAAAATAAACCCCAAAAATCCAGCAAAGCTGCTGGGGGACTCACTAGGTTAGGAAATTCAGCCTAAACGGAGAATTCTCCCTAACACAAGGTGGCACAGGATTTTTATAAGGACTCCTGGGAAATGTCCTTATTATTCCTGTTAGTAATAACTCTGAGATGCGGAAAGCTGGTACCTTCTATAAGGATTCTTGGGAGCTGTACTTCTTACAGTTGCAATCCTTTATTTTGAGTTTCAGGGGGCTATTACTGCCTCTCTCGGGAGATAGGGAGCAGGCAGCATCCACCACTCTCTGGGAGGTCTATCACTTCAACCAATATAACAGAATAACAAGTTACTTACCAACTGGTAACTTTCTTTCGACTGGATGTTCCTCCAACGTATTCCACATCTTTGACATGTAATGTCCACAGCTGTGCTGCTTCGGAAATGTTTCATCAGAGGGCGTTCTGCGTCGGGTCGATGTCCCTCGAAGGGCTCAGTCGAGGGTGACGTCATCGGATGTTATAAGTAGGACGCACAGCGCCCGTAGCCTCAGTTCATGTTTTTCCCTCCACAACGTGTGCCATAACCGCACACCAAGCCTCCATGACTGCACGTAGCCTTGTAGGAACGCAAACTGCAATAGCATAGGAGATTCTGCAGAGGGGCAGGCTGGGAGGGCGATGTGGAATACGTTGAACATCCAGTCGAAAGAATGTTACCAGTTGGTAAGTAACTTGTTCTTCGAATGGATTGTGTCCTCCAAAGTATTCCAGATCTTTCACAGACTCCCAAAGTAGCACCAGTAAATGGAGGAGGGAGAAGAATTTGCATATACCCAATCAGATGGCAGAATAGAGCACTGCTTTACGAAAGGCCAAATCCTGACCATGGAAAGTATCCAGGGAGTAAAGCTTTACAAAGGTGTGGATGGAAAACCACGTTGTAGCATCACAAATGTTTTTAACTGGAACTCCCCATTGTAGGGTTGTGGATGTAGCCTTGCCCCTGGTGGAGTGAGCTCGCAAACCCTCAGGAGGGTCCTTGCCAGCCAATCTGTAGCATTTAGCAATGGTAAGGATAATCCACCTGGACAAGGTCTGTTTGGTAATAGTCTGGTCCAATCGGTGTCCAGTACAACCGACAAAAAGTTGGTCGTCCAATCTGACCGTGGACATCCTAGAAATATAAAAGCTCAACGCTCTCGTAGGGTCCAACCTATGGAAGCTCCCCTTCCTTACAAGGATGAGGCGGAGGATAGAAAGCATGAAGTACCACCTTCTGGCTCAAATGAAACTCAGACACTACCTTAGGTAGAAAGGAAGGACGGACCCTCAGTACAATCCAATCCCTGTGGAACACAGTAACGGGTGGCTTAGACGAAAGTGCCGGCAACTCGCTCACTCTGCGAGCAGATGTAACTGTAATCAAGAAAACTGTCTTGAAGGTCAACAGTCTCAAAGGACAAGAGTGCAAAGGTTCAAACGGAGCAGCCATCAAGAATTTCAAGACTAAATTCAGATCCCAAACCGGCACCTGAAAAGGGGACGGCGGGAAAACATATGTGAGCCCTTTTAGAAACTGGGTGATCAAAGGAATCTTAAAATAAGAACATTCTTCCGACGAGCGCTTGAAAATAGACAGCGCAGCCAGGTAACCTTTAATGGTACCCGCTTGAAGAACCTTGTGGGCCAAAGAAAGCAAGAAAGAAAGAATTGAGGGAATGGAACACAGAAAAGGATCGACATTGTTACCTCTGCGCCAGTCGCAAAACTTACACTAACGGCAACGGTACAGGGATTTGGGTGCCGGGCGCCTGGTCAAAAGCAAGACCTCCATCATGTCATCCGGGAGGTCCCAATCCTTATATCTCAACCTTTCAGAAACCACGTGGGAAGGTTGAGAGCCTTGACCTCTGGATGGAGAACCTGATGACCCCCTCCCCCTTGCGTGAGAGAAGATCCTCTCTGTGGGGAAGACGGAGTGGAGGACAGATGGACATTTCTTGAAGGTCCGGGTACCACGCTCTCCTGGCCCAATCTAGAGCAATGTGGGACCCGAACCTCCGCAACCTCCTTAGAACCTGAGGAATGACGGGGACCGGAGGAAACACGTGCAGAAGTGGGAATGACCAATCCACGACAAATGCGGCCCCTAAAGCTCCTCTCTGAGGAACTTCCCTTGAGCAATATGTCTCACACTTCCGGTTGGCACTTGTCGTGAACAGATCCACTTGAGGGGTTCCCCAAAGGGCGAAGATCTCCTGAAGGACTTCCTGAGCCAACTCCCACTCAAGGGAGACCGCGCTCTGCCTGCTCAGAGCGTGTTAGGGAGAATTCTCATTCTATGGCTAATTTCCCTTACCTATAGAGTCCCCCAGCAGCTTTGCTGGATTTGAAGGGTTTGTTTCTTTTTACCTGCTAAGAGTGAGACTCTTTTTCACACTTAGGCATTTTTGCTAGGTGTGTTCGAGGCTATTTTTGTGTTTAATGCCTGTGGGATCTTTCTCACCCCCATAGGAAGCATCTTTATGCACATGTGTTACACAGCAGCCTCCGTGCAGTGACACAGGGGTGTCGTAGCGACCCCCAAACATACACTCCATACCCTGAGACTGACTACTGTCTCCCAGGGCATGGAAAGTCCCCATTGACTTTACTAGTCAAATCCTATGAACTAAACCAGTACAACCCATCTTAGTATGGAGGTACTGCAAGGGGTTAATAGTTTTTCCCCTATGTTCATTTTCGAGAGGGTACCCTAAAGTCCCTCTCTCAAATGTTTCTGGCTGGTGGCAGTGGTTACTACCATAAATATTCGACCGCAAATATTTCTCTATGGGATTTTCCCATTGTTCGAGGCTACCACTTTTTCTGATAGCCTCTAACATACCGCCGGTGCATTTTAATATTAACTTTGCTCCGGTAAATTTATATTGCCAGAACTTTAATATAACTTCTTTCACATGTCTTTCTCTACAATCCTAACCCAGGTCGGGGATCCTTTGTTCGTCCGTTTGGCGGGCTTTCACCCAGAAGCCCTCCTTCCGGGGCCACCGAGTCTGGGGGGGGGTCCATTCTGTGGGAGGGGGAGTAGGACCCCTGGACAGGGTTGCCTCTGCAACCCATGTCGCACTCTATCCTGATAGGCTGGAGGGTCTCCCGCCAAGATGACCACTTCACTGTGTGAGTGACAGCTAGGCTGTATGAATGGGGCTCTAAATAAAAGCAGGGTCCTGAGGACTGGAAGAGCAAGACGTCGCCACTGGAACTAAGAAGCCGAAGAGGAGAGAAGCCAAAGACATCTGCAACGACTGAACCTTCGGTGAATCCCTGCTGCAGCGTCTCACCACTTTTCTCCACAAGACGAGAGAAGATCTTCATCTGCAAGAGCCTTCTTCCCTTGATCTGGTGGGGCCAACCAGTTTGCCAATCGCCTTCCCAGACCTGCCTTGGTCGAATCTCCCATACCCTGTACTCGGAGGCCGGATAGCCAGGCACCCGTCCACCCGGACCACGATTTAAAGGAGTGTACCTTTTATTAGTCGGGCAGCACCGCGGCTGGTTTCATCCCTGGGTAGTGCAGTAACTCTAACCTTCCTCCACAACGAGAGCCTCTCTTACTCTGCTGGATCACCCGAAATGCAGGAACTACCAGGAACAACCGCCACTGCAGGAGCCACTTCTTCATGTAAGGTACATTGTTCCGCCAGGCCGCCCTTTCTTCGCGCTAGTGCTAAAGGTGTCTTAAATCCTTTACCTACCTGTTGGGTTGGCCGCCCCCTCTCTCTTAACACTGTCTTTTCATCTTTTCCAACCACCAATTCAAATATCGTTAACCAAAGACTTGACTGCAGCTACGAGAACATTTTGCTCCTGGGCCCTTGCCCTGTACCACTAACTCTGGCACAGGCCTACTGACTCTGGTCACATTGGTTAGATCTGCCTTCTCAAGATTGATTCTCCATTCGAACTGTGTGGTGCACCCCTTTCTTATAACTACTCTTTCTTCCCACTGCATAATCATTGTGAAATGCCATTTTGCTAAGTTTTCATTCTAATTATTGCTTACATTGATGCATTGTCTTGCTGAACTGGTTCACAACTGATGGGAAGTGTTGCTGGGGTGTATAAGAACCTATTTCTGAATAACTTGTGCTTTCCCTCCCTTGCGAGGAATTGTTAGAGGATCCCTTGTGTGTAGTTATCACTGTGCCGTTTTGCTCAGTTTTCACTCTGGTTCACTTGGTCTACAATTCATATAGGGAGTGTGTATATGTTTCCTTGACTTAATTTAACTTGCTTGATACTTGTGATACATGTTTTGATTAGAAGTGTATAAAATATATATATACTTTTTAATTACAAAGTCTTGGTCAGTGTTTCCTTGTTCTATATTCTAATGGGGCTAATGTGTAAACCCTGAATACTGCTCATCTCCCTCTTGAGATAAGTCTGACTGCTCAGCCACAGCTACCAACTAAATCATTGTGGTACAGACTGATACCAAAGGGGATGTATTGCTCTAACCTGTAGTCCTAATCTGGTGTAGTGCTCACTAAGGGAACTGCACTGGATTCTGCTTAACAGAGCGTCCATCGCTGCATTCTCCTCTCCGGCCAGATGAACTGCTGAGAGTGAGATTCCCTGCTGTATTGCCCAGAACCAGAGCTGCATTGCCTCCCTGCACAGCGGGAGCAACCCTACAGCCCCCTTTTTGTTGAGGTAATGCATTGCCACTTTGTTGTCCGTCATGATCAAGACACTCTTCCCGCGTACGAACAGCCCTCGGCTCCAAAAGATTGATGTGAAGTCTGGACTCTGACAGAGACCAACGACCGCTGGTGGTCAGCTCGTTGGTGTGAGCTCCCCATCCTGTGAGGGAAGCATACATCACTACCTTCACCTCCGGCCACGGTTGCCAAAACGGGTCTCCCTTCATCAGATTCCCTTTGCTGGCCCACCACAGAAGATCCCATGAGACCTTGAGCGGAATCTGAAGGAGATCCAACGTCTTGTCTGAGAATTGGGACCACTGCGTTTTGAGAACCCATTGAAGGGATGCAATGAGGCCGAGCAACCTTAAGAATTCGCAAGCCGGGAGACTCTGGGCATGTTGAAATTTGTCAATCATCTGGACAATGTGATGAGCCCTCACCTTGGGTGGCGAGCACTTCCCCAAGGATGTGTCCAACACAGCCCCGATGTACTGGAGCTGTTGGGAAGGTGTCATATGCGACTCCTTGAAATTGAGGGAGAAGCCCAGCTTGTGAAGGGAGTGGCAGGCGAGGCTGAGATGATCCAAGGCCTGTACGGGAGAACGCGCTTGGATCAGCCAGTCGTCCAGGTAGGGGTAGACGTGAACCCCTCTTCTCCTGAGATACGCTGCCACCACCACAAGCTTGGTGAAGACCCTCAGGCGGAGGTCAACCCGAATGGCAGTACCCGAAACTGAAAGTGCGAGCTGCCAACAGCGAACCTCGGGTATTTTCTGTTCTTTGGATGGATCGGCACATAAAAATAAGCATCCTGTAGGTCCAATGACACCAACCAATCCTTAAGTCGAAGGGTCTAAAAGACCTAAGAAAGAGTGACCATCTTGAACTTGTCCTTCCTGAAGAACTTGCTCAAGTGACGCAAGTCCAAGATGGGTCTCAGTCCTCTGTCTTTCTTGGGAATAAAAAAAAATGGGGAATACCAGCCCTTGTTCCTCTCTGCCAGAGTCACTAGTTCTATAGCGCCTTTCTCCAGCAGGATCAAGATTTCCTGCACAAGGAGCGGATCTGGAATCTTCAAAGAGCGTTTCCCCAGTGGATTGTTGTGAGGCCGATTTAGGAAGGGTAGGCAGTAGCCGTGGGCTACTGTATCCAGAACCCACGCATCTTAAGTAATGGCTTGCCACTCTTCAGATGCTGAGATAATCTGCCCCAACCAGCGAACAATGAGACCTGGCTGTTAGGCATCCACACGAACACCAGAACTTAGCTAGCGTTCCCACAACACCTCCCTCCTGTTTGCACACTACTCCCCGGTTACGAGACTCACATGATTTGGTTGTCCCACAGGACCGGTTACGCCGCACCAGGTGTCATGTTCGTACCAGGTTGCAGCCTTTCCTGCACTGGCATTTGCCATGGAGAACACACGCCAGAAGGATCGGCAGAACGCTCCCGCATCGCGCAACTGTCCGATCACGTGACCCAGCGCAGCGTCCGTCACGTGGTGGCAGAGCGCGTCATGTGACTGTCAGGCGCCCGTTACAAAACGCTTGACGAGCAAAGCAGTCACCGCTTCTCAGCTGTCTCTTGGACCCTGTTCGGAGCTACGTTTGGACCTTGCTCTTGTTGGTATACCTTGACTTCGGAACTCTCACCTGGACTCCCTTGGATTGCCCTTCTGTCCCTCTGCTTGGAACTGTTTACTCGTCGCTGAACTCCGGACCGTCCTTCACTTGCAATCGGATTTGTTCTTTGGAACTTTGTGCGCTCCCTCTACGTACCGGTCTCCCGATTCCCACGTTACGCACCCAGTCCTTGGCTCAGATGGGCCGTCCTGCTTCCACGTACGACTCTGGTCCCTGTTCTTCTGGGGACTGCCTTTCATCTGAGTCTCGAACCTCCTGCACTTAGGTCTCCCGTGCCTTCCTACCACCGGATAGGTAAGACCTCTCAGATTTTGTGATTCGTGTTATACTGTCATTGCCTGGTACTTAACCCCGTTCTTTTTGCAGCAGCATCGGTGTTCTTGAGGCTCCGTGGATCCGGGAAGAGACATCTCCCACCTGTGGCCTTAAAGGTCGCACAGGGGGTTCTTCAGGTACCCCTGTGCGTCACTTGGGGACGGAGGTATCAACGGTCTACACGACACTCAAGTCAGAACACTGGCCTCATAGCTGTTTCGAAGCGGCTGTGGCAGCGCCTGAGGGCAAAGAGGCAGCTGCTTGAGCGGCTTTGGCACCAGGTCCCATTCTACCGAGAGTACCCTTACGGTGTCCCCTTTGACTAGCCGCTCCTCTCGCTCTACCAAAAGAGGAGTAGTAATGAAAGGAACCCCTCCACTGCTGTCCCCTAGGATGAAAAGGCAAGGGTTGACGCACAGCTGCGGCCAAAGATTTTGCAGCTGCTTTGGAGGTCTGCAACCTCTCAAGGCTCTCGTCAGCCTTGCTGCCAAACAAATGAGAGCCGTCAAAGGGCATGTTGAGAAGACGGGCCTGGAAATCCGGTGCAAAGCCCGATTTCTGCAACCACGCAAACCTGCGTATCACGGTGCTCGCAACCATGGACCGGCTGAAACTATCTGCCGTGTCCAACCCGGACTGAAGGGATTCACACATGGCATCCTTTCCATCCTGCACAATAGCAAGGAACCCACCCTTTCTTCCCGTTTGGGAATATGCTCAGCCGCCAGAGAGAGACAATTCCACAGATTGTGTGAAAAATTGGCCAAGGCACAGGTGTAGTTGGCCGATTTAAGGGCCATACTCCCAGCCGAAAATACCTTGCTTGCCCATCCATCAAAGAGCTTGTCGTCCCTATCTGGAGGGATGGTAGGGTACACTGCCTGCCTCGAGGTGACCGTGGCCGTCTGAACCACCAAAGTCTCAGGAGTGGGGTGTGTGGATAGGTAGCTGGGGTCACCACTGGATGGGTGGTATTTCTTAGTCAACGACTTGTTGACCGCCGGAAGAGACTCTGGGGTGTTCCAAGCAGCAGCCACCCTTTAATGTAACGCCATGTAAAAAAGCAACACTGGGTCAATGGACGGACCATGATCTAAAATATTAGTCAGGTCATCCTGAACGAATTCAACTGGAGGGCCGGACCACCCCAGGTACTCGGTAACTCTCGACATCAACCTCCTATGGGAGGATTCAGCATGAGCCCCAGGCTCAAGCCAGCCAAACTCCATCTCAGGAGATGTATCCAAGCCACTAGCATCACATAAAGATTGCCTCAGATCTTCCAGCTGACTGTCCTCCAAAAAGACCATGTCAGAAGCTTCAGGAGTGTCACCAGGAGCACCAAAAGGCACCAACTGCACATCAGACCTCTCCTCATCCTCATATATATCCTGTAGAGAACGAAAGAACTCCCTCCTAGGTACAGGAGCAGACCTGGAGTCAATGGGGAGGCCTCGCAGTCTTAGAGCCTTTCTCAGAGGCTCCACAGCTCTAGGGACCTCCACCGGCAAATTCAGGCCTGTAGGCCCCGATAGCGTCTGTTAGGGAGAATTCTCATTTTATGGCTAATTTCCCTTACCTATAGAGTCCGAGAGCAGCTCTGCTGGATTTGAAGGGTTTATTTCTTTTTACCTGCTAAGAGTGAGACTCTTTTTCCCACTCTTAGGCATTTTTGCTATGTGTGTTCTAGGCTATTTTTGTGTTTAATGCCTATGGGATCTTTTCTCTCACCCATAGGAACCATCTTTATGCACATGTGTCCCACAGCACCCTCCGTGCCGTGACAAAGGGGTGTCGTAGCGACCCCCAAACATAGACTCCATACCCTGAGACTGAATACTGTCTCCAGGGCATGTAAAGTCTCCATTGACTTTACTAGTCGATTTTTATGAACTTAACCAGTACACCCCATCTTAACATGGAACTACTGGAAGGGGTTAATAGTTTTTCCCCTATGTTCATTTTCGAGAGGATACCTTAAAGTCCCCCTCTACAAAGTTTCTGGCTGGTGGTAGTGGTTACTACCTTTTATATTCGACCGCAAATATTTCTCTATGGGATTTTCCCATTGTTCGAGGCTACCACTTCTACTGACAGCCTCTAACATACCGCCGGTTTATTTTATTATTAACTTTAATCCGGTAGGTTTCATTTGCCAGAACTTTGATAAAACTTCTTTCTCGAGTCTTACTCCATTTTCCTAACCCAGGTCGGGGATCCTTTGTTCGTCCTTTTGGCGGGCTTCTGCCAAGAAGCCCTCCTTTCGGCTCCACTGAGTCTGGGGTGGGTCTGTTGTTTGGGAGGGGGAGTAGAACCCCCGGACAGAGTTGCAGCAGCAACTCGGGTCGCACTCTAACCTGATAGGCTGGAGGGTCTCCCGCCAAGAAGACCACTCCACTGTGTGAGTGACAGCTAGGCTGTATGAATGGGTCACTTTCTGCATAAAAGCAGGGTCCTGAGGACTGGAAGAGCAAGACGTTGCCACTGGAACTACGGAACCCAAGGGAAGAGAAGCCAGAGGCATCTTCAGCATCTACACCACCGGTGAAGCCCTGCCGGATCGTCTCACCACTTTTCTTCCACACTACGAGAGGAGATCTTCAGCGAAGGAGCCTCCTTCCCTTGAGCTGGTGGGGTCAACCAGTTCACCTATCGCACCCTCGGACCTGCATTGGTCGACTCGACAGTGCCCCGCACTTTAAGACCGGATAGCCAGGCAGCTATCGACCCGGACCGCGATTAAAGGAGCGTACCTTTTAAACTTTGTTTGGCAGCACCGCGGCTGGTTTCATCCCTGGGTAGTGCAGCAACCCGAACCTTCCTCCACGACAAGAGCCTCTCTTCCTCTGTTGGACCCCTCGACCTGCAGGAACTACCAGGAACAACCGCCACCGCAGGAGCCACTTCTCCACGTTTAAGGTACATTGTTCCGCCAGGCTGCCCTTTCTCCGTGGTAGCCCTAAAGGTGTTTTAAATCCTTTAACTACTTGTGGGGTCAGCCGCCCTCTCTCTTAACATTGTCTTTCGCCTTGCATCTACCTCTTCGAAAGTTTTCTACTAAAGACTTGACTGCAGCCACAAGAACATTTGTGCTCCTAAGCTCTTGGTCCTGTACCACTGACTCTGGCTCAGGCCTATTGACTCTGAAAACTAATCTAGTGAGAGCAGATCTAACAAATCAGCCAATGAGAAATGTGTTGATGCACCTAAATCTTCTAAACCCCTCTTCCTTCCTACTGTTTTAACTTGTGGAGTGCCATTTTGCTCAGTTTTCATTCACTTGTCTCTTGGTTAAAGTGTTACTGTGCATTACTTGTTCACAAAACTTCAGGGAAGTGTTGCTAGGGGGTGTCTGAAGATATTTCGGTTTAACCTGTACTTTCCCTCCCTTTCGTTGAATTGGTAGAGTGCCATTTGTAGTAGGTTTTCACTGTGCTGTTTTGCTCAGTTTTCACTATACCGCAAACTTGTCTACAATTGAATAGGGAGTTGTATATGCTTTTCTTTTGACTAAACTTAAATTACTTTATTAACTGTGATCTATGTGTTGACTTAGAAGTGTATAAAATAAATGTATATTCTCTTTTTAATACAAAACTTTGGTCAGTGTTTCCTTGCTCCATAGTACTGTACTACCTATTGTGTCAACCCTGAATACTGCTCATCTCCCTCTTGAGATAAGTCTGACTGCTCAGCCACAGCTACCAACTAAATCTTTGTGGTACAGACTGATACCAAAGGGGATTTATTGCTCTCACCTGTAGTCTTAATCTTCAGTAGTGCTCCCTAAGGGAACTGCCCTGGTTCTGCCTAACAGCGTCGAGGGCGCTGACGGCTTTGACATCAACGTCTTTGGCGTTGACAATGGCGCTAAGGGCTCCGAGGGCAAGGCCCCTACAGCCGCACTCGATGGGCACGGCACCTATGGTTTTGTCGGGGACGAAGACCGCGACCTGGATCTGGCACGTCTCTGGCGATCTACCGTGACCGAAAGGGACCTCGACGGTTCCCGATGTTGATCGCGCCGACTGCCCGAGACCGAAGGCACGAGAGCATCGGACCCAGACCGTTCCCTGCTGGCTTCAACCGAAGGCGCGGACGGGTCAGTGCCCTGAGATTGAAAAATCTCAGGAATTTTCTCCCTGAATGCCTCCCACTCCTCCGGTGTAGAGGATTTAGTGGGGCAAGCCACTTTCCTCACTGAGCCATCATCTGACGAGGACGGGGAAAGCGACCGTTGACGCCGCTTCCAGGGGTGCCTCTACGAGGACGAGTGGCAAGAACCACTCTGGGACTCCCCTGGACTCCCTCCAACGGGGAGAGTCACCCCCCTTGAGTCGTCGGTGGAAATACCAGTAGTTTTACTGGATTTAGACACCTGAAACTTCCCCTTACACTCCCGCAAGGCCTTGGCAGTCAACGACTGGCACTTTGAGCAGTCGTCCGTATCGTGGCTCTCGCCCAGATACCACAAGCAGATATGGTGCGGGTCCGTGATGGACATCTTGGATTTACAGTCCCTGCACTTTTTAAAGCCTGACCGCGGGGCATGAGTGGTAGAAGAAGACATTATCGAAGTAGATAACATGAGGCGTGCCGAGTTCTCGAAGCAAACACGTTTGCGGAAAAAACGGAACTGAGGCTACGGGCGCCGTGCGTCCTACTTATAACATCTGATGACATCACCCTCGACGAAGGCCTTCGAGGGACATCGACGCGATCCACGCAGGATGCCCTGTGCCGAAAGATTTCCAAAGCAGCACAGCTGTGGACATTACATGTCAAAGATGTGGAATATGTTGGAGGACACAATCCAATCAAATGGGGAGTTCTCACAACTCAGAGGGACATTTTGTATAGGTTTCATTGGGTTATCAACTTTTTCCACGCTATATTGAAAGTTCTTGCCCTACCTATTCCTACTGCTCACCAACCAGAGTTCCCACATGTGGAATCACTTGACAAACTTTCATAACGTTGAAGTTACGCCCAACATGCACTTTCAACTTTAAAGAAAACAATTTTGCAAGAAGAAATAACTTTTACATTGGTTTTCAACCACCACACTATGACAAGAACAAGACCAGAGAATCCCAGCAAAAGTCTTAGTAAAAAACATAAAAAACTCAAGAAGAAAAGCTCTGTACTATTCACTCCTGACGATGGTGGAAGGGAACTAAAGAGTGCAGCAATTTAGGCTACGGATTCATTTTAGAAGGTACTAAGGGAGATAGGGTTAGGGGGAGGGGCGGGGTAGACGAGTTCTATGGAGAGGGGAGGGCGAGGAGGAGGAGAAGGGGGGAGAAGGAGAGAGGAAGAGACTTGGAGTGAGAGCAAGCGCGTGTCTCAGAAGGCGTTCCTGGTGGTATGTTGAACCCAATCTATTGAGATGGTGGCACAACCAAGGCATTAATGAAATCTTAATAACCACTAATGTTGCTCCTCTGCATTTATCTATACACATCAAGGACAGGCACCCAGGCGTATACACAAACAGCAAGTTTCAGACTGTTGCCTTACACATCTCTATTTCTCCAGGTTTCATCCTGTTCCTTGAGATGCCGCCTCCTCTGCCTTGCAGATAAGGTGGACGTTGTGGAAGAAGTTCCAGATTCAGATTCTTCAGAACTGTGCCCTCCAGAGCCGCCATACCCATCAAAAATGTGCTGTTCCACTGCTGACCTGATAGTCCGCTCCAGGTATCTGAAAAACATAAAAGTGAAGTTTGAAATGTCTCCAAAACGCATCTCAGAAACAGGTGATGCAAGCACCTACTTAATCTCCAACTCACTGTACCTAGAAAAGAAGAGGCACACCCTCAACCTTCCCGCAATGACAAAATCCAGAAGTGATGTCAAAGGTTACAAGTAATCAAACCTCCTCCACCACAACCTCCTAGAAAAAAAAGGGTGGCTGTTATCAAGACCACACCTTCCTCCATAGCTACCTGCCAATTCCCCTAAATCATTACTGATATTGCCTTATACCACTTAGACCATTTTAAAATCTCTCTCTGGGTTCTGTGATGAGGTCATATTTGTGAGGCTATGGCACTTCGAGGAGGTTGCGGGGGCTGGAAGAACTTGGGAGTCCATGAAATCCACTTGCTTTGCAATGCTGGCCCGCAGGCAGTGTACGGGGAGTAGCCCTAGGGCTTCCATGCCACCCTTTGACTTGTTTGCAAAGTATTAAATAGCAACCTATAAACGTCACAATAGTCTCTAGCCCATGTCATAAAAGCAGAAGGAAGAACCTTATAGAAATTAGGTCACAGTCAGGGTATTCTGCAAGCCACATGGAAGCCTTCACAGGTGCCTGATGACAGCGTGGAACAGGACCGTGAGCGTATCTAGTCGGATGTTCCGCAAGACTGCCCCGCAACAAGACAAGGGAGTTTGCTTCACCTCTCAGAAGGATGGCAGTCACACAAAGGAGTTCCACAGCACCACACCAAAGTCAGACGGCCATCAACAAAAGGCCATCTGACTCCAAGATGGTTGACAACCATTACAGTATGCAAAGCTGTCATTCAGTTCACAAGTACAAACTGATGGGAGTTTTCTCAGGCCTCGTCCAATCACCACAACTGATGAATGCACAGCTACAACTTGTCTCCTGCTCACAAACCCAATTATGCTAAAAAAAACATAGTATAAAAGGGGGAAAAACAGAGGAGGGCGTGAATGTTAGGAGATGATTTGGAGAGCATGGAAGAGAGGTGAGCAGAAAGGAAGCTGAAAGAGGAGGAAAAGGTCAGAAAAGAGCAAGGGATGGAAAGAGGAATGGAGGTGAAACATCTAATGAAGAAAGAGGAAAGAAAGTGAAGGATAAGGATGCCAGGAGAGAGTAAGTAGAACATGTGAGAAGAGAAGCAGAAGAGGAGGAGGAAAAATTGATAGAGAAAGCAATGCGAGGTGGAGGAGAAATGTCAATTGAGAGGAGAATGACAGGGTATACCCAAGGGGGACGAATAGGAGGTATAAGAGAAACTGAACAGAAGAGGAAGGAGAGAAAGAGGAGGGAGAACACCTTGAGATTGAGCAAGAAGTAGAGGTGGAAGAACAACAAGAGAGAAAGGGAGGAGGCAGAAGTACAATACAGAAAAGTGCAAAGGAAAAATCTGAAAAGGAGTGAATGAGCAGTTGGGGTAGCCAAAAAAAGAGAGGGACAGAAAAGGAGGCAGGAAGAAAACTGACTGAGGAAGGAAAAGATCAGAAGGTGAACCAATACTCGGAGGAAGGAAAAAGGGAATCATTCTCTTCAACACCAGGGCAATGAAAGTGCTCCTAAATTGGTGGAGAGGGTCCAGGGCTGGTGTTAGGCAAAGCTAAGCTTTTTATTGGACGCTAGAGAAAGAGATTTCTATTGGCTTTATATCTTTCTTCATTGGTCAGGGGAGCTTAGACCCATATGTTGGTCCTTGTAGACTCTGCTACAAAAAACCACTCCATCGGTAGCGTAGGTGTCCGACAGTGGTCAGAAGACAGACTTTTTTTTATAAACACATTTTTATTGAGATTCCGATGAGCATAGTACAGGTATCATTTCATATAGTGGTCCACAAAAAAACATCATAACATCGGAATTTTAGGTTTGTAAGCATATAACTGTTATATATATCACAGCCGTTCATTCAACAGGTGAAGGTTGAGGAATAGGAAAAGGGGAAGAGGAGAAAAAAAAGAAAAAAAATGGAAAGGAAGTAACACATTGCCGACAGTCAAGGCTTCACAAGGTGTTTCAAAAGTTGAAAAAATATCTGCTCTTTGTCTGTCACATAGTCCAAGAACAGCCCCCAAATGCATGAGAACTTGGGTTTGGTTAATCTCACAGATGTTCCAGAAGTACATGGGCATACTCTCACTAAGGGAGTCTGTGTTGGAAGAGGGGTCTAAGGACTGAAGGGGTGTATAGGGCATGGGTGGAGAGTTGGTATAACGCCTTCTCCAGCAATGTTCTCCCTTGTCCCAAGAGGGGAGGTTCCTTCCCATGAGATCCTACTGCTGAGTACCAAACCCAGGGGGACTATCAGGTGGCTGCCTCACCACCCTGGCTTCATGGGAATGCGCTCCACCTTGGGGAGACGCAACAACACCTTGGGATTCGTAACAGGGTGCTCAGTCTAAATGTTCCTGAGGTAAGAGAAGTTTGTGCCAGGGGTCTGCACCCCTTTGCTTACCCCCCTTACAGCGAGGATAGCTCAGGGGCAAATTGTTTGTCTTGAAAGCAAGACACGCAGAACAACACAGGTTCTAATCCCGGTCCCGCGCTTAGCGACGGGTCTCGGGTATTAAGCATGTTATAAAAGATTAATTGATTAACTGGTGGTCCAGGGCTTCGACTGCGGCTCATGGGTACTTGTGGTTGAGACTGAGGACCATAACGAGGTCGTTCTTGCAGCCACGTAGGTGCATTTCCTCCCCCGCTACCTCTCTCCCTCTGTCCACTTGCCTGCTGCATCTGGCGTGTTATGGTCGGTTGGAACAGCGGGAGGGTTGCTCTCGCTTGGCTGGGACTTGTGTCTCTGGCTTCTGAGGGCAGACTCTGTGTGACGCTGGATGACTGTTTTTTTTTTCTAGGAACAATGTACCATACCTGGCCAACAGCCAGAACCAGCAGAGAACGAGCAAAGACCCTGGCGAGTTAAGTCAAAGTCATTAGGCCTCATTACGAGGTAGGAGGTAGCCATGGAGCTATAAGCTCCATGTCTGCCTCTAAAACCCTATCGACTCCGCCCTGGTGAATGGAGCAATTACCGGTCCATTCCAAGGTTGGCGGGACCGGTAATTCCCCATTCACCGGGGCCCTTCACCATTCCACATTGAGCCCCCATAGGGCTCAATGGGCATGGGGAAGGCGCTAATAACGGTACCGCAAATTGCAGTACCGTTATTAGCTCCAGAGTCCCTTTGTGGGTCCCGTCCTTAACGCCTGGAAAAACCAGGCATTAAGGGAGGACCCGCAAAGGGAACTCGTAGTAGGGCGGTAAGGGATTACCGGCACCGGTGCCCTTACCGGTGCCGGTAATCCCTTACCGCCCGCCTCATAATGTGGCCCATTTTGTTTAAGAGGCATGGTGTGCGACAATGGTGTACTGACCATAATCAAACCGGCACAAGGAAGGGGGGAAAGGAGCAAACTGCTGCAACTCTGATAGTGTGCAGTAGATCGGTTCATTGATGGCATGGATCGGGTATCAATAGGTGAAGATGGAGAACAGCGATGGCTTTTCAGGCTAACAGAACAATTCAGGTCGCAAATTTAGTTGTAACATTTTGCATGGTTGTTAGTGTCTCCACTACTTTCATATATTTTAATTTACTCACGGTAGTGACTAACGTACGCTTAGTCCTTAGTCCCCTTTCCTCCATACTGATTGGGCGTCCCTTCCAAGGGACGGGGAGACGGAACCTTTTTCACTAGAAAAAGCCTTCTTCCCCTTTAAATTTAGAGGCACGCAGGGGTTCGGCCCTGGGAGCATGCGCTGCCCTGACGCTGCCCTCTGGCACCACACTTCAGTCCCCATAGACGCGTTGACAATAGATTAACATTGCCTAATTACACCAGTTTTATTAGGGGGGAGGATGGTGGGATGTATGGAGGAAAGGGGACTAACGTCTAAGTTAGTTCCTACGGTGAGTAACTTATAATTACTGTTACTTCCTGTCCCCTTTCCTCCATACTGCATGGGCCATTACAGCTCCTGGGTGGAGAGGAGACCCTCCTTAAGCCAACAGGTTTCTAAGAACCGCATGTCCGAAAGCCGCGTCTGATCTAGAGCTGGCATCCAAACAGTAGTGCTTGCAGAAAGCCAAAGGGGTGGCCCATGCGGCCGCCGTGCTTATGACTTGCCAGGGGACATGCTGCTAAAATGCGATGGCCGTTGCCTTGGCTCTGACTGCGTGGCCATGCATGTTGGCTGGCAGTGGCTTATGCTGTCCCTCGTAAGCTTCTTTGACGGCCGAGACAATCCAACGGGCTATGGAGGCCAGATATCCCGGTCTTGCTCCGCCGAAGGTGACAAAAAGTGCGTCCGACTTGCGGAAGCCCTTGGTCCTGTCTAAATAGAATTTCAGTGCACGCCTGACATCCAGGCAGTGCAGAACTCTCTGTGCCTCGTCTTTGGGCTAAGCAAAAAACGTAGGCAGCACCATTTCTTTGTTCAGATGGAACACGGAAGGCACCTTAGGTAGGAATGCTGGGTGTGTCCACAGGACTACTTTATCCCTATGAAACATAGTATAGGGCTCTGAGGCGACCAGAGCCTGGATTTCGCTTATCCTGCGAGCTGAGGTGAGGGCGACTAGTAAGGCCGTCTTAATGGTGACCAGCCTGATGTCTGCGGACGCATTTGGCTCAAATGGCTTGCGGGCCAGGACACACAACACTATATTGAGGTCCCACAAAGGGTGTGGCCTCTTGATGGGCGAGTAGAGTCTGGCGAGTCACGTTAGATGCTTCTTGACAATCGGGTTGGAAGAGGAGAAGACCTCTTCCTCCGAGTTTCTGTAGGCCCCAATAGCAGCCAAGTAAGTGCGGCAAGTGTCTACCTGCACCCCCAAGTGGGTGGGGTGTGCCGAGAAGGAGAGCACGTCGTCCAATGTACATGCAAGGGGGTTGATATCCTTAGAGTCTGCCCAGTGGCAGAACCTGGTCCACTTGCTCTTATAGTGGGCCGTGGTAGCTTTGCTCAAGCGTGACCTGCTCAGGAACCACACTGTGAGGGCTAGTTTCTGTGGCGTGGGGTGAATGACCCTGCCCCCCTGCTGCGCCAGAAGATGTGCTGGGCCCGTAGGAAGGCGAATGGGAGGTCTCTTCGAGAGGCTGAGCAGCTGCGAGAACCATGGCCTGGCTGGCCACCATGGAGCTATCAGAATGACGCTAAGTTGGCGCGACTCCTTGATCTTGCATATCACTCGGTGTATCAGCGGCGTGGGCAGGAAGGTGGATGCTGTCATGCTGTTCCACTGAATCTGAAATGCGCCGACCAGGCAGCCGGGGCCCTGCCCCTGCCAGGAGGCAAACTGCTGACACTTCCTGTTGTCCCAGGAGGCAAAGAGGTCCTCCTGGGGGTGTCCCCATCTGCTGAAGATCTCCTGCAGTACGAGGTTGTTTGGGAGCGGACAATTATGAGTGGCAGCTAGTTTGCTGAGCCTGTCCGCCTCCAGGTTGGATTCCCCCGGAAGGTGGACGGCCATGAGGTAGATGTTGTTCTCCAGGGCCCATTCCCACATGCTGACTGCGAGTCTGCACAGTGGAGGGGACCTGGTACCTCCCTGCTTATTGAAATAGAACATGCTGGTCGAGTTGTCTGTCTGAATGAGGACGACCTTGCCCTCGATAAATGGAAGGAAGGCTCTGAGCATACTCCTGCTCCTGCCGGGTCCAGGTGCCATGCACGCAGTGGTTGTCCAGGCTGCCCCCCCATCCCTTTAGAGAGGAGTCCGTAGTGATGGTGACCTGTGGGGCAGGTTGCCGGAAGGGCTTGCCTGTCCGCAGGTTGCAGTCCCTGGGCCACCATGTGAGGTCTGGGTGAAGAGTAGGAGGAACGATGATCATCTCTGCCTGAGAGCCCCGTTCCTGGTTCCATGATGCCGCCAAGTGTAGCTGTTTCCTCCTCATCCTGAGTCTCGTGTGGGGGACGGCCAATAGGACCGCTGCAATGAGACCCAGTAGGTGTTGGAACCACCAGGCCGATGTCACTTCTCTGTTGAGGAAGTGCGCAGTGGCCCTCCTGATGGCCGCGATCTTGTCCTCCAAAGGAAAAACTCTCTCAGAGCCTGTGTCCCAGATGAGCCCCAAGAAGGTCAGAGTCTGCGTAGGCTGCAGCTGCGACTTCTTGAGATTGAGCGAAAAACACAGATCGTGAAGTGTGTTCATGAGGGCGTGAGAGGTGTGGTGCACTGCTTCCGGAGGAAAAGCCCTGACGAGCCAGTCGTTGAGATACGGATAGATGTGGTGGCCCTGCGACCTGAGGAGTGCCGCCACTGTATTCCTCAGCCTGGTAAAGACCCTGGGGGCCGATTTGAGGCCAAAGGGAAGCACCTTGTAATTGGAAATGGCAGCCCATGATTCTGAATCGAAACGATGAGGCTGCCAGATCAGGACGTGTAAGTACACGTCCTTCAGATCCAGGGAGCACATCTAGTCTCCCCTGCATAATGTCTCAACTATTAAATCTGGCGTAACCATCTTCAATTTTTGTAGAGGTAGGGAGAGGTCGAGGATTGGAAGGTCCAGCACAATTCTGAGGCCTGCCTGGTTATTTTTCTGAATGGCGAAAATCCTGGAGTAGAAGCAACCGGATCTCCGCCAAAAGAGTTGCTGTCCCAACCTGTGGGAGTGGAGGGGAGGAGGCTGGGATGGGTATGCGGTACTCCGTGGATAGTACCGAGAGCATCAGGGCTCCGCAAAATTCTGGTGCCAGAACTGTGCATGGAGAGCAAGCCTTCCCCCCCCACTGGATACACGTGGACCTGCAGGGGCGTGTCATGCCTTCTTTCCAGCTGAGGGTGTTGCGGAGGAGGGGGACTGGAAAAAGCCCTTACTCAACCCCTTTTTGTTGTTTGTGCCGATGTTGGGTCGGCGAACGATCAGGCTGGCTGGACCTCTGCTCTTGGAAGCCACGGAACCCTCAGTATGTACGTCCCTTGTCCGAGCGTTGCTTTGACTGGTTGTACGTTTTGGGCGTGGTCTTTGTAAGGATGGATAAAGACTTGGCCGTTTGTGAGCTGTTCTTTTTGTCCAGCTCCTTGTCCGTGGTGGAGTGGAAAAGGTCATCCCCTTCGAACAGAAGGTATATTATGCATTCCTGGACATCCAGGTTAAATTTAGCAGCACAGAGCCAGGCTGTTCTTCTCATGTCCGTGGCAATGCAGATGGCCCGACCATAGGTGTAAATGTGGGCCACAGTGGACTTCATGGTGTCTTGTGCTACCATCTTGGCATCTGCCAGTCCCGCCTTGAATCCTGATTGGCTCTGCGCCAGAAGCTCTGGAAGGAAATCAGCAATTTGCTGCCAAACCTTCGGGTTAATGGCTTCCAGCATGGCAACCACGTTGGCTTGATGAAGATGCAGGGACGCGTTGGAATACAGCTTCTTCCCGTCCGCCTCCAAGATATTCTCCTCCTTGCCTAGCAGCGTCGCGGAGGAAGAGGCCGAGGACGACTGAGGCTTAGAGTATAATGATGCTGCAGCGATCACAGTAGAGTGCTGCTGAGGGTAGGTCGATAGCAAGAGTATATCCCCCTCCATCTGCCTGTACATGGAGTCCAGGAGACGATTGACCGGCTGGACCGAGTGGGGCTTGACCCAGCCCTTTTTGGCTACGGCGACTACGTCCTTCTGCATCAGGATCACTGTTCTCGCTGCGGGACGTAGCTTGAGGACTTCAGCGAGGACCCCCTCTGATGGTTGCTCGACCTCGGGTCGAGGAAGGCCCAAGTACTTTGCCAACCCTGCCGAAGGCTGGGGTGTGGAGACCAGAGGATGCAGCGGAGGCTGGTACGGAACCGCCTGCACTATCGGTTGGGGGGCCGGAGCGGGTGGCGGAGGCTGAACAGGGGCTAAGGGTGCCTATACTGGGGCCTGCGGCGCCGGAGCCATTGGCGGGAGCACGTCCCTGAGGATGACCCCCATCCAAGGAGATTTCATCAGCCCGAGGAACCTTTAAAAAAATCTGTCCTCACAGGCCGGTGGGGTGGTAGGCGATATTGACGGGGTAACGGGCGGCTGCTGGAGCTGTTGCGTATCCTACCCATACAGATGCAGCGGAAACCTGCTCTGCGCAAATGAAGAGTAGGCTGTTGGCCACATACCTGGTTGACACCAGTCCCATCTTGACACACGTTCCTCCACCTGCTCCCTGCCTTGGTGCGGTATCAGGCGGATTTCAGAAGAGTCTGGCGCGGCGGCGGCCATTTTGACGAGCTGCCTTCCACATGCCTGCACCGTGTTGCTTGGCTCACTGGGCCCAGCCCTGTCCAGGACTCTTGAGTGTGGATCATGAGGCCTACCCTGTTCCTCAGGCCGAGACCTGGTAGGCGTTTCGCCCTTGGCGGATCTGCCGGTAGAACTGTGTATAGGGGTTCTCTCTGACATGTTGCCGGTACTAGAGCATGGTCCATCGGGTAAAGACCCGGTAAAAGAACCATCCGGTCCTTCAGCACTGTCACCGGGAGTATCAACTGACCCCTCGGCCTGCCAGCCGGTAGCTGATTTAGCCTCGATACTCATGCTGGTATGAGAACCTGAGCGGTTCCTCCCGCGCAGGCGAGTCCCTGGAAAGGAGTCTCCCTTGCGGGGTGCGCTGGAAAAGAGTGCCCTATCTTGGGCCTGCATCGATGATTGACGAAGTCATTCAGGTCCTCTGGAGGCGATCTGTGGAAGAGCTCCCTCCACTTAGCTAGCCTGTTCTTCAGAGACCTCGTGGAAAGTGCGTTGCACGCGGTACAATCTTGCCAACCGTGGTCTGGGCCAAGGCAACGTAGGCAGAGGGCGTGGGGGTCTGAAGTTGCAAAGAGTTTGTTACAGTATGGACAGCTGCTGAACCCTGTAGAAGTCAACATGCACCGGGGAGGAGCATGACGCCTGAAGACCGAGAACTTTTGATAAAAAGACAGAAGAGAAGAAGTATCCACGCAAGGAATTACATGGCCAAAGCAAAACCCAGGAGAGCTTGTGAATTCGGCCCGTTCCCGTCGATGCGGAAAAGGGGACTGAGGTGTGGCCCCGGAGGGCAGAGTCAGGACAGCGCATGCTCCCAGGGCCGCACCCCTGCGCGCCTCTAAAATTAAAGTGGAGGAAGGTTTTTTCTGGTGAAAAAGGTTCAGTCTCCCATCCCTTGGCAGGGACGCACATGCAATATGGAGGAAAGGGGGTAGGACGTAAGAGTACATAAGTACAAGCCTTGTTAAAACTCTGACTGTTAACAAGAGTACTGGTAAACAACAATCAACCTCTTGATAATGGTCAATGCAATGGTTCCTTGTGAGTAGGGACTCTGGGGATTTTAACCACACTGTGCTCACTGGGTTAGGAGAAGGGATCATCATGTTTTCGCTTCCTTCTGATTGGTATAATTCTGGTGTCGACACAGACCAGGCAGAGTAGTGCCGTCACCTCAGGTCTTAGATAAATGCAAAGACTTGCAGAGTTTCCACATCATTAATCTTTAGCTTGGCATCTTCTTCTGTGCTTCAAGACTCCTCCTCATGTTTGAAAAGGTAAGGATTTACATCCTCATCTTAAGTAGCAACTTTGGTGGCAGAATAGAACCGCTCTCCTGAACATCCATGAAAACCTGCTCTCCAACCTTGATTCCAACTTTCCCTCTGTCCTCATCCTACTGGATCTCTCTGCTGCCTTTGACACGGTCAACCATGCCATCCTGCTCAACCGTCTCCGTGATAATCTGGGTATCACTGATCAGGCTCTGGCCTAGCTGACTTCTTTCCTCTCTGACCGACCCTCCCAGGTCCAACTTGGGTCCTTCCTCTCCTTTATCTCTCTCTCTCCAACTGTGGTGTTTCCCAGGGGCCTAACCTTTCACCCAGGTTGTTTAACCAATGCCTGTCACCTCTCGCCCTCTTCATTGCTGCTCTCTGCTCCAATTTACAGTGCTATGCAGATGACACCCACCTCGCCTTCAGGCTCCCCTCCGCCTCCTCTTCTTCTCTGATTCCCGACTGTCTGTCTGCAATCCAGGACTGGTGCGCCGTTAATGATCTCTGCCTGAATGCCAGTAAGACAGAGATCCTCCTCATCGGCACACCTGCACCCCCCCATTCCCACCACTCTCTGTCCGGCCTCCTTTGGCCCTCTTCCTGCTCCCACCTGTGAGGCTAAGAACCTCTGGGTTATCTTCAACTCCACACTCTCCTTCTTCCCTCCCATTTCCGATGTCTCTAAGTAGTGAAACTCCCAACTGCACCTACTCAGAGGTATTCTACCTTTCCTCTCCTTCCCCCAGAAGCTCACTGTCTCCATAACTTTGGTTCTCTCTAGGCTTAACTACAGTAACAGACTCTTTTTAAATCTACCCTCCTCTACTCTCCGTCCTCTGCAACTCATCCAGAACACGACTGCGAGACTTGTCCTTGGCCTCAAGCCCAGGGATTGTATCTCTCCAGCAATGAAATCTCTCCATTGGTTCCCAGTGGCTGCAAAGAACAAATTCAAGACCCTTTGCATTGTCCACAAGGCCTTCTGAGGCCTGTGACCAAAATACCTCTAGCTTTCTCTACAGAGATATTTTCCTTCTCGAGCTCTTGGCTCTTCAACCTCCAACTCCCTGAGGGTCAGTCGCTTTTCTAAGCAACGAGTTGCGGGCAGATCTCTCTCTATAGGCAACGCCTCCCTCTGTAACAGCCTCACTGAAACTTGAGCAGAAGCATCTGCGGTTCCGGAAGGAGCTGAAGACTTTCCTCTTTGCTTCTGCCTTCTATCTTCCACTTCCCTGCTGATCTCATGTCTGATAATGCACTGGTTACCTGGCTACCTTCTGAACCACGGACCCAGGTCCCTGCCCTCCCAGTTCCACACTTGCACTGCCTCCTGGAAACCCTACACTTGGGGCTGTATCTATAGCCCTACAGTCCCCCCCTACTTGCACTTATCTAACACTTGTGTCTGCACTTAACCCCTGCACTGACACCTGTCGGCTGCACTCTTTTTTTTCTATGTCTTGAGCCTATGTCTTGCACTTCTCCACCTCCACCCCCCCTTCCCCTGGCACTTTCCCCCATCCCTCTCCCCCGCATTTGTGCTATCTCAATTTCATTGTCTTGACCTCCCTTGTTCCCCGCCCTTGCCGCGTCGCCCATTGAAACACTTGTGTATTGGCGCACTATAAATAAAATATATATTACTGAAGAGCTGCCAATAACTAATGTAGCCCACAAATCCAGCTATATGAGCAGACTTGCACAGGAAGTAGGGGTCTGTTGCACACTAACCCTTGAAAGCTTATGGGCAGCTTTGGGATCTATGTTACTAATGAAGTCTTAGATGAGTACTCATCTGGAAAAAAGACAGTAAAAAATAGTAAGCCAGTTAAGAAAAAGTGAAAAACAAATAAGGCTTTTACAAAAAAGGCAAATAATGGAACTTTCAATCTCCCATTATGAACTCTGCATTTCTAATGTTTCTAATGTACAATGTGGAATGGAGTGTGGTGAACATCTCTTTGTGACCCACACATAACAGACATACTGAAATAACAAAAATCACCAGTTGCACTTACTCTTCACCGGCAGCTGTGACATTGGTGGCTTGAGATGTGTGGGTGCTGGGGAAAAGCAGATACAAATAAAGAATGTTAGCTGAGACCATAGTGGGATGACAGAACCCACATGCCAAAGATGAATAGAAGAGTGAGAGCATTTTTACATCTCACAATCTTTTTCTGGTGAAGGGGAAATCAACAGTATAATGCGCCTAAAATCTTGGTTTAATAAGGACACAATCATCTCTCCAGAAAAGGCGAGCATCCACTTGGTTTTTTAACACTAATCTTTTAGATACAGACACAAACATTGTATCGCTGCGACTTTGTGATCGAAATCGTCATTTGTTATCATAAAAACACCATAACAATATAGCAATGCAGCTAGACCATAAAGAAGCCAAATATGCACATGGACCTGCGCAATATAGATGATAATCTAATACTACCTAAAGACCAGCCTCTTTAAGCATTATAACATTGCCCATAAATGTATTATTTGGAATACCTGTGGAGCCTCAGCCAGAACAAGATACCCTTCTGGGTGATTAGTCACACTTTATAAATCTAAATAAAATCAAGGTCACATGCACAAACATTGAGCCACAAGCCCACAACAAGACATGTATCCAGCATAGAAGTATGGTGTGGCTTTGGTATCACTCGGTTATGAGAGAGGAATAGAAGCAGGGTGAGTAGCACTATCGGAACATGGAAGGGCAAAGGTGAGTAAGGATAGGGGATAACACCATCAGGCTCCAGTTTGAGCAACACTTTCGCTTCTAGCCAGATACAGACAGTGTTGGCCATCACATTATGCCCCACTTTAAATTACATCTCATCGCCAGTCGGATATTACATGAAGATTTTACCAAGTCTCAGAAACCTCTCATATGGCTTTGAATCTCTGACCCAGTCTGCAATCCCTAAATATTTGCTAATTCTCTTGGATAATCCATGAATCACTATCAAAACTCTGAGATGGAACATGTACTGATTCGTCCTACTGTGACAGGGTCAGATTCCTGACCCTGCCAAGGAGGAATGGGGACCCCTCTCAACCTGGTGCCTGAATCCTACCACTGTGTTTGCCAGAGCCAGTCCTGCCTCAACATCGGGGGGAGGGAATTTGAAGGGCCTCATTGTCTGTCCATTCTACCTGTGCCTGTGTTGCAATTGTCAAGTAACACTTCCAAACCTAGCGTTTAAAATGCTGGCCAGTGTTCTCTATATTCTTGTGTACGACTCACACACAAAGAAATCCATTTGGTAGAGAGTTTAAAAACAACCCGAGCGAGGCAAGGGCAAACAGACAGTCTGAGGAACATTGCTTACAAAAGGCTGGCAGTCAGGAAATCCATCTCGCACTGAACAGTAGGTCCAAAATTGTCTTTCCGCATTTAAAATGAGGGTAGGGCTTAAAGGATGCTTTATGTTCTCCAACCTCTGTAACTCACCCCAGGAGAAAAGAAAAAGCACCAATTGGCATTGGGAACCAGGTAAGCAGAACGGGCAATAGGAAGGGTAGGAGGAGAAGGAACAAGTTACTTACCTGTAACTGTTGTTCTCCAGCATGGGTCTGGCATGGATTCACATGCTCATGAATATTCCCTGTCGTCAAGCTGGGAATCCTCGGTAAAGAAAAAATCAGTATCAGTTTCGTTTCTGATCTGTCTTTCGTAGTAGTAACCAATCACTGATCTCTGCGTCATACTGACCACAGCCAATGACTGCCCTCTAGCTAAGCCCCGCCTCTGGCAGCCATCTTCAGATTTGGTAGCACGTGAAGTGGCAGTATGACCAAGTGAAGAGCCGCAGAGGGGTAGGCGGGAGGGTTCGCATGTGAATCCATGCCAGACCCATGCTGGAGAACAACAGTTACAGGTAAGTAACTTGTTCCTTCTCCAGCATGGGGTCTGGCATGGATTCACATGCTCATGAATAAAGAATACATAGCAGTACACACATGCACAACCACGGGAGGTGGCAAAGGCTCAACATTAAGCATTACATCAAACTCAACATTAAGCAATTCTTACCTCCTCACCAGGCTCACCTTAGGCGAACAGATTGCGCAGCACTGCTTGGCCGACCCTGGACTCCTCCCTGGAATCCCGATCGACGCAGTAGAATTTCGTGAAGGTGTGCGTCGACCTCCACGTAGCAGCCCTGCAGATGTCCAGCAAGGGCACACCAGATAGGAACGCCGTGGTAGCTGCGATCGCTCTGGTGGAATGGGCTCTCGGAAGGCCAGGCAGCGGTCGGTTTGCCAACCGATGACAGTACATGATACAGCCGGAGAGCCATCTGGAAATGGAGGCCTTTGAGAGAGCCTTCCCCTGATTGACAGGTCCAAAGTTCACAAAAAGTTGTGACGTCTTCCGAAAACACTTTGTGCGGTCCACGTAAAACTTCAGCGCTCTAGCCACATCCAGCGAGTGCAAAGTCCTTTCGGCCGGCGACGAAGGCGACGGGAAGAAAACAGGCAACACCAAGGGTTCGTTGAGGTGGAAGTCCGACGGCACCTTGGGCATGAAGGAGGGGTGCGTCCTGAGCACTACCCTCGTGTCGTGAAAAGTCAAGTACGGGGGCTTGCAGGAAAGGGCCTGGATCTCTCCCACTCTTCGTGCGGAGGTGATGGCCACCAGAAACGCTGTTTTCCAGGACAAGAACTTCAACGGAGCAGAGTGCAGAGGCTCGAACGGAGATCCCATGAGCTTGGTCAGCACCAGGTTGAGCTCCCACGCCGGGGCCGGAGCCTTCACCGGCGGGAACGATCTGAACAGTCCCTTCATGAATTCTTTCACCAGACGATGAGACCACAAAGACGTCCGCCCCGTGGTTCTGGTGTATCGGGAGATCGCAGCAAGATGAATCTTGATGGACGCGTGCGCCAGTCCAGCCTTGGCCAGCATCAGAAGGTACGGCAGTACCTGGGGAGCCGTAATCCGTAGACGGTTAATCTTCTGTGCGTGGCACCAGACACAGAACCTCTTCCATTTGTGTCCATAGCATTTAAGAGTGGAGGACGCCCTGGCCTTTGCAAGAACCTCTCTGCAGTCGGCCGGTATGTCGTATCCTCCAAACTCTAACGCTGCAGGAGCCAGGCCTGCAAGTTCAGCGACTTCGGGTCGTGATGGAGGATGGCACCTCCTTCCCTGGAGAGAAGATCCGCGTCCACTGGCAGCTTGATTGACGGGGACGCTGACAAGTCCAGAAGGTCCGGGAACCATATCTGCCTCGGCCACGCAGGTGCGACGAGGATCATCCTGCACCATGACCTCTTGAGCTGGTTGATGAGCCGGATCAGCAATGGCAATGGAGGGAACGCGTATAGAAACAGGCCCTCCCAGGGGAACGAGAAAGCATCGCCCATGCTCCCCGGCTGGGGAAACCTGCTGGCGAACCTCCGGCACTTGGAGTTCGTCGCCGTCGCGAACAGACCGATCTGGGGTGTGCCCCACCGTCGGAAGAGGCGGTCCACTAGATCCTGCCGTAGCTCCCACTCGTGGCACGAGCGCAGCTCTCTGCTGAGCGAGTCGGCGATGGTGTTTTTTATCCCTGCCAGATGAAACGGCACCAGAAACATCCCTTGGGCGACGGCCCAATGCCACAGATCCTGCGCCTCCTTGGACAGGGCTGGGGATCTGGTACCGCCCTGCTTCCTGATGTAGAACATGGTGGTGGTGGTGTCGGTGAAGATCCTCACCACCTTGCCCTTGAGGGACAGAAGAAAGGACCTGAGGGCCCAAAACACTGCACGGAGCTCCAGGACGTTGATATGGAGGGACTTCTCCGTCGGAAGCCAAAGGCCTCTCGCGTGCAGATTTTCGGTGTGCGCTCCCCACCCTTCCAGGGAGGCATCCGTGGTTACTGTCTCCTGGTGGCTGGGGGTCTGGAAGTCCATGCCCGCCGTCAGATGCGCGTGGGTGCCCCACCACCGGATCGCTCGTCGGAAACTCTCGTCGAGTGTGATCCTCTCCTCGAAGCTGCCCGTCGTCTGGATCCAGCGCGCGTCCAGGAACTCCTGCAACGGGCGCATCCGGAGCCTGCACAGGCAGATGAGATAAATGCAAGAAGACATCATTCCGAGGAGGGACTTGATGGACCTCAGCCTGGCCGCGTCCGCGACCAGCATCCGCTGCACCTTGCCCAAGATGGCCCTCGTCCTTTCCTCCGACGTAGAGGCCAGAAGCGACACTGTGTCCAGCTTCGCTCCCAGAAACAGTGCGTCTTGAGCGGGCACCAGGTGGGACTTGGCGTAGTTTATGGAGAATCCCAGGTTCGTGAGCAGTTGGACGGTCCTTGCCGTGTGCTCCACGGCGAGCTCCTTCGTCTTTGCTCGGATGAGCCAGTTGTCCAGGTAGGGGTAGACGTGGATCCCCTCTCGGCACAGCTGCGCCGCCACCGGTGCGAGGCACTTGGTGAACACCCTGGGTGCCGACCTCAATCCGAAGGGGAGGGCTCTGAACTGGTAGTGACGCCCTTGGACCACGAACCTGAGAAACTTTCGGTGTCCCTTTAGGATGGGAATATGGAAGTAGGCATCCTCCAAATCCAACGACGACAGGAAATCGCCCTCCTCCAGTTGACCCAGGACGTGTTGGAGGGTGACCATCCGGAACTTCTGTGCCTTGATGAATTTATTCAGTCGTCGTAGGTCCAGGATGGGACGCCATCCTCCCGTCTTCTTCTTCACGAGGAAGTATCTTGAGTAAACTCTGGAGCCCCGAAGCCTCTTTGGGACGAGCTTGATGGCGCCCTTCTTGAGCATCGCCTTTACCTCCAAGAGAAGTTGAGGGACGTGATGTTCTTTCCTGGCCACAGGGGGGACGCGCGGGCACTAGGGGTGTAACGGTACACCGGTATACCGGTATAATTACCGTGACCCTCCTCATTTAATCACAATAACCTTGACCTTCTACATACCGGTTTACCGTGTGTGTTCAGCATCAAAGCAGTTTTGTTTTCAGTGGCTTCCCCTTACACAGATGAACACGTGGGCGACAGGCAAGGCAGCAAAGCAGATTTGTTCAGGGCTGCACACACAGACAGTGAAGTTCGGACCACTTTACTATTTTGTTTAAATTGCATGCAGCTGCCTGTCACTTTCAAGTAAGCTAACACTCCCACTGAGCACAACAGATAAGCTGATGTCAACGAGGCGAAGCTGCATTCTGCACGAGGCTCCAGTGAAAAATGGAATTGGAATCTTGTGCCACAGCTGTATTGCTTGGGCCCTTTAGTAATACATTTTTTTTATTTTCCACACAAAAATAAACACTTTCTGCATGACAAAAAGCCTCTCATGTGCAATGCGAGAAGGGCTGTTGTCCATGTTCAGAGCCTGTGTGTGTAAAGAAAGCTTTGTATTTTTTTCCATTTTGTTTTGCTTTCGTTACTTATTGAAACACAAAGTTATTTGAGAGAGACAGGCAAATCGGCAGGCCCGTTGCACAGCAACCACCCTGCCAGCAGGATCATAAAGCTATAAATTTGGTCCAGGCCCTTTGAACACTCCACAGAAGAACACATTAACCCCTGTCCTGCAGCACACTTTGCACAAGCTGAGTGGTGGTCTGGGGCCAAGCTGCTTTGTTTGGGCAAATGCCATTTCAGTGAGCCACTGTCTCCAAGGTTTGGAGTGTGGACACTGCAGAGTAAAGTGCTAAATATAGTTTAGGAGAGGCCTGTGGTCAACAAACTTAAGGATAGTCTTTGCTTCTGCTCACCCAACTATGCGGAGGGCCCAGACCTGCATGCTATCAGTTTACACCCATCAGAAAAGTCCAATCGTACTGAAAAAGGCTGCTTTATACGCGAACATGAGCTATGTTGTTTGTTCCTTTTACATGGCAACCGTCTGCATTTTGAAAACATTTCTGAAGTGCCGTTAAGCCTATAGGCTACTTTCGTGGCATGCAGACTGTTCCAAAAAGAGAAGTATGCAATTGCACAAGGTCCCGAACCATTTTAGTAAATAGAATATGTCCCATGTCCTGGTTTTCACAGGGGCTTGGCGGTGACTGAGCATGAACCAAATATTTAAAATGTTTGCACGTGTTCATGGTTTCTTTGGCCCCACTTTTGGGATACGGAGTGATACGGAGTGATTGCCAGGAAATATCCATTAACCAGCTGTTTTGTTAAGGGTACCTCTAGATCTGGTTGAAGATGCATGCTTACCCATTTCAAAATGTTATTTGGGGAGCCCCATTCCCTAAAGCAGGAGAAAGCAGCCTGCATATGTTAACAAACACAGTGTTAGTTTATGATTTTCAAATTCAAAGGGGCAGTGAGAAAATGTTAACTATGTTTTATGGGTACAAACAGTTTCTGGTGGGGCAGTTTTGTATCCCAGGAGGACATCCCTGATGACAAAAACAATACATTGTAAGGAATGAGAAGGAACTAGTTAATTCAGTGCAACATAAGGATTATGGATTATATAAATGACATTTTAGATTGTAACAGATTATAATGGAGAACGTGTTTTCTAATGCATACTACAATGTGTGAAGTCCCTGCTTTTATCATTGAATTTGAATAATCTCCAAATATATCACTGCCGCACCACACCCACTAGCTGAAAGCAGGGTGAAAATGGTCTGTGATTATTGATCACCTTTTGGAGCAATTTATCTTTGTCCATCAAATATACATTTGAAGTGACACCCATGCTGGAAGAAAGGATGTTAACCGGCCCCCGATCGGCGTTGCATGGGAGGGGACGCGAATCTTCACGTCACTTGGTGGTGTTGGTGGCTTGGGAGCCTCTGGGGGTGGAACCCCAGCCTCTCCCTTTGCCATGGCGTTGACCCCCGATTGTGCTGGCCACTATTACCCTGGTAGTTGCTGGCAGAATACTGTTGTTGTTGGTTTTGTTGCTGGCGTTGTCTACGAAAAAAGCGCTTATTACCAAATCCCCGCCTGTTAAATTGACTTCCCCAGTTTCAATGTCGAAATGTGCTGCTGCTTTCTTCAGCTGTGCATTGAAGGTAGGTTGATCATCGACAGGCGAAGGGTTCCTGACTGGTGTAGTTTCAGTAGAACTGATGACTGTACTGCTACTGCCTGTGTCTGTTGACCTAGCCGGTGACTGCCAGGGATTGGTATGGATTTATGGACGGTATAATAACCTTCTTGCCAAGCCGGGGACTGCCAGGGATTTGGGTCACCCTCGCCTATGTCAGCCTGTGCCTTAATTTTGTGGTGTGTAGATTATCAAGGGGCATTAACTGCAGAACAAAGAAAAGCATCCTAGTTGTGGAGCTGAAACCCTAAATGACCCCTTAAACAATGCTATTGGCTTAACAGGGCCCACAAAGGCTTTAGGGTCTACTTCAATAGAAAGGGTTGAAGTTCATGCCTACCTATACCCTCATCCAGACATTTGTCCAGCGTGGGAACAGGGCTTCTTTACCCTGGTGATATGCGCAGTCAGTTTTTGCTATGCACTCAGTGCAGCCAAAGTGCATTCAGTAAATGAAGAAGGGAGTTTGGTTTTCCCAATTAGCAATTGCCCACTTTTGTCACTTCTACTAGAACATTTATATACAAAAGATAACTTTTTGTGGGGCAAGTCTGTTAAGAAAAGTCAAAAATGGTCACAAAGTATTAATTAAGGTTACTTTAACATGTGTGCTATACCGCGATAACCGTGGTATACCGTTACTTGGCAAGAAGGTTATCATACCGTCCATAAATCCATACCGTGACACCCCTAGCGGGCACCTCTTTAGAAACTTGAGCGCGTGACCCTGAGCTAGGGCGTCAAGCACCCAACGGTCGGTGGAGATGGACTCCCACACGCTGACGAAGCTCACCAGCCGGCCTCCCACCGGGGTGCTTCGGTGGGGGCCCGACCCCACAGCCGGTTCAGTCCTACTTCGACGAGGCTTTGCCGCCTTGCCCTCCTTGGCGACGACGGCGGGGTCCGCCTGACTTGCCTCGTCCCCTGTAAGCTTCCTGTGACGACGAACGGGCCGCTTGACGGTAGGTGGAAAATCCGCCGCTGGAACCTTTGGAGGCACCCTGTTTGCCTCCGCCGCTCCGAAAGGGCGGCCGCCGTTGCTGGAGAACCCCAAGAGCCCGGGCCGTCTCCGCCTTGATGGCTTGAAGGGAATCGTCCACTGTTTTCCCAAACAGGTTGTTTCCGTCGAACGGCATGTCCAAGACTCTGGTCTGCACGTCCTGACGGAAGTCAGTAGCCTTGAGCCATCCACGCCGCCTAAGGCACACGCCGTTGCCCAACTGGCGAAATCCAGTGTCAGCGATGTCCGTCGCAATCGTAATGGCGTGGTCCGACGCCACCTCTCCTTCCTGCAAGATCTCTAGGGCTTCCGCCCTCTTGTCTGGTAGGAAGTCCAGCAGGGGGGCCAGTTTGTACCACAACTCCCTGTCGTAGCGGGCTACGATAGCCAAGGCGTTGGCCGCCTTAATCGTCGTCGCTGCCGACGAGATGACTCTGCGTCCCATCGTGTCTAATTTCTTTCCCTCGTCGTCCGGCGGGGAGGTTGACGTAGAGGCCGCGCCCCCCCCGCTTTCTTCCTGGCCGCCGCGGAGACGACCGAGTCCGGGGTCGGCTGTGCCCGAAGGCACAAGGGGGCCGCGCCCGGGACCCGGTACTTCTTCTCGTACCAATCCCTTCTAGCCGGCGTCGTGGATGGGTTCTTGAGGAGGGCGAGGCCCTCATCCCAAATATCGTCTAATAGAGGTATAGCGAGGACCGTCTTCCTCTTGGTCTCGCGCCGTTGATAAAGGAAACCTTCCTTCTTCTTCTCTTCTGGGCAGAGCTGGAAAAGCTCAGATGCCCTGGCGATCATGGAGTGAAACGATCCAATCTCGTCGGGCGGGGAAGCCCGGGTGGGAGGTGACCTACGGGAGATCCCCGTCGTAAACCTCGTCGTCTGTACCCGTCGCGGCCGTGTCAGTCCCCGTATCATCCCCACGTGTCGTGGACGGGGAGGAGGGCTGAACAGGGCGCGATGGCTGAAAAGGAGGTGGAGGATGACCCCTTCTTCTCTTAGGGGGAGGGCTCCCAGAAGGGCCTGGCTCCGGGTCCCCCGTCGGGAGCGGTTCCTCCGTTGGTGGTAACAGCAGTCTCGTCCTTATCTCCGAGCATAAGGACTGTATAGCCAACAAAATGGCCGCCGAGTTGTCTTGCGGCACTGGTTGAGGGAGATCCGACGGGCGATCAGGAGCCCCGTCGGCATCCTCGACGCCCTCGTCGTCTTCCACGCCGGGGTCCCCCCGACAGGATGGCCTTCTTCCACGCCAGAGCCGTGGCCTAGGACTTCGATCAGCTCCTCCTCAGAGGTTGAGGCCGAGTCCACGACGACCTCCTGCCCCCCCTTTTTCTTCTCCGTCGGAGGTTTCACGGGGGTCCTGTCGATGGGCATGAAAGAGGACTCCCTCCACGGTGGCAGGGAGATTCTGGGCCCTGGGGTCGCCACC
The DNA here is from genome assembly GCF_040938575.1 of Ambystoma mexicanum. Lineage (NCBI taxonomy): Eukaryota > Metazoa > Chordata > Amphibia > Caudata > Ambystomatidae > Ambystoma > Ambystoma mexicanum. The sequence goes on from NC_090937.1 coordinate 273,234,189, forward strand.
ACTGGTGTAGCCTCCACAGGCTGAGCCAGGGCCGCCGCGACAGTCTCGATAGAGGCCTTGGCCGGATGGATCAAGGCTTTCACCACCTTAGGTGCGCTCACTGCCTTCTCCTTGGGGGGAGGGTCACCACGTTGCGCTCCCCCTCCGATGGGGCCTTAGGGCACGACCGGGTCTCTCCAGGAGTTTCGCCAGGTGCTCGGCCTTCCTCTTACCCGAGCCAGAGCGTTGGCTCGTGGTTGATGGCGCCGGGGAGGATGCGCCCTGCCTGGCGCCCATAGAGCCCGACCGTTCGGCGCTCCCGGTGCCAGCGGACTCGCGGTGCTTGGCCTTCTGTTGGACCCCCGTCGCCGGGGCGCCCTCAAAGGTCTTAGAAGACCGCTCGGACTTCTTCTTCTTCTTCTCGCCTGACGGGCTCTTTCCTTCCAGCCAGTTGGCGAGACGCTGATGGCGGTCCTTCATGGTCCGCTCCGACATATTGCCGCAAAACGCACAGTCCTTCTTGACGTGCGTCTTGTCCTCATGTAGGCAGTAAAGGCAAAGGGAGTGTTCGTCCTCAAAGACATTCTGAAGCTGGCATCCAGGGCAGACCCTGAACAGCTTTCCGGGCGTCGAGCTTCCCTTCTCCTGGGCCATGTCCGAGATGGGCCTGAGAAACTTCTGGAGTCCTCCAAAAGCGTGGCTCGACGAAATCTTCACCCTTGAGGGGCGTAGACGAATCCGACACGGGTCCCCGTTGATCGGATGAAGAAACGGTGGAGCTTGAGTCTCTTTTGACCGAAAAAGAGAAATTTTTCTGAGAAAAAACGTGAAAAAATAGCACTAACGCTCGAGAGCAATAGCACGAGGATCCCAACACTTGAACGTGCGGTAAAAATCTGAAGATGGCTGCCAGAGGCGGGGCATAGGTAGAGGGCAGTCATTGGCTGTGGTCAGTATGACGCAGAGATCAGTGATTGGTTACTACTACGAAAGACAGATCAGAAACGAAACTGATACTGATTTTTTCTTTACAGAGGATTCCCAGCCTGACGACGGGGAATATTCATGAGCATGTGAATCCATGCCAGACCCCATGCTGGAGAATAAAGAGCTGGGAAGAACGGGGGAGCGTGGGTTGTTCGGGTAAGGTCAATGAGGAGAAGGAAGACGAATAGACCAGGTGGAGGAAGGATGATGCAGAGGAGTGTAGTGGACGATAACACAAAATTAGTTCAGGAAATGCATTGGTTGTTAAGAGCAAGTGGTACTTGAGTGGGAGTGTGTGTATGGTGAATGAAGAGTGACAAATCATGTAAGAGTAGGTGGTGTAAATGGGAGCAAGTAAGAGAGTGAACGAGAGAGCCAAACAGGGAGTAGAGAGAGAACTAGAGTGTAGTAGGGAGGCAAGTGGAGATCAGAAGAGAAGGGAGCGTGCGAGTAGATGTGAGAAGGAGGAACACCAGAGTGACAGAGAGGAAGTGAATGAGAAAAAGAGGAAAGTGAGAAGAAGAGAAGGGAGAACAGTGCAGCGGAGTGTGGAGAATTACAGAAAAGCTGTAAAAGGTGAAGTATTGTTGAGAGGAAGTAGTGCTTGGGTGTGAGTGTGTGTATGGTGAGTGAAGAGAAAGACAGTAAGTGTAAGAGTATTGACTGAGAGAAGGAGGGGTGTAGTGTAGAGAGGGAGTGGACAGTAATCGTAGTGGAGTGGAGAAACGAGCATAGAGGGAAGTGAAGAGAAGGGAGAGTAGGAATAGACATCAGAAGGAATAAGACTGGCTAGACAGAAATGAAGAGAAAGTGGAAAGTGGGAGGAAAAGAAGGAAGGAGAGTTGGATGAAAGGCAGAGGGCGGAAAGAATTTCAGTGAATGGAGAACAAAAGCTTGAAAGCACAAGTGAGAACTGCGTGACTGGAAGGCAACGCTTCAAGATCATTTATATTGTGGGACCCAGGTTGGAATCCACCTAGATTGACAAAAGAGGGAATGAGGCAGCAGGTTATTGCCCATACCGATCTCTAGTGACCAGCTTGGCGATTAGCAAAGTCTGGACTAAGGGGGGGAAGCAAGCCTGTGGGGAGGAGAGGGGGACAGCCCTTAGTTAAACATTATTAAAACTAATAAAAGCCCTTTAACGGTCTTCAAGAGTTGGTGTGTTCTTGAGGCCATCTGTGAAACTACGCCCATCTGAGCTGCCAGGGAGATGCACTAACCAGCCATTGTCCCAACAGGTGCCAGTTCTAAGAAAATGCTTATAAAGAAACTTGTAACTGTAACATCATCAAATAAATGTATTGTCACTTAAAGAGGCAGCCACACATAGTCATGTTTTTAATTGGTAATCATGTTAACTGGCTTCAATTTCCATTGTTTGAATTAATTGACTATATCGTTAGCAGCGATCAGTCTATACTCGAAAATGCATTGCACCTGTATTCTGTAATAGATTTTACACCTGTTCTCAGTACCAGATTTTACATAGAGTTCCTGGTATGGGGCACACCCATAGATACAACAGGCTGTACCCCACTATAATAGTACAAAAAGGCTTCCACCAAACAGTGCGGCACACACAGCAAGCTCTGTCAAGAGACTTACTCAAGACCTTAAGTTACTCAAAGTCTCTAAGGAGCTTGGCCATTATTCTTGTCACAGATGTGGACTCAAAACAAAAGATGGGATACCCATGTAGGAAACTTCAAAAATACAAGGGCCCGGGGGGCGCAGCCGGGTTGTAGGCTAATGCAGTCATGAGACCTGTGAGCTCCATAGCCCTGCCAAGGAAATATGCAGCTTTGGGATGCCCCACTCATTATTTAGCAACTGAACCATGGGCATAGCTGTTGGAGGCCCGTGAGATCACCCGGGGCAACTTTGGTGTCTTTGTTTTGTTTCAGCAGTCTACATTTCACTGCCGCTTTATGTGTGGTATGTGGCCTGGCAGCCTAAGATGGCCGCGTCCGCCTAGTTCCCCTTTGTGATAGACAACTGCATCGGCCGGACAGCCGTAGCTAGAGGAGGTCGCCGAGAGGGGGTCTTTAACCAGCGCCTGATTCCAGTACGAACGGATCTTGCACGTATATCCAGCCCAGCGGGTGCTGATTGAGCCTTTGGCGGGCCCCATGCTTCCTGATCTGCTGCTGTTCGGAAAAGTGATTGGTGCGTTAGTAACGCGTGGCACTGTGTACTGTGTACTTACCACTGGGGACACCAACGGACTGCGCTGCGACCCCTCTGCAGGGTCATGAGTCGAGGGGCAACAGTTGGGTTCCGGCTGCATTTTCAACATAGTGCGGGAGAGGGGCTTTACTCCGGAGCAGCCATCAGACCTGCTGTGAATGGGCTTGTGACTGTGTTCATGCTGGCGTTACTCTGACCGTAATACAGACCGCTCTGAAATGTTGACATTGAGCACTCTGTGTGCTATGGGCCTTGGGATACCCTGGTGACTGGGAGCAGGAGCCTCATTTTGCCCATTCACCACTACTCATATATGGATTGTCTGGCCTCGCACTGTTTGTCCTGCAGCCTCGGTAGATTGTGCGGCTCCAGTATACTGACAGTATTCTTAGACCTACTAAGAACTGGGGAGCGGTTTGGCATTGGAGGCACCCTGCTAATGCCCTACGGCTATGTGAGTACTGCTACCAGGGGAATACCGGTGTTGTGTGGCGTGCGCCTCTTCTCAGCAGCAAACTACAATCTGAATAAGGCGATTACAGATGAGCAACTGGAGGATGGTGAGAACCGGTCTGGTTGAAATAGCATCCGGGGGATCCCCTTTGAAGTTCTGGATCAAGACCTAGCAGCGTATGTACAAGATTTCTTTTGTGAGATCTTAAGCGAAGATGAGCAAGCCTATCTACACATTAGCTCTATTCGAACTTCCAGCAGAGCCAGAATCTTCTTCCGGATGCGTTGTCCAGGGTCCAATTGTTCCAGACCAAAGAACTTATTTTCCAAAAGACCAGGTCCCAGCGTCTCATTATGCTCAGAGGGTCAGGATTGCAAATCTTTCGGGACTTGGCTCGGGACGATTCAGAGGCACCGTCAGATGCGGTTGCTTACTCAGTGGCTGATGAAGGACATCCCGTACCACTGGGGATACCCGTTTCACATAATGTTCAGCTATGACAGCATTCAACACCAGTTTCTCTTGCTGCAGCATTGGAAGATCTCAAGATTCCTCGTGCAGACCTCCAGCTGCCTGGCGGCTTTCAGTAGGATTCCCCCCAGAAGGACTTGTCCAAGAAGCGTTCTAGGAAGAGTAGGCGCAGAGACCGTCGATGGCACTCTATGGATCGGCGTGAACGTATCGAGGGCCCCGAGGGACCCACATGACTATCCAAGATGCCCCCGATTGTTCTTTCTTGCTGGTTTGAGATAAAAAAAATGTTGGGTGCAGTTTTCACCATTGATACATCTATGTTGAGTCCAGTTGAGTCTGTGCCCCCAAGTGTTAATTGTAATTTATTTTTATCTATGCACATATGTGCAGGACAACAGGAGTACTCGCCCTCATTGGTGTCACAGAGTTCCCCCCTTCTCACCTTAGACCGATCCTTGCTGGACTCCGTGGGCGGTGTCTTCTTGCGGACAGACCTGGACTTGAATAAAGCTGAGCGAGTCTCTTCCGACTCCAGCGTGCGTTTAAGATTCCGGGATGCAGCAATCCGGGGATCCGGGAAACGAAGACGACGTGCTGATGGCGCACGAGTCCAGGAAGCAAGAGGAAAGGGAAAGGGGCAAGGAATGGAAGTAGAAAAGCTAGGAACCAGGAAAGCAATACAGCGAACTACAGAGCACACTTCTGATCGCTACTTGGCAATGGCTTTGAGACACGCGGAGCCGCGGGGGTGCGGTCTACTAGTAGAATACGTTACCTCCAACGTATAGACCGCGGAAGGCGTGTCACGCTAGACGGCCATGTTTGGAGTGTCAGGGAATGCAAGGCCCGTTGCGATAAGAACCAGGAAGACCAAAAGGGTCGCGTCCTGTGGGTCATGACAATTGGGTTCATTTGTAGCACGATGTATATCCCGGACAGTATGGTATGGGGGTTTTTGTTTCTCTTCACTCAGGTTCTACATGGTACTGGGATTTGTTTTTATTTCTTTTTACTTAAGCTCTGCATAGCACTGGTGGGTTTTCCGATGGATCAACCTCTGGTCAGACGGCTTTGTTTATATTGTCGGTAGTGCACTGTGTTTGAATTGTCTTTTGCTTTTTGGGTTTTGTTGGGCCCTTGTTTTGAGGATGGGTTATGGATGTGGTGCTGTTAATTTATGGCACACCCGTCTGGATGGGCGGGCCTTAAAGCGATCTCGTTGAATGTACAGGAGCTCAATTCTCCCAGGAATTGAAAGAGCGTGTTGGCTAAACTGATAGAGCTGAAAGCTGATGCTGTCTTGTTACAAGAGACACATTTGTTGAGAGCGGATTGGCCATGGTTTCGCTCCAAATGGTTCCCCCATCAGTATTTTGCATCATCATCTGCTAAGTGGGCAGGGAAGGCTATTTTATTTGCCCATTTCTTGAATTTTACTATGCTAAAAATGATCAAAGACCCCCAGAGTCGATATTTGGGTCTACACATTCACCTTGGGGATGCTGATCTTACTCTATTCTTGTCAGATTTCCTGAAGCACGGTTCCGTGTTGACCCGTCGTGAAGAATATATTTCTTCCTACCAATGTGATTCTCAGGAGTACGAAAGGACAGGCTGAGAAACTAATTGATCGGAAGATGGTGTAGAGTCGTTGGGATCGGTAGAGTTGAGCGAACCGCAAACTTCACGATAGATGGAGAATCCAGGTTCCTTTCAACGACTGCAGAATATAACACTGATTAACAATCAAATACACCCCTTTCTGGATAAACGTTTAACAAATAGTTAACAGACTAACCTGCAGAAAACGGGTTTTAACCAGAAGTGTTTCATGCAAGAATGTCCTCAATACTGGGGAAATCTGGAGACCATAAGAAGAGAAAATACAATCAGTACCAGATAGTGAGTTTGTAGAGAATGGTAAGGAAAGTTAAGTTTCTTACCCTGGTTTCCCTGGAAGCGGTCGTCTCTGGCAAATCTCCTTCTCCTTTTCTGTACGAACTGTGTGATGGTATCTGCCCCCTGTCCGACGAACCAAATAATCCAATGGTGCAGGGAAGTCACTAGTCCAGCAACAACCTATTCCCGCCGGCACGAGGACGCCTAAAAGGTGCTCAGGAAGTCTCTAGTCCAGCACCTAGCCTATTCCCGCCGGCACGAGGACGTCTACAGCACCCTGGAAGAAAGGACAGGGAAGGAATAGGGGGGGAAGAGGAATGAAGGAAAGAAAGAAGGTAAGAGGTCTCCCAACCTTCAAGGTCCAAAATCAACTTAACCAAACCACTAGGCAAGAATAACCAAAAAACAATCCGAGGTCAAAATACTAGAACAGGTAAGGACAATCCGTGAGCAATCCAATAAACGTAATCCGAGATCAAAAACACCAAAAATTTCCAAGCGAGAAGAGCCGCTGTCAATATGGGATCAGAAGCAGCGAGAAGTGGGCGCCGGATCATTAAGTACCTGAACTACCGGCAACAAGATGGTCACGTGACCCAGTACGTTTTCTATCACGTGGAAGACGCCGCGCCCACTGACGTAATCTCCATGGTAACTTCCACGTGAGGCGTCGGGAACTACGTTCCCGACGAAAATGTCTACCGCGAGTAGAGCGTGGATAATGCAAGCCCGCCTCCTGTCTGATGTTCGAACGCGACAGGCGCTCTTGGCTACGAGAAGACAAGAGAACCGAAGGAGTATCACAAGACCTGAAGCGTTTTCTGACAATTCTCTATTTGTGGTCCCAATCAGTCCCAGGATGCATTTTATGCCCAGGCACTCCCACATATTACTCATTTTCAGGTGGGTGAACTCATCGGGGGGAGAATTTAATGTAGTACTGGATGTTGGGATTGGCATATCCTCCATGGCCAGAGGGTCGCATGCAACTAGGTGTGAGTATCTTAGGCAGGCAATGGTGGATCTGCAATTGGCAGATGTATGGAGAGTTCAACAGCCACTCGAAAGAGATTACACCTACATTTCCCATGTGCACTGTAGCCACTCTCGCCTCGATTTCTTTTTAGTTTCCCGCTCCTTGGTTCCTCAAGTGCCTGAGTCTACTATTGGGTTGGCGGTGGTCTCTGATCATGCTCCCATTACGCTCCGGGTTGATGCCTTTGCTGGGGCCGACAGGAAAGCTGCTTTGTGGAAAATAAACGCCTCCTTGCTTTCAGATGTCGGCTACAGCACTGCTATTTCTGAGTGGATTGCTTTGGTATCCCCAAAAAGGCACTTCGAGATTTGCAAACCTCTATTTTTCAATTCATTTGGGCAAAAAAGTCTCAAAGTGTCCCGACGCACTCTGGTGGCAAGAAAGGATAGAGGTGGCCTCAGGGTTCCAGATGTTGAAATTTATCTTTATGCAGTGCAGCTCCACCCCTATTTGATAGCATGAATGCGGCCCAAAGCCCCAAACAGTGGATAAATATTGAGCAGTCAACAGTCCAAATTCCCTTACATGACTGGTGCGGGAGGTCTCCAGGGGTTACGACAACCTGGGTTTTGATGGAATATTGGGACAAAGCTGCCTGCAAGTACTCTAGGACCATGTTCCCTTCCCCTCTTACCTGTGTCTGGAATATGCTAAATTCCCACCAGGCTGTCATGAGGGTTGGTTTGTGAGATGGATTGAGGGAGGCCTACAACAGTTGTGACACATTTTGAATCTGAACAGCCCCTGACCTTTGTTAAGGGTAAACAGGTCTTCATGGTAAGGGATAATGACAAGTATACATACTTACATACAACTTCGCCAAAGGAGCTCTTGTCCGAAGGTGTCCCAGCATGCCAAACAGGATACAACCGCATTTGAGGATCTTTTTATTGGGGATACTCTGATAGGATTTCTGCTGTGTACCATGTTCTTAATGCCTGTCGTTTGAAACCCCCACATGCCTGTAGGTCAAAATGGGAGGAGGATTTGCTGATTCCCATCGGGGTGCTTACATGGTACAACGTGTGGGCCAGAGCCGCTAAGTCCTCCAGATGTGTGCTGTCAAAGGAGAGCAGTTATAAACTCCTATTCCGTTGGTATCTTACCTCAGTAAGACTTCATAAGATGGAGCCCTCCATTTCCGACTGATGCTGGAGATGCACACAGGCCCCGGGGACAAGTTTCCATATATGGTGGTCCTGTGTGCTGATCCAGTCCTATTGGAAAGAATCTTGGCCCAGATTAAGCGGATTAGTGGGATAGAACTTCCGTTAGAGCCTTAGGTGTTATTGCTGGGGGATGAGGATCTTGAGGGACGCTATCATTTGGCAGTTAATTCGGCCAGGCTACTTGCACATTTCCTGGTTGCTCCCATGATTGTGCTGCCACGAAACTGGAAGTCCCCTACTGCGCCCCACATTAGGGACTGTTGGGTTAAGTTTTGGTTTGTTGTAGCCATGTGTAAAATTGAGGCCACTCTAAAGGGCGAAATGTCTAAATTTCTTGCTGAATGGGAACCGTTCATTCAATTTGCAGTTCGGAATGATAATCCTGCATTGCACTTTAAACCACACGATATGATGTCTTTTATGCTGTTACAATACCTTTTGATATTTGTACTTTCTTACCGGCAGCTACTGGATTGTTACCCCCCCAATGTACCATGGATATATGCTACCCAGTTTGCCTTTTTCTTTTATTCTTGTTTTTCTTTAACTGTTTTTTGCATTTGCTTTATTCATTTCTATTGCCCAGTCATGTAACAAGTTTGATGTTTTTGCTTGTGTTCCTAGTATGTTAGACAGTACAATTATTCATACGTCCTGGTATTATATGTTTGCCCGGTATGTGCGACCGGATTTTGGTGTCTACTTTCTTCCAATAAAATTTGAATGGCAAAAAAAAAAAAAATAGAAGGGTCCTATGCCAGAGTGGCTACACAGGTCTTTCAATCTCAAACTTGCACTAGTCCAGTTTGGGAAAGCTGACTTGATGATATTGAGCCATCTCTCTTTCAGCTGCACTTCTTTTGATAAGGTGGCGGGATAGGGCAGTTAGAGCCATTTATACTGACAGATCTATATTTTTCCCTTCAGCTTCCATGCTAGCCCATACATGATAGCATTCACATAGGTCATGAACAGCCACATAAAAGCAGAAGTCAACTGTCTAATTTCCCTTGGCTCTACAGACAATTCACAAAACACCTAACAAAAGGGAATGCAGATCTGCAGGCATGCTTCTGTTGCTTGAACGTAAAAGCAGGCTTTCATCAAAGTGAAGAGACAAGTAACTTTAACAAAAAACAAATTCAGCAAATATAAATGTGCATTCAAGCAATACCAGCTAAGGTCCCACCAAGATTAATATATTCTAAGGCACATTTAAAAAAAAAAAGTTTAAAATTATTATTGTTAAAGATGTGAAGGCTATGTTTTAATCCAATTTCTGAGAACATAAATATGTCTAGAAGATGTAGGCGTTTTCTGAGTATTCTAGATTGAGATGATTCTCATTTTCTGCAATGATTTAAATTGAAAATAAAAATTCCATAAAGAATTTATGGATTAAACTAATGTTGGTGAACGTTCATTGCCACAGATGGCCGTAATAATCCACTGAGCCTCAGATGATGGGCACCCTTCTGAACAAAACATCCCCAAATCCAAATTATTTGAGAATTCTAATGAAAACCCCTGAACCAACTAATGGGTGTCCCCCTTTCTAGTCTTCAAGTGGGCTCCCTCCACACTAGCCCAGGTTACCCCAATCCCCAGGATGATTTTCACTAGGGATCAGGAGCCCCCACTATCTAAAAGCTTGCTCGCTATGGATGGACACCTATAGGTCACATTCCCATCTACCTACCTCCCCTCCAGGACTTTCTAAGGGTACCCTAAACCTTTCCCCCAGATTTCCTGAATAAAATTATTGTCTTGATCGTGCACTCACTACCATCCCTGATCTTACTACTCTACTCATTCTTCTCTCCCCTCCTCCAATGCCACCCCTTTGAGTTTGCACCCGTCTATAGTGGCCCTTTAATGTCCCATACTCTCACTCACTCCTCAATCTGCAATTCCCCTTCTATTCTCCCTTCTCACTCCCCTTCCCTGCTCAGGGATATGGCACCCTGCTCATCCTCCCAGGGATGTGGTGGCCTGCTCCCCCCTTCTATACAATTCTCACTGTCTGTCAAGCCTATTTCCTTTCACTCTACCTACTACTCTCTCTCAGCCACTCCCTTCTCCTACTCTACCCTCAACTACTACCCTAACACACTAACGCATTGCTTCACTCTTATCAAAAATGGCACCACTCTCCCTCACAACCAATATCTTACCTGCGCTCTGCTCCAACTCTGCCACCAACTCTTCAACCCCCTACTCTGCAGTCCGTCCTCCGTTTGGTTTCAGTCCACCTTCACTCCTTCTGACCTCAACCCTGCAACTCACCCACTGCATTCCCCATTCTCATTTTACATTGTTCACCTCATGATTCTTAGCTGCCCACCGCCCCCTTTTCTTTGGATACAGTGCTCATCTGACTGTGGCCCAATCCATACCTGTCTTTTAATAGGGGCTGGGATTAACAGCTGAAATGCTTTAAAAAACCCAAGTGTATCCCCTTTTCCGTTTCCTGTAACAGTCTGCTGTTTTTCTGGCATGCTGTGGTTGTGAAAATGTGTTTTTGTTTTGCCACAGGTTTGTTTGCTTTTCTGGGGTGCTGGACACTGCCTGGTTGTGATGTCAGCTCCCCGTCAGTGCTGGTTGTAGTGTTTCAGGCTTTCTGCATGTTTGCTTTGTGTTAGTTGTCTTAGCTGCTCCCAGATATATGCCACCATCTCAACTGTTATTTTCTGGTGCTGGTCCACCATCCTCCTCTGCCAAAACTTCTATGACTTCTTCCCTTCTTTCTCCCACTAGATGTTAACCAATGCGACAATTTTCTCAGTGAGTCGCATGACAATGTAGATACTTTTTCAACAAAGTATGAACAGAAACAGACAATTGAGGTTCCCAGTCGGGGGTAGGTCCCTGTACCCTATCCCTCAACATTAAAGGGCACTCCCACCTCTGTAGCCCAGGCTACTGTTAGGAACTCATGGTGGAAATAGTAAAGCAAGACATTAGTGATCACAGTTCAAGGGTGTGTATTAAACTTTAAATACAGGGTGGAAAAACGCCTAACCTAAACCGAAATCCAAGATGGGAGCAAGCTTTTGCCATCAAATGAAAAATAAGGCAGTTCTTGTGGCATCTTGTCAAAGTAAAAGCCCTATGCTAAAAAAATAAAAATATTGCAACATCCTTACAACTAATTACAGAAAGAGTGTGGGATAGGGTTTTCAATAAACAAAGAAGTGTTCACAAACAATAAGTCAGGATGTGAATGCCAGGGGTCTTCCTTCCCCATGTTTTGAGCATGGGACAAAGTGGATCTCCTGAGCACAGCACACTCGAGCTTTCCCGGCATGTGTCAACAGTACCGTACCAGTTATCAGGTTCTTCGATGGCCAAGTCTCTTTTCAGTAAAAGTTTCTTGCCTTCGAGGGCCTGATGTATTCAGCAAAACAAACAAAAAGTTAATTTCCAAATTAACGTTGGGGTGATAACTATCCACTCCTTGGATCTCCCTCTCTCGGGCTTAGACCCTAGGCTTCCCTTGATCGGGCTCAGGTCTTTCTTTCGGAATCTCCCTCTGCCGGACTCGGATCCCAATGCCAAGGGGGACAATCCACTTCCCCTGGTCTTACAATACTTCTTGCATTCACAGATCTTAATGTCTTTTAAACAGTTCTTCAGGCTTCGCCCATTTTTGTCAGCCTCCCGCTGCGGGGTTCACTCTTACCAACTTTTTCAAAACAGTTCATTGTGGACATCCCTCGGTTGGGTTCATTTCTGTCAACACACTGTTCATAGGCACTTCAGGCCTCCTTCTGCCGGGTTCACTCTTGCCAACGTTTGCTAAACAGTTCACTGTATTTCTGGACTTTAGACTTGGCCCCTTTTCGTTAGCATCCCTCTGCCGGTTTCACTCTTGCCAACCTTTGCAGCACTCTGTTCATGCGCCAATTTCAGCAAGCAGGATTCATCTCCCTTTCCTTCACAATCATCTGTAGGTCAAAGACTTTTGACGGTACAGAGGATTTGACAAGACCCGTGTATGACCACTTTGGCCTCTTTTCACCTCTTCCCAAGGCTTTCGGTTACAGTAGTTTCTAAGATTGGGTAATCGCCCACAGTTTCCTGCATGAGCACCTACGTCGTGTCGGACTACTCTGTTGCTGGTTTTCCCCCCTTTTCATCAATACCATCTTTCAGCCTTTCAAAGTTCAAATTAACAGTTGGCTACTTTTCATTCAACACAGTTCGGTTTCTTAGCGACTCTCCCCTTGACTCACCGGCTGCGATGAACCGCTTGGCTTTCTTTCTCTTTGAGTCAAGGTTGGTACCACAGAGACACACGTCTCTCACAGGCTTGGTAATTAGCAGAGGAAGGTCTTGTGTACCGATGACATCTGCTGCAACACACGCTGGCTATTGTTTGCGTTCTTGTGATTCCGTCTACGGAGGTCTCACAGGCCTTGGTCGGAAGGAGTAAGGTCACTTCTCTCCTTGTCACCTACTCGGTATGCTCCATCTTTCTCCTCCTCTTAAACTGCCGTGCTGAATTAGCTCTCACGTTGTGCTGCTTGCCTTGTTCGTTCTGTGCTCTTGTGTTCCACCTTTTATCCCTGTGGGGAAGGGAAAGGGCTGTCTGGTGTTTGTGATTCTGGTTAATTGCCAGACCCTTGTATTGGCACATGTCAGTTAAACGGCTCTATTGTTAGTCCGTTGTCTTTCGTTTTGTGCAAAAGTGCTCGTGTAGGAAAAGGGCAGGGCAGTGTTTTGGAACATCTTACGTGGTAGGATGGGGAAAAGGTGTTGAAAGAAGGAACAAGTTACTTACCTGTAACTGTTGTTCTCCAGCATGGGCCTGGCATGGATTCACATGCTCATGAATATTCCCCGTCGTCAGGCTGGGAATCCTCGGTAAAGAAAAAAATCAGTATCAGTTTCGTTTCTGATCTGTCTTTCTTAGTAGTAACCAATCACTGGTCTCTGGGTCATACTGCCCCAGCCAATGACTGCCCTCTCCGTAAGCCCCTCCCCCTGGCAGCCATCCTCAGATTTGGCAGCAGGTAAAGTGGCAGTATGACCAAGTGAAGAGCCGCAGAGGGGTAGGAGGGAGGGTTCGCATGTGAATCCATGCCAGACCCATGCTGGAGAACAACAGTTACAGGTAAGTAACTTGTTCCTTCTCCAGCATGGGGTCTGGCATGGATTCACATGCTCATGAATATAAGAATACATAGCAGTACACACATGCACAACCACGGGAGGTGGCAAAGGGTCAATATTAAGCATCAAATAAACTCAACATTAAGCAACTCTTACCTCCTCACTAGGCCCACCTTCAGGCGAACAGGTTGCGCAGCACTGCTTGGCCGACTCTGGACTCCTCCCTGGAATCCCGCTCGACGCAGTAGAATCTCATGAAGGTGTGCGTCGACCTCCACATAGCAGCCCTGCAGATGTCCAGCAGGGGCACACCCGACAAGAACACCGTGGTAGCAGCGATCGCTCTAGTCGAATGGGCTCTCGGACAGCCGGGCAACGGTCGTTTGCCAACCGGTGACAGTGCATGATGCAGCCAGAGAGCCATCAGGAAATTGAAGCCTTCGAGAGAGCCTTCCCTTGGTTCACAGGTCCAAAGTTCACAAACAGCTGTGACGTCTTCCGAAAACTCTTCGTGCGGTCCACGTAGAACTTCAGCACTCTAGCCACATCTAGCGAGTGCAAAGTCCTCTCGGCAAGCAACGGGAAGAAAACTGGTAACACCAAGGGCTCGTTGAGCTGGAAGTCCGACGGCACCTTGGGCATAAAGGAGGGGTGTATCCTCAGCACCACCCTTGTGTCGTGAAAAGTCAAGTATGGAGGCTTGCAGGATAGGGCCTGGATCTCTCCCACTCGTCCTGCGGAGGTGATGGCCACAAGAAATGCTGTCTTCCACGACAGGAACTTCAACAGCGCCAAATGCAGAGGCTCGAATGACGCCCCCATGAGCCTAGACAGCACCATGTTGAGTTCCCACGCCGGGGCAGGAGCCTTCACCGGCGGGAACGATCGAAACAGTCCCTTCATAAATTCCTTCCCCAGGCAATGAGACCACAAGGACGCCCGTCCCGTAGTTCTGGTGTATCCGGAGATCGCAGCCAGATGTATCTTGATGGAAGCGTGAGCTAGTCCAGCCTTGGCCAGCGACAGTAGGTATAGCAGTACTTGAGGGGCCGTAATCCGCAGAGGGTTAATCTTCTGAGCACGGCACCACAGAGAACCTCTTCCATTTATGTCCGTAGCACTTGAGAGTTGAGGATGCCCTGGCCTTTGCAAGAACCTCTCTGCAGTCAGCCGGGATATCGTACCCTCCAAACTCTAGTGCTGCAGGAGCCAGACCTGCAAGTTCAGCGACTCTGGGTCGTGATGAAGGATGGCGCCTCCTTCTCTGGAAAGAAGATCTGCGTCCGTCGGCAGCTTGACCGGTAGGGACGCCGACAAGTCTAGAAGGTTCGGGAACCAGATCTGCCTCGGCTAGGCCGGTGCGACGAGGATCATCCTGCACTGGGACCTCTTGAGCTGGTTGATGAGTCGGAGCAGCAATGGAGAGAACGCATATAGGAACAGGCCGTCCCAGGGGAACGAGAAAGCATTGCCCATGCTCCTCGGTTGGGGAAACCTGCTGGCGAACCTCTGGCACTTGGAGTTCGTCGCCAACAGGTCGATCTGGGGTTTGCCCCATCGCCGTCGGTCCACTTGATCCAGGCGTAGTTCCCACTCGTGGCACGAGTGCAGCTCTCTGCTGAGTCGGCGATGCTGTTTTTTTTATCCCTGCCAGGTGAAACTGCACCAGAAACATCCCTTGAGCAACGGCCCAATGCCAAAGATCCTGGGCTTCCTTGGATAGGGCTGGGGATCTGGTTCTGCCCTGCTTCCGGATATAGAACAATGTGGTGGTGTTGTCGGTGAAGATCCTCACCACCTTGCCTTTAAGGGACGGGAGAAAGGACATGAGGGCCCAGAACACTGCCCGGAGCTTCAGGATGTTGATGTGGAACGGCTTCTCCTCCAGGAGCCAAAGGCCTCTCGCGTGAAGATCTCCGGTGTGCGCTCCCCACCCCTCCCTCCAGGGAGGCATCCGTCATCATCGTCGGCTGGTGGGCCGGGGTCTGAAAGTCTGTCCCTGCCGATAGATGAGCGCGGGTGCCCCAGCACCGGATCGGTCGTCGGCAGGTCTCGTTGAGAGGGATCCTGTCCTGGAAGCTGCCCGTCGCTTGAATCCAGCGGGCGTCGAGGAACTCCTGTAGAGGGCGCATCCGAAGCCTGCACAGGCGCACGAGATAAATGCAAGAGGACATCATCCCAAGGAGGGACTTGATGGACCTCACCCTGGCCACATCCGTGGACAGCAGACGCTGCACCTTGCCTAGGATGGCCTTTGTCCTTTCCTCCGACGGCGAGGCCAGGCGCGCCACTGTGTGAGTTTGGCTCCCCGAAACAGTGCGACTTGAGAGGGGACCGGGTGGGACTTGGGGAAGTTGATGGAGAACCCCAGGTCCGTGAGCAGCTGGACAGTCTTTGCTGTGAATTCTATGGCGAGCTCCCTTGTCCTTGCGCGGAAAAGCCAATCGTCCAGGTAGGGATAGACGTGGATCCCCTGCAGGCGCAGCCGCGCCGCCACTGGAGCGAGGCACTTGGTGAAAACCCTGGGTGCCGACTTCAATCCGAACGGGAAGGCCTTGAACTGGTAGTGCCGCCCTTGGGCCACGAACCTGAGGAACTTCCGGTGTCCTTTTAGAATGGGAATGTGAAAGTATGCATCCTCCAAATCCAACGATGACAGGAAATCGCCCTCCTCTAGCTGTCCCAGCACATGCTGGAATGTGACCATCCGGAACTTCTGTGCCTTGATGTACTTGTTCAGTCGTCGCAGGTCCAGGATGGGTCGCCACCCTCCTGTCTTCTTTTTCACGAGGAAGTACCTTGAGTATACTCCGGAGCCCCGGAGCCTCTTTGGGACGAGCTTGATGGCACCTTTCTTGAGCATCGCCCTTACCTCCAACAGTAGTTGAGGGACGTGGTTTTCTTTCCTGGCCACGGGAGGAATGCGGGGGCACTTTTTTAGAAATTCGAGGGTGTGCCCCTGGGCCAGGGCGTCCAGCACCCAACGGTCAGTGGAGATGGACTCCCACACGCTGACGAACTTTGCCAGCCGGCCTCCCACCGGGGTGTTTCGGTGGGGGACCGACGCCACGGTCGGTTCAATCTTGCTTGGAGGACGCCTTGCCACCTTGGCCTCCCTGGCGACGACGGCGGGATCCACCCGACTTGCCTCATCCTCTATAGGCTCCCTGCGACTGTTAGGGAAAATTCTCTGTTTAGGCTGAATTTCCTAACCTAGTGAGTCCCCCAGCAGCTTTGCTGGATTTCTGGAGTTTGTTTTTTTCTCCTGCCACGAGTGAGACTCTTTCTCCCACTCTTGGACATGATTTATGGTGTTCCTTTGACTGTTAATGTGTTTTATGGGCTATGGGGTCCTTTACTCCATAGGGTCTCATGTGTTTTTACTATGTGTGTTACACAGCACCCTCCGTGCAGTGACACAGGGGTGTCATAGTGACACCCCACCATAGACTCCATACCCTGGGACTGACTACTGTCTCCCAGGGCATGTAAAGTCACCATTGGCTTTACTAGTCCCAAATTATGAACAGAAACCAGTACAAGCCATCATATTGTGGACGTACTGGTCGGGGAAATTCGATTGCCCCGGGGTCTGTTAGTCGAGGGGGCATGTCTCCGTCCCCCCTGATCGAGTTTTGGCTGGTGGCAGTGGATACTACTTTTTATATTCGACCGCGAATATATCCCTATGGGATTTTCACATTGTTCGAGGCTACCAACTTTAATTATTTAATTCTCATAGCCTCGAACATACCGCCGGTTTATTTATTTAATATTAATTCGCCGGTTGGTATTTTTTGCCAAGCCTCGATTCTAAAATGGCGTTTGTGTTCTCTTCTGGGACTCCAACCCAAGTCGAGCCCTTTGTTCCAATTTTGGCGGGCTTCTAAAAGTGGTGCCACTCTGTCTGGGTACCACAGGGGGTGTGGGAGGGGGTTTAGGCACCCTGGACTGAGTTACCTTGGTAACTCAAGTCGCACTCTTGTGTGATTGGCCCAAGTGGTGAGCCGGCCGGCTCACCACTTAGCATGTTTGATTGACAGCTAGGCTGAGTGAATGGGGGTGTGCTGCATAAAAGCAGGGCTTTGGGGACTGGAACTTCAGAAGTCGCCACAGGACCGGAGAATCCGACGAGGGAGAAGCTGAGCCGACCTGCTAAGACGACACCACCGGTGGAGCCCTGCGGACCCGACTCACCATTTCCTGACGACAGAGAAGATCTCTTGGCTGGAGAGTCTTCTTCCCATGATTGGTGGGCACAACCAGTTTACCTTCTTTTCCTCGCATCCCAGGACTTCTTGTGGTCGAATTGCCCGTGCCAAGCACCCCGGCAACCGGATAGCCACTTACCACTGGACCGCGAACAAAAGGACTGCTCCTTGTAACTGAGAACTCCGCGGCTGGTTTCTTCCCTGGCAGTGCAACGGACTCCTGTCTTCCTTCCCGACGAGATCCTCTCTTCCCCCGGACGAAGAACCGACCTGCATCCGCTGCCAGGAACAACTGCCCCCGCTGGAGTATTCTCACAACTTTAAGGTACTGTGTCCGCCAGGCCTCCCTTTCTAAAGATTGCTACAAGGTAATAATAATCCCTTAACCTTCAGACTGGGCTGGCCTCCTTGACCATCTAACTGGTCCCTTTCTTTTGGTCCAACTCTTTCTGAACCTTGTTCGAGACTTTTGTGCACTTTTCAACCGTGTGGCCTTGGACACATTTCGTTCTGATCCTCTTAAAGTGGATCCGGCTTTCTGAACTCAAACTTCACGGTTTGACTCTGCCTTCCTCTCTTGCTGTGTTCTTGTGAAAGTGTTGGGATATGTTTTAATTTATACTCTGCCTTTCTCTCCCTTTTAAGCCGAATTATTAGAGTGCCATCTGCGTTAAGCGCTCACCGCTGTCTGAAAATAAGTGGGGCTTTACTTGAGTCCTGTCTAATATTCTTTTAAGGGAGTGTATATCTTTTAGTGACGTGTTTTTGAACTGCTTAATATTAGTGCCTGTGTGTTTTATTAGATGTGGTTTTAAATAAATAATTATATCTCTTTTACAACAAGCTCTGGTCAGTGTTTGCTTGTTCTACTGTGTTCTTTTGGCCTATTGTGAATACTCTGTATACTGCCTAACTCTTCTTGAGGGAAGTCTGACTGCTCAGCCACAGCTACCAAGTGAATCTGTGTGGTACAGACTGCTACCAAGTGGGTTTACTGCCAAACACCTGTAGTCTTAAATCTTTTGCAGTGGTCCCAGAGGGAACTGCACAGGTTTCTGCCTAACAGCGACTAGGAGCAGGCTGCTTGGCGGTACGTAGAGGAGCCACTGCCGAATCCCTTGGAGGCACCCTGCTTGCCTCCGGATCTCCGAAAGGACGGCCTTCGTTGCTGGAGAACTCCTAGGGCCTTAGCCGTCCCTGTGTCCGCCTTGATGGCTTGGAGGGACTCATCCACTTTTTTCCCAAACAGGTTGTTCCCGTCGAACGGCATGTCCAAAACCTTGGCTTGTACGTCCTGGTGGAAATCTGTCGCCTTGAGCCACCCTCGTCGTCTGAGGCAAACGCTGTTGCCTAGCTGGCGGAAACCAGTGTCGGCAATGTCCGTTGCCACCGTTATGGCGTGGTCCAACGCCACCTCACCTTCCTGCAAGATCTCCAGGGCCTCAGCCCTCTTGTCGTCCGGTAGGAAGTCCAACAGGGGGGTGATCTTGTACCATAACTCCCTGTCGTAGCGGGCCACGATCGCAAGGGCGTTGGCCGTCTTAATTGTTGTTGCCGCCGACGAGATAACTCGTCGTCCCATTGCATCCAGCTTCTTTCCTTCGCCGTCCGGCGGGGAAGTTGATGTTGAGGCCGATGCCCCCCCCCCCCCCGCTCTCTTCTTGGCCGCCCCGCGAAGACGACCGAGTCAGGGGTGGGTTGCGCTCTAAGGCACAAAGGAGCCGCGTCGGGGACCCGGTACTTCTTCTCGTACCGATCCCTCTTGGCAGGCATCGTAGAGGGGTTCTTGAGAAGGGTGGGACCCTCGCCCCAGATGTCATCCAACAGAGGCACGGCGAGGACTGTCGTCCTCTTGGCCTCGCGCCGTTGGTAAAGGAAACCTTCCTTCTTCTCTTTGGGGCAGAGCTGAAAAAGCTCAGATGCCCTGGCGATCATAGCGTTGAAAGACCCAATCTCGTCGGGCGGGGAGGCCCGGGCAGGAGGCGATGGGAGCTCCTGTCACCGCCGTCGTCATCCGTACCCGTCGTGGCCGTGTCCGTTCCCTTTTCATCCCCAGGTATGGGGGACATGGGCAAAGGCTGAGCAGGCCGCGAGGGCTGAAAAGGCTCTGGCTCCTCCGTCGGGCCTGGTTCCGGCTCCTCCCACGGTGGTAGGGGCAATCTCGTCCTTATCTCCGAACATAAGGATTGTATTGCCAACAAAATGGCCGCTGAGTTGTCCTGCGGTTCCGGAAGCGACGGGCGCAACGGTTGACTAGGAACCTCGCCGGTGCCGCCGGCGCTCTCGTCGTCCTCTTCGTCGGGATCCCTCCCGTGAGGCCCTCCAAGACTTCAACCAGTTCCACAATGGCCACCGGCTCCCCCCCTCTTTTTCCGCCGGGGTCTTCACGGGGGTCTTCTCGATGGGCTTGAAAAAGGCTTCCCTCCGCGGTGGCAGGGAAACTCTGGGCCCCGAGGTCGCCTCCACTGGTGTAGCCTCCCCAGGCTGCGCCAGGGTCGCCGCGACTTCCTCGATAGAGGCCTTAGCCGGGTGAATCAAGGCCTTCACTACCTTCTGCGGGCCTGTGGCCTTCACCTGGGGGGGGGGGGGGTGAGGAGAGGTTCACCGCCTCGGTCCCCCTCGGCTGGATCCTTCGAGACTGACCAGGGCCTCTCCAGAAGCTTCGCCGGGTTCTCGGCTTTCCTCTTCCCTGAGCCAGAGCGTTGGCTCGTTGTTGATGGTGATGGAGAGGATACGCCCTGCCTGGCAGCCGAGGAGCCCGACCGTTCGGCGCTCCCGCTGCCCGCGGACTCCAAGTGCTTTGCCTTCTGTTGGGCCCCCGTCGCCGGGGAGCCCTCACAGGACTTAGAAGACTACTTCTTCTTCTTCTCACCTGATGGGCTCTTTCCTTCCAGCCAGTTGGAGAGACGAAGATGTCAATCCTTGATGGTCCGTTCCGACATGTTCCCACAAAACGCACAGTCCTTCTCCACGTGCGTTTTTTCCTCATGAAGGCAGTAGAGGCACTTCGACTGCTCGTCCTCTTTGAACACATTCTGCAGCTGGCATCCAGGGCAATCCCTGAACAGCTTTCCGGGTGTCGAGCTTCCTTCTCCTGGGCCATGTCCGGGGTAGGCCACATAAACTTCTGGACTCCTCCAAGAAGCGTAACTCGACGAAAACTTCACCCTTGAGGGGCGTAGAAAAATCCGAAACGGGTCCCCGTTGATCGGATGTAGACACAGTGGAGCTTGAGGCTATATTTGACCGAAAAATGAGAAAATCTCTTTGAAAAGCGCGAAAACGCAGCAAAAAAGCTCAAGAGCTAAACACGAGGACTCCCAACACATGAGCGTGGTGTAAAAATCTGAAAATGGCTGCCAGGGGAGGGGCTTAGGGAGAGGGCAGTCAATGGCTGGGGGCAGTATGACCCAGAGATCATGGATTGGTTACTACTAAGACAGATCAGAAACAAAACTGATACTGATTTTTTCTTTACCGAGGATTCCCGGCCTGACGACGGGGAATATTCATGAGCATGTGAATCCATGCCAGACCCCATGCTGGAGAAAGGGGGCACCCCCCATCTAGGTGATCCTCCCTCACTGGTTCACCCCCAGGTACTGGATCCAATAGCGATGGCTGTGTCCTGGCCACATGCATGACAGATCCCCGGGGACTAGCCAGGGAGACACCTTCAGGTTTCTCACACTACCTAGTCCAAAAAGGCCTGCTCCAAGATTGGTTTACTGTAAGTAGGGTATGCTTTTCGGCAGCAGATGGATATGATAGAATGAGATATATGTCAAAGGGAAAAAAACGTCGAGGTGTCGTGGGAAACGGCTCCGTTGTATATCAACAGAGCAGATCAATGCGCTCTGGAGCAAAACAGTGATAACTGAAAATATGAAGATTCATCAAATTGTTAATATGTCTTCCCATATACTCACGAGCCCGCAACGATCGTTACTCTCATTAGGCCTGAACTTCTGCCCTACCACAAATTTTGATTATGTTGAGTCACGTTTGGATTTTGATAAATTCTTACGTAAGGTCACTCTCAAAAGGTTCTTCTCGATTAATCCACCGCTGGCCAGACCATCTATACCTCGAACAGGCCACACTGACCTTTGTATCTCTGACATCCCCATGCTGACCGATTTGGCCTGTCTCAATGATGAGCTGTTTGATCCCTCCACCTTTGATCCTGATGACTTTGACATTGATCCCAATTGGGATATTCGTACTAAACTTAAAAACAAGTCCAGGTTTAACCCCCAATTTTCTGTGGGGGTTGTATGGAGGCATTCCATGATCTATGTGTCAGTGATCTTCGTAAACTGCGCAAGAAACCTTTCAACAGAAAACAGAAATTGACTATCTCACAATGCTTGGCTCTGAGTGAACTACAGAATCTGTCCAGTATTGTTATCAAACTGGCCGACAAAGGCTCCAATATTGTGATTTGAGCTAATCGTCAACTCCGGGATCGGTGTTGTTATTCCAGGCTATCCAAAAATCCATTCGGTCAAATACTTTCGGAGCTTATTTCTCTGTGCACCAAGTGGGCCGATAATGGCTTAATTGAGGATGAATTGGTCAAATTTCTTGTTCCAACCAGCCATACTATTCCAACCATTTATTTTCTGCCTAAGACTCAAAAATCCCTTATCCATCCGCCAGGCAGGCCTATTGTAACTCTATGTGGTTCCCTTCTTGAACATTTGGCACAATTCATTGATGAGACCCTATTTCTGCTTGTTTCAGTTTTACCATCCTATTTACAGGATACCAAGGATTTCTTAAGTCAAATTATTGATATACCGTGGGAGGAGGGATTCATTCTGGCAACACTTGATGTTGTTTCTCTTTATACCTCTATTGAACACACGTCTGTGCTGGCAGCGTGCAAATACTTTTTGGACACTCGATCTTTGAATTTTTTGGGACACAGTGTTATGATTTTGGAGATGTTATTGTTTTGTCTAACCAACAATGTTATTTTGTTTGAGGGCTATTTTTATCATCAAGTTAGAGGTACGGCCATGGGCAGTACCTTTGCTCTGTCCTATGCAAATCTGACCATGGGGTGGTGGGAGGCAACTTTTCTAACTGATTTACTTTTATTAAGTTTTCCAACACAGATTATTGGTTGCTGGCGTTATATTTACCATGTTTTTATAATTTGGAAGGGCAGTGAAAGTGACTGGTCGTCTTTTGTGGATAGTATCAACAACAATACTGTGAATTTGAGATTTACTGAATGCCACAGTTCCACAGAGATAGTATATTTAGATGTGATGGTGAAGCTTGACAATCTAGGTATTCACACATCTCTATATAAAAAACCCACAAACGCAGGCCTTCTTTTGCATGCCACAAGTTGCCATCCACCATCTTGTAAAAAAAAGTATCCCATATGGTGAATGTATTTGTTTTAGGCGGTATTGCACAGACATTCTTGAGTTTGACCGGTGTTGCAGTACGGCCGCTGCCGGCTTTCTGCGACAGGGCTATGATAAAAAGACTAAAGAAATGGCCTTCCTCAAAGCATGTGCACTTTCAAAAGAAAAGCTCTTGCATGGGCCCACAAATAAGAAAAACAGTAACCATGGTGACCCCCACCTGATTGTCACATTTAACAATGCTTCACATGATGTTTGAAAGATTATTCTGAGACATTGGCGTATTCGTATGCTTGACAAAGATCTTGGTCCAGTATTGCCTAAATGCCATACATTGACTTACAAACAAGCACCGTCATTAAAGGACAGACTGGTCTCTAGCTATTTATCCCCTGTTGAGAAGAACACCTCTATGACTAATTGGTTACCAGGTCTACTGAAAGGTTTTACTAAGTGTCAAAACTGCAATGCCTGTCCACATGCTACTGTATGTAAATCATTTGTACATCCCATTACAGGCCTTGCATTTGAGATCAGGCATTTTATCAATTGTGATACTCCATTTGTGGTGCATGTCCTTGCATGTTCCTGCTTGAAATGGTACGTAGGGTCTACTACATGTAAACTTAAGCTCAGAATTCTGCAGCATCTTAGAGCCATTAAGAACTTTGACCCCACGTACCCGATGGCCAAACACTTCAGGCAGGAGCATGACAGTGACTTTCATTTACTCACATTTTTTGCTGTGGCCCATGTCCCGATTCACCAGACAGGAGGAGATCGAACCTTGAGATTGAGACAATTGGAAACTAGGTTCATTTTAGATTTTGACACTAAACATTCTAATGGTCATAACGTGGATGAGGAGCTACACAATTTTATGGGTATCTGATAATATTGCTTTTTTGTTCCACTCTCTCTCTTCTTTATTGTGGCTATCTAAAACGTTTTCTCCCAGGGATAAATATGGTATAAAGTCCTGGCCGGGAAATGCTTTTTTAATTTTAACTTTGATACTGGTGGCGTTTCACAATAGATCCTTTTTTTCTGGTTCTAGGCCTGCCTTGTCTCCTCTAAAATTTGGGGAACGTAACTTCATGATTTATGTATGTATATATATGAGATACATTACTCACCGTAATCGTATTTCTGATGCTTGTATCTGCTTAGATTCACAGGCTATGCATAGGCCGACATCTAGTGGAAGTTGTGGAGTATTACAGTTTGTTTTTCGAAACTCAAAAATGGGCGTCGACACAGTAATACTATTAGTGTGACGTCCACTGTACCCATGATCCCTCACGCGTCTAGGACCCTCAGATTGTGTTTTTTCTTTGTGACATGAGGTAGCATGAGGAGTAGCTTGGGTACAGATAATCCAAGCAGATAGATAGAAGATAAGACTACAAGCATCCATGCGCCTTCTCTCAGAGGGGAGGAAGGGTGGGCCGCATGTGAATCTAAGCAGATACAAGCATCAGAAATACGATAACGTTGAGTAATGTATCTCTTCTGAGGCTTGTGGAATCTGCTTAGATCACATGCTGTGCATGGATTAGCGAGCAGTGTTAGAATAAGGAGGTGGGATATGAGGAGGCTCATGAGCAAATAAATGTCTTAGAACCGCTTGTCCCACTTGAGTATCTGTCTTGGAGTATCTGTCTTGGAATGGGTGTCAATGCAGTAGTGCTAAGTAAAAGTGTGAATAGAGCTCCAAGTAGCTGCTTTGCAAATGGTGTCTAGGGGTACATTTGCAATGAAAGCCAGAGAGGCCCCAATGCCTCTTGTAGAGTGGGCTCTTGGCGTGAAAGGCAGAGTTTTCTCAGAAAGGGAGTAACACAGCTGGATACAGTTAACAATCCACTTAGAGATGGTACCTTTAGAGACGCGATCCCCCTCTTTGCCTGTAGCTACGGAGACAAACAGCTGGTCTGTTTTCCTTAGCGGTCTGGTCTTGTTTACATAGTAGAGGACCGCCCTACGCACATCTAGGGGGTGTAGTTTCACCTCAGCCGAGCTTTATGGGTTTTGGAAGAAAGCCGGAAGCTCGATGGACTGGTTCACGTGGAATTTGGAAATAAACTTAGGTGAGAACCTAGGGTGTGTACGCAAAACCAGTTTATCCTTGTGGACTGTAAAGAAAGGATCCTGCAATGACAGAGCCTGAATTTCACTAACCCTTCTTATGGATGTAATAGCTACTAAGAAGGTTGTCTTATAAGTCAGGTGTTTGAGACTGCTTTTATGCATGGGTTCGAATGGGGGGCCCATGAGTTTAGATAGCACCACATTAAGGTCCCACCATGGTGGTGGGTTAGAAATAGGAGGGTGAAGTCTCTTTACCCCTTCCATAAAGGCTTTAACCACTGGAACTTTCCACCACGACACCTTGTTATGGGAGGTGGTGTATGCTGACAGAGCTGCCAGATGCACCTTCAGTGAGTTAAAAACCAGTCCTGCATCCAGCAGGTGGAGCATGTATGTAACAATAGTTGAAGGAGTGCAATCAACTGGGTTGATTTGTCTATTCTGGCACCAGATAACGAATCTCTTCCACTTGTCAAAGTAGCAGTTCCTCGTGTTAGGCTTCCTAGATTCTTTTAGGATGTCCATACATCTTTGAGGTAAATTGAGATGTCCAAACTCTATGACCTCAGGAGCCATGCTGCTAGGTTCATTGAGTTGGGTAGAGGATGTACTGTTTGACCTTGATGCTGGGACAGTAGGTTGTACCAGCCCGGGAGTTTGATGGGTTCGCACATCGCTCGTCTGCGTAAGTGTGGGAACCACGGTTGTCTCGCCCAAATGGGAGCAACTAGGACGAGCGTCATCGATTCCCTGTTCATCTTGTTCAACACCTTCCTGATGAGAGGAGTTGGTGGAAAAGCGTATGCAAACATTCCTGACCAGTTCATCCACAGAGCGTTCCCCTGGGAGCCTGGTTGTGGGGATCTGGACGCGAATCTTGGGCATTGTCCTTTTTCGCTTGTGGCGAATAGGTCTATGGTGGGGGAACCCCACTGAGAGAAGAGCTCTTCTACGATTTCTCTGTGTAGACACCATTCGTGTTCCTCTGGGATGGGATCTCTGCTTAGTGCATCTGCTAGAGAATTGAGATCCCCTGGAACATGTTGCGATGACAGGAAGATCCGTTTGAGTGCCCATATCCAAATTCTCTGGGCAAGTTTGGACAGATTTGGCGAACGAGTCCCTCCCTGCTTGTTTATGTAAAACATGGCTGTAGTGCTGTCCGTCCGGATCTGCACTGACAGATTCAGCAGGTAGTGCTTGAACGCTTGAAGCGCTCTGAATACTGCCAGAAGCTCTAGCAGGTTGATGTGATTCTTGGCCACTGAGTGAGACCAGAGACCCTGAGCTGTGTGGTGGAGGAGGTGAGCTCCCCACCCTGTCAGGCATGCATCGGTTGTGACTACCGCCTGTATCTCGGGATCGTAAAAGGGTTTCCCCTTGGACAGATTTTCTCTTGTCCACCAGTGAAGGCTTTGTACCAGTGTTGGCGAAACGACCACTAGATCGTCCCACTGACCACTTGCCTGAGACCACTGTTTCGCCAACCATTCCTGCATGGGACGCATGCGCAGGCGCGCGTGGGGGACCAGGTAAATACATGACGCCATCATGCCTAGCAAACGCATTGCTTTGCGTACCGTTATCTGACGACCGGCCTGATACTGAGGAATTTGTAGTAGTATATTCCGAATTCTCTCCTCTGATGGAAAGGTCAACCCCTCTTGTGTGTCTAGGATAGCTCCTAGGAACTGTTTGGAGACTTGACTTTTTCTCATTTATTGAGAAACCCAATTCGAAGAGGAGGTCGATTGTTCTTTGAATGTTTGTTCGCAAATCGCTGGGGTTTCCCCCGTGATGAGCCAGTCGTCCAGGTAAGGTGTGCTGCCGCCACCACCTTGGTGAATACCCTTGGAGCTGAAGCTATCCCGAAGGGCAGTACCTTGAACTGGTAGTGCCGACTGTCCACCTTGAATCGCAAGTACTTTCTGTGCGCTGGGAACATGGAAATATGAAAATAGGCATCTTTCATGTCCAATGTTGCCATGTAGGCATCCTTTTTTAGGAGGGGGATTACCTCTTGGAGAGTTGTCATGCAAAACTTTTGGGGCTTAACATATTTGTTTGCAGGCCGTAAGTCTAATACTAGGCGCATTGTTAAATCTTTCATTGGTACAAGGAAGTAGGTTGAATAAATACCCTTGTTTACCTCGTGTCCCGGGACAAGTTCGATCGCGTCCTTTGCTAGCAGATTGACGATTTCCTCGAGGAGGATTCTTTGGTGGTCCAAAGAATGTGTTCTTGGTCATGGAGGGTGGTTTCGGGGACGCTCTAACAGTTCTATGCAGTATCCTGCAGACACTGTGGACAGCACTCATCTGTCTGATGTGATCCCTTCCTGGGTGAAGTTGGAAATGCGTCCTCCTACTGGGGATGCGTGAGAAGGGACCCTGAGCGGAGCATCACTGTTTTGGTGGAGGCGTGCCGCCGCCTCTACTGGGGCTGCCTCTACCTTTACCCCGTCCTCTCTTATTCCCCCTGCTATAACCTTGGGTAGACTGTTGGTTATTGTTCCACTGTGTACCCTGGCCCTGGGAATAGCTTGACCCTCTTTGGGAATTTTGTCCGCGAAAATTGCCATTACCCCTTTGATTTGGGGGCTTAGTGGTTAGTTGACCTAGGGACTTGAGTGTTTCATACTCGTCCTTGCCATTTTTCAGCGCGTCCTCGACTGCCTTACCGAACAATAGATCTGGCTCCACTGGTTTGTCCAACAATGATACTTGGGTTTCGGCCTTGAATCCAAATTGCCGTAACCAAGCATGTCTCTTGTTAACAGTACCCTCTGCTATCAATCTCCCGGCGTTATCTGCGGCATCAAAGGTTGCCTTTAAAATGCAACCGGATACGGCTTTACCTTCCGCTGAGACTCGTGCTAATTGGCTCTTTAGGGGTTCCGGTGCGGAATCTATGAGTGCTGCGACTTCCTCCCATTGGTGGCAGTTATAACTCGCCAGCAGGGTGGTGGAGTTGGCGATTCTTGCTTGTAGGCGGAAGTGGAGGCAACCTTTCTGCCAAACTCATACATTTTCTTGCTCTCCTTGTCGGGAGGAGCTTCTGATGATCAGGGTGTTCCTGCCCTCTTGCGGGTGTTTGTAACGACTAGGGAGTCGGGTTTAAGATGCCCTCTTATATTCAGTGGGTCTGATTGGGCTGCCCTGAAAAGCTTCTCAATCCTGGGGTTGACTGCCCTGTTGAGGTTGGGGTTTACTAGTGAAGGGTCTATTCTTCTTTGGATCGACCTAAGGCTAGGGATGGCCTGCGCAACAGGTCGCCTTTCTCCCACCAACTCTTCGGCAAAATCTCTTTCCTCTTGAGCACCCTGGGTGTCAATGTGGAAGTGGTTTGCTGCTCGAGTTAGGACTTCATTTAGGAGGGGCTGGTTGTAGACAGGCGAGTCAGTAACCGGAGGTTCCTTATCTACCAGGGAATCTACCATGTATGTTTCTGGGTCATCCTCTTCCTCCTCTTGTTCCTCATCGTCCCCATCGTAGCCAGTCCCAGTCTGTTCTTCCAACATGCCCAAATCTGTATCCTCACAAAGGGAAGGATCTTCTTCTTGAGAATAAGGGTGAATGTGGAAGGGATCTGAAGACCGTGTTGTTTCGAACCGGGATTTTTTACTTGGGGGGATTGGATCCTTGGAGCCTGAGGGTGCTGACCCGTCGGGGTTATAAGTGAGAAAATGTTCAGGGTTTTTGGAATAGAAATCTGCCAATGATGACATTCTTGACATGACTCTATCTATGTCCTCACTAGACCACTCTCTTGAACTGGGAATGACTTTGCCTGGGGGGAGTTTCCCTGTCTCATCTATAATCGAGATGTGAGACCTGTCTGCCTGTTTGAGTGGAGTGGAATGTTTCTGCGGTGTGGAAGTAGGCTGAGACTGCTTCCTCTGTTGTTTTCCCCCCTCCCCGTGGCTGGAAGAGTGTTTACCCTGCTTCTTTGGGCCTTCAGAGGTTTTTGATGCCTGGCGTCAAGCTTCGGTAGTGGTGGTACTATCCTTCGACCGTGTAGGTTGAGATGCGGAAATAGGCGTTACTTGGGCTGTAGACACAGACTCCTGGAGTGCGGTCTGGGGATAGAGGTCGGCTTCGTCTTCCGACGATCGAACCTCGATTACCTTGGGGAGTGAGGCACTCTTGGCAATAGTGGATGATTGCCTGGAGTCATGCAGCGATCTAGATCGAGAACGCCAATTCGGACTGTTCCCTATGTACCTCTTTCCGAGAGCTCGACGTGCGCGTCGAGTCTCGGTGGGACTTTGTGTGTTTGGAAGTGCTGTGGGTTGCGCTTATGTCGCCAGGGGTCTTCCCCATAGCCGCCCTGCCGGACGACCTTCCGAGGTCGGGGACCTGCGCCTGACTGTCTTTCGACACTGTGTTGCCCTCGCCGTCCGAAAGTACGGCATCGCTGCCGTCACTGAAGGCACCCTCCGCGGCCATGGCCTCTTGACGCCTGGGGTGGTGGGCCCAACGCTTGGTGGAACGGTCTTTTAGTGTTTTAGGTTTAAACCTACTACACGCTCTGCAATTTGCCTCGGGGTGATCCCTTGGCAAGCAGAGATTGCACGTGGCGTGTCTGTCAACCCAAGGATACTTGCGGTTGCACTTTGGGCAAAATTGGAAAGGGGTACCCTCCATACGCACCTTGAGGCAGTGGGCTGGTAAGTGTAGGAATATATAAGAAAGTATATAAGAGTGTAGAGTATGTCCACCCCCCCACTCTCCCTACTTGTAGAGCCGAGGCCAGTGGCCTTCCGAGGCCCGGGCCGAGGACAGAGGCCTTCCCAGGCCCACTCCGTCGTGAAGCTCTCAACGGTCGCTTTCTTCTCCGGTTCGGCCTCAAGTGTCGAATTTCGGTGACTCGACGTTAGGGTGGAGAAAAAGGGGAAATATAACAATATTTTTCAAAGTACCGCTAATGCCAGGGAACTCCGCTGAATGCTTCCGACCAGTATGGCGGAAAAAAACAATCTGAGGGTCCTAGACGCGTGAGGGATCATGGGTACAGTGGACGTCATACTAGGGATAGTATTACTGGCACGCCCTGTGTCGACACCCATTTTCGAGTTTCGAAAAACAAACTGTAATACTCTGCAACTTCCACTAGATGTCGGCCTATGCACAGCATGTGATCTAAGCAGTTTCCACAAGCCTCAGAAATATATATATATATTCAGTGAAAAAACTTTGTTAAAGGGATGTTATGGTTTTAAGTAAAACCGAAAAACCCCAGATATTCGCCAGTTATAGTAAGCTAAGCAACCATAACTCACGCCACCACCATGCAATACCCATGACATCAAAGATGACATCACAAATGTCATTCATGACATCGCTGATGACATTGCATGTCTTATTACCCCTTCTTTTTTGTTCACTAACATATCTAGGCCAGGTGTTTTTTTCCAGTAACAGGAAGTAAAAATGCAAAAGTTACTATGTTTCTATACCTTCCACTTCTTTTATGTACTTACACTACTTTCCTTAGAATTCACCCACATTGTACAATACATATACATAAGGGAATAAACAGCTATGAGATAGAGCAATCATGTCTGTGCATGTAGGCAGGTTACGAACACTTTCTGGTAATGCTGTTTTTTGCTTACTTTACTTTCCTTGTATATGCCCATTTATATGCATTGTGTTTTTTTATATTTTATGTGTACTACTACAATTATGCAGAAAGGAAAGCATTGTTAGGTACTTAGTATATGTGTCACAGTGCACAAAATACTGAAATGAAAGGATTCATCATTTTACTATCCAACATAGTAAGGTATTGAATATTGCAGCTCTATGGTGCATGCTGCAGAGAATGCCTACATTTCTATACAATTTCATTCATGTACTAGAAAGAAGTCAGTAACACAATGGTGTTAATAGCAATGAATCACCCAAAGAACTAATTGGCACATGATAGTTCTTCCAATGATTTTTTGACATTTTTGTGCCAATATTATAAAAACAATCCCTTGTAGAGGCTGCGCTTAAAAACTAAATGCATATGTAATGTCATTTGTGATGTCATCTTTGATCTCATGGGTATTAGTCTTAGCAGTGCATGGTGGTGGCACGAGTTATGATTGCTTAGCTTAATATAACTGGCGAATTTCTGGGGTTTTTCAGTTTTACTTAAAACCATAACGTCCCTTTAAGTTTTTTCACTGAATTTCATAGGTTTTTAGTAGCGTAACTTAACCATAACATCCTCTTAAAGATTGTTTCACTGAACACAGATATAGATATCATGAATTTGATAGGTTTTTAGTAGGATTCCCTTAGTTTATATACATGTACCATACAACATATTGAACCCCCTGTCCTACGCTGGTGGTTCTGATGTACGCGGACCGTGCGCATGTCCGCGGATGGACTCGGCCAACATCACCACTATCCAAAAACTCAGGGGGTATCTTACACTGTTGTATCATGCAATAAACACACTAAACATGGTCAAACACCAGCATATAAATATCAAAAAAAATAAATCATATACCTCCAACTCAATTACCTCACTAATGCTTTATTCAGAAACTACACAACAAATATGAACAGCACACGTACATAGCAGTAAGAGGGAAACTAAAAACAAACTGGTAAGTACACTATCTTAATTCCTATATTTATAAACTTTCTGTAGAACAATACACTAAAAAATATAGTTTCTTTTTTTTAACACAGAAATGTCTAGTACTTTGGAATGGCTAGAAGAAAATTTTCCTCAGGACGAAATGAGTGAAAACAGTGATACTAATGGTAGACACTGCACTTTTCTAAATAAGCCAATTAATAAACATTATTTTATGTGTACTTAACAGATTTAATTTTTTAAACAGAACACACAGAAAATAAGAATACTAAAACAGACACTTTGGAAAATCATCTGCAGCGTTTAGAGCAAAAAATGGATTAATGACCTATTTCATTATTTTGAAAATCTTTGTAGAAAACCAGATCATGGAAAACATTAAATGGCACTGTCCCACATGTACCTGTGCCCCTTTTCCATGTCCCACCCAACCATCCCCAAAAAATCCCCATCAACAAAAACTTTATGAGACTTCAATCCCCTTCCTCCCCTATTATCCAACATGTAGAAACAATTAATTTCCCTGTATTTATATCAATTTCTGCTTCCCCCCTCTTTCATAATTTCTATATTTTTATACAATAATAAAATATGATGTATGCTGTTAATATATTGCTCTGTGTTTTTTAAGGAAACTGTTCCTGTCCGCAATTAAAATGGAGGTGTACGCAGGACCCAAAATCTGTCCGCATGTCTGCTATTATTCAAAATAAGGTGTCCTAAGAACATCTCCCCCTGTTTGCATTGTCCGCAATCAGAGCGGATATGTCCATAGAACACATAGCCTGTCTGCCAAGTTGTGACGCACATTTAAATAGTTCGGGGACCTGAACACTGTCCGTAGAACAACCGCACGCATGCATACAACCGACCCCGTGCATTTGGTGTCCTTTGGACAGCTGTCCCATTTGCAAACGTGTTCGCGACGTCATAATGTGACCACACCCACGCTAGGTGTGGGTCCTTGTTCGCGAACACAGTCCGGGCCCCCAGACAGCAAAGAGCTATCCAAGGTATTTTCCTGTGAAACTTGACCCTTGCACATGTCCCAGACCATGTCCCTAGCGATCTGCATACTTTTTGAACCCTTTTTGGTGTTCGAAGTGTTCATGGACAGCGCGGGTGTCTGCGTAGCATGCCCCAGCATCCCTATAAAAGACCACACCCCAGAGGTCCTCCTTATTCTGCTTTTGGATTCCCAAGACAGAGCACTGCCTCTTTGGCTTATATTGACATTTGCTGTCATTGCTGTCTATTGGTGCAGGTTCCTGCTTTTCCTGATTCGTGGTTGCTGACTTCCATAACCTTCCTGATGGCATCCCAAGCAACTCCTGCTATTACTGCCTCAGCTTCAGCAACATCCCTACCCACTCCACCACCACCACCACCTTCCCAAGGGCCTGGAGAGGGGAACACGCGTGAGGATACAGAAGAGGATGATGAGGATGAGGAAGTGGAAGTCCCTACTACTAGCAGTCACTGTGAATCTTGGGTGTGGAGGTTGTTTGCCACTCTTGATGGATTACCGAAGGTTTGTGCAAACAAGGTGCACTAAACTGAGGTCCAGTTGGTGCTCAGGCTTGGAAAATCAGGTTTGTACAGTTACGGTACTAGCTCAATGAAGCAACACCTAAGGTCGTGCCACGCTGGCGCTATTCGTAGGGTTGTCCCCTCCGATAAACATAGTAGGTTGAGTTCCTCTGCAGAATCCTCCATTTCTGCTCCTGCCACCACAAGAGGCACTCCTCTGGGGCAGCGCATCCCTTCAGCTGCTTCGCAGGCCATACGCGACTCAGTAGACCCTTACCTTTCAAGGGTCACAGTATTGTGTATGTATTGCGACGCAGTACTCTGCAGGGGGGAGACCCTTCGAAGTGCTTTCGAGACTGCGGTCCAGGAGAATGAAAAGGACTGCCACCTACCCGATTAAGGCCCACCCTACATCTTCCTTTCTCCACCTGCCCTTTCTTATCCCCGTGGTTGGGGCCCCTTGCTCACTTTCCCTTCCTTTCCTTATGTGTCATGTCTGAAAAACCCCAAAAAATACCAAACAATAAAAACAAAAAAAGAGCCGCCTTTCACAGTTTAAAAATAGAAGTGCCAATGAAATGCTGCAGGGCCCTGTGCATTTTTAGAAGTACGCGGACAGTCCACGGACATTTACAATTTTTGGGAGGAAGTGGTGGCTCTGAAAAGCGCCTTTTGTGGTGTTTTTTGTGTTTTGAAAACTTCAAGTAGTCAACACTTAGGATTGCTATAATTCCAAAAAAAGGTTGCAATTAATTTTGTATATTTCGCAGAAAAATCTGATTCCCAGCATGAGTAAGATGTACTTCATCTCTGCGAAAAATGTGACTTCTACGAAACATAATATTTTCAGTGTGAAAAGAGGACATGCCAACATCTCTCAAAAAGGCACAAACAGCCTTGTTGACAATGAGCCTTGCTTTCTCCATTTGTGGATCAAATGAAGAAGAACTCAGCCACATTAGTCGCTGCGCAATACGAGAAAAAATTACGTGGGAGTTTGGAAACATGTCCATGAGTTTCCCAAATCCTTTCGTTGCAAATTGCAAAGAGATTCCAGACACATGTCCTAAACTGTTCCCTCCACAATGAATAATAATAATGTTTGGATGACAATGTGTCATCAAAGTAGCACAAAGAGGTACCAAATCCCGCCACTTCATTCCACGCACTCCACATGAGGCAATACAAGATGTACAGTCACTCCACAGCAATCTGCATGCACCTCCAACCAATTTATTCACGAGTCACACAAAATCCAGACAATATGCCTTCTGAAAGACACAGCCATAGCTATCTGCTCTCCTCTCAGAAACAGACTTTCTGCCAAAGTCTCTCATTACACATCACACCCAGTAGACCTTATTGACCAATCCCTTGCCCTGCAGAGTCTCATTTGCATGCCTCTCAGCCTCAAATCCCCGTACGTAATACACGGTGTCCGCGGACAACCGTGGTGTCTGCGGACAAATCGAAAAATCTGAGTTTGGGGAATGAACATTTAAATAGTGTGCCCCACTTCCCCCTTCAGGGTTGTTCTGAAAATAACCCTTTTTTTAGTTGAAGATGATCCAGAAACCCCTTTAATTTTATACTTTTTATTTTCTTATTTTCCTCCAAATATCTACACATTAGCTTCTCCAAAGCAATCCTTATATTCCACAACAGCATGGCATTTCCCATGAAAGATAAAAATATGCCATCTGCTTTAAAGTAAACATTACCATATTCAATTTTGTTGTTATTGCAAAAGAACATCCCAGCTCTAATCATGAAAGCAAACATGCCTTGGTTAACTAAACACCTACCACCATTTTGCTAAGGACAAAAATCATAACTGTTGTCCCATACTGCCCTAGGTAACAAAGCAGAAAAAATAACCTTGGCATTTGGAAGGACTTTCATGACTGCCTGAACCAAGTATTGCAGATCTTTCAACAAAGTAGGGGCACCGACATAGCCCAAATGCACAGCACCACAGTGCAGGACAGCTACATAAGGACTATTGAACCTAGCCATATCCTCACAAACTTCCAGCACTCCCTGCAAATTAATACTAGGCACAGTGCACCACACCAGCTCCACTCCTTTTATATCAAAATTGGTAGCCACATTCCTAGATTTAGCATACATCTCCAAACCATTCACAAATATATCTCCAACCACCTACACCCCGACTTTCTCCACCTCTGCCATCTTCACTACACACAGCCTCTCTCAATACAAAGCAGAACCTCAACACCTGATTGGCTAATCCCCAAAATACACGCCCATTTCATGCTCAGAAGCCCTGGATGGAGCACGCCCTGTCCGCGAACATCTGTGGTGTCCGCGGAGCGTGAAACACTGGGGCAGCCCTTCTACCCTTTCCACTTCACTCTCTGCACCATTCCCTCATTGGCTACTGTTAAGAAGTCACACAACCATCCACCAATCACATCCAATAACTCTACATCTAACTCCATCATCACAGTCCAGCACATTAGATGTACTGTTGATCACTCTGAGTACAACTGTGCTGTGACTGCAAAGCACCTACAGCAACTACTAGTAAACTCTCCAACATTTCTACTTGCAGATTCATGCACATCCGCATGCATGAACACAAACTACAGGTATGAATATTTTCTGCACAGTACATTTCTTGTATAAATGCACATACATACTGTCAGACCTCCGGGCTGGAGACTCCCAAGATCCTGACCTCTCCTCCTCAGCCTCCTCCTCACCTGACAACAAAGAATCAGATGTAGCCTCTACATACGGTCTCCTGGAGAGATAGTCGTCTTTCTTTCTTTCTTTCTTTCTTTCTTTCTTTCTTTCTTTCTTTCTTTCTTTCTTTCTTTCTTTCTTTCTTTCTTTCTTTCTTTCTTTCTTTCTTTCTTTCTTTTCGGACAATGTCACGCTCCCGGAGAGAAGCCACAGTGGGAAGTTGAAATCAACATTACGAGTGGCCCCTTCCCCGGAAAGGGACTAATGGGGAAAAAGCCGTTCAGCACAAAAAAAACCAAGACGAGCTGAGAGGAAAAACCCAGCCGGATATGGAAGGTGGGCTCCGCAGACTCGAACGAAATCCGGAGCAGTGAGGGGAAAGACCTCCTTGAACACAGAGCAACATAGGAACTGGAAACGGTGCTCAACCCACACCGATACTGTGAGGGAGTTGGACTCCGAGAAAGAAAACACAGAGAAGCCAGGTAAGAGAGAGGGGAGCGAGAGAAAGTGAGTGACAGAGAGCAGAACGAAAGAAAAAAGCAAGGGCAAAGAGAGCGATTGGAGAGAGAGAGAGCAAGGAGGAATACCCTGTGTGGGTAGAAAATGTGAAAAACTAGCGCAGCAAACCAAAAGACGCTAAGACAGGCACGGAAAGATACCTGGAACTGGAGCGGTTGCAACGCGTAGTGCGCAGGAGGACGTGGCATATAAGCCTCCTGAATGCTACGAGAAAACAACTATACCGCTGCAGTTCGCACGGAAGATACGTCGCGGCACCCATAATGGACGCCACATAAATTAACCCGGGGCAGAAGGTGCCACGAAGTGAGGCGCTTGACATTATGCCCCTGCATTGCGAACCTGCTGTCATACTGTCCCCAGCCAATGACTGCCCTCTCCCTAAGTCCCGCCCCTGGCAGCCATCCTCAGATTTGGTAGCACGTAAAGTGGCAGTATGACCAAGTGAAGAGCCGAAGAGGGGTAGGAGGGAGGGTTCGCATGTGAATCCATGCCAGACCCATGCTGGAGAACAACAGTTACAGGTAAGTAACCTGTTCCTTCTCCAGCATGGGGTCTGGCATGGATTCACATGCTCATAAATATAAGAATACATAGCACACACATGCACAACCACGGGAGGTGGCAAAGGCTCAATATTAAGCATCACATAAACTCAACATTAAGCAACTCTTACCTCCTCACCAGGCCCACCTTCAGGCGAACAGGTTGCGCAGCACTGCTTGGCCGACTCTGACTCCTCCCTGGAATCCCGCTCGACGCAGTAGAATCTCATGAAGGTGTGCGTCGACCTCCACATAGCAGCCCTGCAGATGTCCAGCAGGTGCACACCAGACAAGAACGCCGTGGTAGCAGTGATCGCTCTGGTCGAATGGGCTCTCGGACGGCCGGGCAACAGTCGGTTTGCCAACCGGTGACAGTGCATGATGCAGCCGGAGAGCCATCTGGAAATGGAAGCCTTCGAGAGAGCCTTCCCTTGGTTCACAGGTCCAAAGTTCACAAACAGCTGTGACGTCTTCCGAAAACTCTTTGTGCGGTTCATGTAGAACTTCAGCGCTCTAGCTACATCCAGCGAGTGCAAAGTCCTCTCGGCCGGCGACGGGGAGAAAACTGGTAACACCAAGGGCTTGTTGAGATGGAAGTCCGACGGCACCTTGGGCATGAAGGAGGGGTGCGTCCTCAACACCACCCTAGTCTCGTGAAAAGTCAAGTATGGAGGCTTGCAGGAGAGGGCCTGGATCTCTCCCACTCGCCGTGCGGAGGTGATGGCCACAAGAAATGCTGTCTTCCACGACAGGAACTTCAACGGTGCCGAATGCAGAGGTTCGAATGGCGGCCCCATGAGCCTGGTCAACACCACGTTGAGCTCCCAAGGCGGGGCCGGAGCCTTCACCGACGGGAACGAACGGAACATACTTTCATAAATTCCTTCACCATGCGATGAGACCACAGGGATGGTCGTCCTGTAGTTCTGGTGTATGTCAGGCTGAGCCCGTTCCTCCCCCTGCTCCTCACCTGTGGCTTCCGTTTCACTGTCCTTGGGGGATGAAGGCTGCTTTCATAAGGGTTTAGAAGGGTCTTTGGTTAGTTTCTCCTTGGATTTCCTGTCATGTAAATAAGGTCTGGCTCCCTCGGAGGCCACCTTGACAGGAAGTGAAACCTGTCTCAGGGGGCCCCGAGGAGCCAAACCCCAGTTGACAGGGAAAAAGCCGGGCAGCGTCAAAAAACCGTGTAGTTGTCCTTGATGCTGGTACTGGTTCAATAACACGAAGAAACAACAAAGAGACTGATGGACCTTCCGGTATGCAGGATAATCTTCTACAAACTGCAGGTATGAATGGTGACTCCAGTAAGAAGTAGACTTGGGTGAAACAGGAAGACTCTGATAAACAGGAAGACTCAGGTAGCAGGAAAACTCAGGTAAGCCGGGAGCCTCAGAGAAGCCCCTATGCTGCCATATACAGCAGAGAAGGATTGGGGGACGTGATGTCACTATCCGCAATGCTGAAAGTAGGTAGAGTGGGAGGAGAAAGAGTACGGAAGTCGTACGGAGTACGGTAAGTAAGAGAAGGAAAAAGTAAAGGAAGAAAATGAAAAGGCTAAAGCCCCCACTACCCAGGAAAAGTAGGAACCACAAGCAAATTAGGGAGGAAGGCGAAGAACCGCGAGGGAGGCGGAGTAAGGAGCCACTAGAGTGAATGGCGAGACTGCCTAGGGCTAAAGTAAGGAAGAATGAATCGGGAGCGGCAGAGTGCCGAGAGAGAAAAGGATAAGCGGTTACAGAAGGTGGAAGACAAAGAGGGAGCAAGTGCAAACTGGGGTGAAGGCAGAAGCTGCAAAAGGTAGCAGAAGGCTGCTAAACGAGGTTAGCGGAGGAGCGCAAGTATCGGCAAGTAAACACACAGATGCAACGCACTGGGTGGTGGGCGGGGCCTGCTCTTATAATGGCGGCAGCTATGATGGTTGAGGACTAGAGCGCGAACCGAGGTTCTACGTGGCGTTATTCTTCCAGTAATGCCACAGCTTCCATCTACGGTTCCTGACAGCGTATCGGGAAATCGCTGCTAGGTGCATCTTGATGGAAGCATGCGCTAATCCCGCCTTGGCCAGCGACAGTAGGTACGGTAGCACCTAAGGGGCCGTAATCCGTAGAGGGTTAATCTTCTGTGCACGGCACCAGACAGAGAACTTCTTCCACTTGTGTCCATTGCACTTGAGAGTTGAGGACGCCCTGGCCTTTGCAAGAACCTCCTTGCAGTCCGCCGGGATATCGTACCCTCCAGACTCTAGTGCTGCAGGAGCCAGGCCTGCAAGTTCAGCGACTCCGGGTCGTGATGAAGGATGGCGCCTACCATCTCTGGAGAGAAGATCTGCATCCGTCGACAGTTTGACTGGTGGGGACGCTGACAAGTCCAGAAGGTCCGGGAACCAGATCTGTCTCAGCCACTTCGGTGCGACGAGGATCATCCTGCACCAGGACCTCTTGAGTTGGTTGACGAGTCGGAGCAGCAACGGCAACGCAGGGAACGCATACAGGAACAGGCTGTCCCAGGGGAACGAGAAAGCATCGCCCATGCTCCTCGGCTGGGGAAACCTGCTGGCGAACCTCTGGAACTTGGAGTTCGTCGCCATCGCCAACAGGTCGATCTGGGGTTCGCTGGAAGAGTAGATCCACTTGATCCTTGCGTAGTTCCCACTCGTGGCACGAGCGCAGCTCCCTGCTGAGTGAGTCGGCGATGGTGTTTTTTATCCCTGCTAGATGAAAGGGCACCAGAAACATCCCCTGGGCAACGGCCCATTGCCACAGATCCTGGGCTTGCTTGGAAAGGGCTCGGGATCTGGTTCCTCCCTGCTTCCGGATGTAGAACATTGTGGTGGTGTTGTCGGTGAAGATCCTCACCACCTTGTCCTTGAGGGACGGGAGGAACGACCTGAGGGCCCAGAACACTGCTCGGAGCTCCAGTATGTAGATATGGAGCGGCCTCTCCTCCGAAAGCCAAAGGCCTCTCACGTGAAGATCTCCGGTGTGCGCTCCCCACCCCTCCAGGGAGGCATCCGTCGTCACCGTCACCTGGTGTGCTGGGGTCTGAAAGTCTGTGCCCGCCGCGAGATGCGGGCGGGTGCCCCACCACCAAATTGCTTGGCGGAAAACCTCGTTGAGCGAGATCCTGCCCTTGAAGCTGCCCGCTGCTTGCATCCAACGGGTGTCGAGGAACTCCTGTAGGGGACGCATCCGAAGCCTGCACAGGTGCACCAGAGAGATGCACAAGGATATCATCCCGAGAAGGGACTTGATGGACCTCATCCTGGCCACGTCTGTGGCCAGCAGACGCTGCACCTTGCCCAGGATGGCCTTCGTCCTTTCCTCCAACGGCGAGGCCAATCGCGCTACTGTGTCGAGCTTGGCTCCCCGAAACAGTGCAACCTGCGACGGGACCAGGTGGGATTTGGGGAAGTTGATGGAGAATCCCAGGTCCGTGAGCAGCCGGACGGTCTTCGCTTTGTGTTCGACGGCGAGTTCCCTTGTCCTTGCTCGGATGAGCCAATCGTCCAGGTAGGGGTAGACGTGGATCCTCTGCAGGCGCAGCCGCGCTGCCACCGGTGCTAGGCACTTGGTGAATACCCTGGGCGCTGACTTCAATCCGAATGGGAGGGCCTTGAACTGGTAGTGCCGTCCTTGGACTACGAACCTGAGAAACATTCGGTGTCCTTTTAGAATGGGGATATGAAAGTATGCATCCTCCAAATCCGTCGACGATAGGAAGTCGTCTTCCTCCAGCTGGCCCAGCACGTGCTGGAGAGTGACCATCCAGAACTTCTGTGCCTTGATGTATTTGTTTAGTCGACGCAGGTCCAGGATGGGACGCCATCCTCCTGTCTTCTTTCTGACGAGGACATATCTTGAGTATACTCCGGAGCCTCTTTGGGACGAGCTTGATGGCTCCTTTCATGAGCATCGCCCTTACCTCTAACAGCAGTTGAGGGACGTGGTTTTCCTTCCTGGCCACGGGAGGAATGGGGGGGCACTTCTTTAGAAATTCGAGAGTGTGCCCGTGGGTCAGGGCATCCAGCACCCAATAGTCGGTGGAGATGGACTCCCACGCGCTGACGAACTTCGTCAGCTGGCCTCCCACCGGGATGCTCTGTTGGGGGCCCGACGCAACAGCCGGTTCAATCTTGCTTGGCAGCGGTCTTGCCGCCTTGGCCTCCCTGGAGAAGATGGTGAGGTCCAACTGACTTGCCTTGTCCCCTGTAGGCTTCCTGCGACGAGGAGCGGGCCGCCTGACTGTATGTTGAGGAGCCGCCGCCGAATCCTTTGGAGGCACCTTGCTTGACTCCGAAGTTCCAAAAGGCCGAGCCGTCTCCGTGTCGGTCGTGATGGCCTGCAGTGATTCATCCACTGTCTTCCCAAACAGATTGTTCCTGTCGGAGGGCATGTCCAAAACCTTGGTTTGTACATCTTGGCGGAAATCCGTCGCCTTGAGCCAACCCCGCCGTCGAAGGCAAACGCTGTTGCCCAACTGGTGGAAACTGGTGTCGGCAATGTCCGTGGCTACTGTTATGGCGTGGTCCGACACCACCTCACCTTCCTGTAGGATCGCCAGGGCCTCTGCCCTCTTGTCGTCCGGTAGGAAGTCCAACAGGAGGGCGATCTTGTACCACAACTCCCTGTCGCAGCGGGCCACAATAGCTAGGGCGTTGGCCGTCTTAATCGTCGTCGCCGACAAGGACTCGTCCCAATGGCGTCCAGTTTTTTTCCCTCGCCGTCCGGTGGGGAAGTCGAAGTTGAGGCCAATGCCCCCCCCCCCTGCTTTCTTCTTGGCTGACGCCGAGACGACCGAAATCCGGGGTCGGTTGTGCCCTAAGGTACAAATGGGCGGCCTCAGGGACCCGGGACCTCTTCTCGTACCGGTCCCTCTTGGCAGGTGTCGTGGACGGGTTCTTCAGAAGAATAAGTCCCTTGTCCCAGATGTCATCCAGCAACAGCACCGCGAGGACCGTCTTCCTTTTGGCCTTGCGCCGTTGGTAGAGGAATCCTTCCTTCCTTTTGTTCTTCGGGGCAGAGCTGGAAAAGCTTGGATGCCCTTGCAATCATGGCGTGGAAGGAGACAATAACGTCGGGTGGGGAGGCCCGAGGAGGTGATGGTGGGAGGTCCATCCCGTCGTCACCACCGTTGTCATCCGTCCCCGTCGTGGCCGCATCTGTTCCTGTGTCATCCCCAGGGATAGGGGAAGGAGAAGGCGACAACGGCTGAGAAGGCCGTGAGGGCTGGAAGGGCGGGGGTGGATGAACTCTCCTCCTCTTGTTTGGAGGGCTTCCTGACGGGCCCGGTTCTGCTGGGTTGTCCATTGGGGGTAGGGGCAATCTAGTCCTTATCTCTGTGCATAAGGTTTGGATTGCCATCAAAATGGCCACCGAGTTGTCCTGGTCGGGTTGCGACGGGTGCGATGGTTGCTCCTCCTCCAAGAGAGCCTCGTCGGCACCACCGTCACTTTCTTCGTCCCCCTTGTCGGGATTCATCCCATGGGACGGGGCCTCCCCAAACTTCCTGTTGAGGCCCTCCAAGGCTTCCACCAACTCCTCCTCGGAGGCTGTGTCCGTGTAACAGCCACCGCCCCCCTCTTTTTCCACTGGGGTCTTCACAGGGGTCTTCTCGATGGGCTGAAAAAAGGATTCCTTGCGCGGTGGCAAGGAAACTCTGGGCCCCGGGGTCACCTCCACTGGGGTAGCCTCCACAGGCTTCGCCAGGGCCGTTGTGACTACCTCGGTAGAGGCCTTAGCCGGGTGAATCAAGGCCTTCACCACCTTGGGTGTGCATGAGGCGTTGACCTTGGGGGGAGGGTTACCACCTCGCTCCCCCTCGGATGGTTCCTTCGAGATTGACCGGGGCCTTTCCAGAAGCTTAGCCGGGTTCTCAGACTTTCTCTTCCTCGAGCCAGAGCGTTGGCTTGTGGTTGATGGCGCCGGTGAAGGTGCGCCCTGCCTGGCATCCGAGCCTCCTGACCGTTTGGCGCTTCCGGTGCCCGCGGACCCGCGGTGCTTTGCCTGCTGTTGGGCCCCCGTCGCCGGAGCGCCCTCAAAGGACTTAGAAGACCACTCTGACTTCTTCTCACATGCCGTTCTCTTTCTTTCCAGCTAGCTGGTGAGACGGGTCCGAAGATCCCTCATAGTCCGATCCGTCTTGTTCATGCAAAACGCACAGTCCTTCTCCACAAGCGTTTTGTCTCCGTGAAGGCAGTAGAGGCATCTCGAATACTCGTCCTCCTTGAACACATTCTGTAATCCGCATCCAGGGCAGTTCCTAAACAGCTTGGATCCGGGTGTCGAGCTTCCTTTCTCCTGGGTCATGTCCACGAGAAGCGTAACTCGACAAAAACTTCGCCCTTGAGGGGCGTAGAAAATTCTGAAACGGGTCCCCGTTGATCGGAAGTAGAAACGGTGGAGCTTGAGGCTCGATTGACCAAAAAAATTAGATAAATCTCTTGAAAAAAACGCAAAATGCAGTAAAAGCTTGAGAGCTATAGCAGGAGGACTCGCAACACTTGAACATGCGGTAAAAATCTGAGGATGGCTGCCAGGGGCAGGGCTTAGGGAGAGAGCAGTCATTGGCTGGGGGCAGGATGACCCAGAGACCAGTGATTGGTTACTACTAAGAAAGACAGATCAGAAATGAAACTGATACTGATTTTTTCTTTACCGAGGATTCCCAGCCTGACGACGGGGAATATTCAGGAGCATGTGAATCCATGCTAGACCCCATGCTGGAAAAATGCAGATGTAGCCTCCCTAAGTAAGGAGGAGTGAAATACAGAATGTACTCGTTGTAAACGGAGTTTGAGACGATAGCCTACAGGATTGATCTTAGCCAAAATGGTATAGGGACCAATAACGCGAGGTGACAGGTTAGAGGGGCGAGTCAATCGTGTCAAAAATTTAGTGGAGAGCCATACCATGGTGCCCACCTTCCATTCCGGCACCTGCAAGCGGTGGCGGTCAGCTTGGGCCTTGTACGACCGTTGACTGTCTTCAAGACTGGCCGTTGCCCTTTGATGAGCTTCTTGGATTCTGGATAAGGAATCTTCCACTGCAGGTATATTTGATTGCCTGGTCAAATTAGGTAGAAAAGTGCGAGGATGGAGTCCATAGGTACAAAAAAACGGAGTGAGCCCAATGGTTGAGTGTCAAGAGTTGTTATAGGAGAACTCCGCAGTGGGAAGCAAAGTAACCCAATCATCTTGTTCTCGATTGATGTAACTGCGAAGGTATTGTTCCAGAGTACCATTAAGTCTCTTTGTCTGCCCATTGGTTTGTGGGTGGAATCCAGAAGATAATGCGCGCTCAATTCCCAGATCTTGACACAGGGCAGACAACTACCGCCATTTCTTTGGCAGTAGGAACTCTGGGTAGTGGGGAGAAATTAGCTAGTTTACTCAAAGTGTCGACAGTGACCATTATACAAGTACAGTTCTGGGACTTGGGTAGGTCGACAATAAAGTCGGTGGAGATGTGACTCCAAGGGCGATCCCGCACAGGGCTCTGCTCTAATAGACCCAAAGGTTTGGAAGTGCTATTCTTACTCTGATTGCACACCCTGCAAGATTGAATGTATCGAATGACATCAGCCCTCATCTCAGACCAATAAAAAGTACGGCGAATGAGATCCAACGTACCAGATTGACCACGATGCCCTGCAATCTTATGGTCATGACACCGAAATGAAACCCGACGGCGTAGGGACTCCGTGGGTATGTACAATCGATGCCCTTGAAACCACAGACCCTCTATCTCAACGATCCTTTCCCTGAGAGAAGTGG
The DNA here is from genome assembly GCF_040938575.1 of Ambystoma mexicanum. Classification (NCBI taxonomy): domain Eukaryota; kingdom Metazoa; phylum Chordata; class Amphibia; order Caudata; family Ambystomatidae; genus Ambystoma; species Ambystoma mexicanum. Next base: position 273,278,852 of record NC_090937.1, read on the forward strand.
GAGTCATAGATACGGTGGCTTCTTTGACCTGTTGTAAGAAAGTTGAGTCTGATTGATCACTCTGGTTCCTGGAAAAAGCTTCTCCAAGGGAGGACAGTAGGGACCCGAGTGGTCTCTTTTGTGGGACAGAGCGTCTGCTAGAGTATTTTGGATTCCAGGGATAAAGGTGATACGAAAATCATATTGAGCAAAAAAATGAGCCCAGCGGACCTGTCCTGAGTTTACACAATCCATATTCTGGAGAACCTGTAAGTTCTTATGGTCAGTTCTTATGGTAAAAGGATGCAAACTTCCCTGCCTCCACTCTTCACAGGCCAACTTCATGGCCAAAAGCACCCTTTCTATTACAGAGTAATTCTGTTGGCTCTCTGCGAGTGTTCTTGATAGGTAGGCTATGGGATGTTCTTCCAAGACTTGGTCTTGCAACAGGACGGCACCTATTGCGGCTGCAGAAGCATCGTTCTCCGGGACAAAAGGTTTCTCTTGTATAGGGTGACTTAGGATGGGGGCAATACAAAATAAACCTTTGAGGTGATTAAAGCTCTCTTCCGCCAGAGAGTCCCATGCAAAAGGAACCGAGGACTTCTTAAGCAGTCTGGTGATGGGCAGAACTGCCTCTGAGAAATTTGGAATAAAGCACCAGTAGAAGTTAGCTACCCCCAAAAATCTTTGAACTTCATTGACAGTTGTGGGTGACGGCTAGTGGAGAATGGTATCTGTCTTCTTGAGCATCTGTACCCCTTGAGCAGACAGTTTATAACCCAGGTAGGGAAGCTGGTATGCTCCGAAAATGCACTTTTCTTTCTTGGCAAAAAGTCAATTTGCCTTTAACCGGTGTAGAACTTCCGTGAGGTGTGACTGGTGTTCTGTGGCATCTTGAGAAAACACCAAAATGTCATCCAGATAGATAATAACTTTAGATCTGAGAACACCCTGTCCATGAATCGTTGGAAAATTGCTGGCGCATTGACTAACCCAAAGGGCATCACATGATATTCAAATAGCCCAAATGGAGTGCGGAATGCTGTCTTCCATTCATCGCCGGAACGGATTCTCAATAAATCATAGGCACTGCGAACGTCTAACTTCGTGAAGATTTTAGCACCCTGGACTGCCTCAATGATGTCAGATATGAGGGGCATGGGCTATCGATCCCGTATCGTCACCTTATTCAACCCTTGGTAGTCTATGCAAGGTCTGAGATCCTGGGAGTCTCTCTTGGGAATGAAGAAAAGCAGAGCCCCAGCTGGGGATTTAGAAGGTCTAATGAGACCGTTTTGTAGATTCTCGTCCAGATAAAAGTGAAGGGCCTTCTTCTCCAGTTGGGATAATGCAAAAATGCGACCAAATGGCACTAGAGCATTGGGAGTTAGGTCGATGGAGCAATCTTCTTGACGATGTGGTGGTAACTCCATCGGAGTAGTGTCGGCAAAGACTGTTTCAAATTCAGCAAGCCCAATGGGAAGTGAATGGACCCCAATGGTATCTGTAGAAGGTGGAGTGTGAGTTCTTGCTTGCAGATAAAGGAGATTACACAGACAATTCTTCTTGCAGTAAAGAGACTCAAAACTCAAGCTATTAGTAGACCAGTCAATTACTGGGTTGCGTTTTTGCAGCCAAGTGATGCCGAGAATCACAGGAAAATGTGCTGCCCTGATAATGTCAAACTGAATCTCCTCTGAATGTTGGTGTATCAGGAGCCGAAGACGTTCGGTGGTTTGAGTAATGGGCCCAGAGCTCAGCGGGCTACCATCTACCCCTTTTCCCTTCTGGTCTTCCTTTTTATCCATTCTCTGTAACCCCACCTTATTGGCCCAAATGGTACTATGAAATTTCCGGCAGCACCACAGTCTAAAAGGGCCAGTGCTTCCACTTGACGCTGATTCACACAAAGAGTGACCTTAAGTATCATGAGTCTTGAGTCTTCTGACTGATTAGTTGGGGCTACAGGCAGCGAAACATAGCGACTAGATGAAAACCCTCGGTGTCCCGTCCCTCCTAGGACCGAGGGTGTTCGTTTCCCAAACTCCGAGAGGGAATCTCTGTGCAATTTCGAATTTGGTGCTGATCAGAGCCACAGTATGCACATGGGCCCTTCTCCCTTCTTCTCTTCCGCTCTTCGGGAGTGAGTGAAGGTCTGGTGGTTCCAATCGGCATAGGTTCTTCTGTGCGTGTATTGACAGATGAGGGAGGAGGCGGAAAGGTCTGTAGCAAAAGCAGAGGAGCGATGGCGACGTCTTTCCTGCTTTCTTTCCTGAAGTCTGTACTCAATCTGTAGGGCCGAGGCCTGTAAGTCAGACAATGTAGCAGGTCTTGGTGATCTTGCCAACACGTCCTTTATGTCTTCTCGAAGACCTTGTCTAAAGATGACGAATTGGGACTGCTCCGACCACCCCGTCTCAGTTGCCAGTCTTTTAAAAGTCGAGATGTAGGAGAGAACATCAGATTGTCCATGGCGTATATTGAGGAGGTCTTCACAAGGAGTGTATGATATTTCCTGTCTTTCGAAATTCTGCTTGAGTACAGTCAGAAATGCATTATAATCTTGAAGTGCAGGATCAGCTCTGGTGACTAAAGGGGTAGCCCAGGCTAATGCATTTCCTGACATGTTTGAGATGACAAACCCGACTTGGGAATTGCCTGTAGTGAACATATTAAGACGGAAGGTGAAGTACACATTACAAGCATCCAAAAACTCCTTTAACTGTTTAGGAGTCCCATCAAATTTGCCAGAAGGAGGTGACATGGGAGGCAAGTCGACCTGTCTGGGTTCTTGAACTGCAACCAGCTGCTTCAAAACTGAGTTTTCTGCCTTTAAGTTTTGCACCTCCTTACAGACCTCGGCAGAGAGGTTCTGAACTGCAGCCACCATCTCTTGGAGTTGTTCCGCAGTAGCCATATTTCCTTTTTGGCGTTGCAAACTGTCAGACCCCTGGGCTGGAGACTCCCAAGATCCTGACCTCCCCTCCTCAGCCTCCTCCTCACCTGACAACCAAGAATCAGATGTAGTCTCTACATACGGGCTCCTGGAGAGATTTCTTTCTTTCTTTCTTTCTTTCTTTCTTTCTTTCTTTTTTTCTTTCTTTCTTTCTTTCTTTCTTTCTTTCTTTCTTTCTTTCTTTCTTTCTTTCTCAATGTCACGCTCCCGGAGAGAAGCCACAGTGGGAAGTTGAAAACAATGTTACCAGTGGCCCCTTGTCCAGAAAGGAACTAATGGGGAAAAAGCTGTTCGGCACAAAAAAAACCAGGATGTGCTGAGAGGAAAAACCCAGCCGAATATGGAAGGTGGGCTCCGCAGACTCGAATGAAATCCGGAGCGGTGAGGGGAAAGACCTCCTTGAACACAGAGCAACACAGGAACTGGAAACAGTGCTCAACCCACACCGATACTGCGAGGGAGTTGGACTCTGAGAAAGAAAACACAGAGAAGCCAGGTAAGAGAGAGGGGAGCAAGAGAAAGTGAGTGACAGAGAGCAGAACGAAAGAAAAAGGCAAGCAGCAAGGGCAAAGAGAGCGACTGGAGAGAGAGAGCAAGGAGGAATACCTTGTGTGGGTAGAAAATGTGAAAAACTAGCGCAGCAAAGCAAAAGACACTACAGGCACGGAAGGATCCCTGGGACTGGAGCGGTTGCAACGCGTAGCGCGCAGGGAGGGCTTGGCATATAAGCCTCCAAGAACGAGAAAACAACTATAACGCTGCAGTTTGCACAGAAGATACGTCGCAGGCACCCATAATGGCTGGCACGTAAATTAACCCGGGGCAGAAGGCGCCACTAAGTGAGGCGCTTGACACATGCCAACATTCAGAGCCACCTGGGGGGGAGATTTCCACAGGGAAATCGGGAGACCTACATTTCCCCATAGAAATGCATTTTAGCTACAGTAATTGTAGACTGGAGAATGTGACAAAAAGTACTGTTCATCACTCTGAGTACAAGTCTCCTGTCATTGGAAAGCACCTACGGCAAAAACTACTGGAACACTCTCCAAAATTTCTGCTTACAGATTCATGCACATCCACATGCCTGAACACAAACTACAGGTATGAATATTTTGTGTACAGTACCTGTAAAGCTCTTGTATGAATACAGATGATGAACAGGATTACTGCCACTTACCCTGTATAACCTGTAAAAAATGATTACTGTCATTTCTCCCATCTGCTATAATCAAGTGTCACTTGCAACGCTATGTGCCATCCAAATTTTCATTTACCCATGTTACTAATTGTAATGTGCAAACTGTTATTCTCTTCATTCATTCTGTCATTTGTGTAACCACTGCCACCTATTTATCCACGTTTCAAGGATAATAGCATTTCATGCATTATAGTGCATATGATGTACATACAATTTCCTTTCTGTACATTCTGGGCATTTTACATACAATCTATAATTTGAACTTGCTTTAGAAATGATTACAATAGTAATCAAACACAGTACACAGAGTTTTCTATCAAAGTGTAATTTCATGTCAAAAGATGGGAGAAAAAACAGTATGATCGTAAATGGCAAGAATCATATTCAAATGCAAACAATGCACAGTTTCCTGTTCTGTGTTGTGATAAGGATAAATTAAAACTTGGAAAACACACACCATTAACGTGACACTTGATCATAGCAGATGACAGAAATAACAACACGACATGTTTACTACTTATCCAGGGTAAGTAGAAGATACCCTGCATTGTAAATACATACATTGCATGCTTTTCACCAGAGTTCCTGCCATCCATTTACCTTGTATAAGTAGCAAGAAAAGCATACAGTTATTTCTCCTATCTCCTAACATCAAATAACACTGCCTTAAAAAGCCAAGTGTGCTCTGTGTACCTACTATTGTAATCATTTCTAAGGCAAGATCAACTGACAGATTTTAAGTAAAATATATAGAATGCACATAGACAAAGGAAACTGCATCTACATGCTATGCACAATTATCGGAAAGCACTATCACTGCAAAACAAACAACACTACATGTCTACATTAACAACACTACTATTAAAACACATATTTACTAACTTCTTTCTTTCACAATTGCAGTGAAGACCACTCTCCTGAAAACCAGCACTGTGAGTACAAAACACAACTCGGAAGAAACCTACTCTTTGCATCCAAAAAAGTAAGTGCAATACTGCCATAATGGTCTAACTGTTACGCAAACACTGTAGAATTCTAGTATTGTAGAACAAACAATTGTATTAACCCTGCAGCATTAGATTCAGTATTACTGATTGCACCTCAGCAGTTGCACACTTTGTATTGTCATCTGAACACCAGTATAGTAGCACACAAATACGAGAATAGCCTTGCCAACCTGAACAGCCCCTTCCACAAACACACACCTCTACATGCATGCCTACCATCATACTCAGACACTCATGCACAATGCACACATACATTGCACAACGTCCCAACCCACACTTTCTTTTTTCTCCAACAGACCCCAAAGAATGCCTACCAAAAAGCAACTCTGTAGAAAGCAACACATAAGTAGAGCAAATCAAAATAAAAGTGTACAAAATAAGCATCCACCTCTAGCAGAATTTCTACAAAAAGTTCAAACAAAACAGCTAATACAGTCACTAAGCGAAACAAAAGCAGCTTCTAGTAAAGAAACTTAGCCTCCTCTTTCAAAATGTAAAAATAAACAGAAACTTATTTAAAAAACTGCAGCTACCACTAGTGCTAACACTGCACCTATAAATCTTGATGTAACCATAAATAAGCTTACCAAAAAAATTATTTTACAAAAAATGTCCGCCACCGAGTCCTTCAGAACCTTATAAAAAAAAGAGAGAAATCATGCCCAACCCTTTAAAACTAGCATAGAAAATTAATCCTGGAAGATATCATACACAGTACAGTCCTTCACAAAAGGAAATTATTTTAGTTTTAAACAGAATGAGACCACTAACAAAACTAACTACTAAACTATAAAAAAGACTTCTCAATAAACGGAATATCAACAAAGATAGCTTCACAAACATCTGTGGAGGTGAGTGGAGTCACACCACCAGCACAGAACCATATTTCAATGAAGAAGCATACAAACAAAAGCAAAGAAACCCAATTGCCATACATAGCAGTGGACGAGGGTATGAAAAACGTAATACCATTATGGAACAAGAAACGCTGCTCACAAAAATATCCGCAGAAAACTTACAGGCCGATTCATGGAATCAACGTGCGCCGAAAAAACGGTTCGCAGAGAAACAGCGAAAATCGCAGTGCAAGTGCGATTATCGCACAGAAAACATCGCACATCAATTCATGGAAGTCCGTGCACGCGCGAAATGTGGGATGTGCGCTGAGAAAGTGCGCGGCGCACGCTGGCGCACAGGTCAACGAACGCCGTGCGATAAGGCCACAGCGAATTCGCACATAGCGCGGCGCACATAACAAAAGTAGGCTTAACACGGGGCGTCACACGCAGAATGGGGAACAACTCGTGAAAATGTGGGCGTCACGGGGGAAGTACAGGAGGCAAGTGCGCAGAACGCCCACACGCTCGCCTACAACACGTATTCATGGAATCGAATAGGGAAAAACAGCGCACGGCCAAAGACGCGCACAGGCCATACATGTCCGCCACACAAAAGCAGGCGGTAGCGTCCCTGCGCAGGAAAAAAATGTGCGCCAAAGTCCTACACGCGCAAGAAGGCCCACACGCAATCGGGCCTGGGGGAGCATGTGCGTGTATTTCAGGGGTGCGCGCAAAGTTTTACACGCGATCTGGCCTGGGGGAGCATGTGCGTGTATTTCAGGGGTGCGCGTGAAGTTCCACACGCGATTGGCCTGGACGTGTGTATTTCAGGGGCTCGCGGGTGTTTTCACACGCGATCGGGCCTGGGGGAGCAGGGTACGTGTATTCCAGGGGCTCGTGGGTGTTTTCACACGCGATCGGGCCTGGGGGAGCGTGTGCGTGTATTTCAGGGGTGCGCGTGAAGTTCCACACGTGATTGGGCTGCGTGCGGGTATTTCAGGCGTGCGCGAGAAGCTTCTCACACGTGATTGGCCTGGGCGCGTGTATTCCAGGGGTTCGTGTGAAGTTTTTCACGCGATCGGGCATGGGGGGGAGCGGGGTACCACTCACCGTCTGCCTTGCGTGTAGAAGAACACGTAGCCAACACCCGCTGTGAAGTAATAGCGTGTGAACCCCAACGGATGGAAAACACACGCACCGCACGAAAAGCACGTACAGAGCAGTGTAAAGGCATGCGGGATCTCCAAGCCCTGCCAGGGCAACGCCCGTGCGCGAAACGCCACAGACGCGCTTACGCTGTAAGGGCCTTTGGTCCAATGAAATCGCGTACGCGTGCTGACGCGCTTACGCGCTAAGGCCCTTTCCTCGAATTTCACGCTGACGTGCAGGATTTTCACGTGCCAAATCACTCCGTATCAAGCTGGCCACGCGAAAACACACGGAAGACCACGCTCCTGCCCAGAAGGCCGAATCACTGCCCCCAAGTGCCCCGAGCAGCCTCCCACGTGCCATCTGCTGCTGCCTGCCTGCCTGCCTGCTGCCACCGTGCCCTGCCATTTGGTGCCTGCACATCAGCCATCTGCAGGGGTCCAGTTGCTGTGTCCACCCCTGCTGGAACAGAAGACTCCCGACTCGGATAACATCGCTCCACAGCCCAGCCCCAGGACCCAGTTGCCCAACCACTCCTGCCCCTGGGGTTGCCATGTCGGGCACATCAACATCTGGCACCAGTGGCAAGCCCCGGCCAGAGGGGCAGAGGGGCACCAGCTTCACTGCCACAGAAGTTGGTGTCCTGGTGGAGCAAGTCCTGGGGCAGTATGATGCCCTCTTCGGATCGTCCCGCGCCAACAAGGAAGGACGGGAGAGGATCTGGGCCGACTGTGTGGTTGCCATCTACGCGGAGGGGGTTGCATCCCGCACCATCCAGAAGGTCAAGAAGCGCTGGGAGGACTTGAGGTCCAGGACCCTCATAAAGGCCCGGCGCCTCGTGGAGGGGGGCCGGGGCCGCATGAGTTCCAACCAGATGAGGGTCCTGGAACGCGTACACCCAGCGCTCCACGCCCAGGTCCTTGAGAGGGAGACCCGTCTGGAGTTGAGCGGTAAGTGGCCAAGCATTGCTGTGTGAGACAGGGCATGTTGCAGTGTGCTGGTTGTCTGATACTTGCCTGCATGTGTGACATAGGCCATGTACGCATGTATGTGTGCAGGGACATCATGGTAATGCATGTGCGACCAGTAATGTGTGAACCGCATGGTTGTTGCATGTGTTTAAATGCGACATGGGGAGCCCTATGCAGATTGCACACATGAGAGCATGGCAGTCTCTGTTCCTGGACATGGGTGGGGGTGAGGGATGGGTGCTGATGCCAGGTACATATATGGTATCCATGTCTGTGTGCCTGACCTGCGTGTCTGTGACTTGTGAATGCCATGGATGCATGACACATGTCTGTGACAATTTACAGATTCACTGATGCAGCCTAGTCATCCCTGTATGCACTGTGATTGGGGTGTACGGGGCCAGATGGATGTGACCGAGGTGAAGTCTGTGCATGTGATAGGCATGACCCATGATGCATGTGAGTACCATTACATTGCATGTTTCGAGAGTCCATTGGACATGTATGGAAATGTCCATGGCATGCACCATGACTGTCACTGTGTGTGTTTTGCCTGGACTGACACATGTGTTGTGGAGTGACATGATGGACGTGTACTTTGACAGTGGCACTCATCTGCTATTGCTTCCTGTCTAGGGGACCATTGTACAGTACCCTGATGCTTGTGTTCTATGTCTCCCTCTACGCAGCGGCTAGTGAAGAAGAGGGCGGAGACGGCGGTGTGGAGCAAGGCGGCGGGGATGCCCCCACGGCTGCAGCGGAAGGGGTGGGTGAGCCCCCACAGGGGCCTGCTACGGCGGTAGACGGTGAGGAGCCATCAAGGTTGGTGGTTTCCACAGAGGAGGAGGAGGCCGCCACTGAGGCGCACATGGGGCCTGGTGGGGGCATCCCTGCTGGTGCAAGTGGTGCAGTCCAGGGGCAGGAGGCAGCACAGGTCACCGTGGAGGGGCCTGTGCATGTCGCTGTCCCTGACCCTGTGGGTGCACCACCATGCACCAGCAGGGATGCCCCGTCCCAGGCCCGTCCGCAGGTAGAGGGGATGTCCATGTCATCTGACTCCCATCCACCTGCGGACGAGGGGAACCCTGGCCGTATGGAGAAGGTCCTGATTGGGGTCGCAATGCGCACGGCTGTGATTCGTGATGCCGTGCGTGCTTCCCAGGAGGAGCAGGCACGTCATCACGAAGAGCACCGTGCCGACGTGGCCCAATTGGGATCGTCCATGTTCGGGGGTTTCCTGCATGTGTCGGCCAATCTGGCGGCCCTCTCCTCCTCTGTGGAGACTATAGCCAGTCGTTCTCCTTGCCGTCTTCCGGCCCAGATGCCACCAGGGCCCCCTGTGGACCTGCCCTGACCAATGCAGCCAGCTCGGTGGGGATCCCATCCCTGCCACAGTCGGGAGTCAGAGGTCCAGCAGGGGTGGACACCACAGCAACTGGACCCCAGCAGATGGAGGATGTGACGGCATCATCGGGCAGGGCACGTGCACGACGGCGTCGGTGGTTTCCATCAGCCTGGATGCCGTCGTGCTGGCACAGGCAGTTGCGTCGGAGGCAGCAGCAGGCTCAACGTGGGAGGCATCATGGCTCGGGGCCATCAACATCAGGGGTGCAGGCATCGGCCGGAGGGCAGGAGAACCCTGGAATGGGAGTGGCTTCCGTGTGGGAGAGGTTGTGCCAGCAGATAGGTGCGGAGCGGCAGCGGGCAGAGGAGGAACGGCTCACAATGGTCAGGGCGGAGGACTCCATGCGGAGGGCGCTGAGGCGGGCTGAGTGCCTCGAGGGTCTTCGCAGGGAGTTGGAGCTGGACACTGCATTATCCCTGTGGGACCTCGGGGCCAGGGAACATGCCCGCCTCCAAGCCATTGAACAGGAGTTCGATGATGCCCTGGCCCACGACAACAACCAGTGAGCCGTCTGACTAGCCCGCTGCCCTTGTAAATAGTTATGTAGTTAGTGTAGGTTTCCTTTGGTTTTTTATTTATTTTTGACCTTTTGGACAATGGGCCACATTTTTGTATAGTTTTATTTTATTAGGTAGTATTTTTATGTAGGTTTCATTTCTTCAGTTGGGATCATGGACCCTGGTTTGTTTATCTGTATATAGTTGACTGTTGGATTTATTTTCTTTTTTTTTTGATTTACCCATGGAGCAATGGTTTTCGGTTTTGGTTTTACCTTGGATTTTCTTTCTTGAACTGTGACTTTGGACACCTTTCCTTTGCATTATGATTTGTCGTTTTTCATTATTTTACGGACATGCTTCTTTAGGTTTTTGATTCCCATTGTCATTTGTTTATTTTTTATTCCATTCATGCTATTTTTAATACATTTTATTCATCAAAATTCAATGTGTAGTATCATCTCATTGGTATCATGCATATCCTGATATGGGTTTTGAGATTCACTGACACCCATTGGGTGTATGTGAGGGCCATGTGTTCATTTCCAAACTTGCTATTGGGGTTCTATCATGTCATTGCCATTTCTAAGTGGGTGGATGCAGTACTCGAGTGGGTGTTTTGCATTTGGAGGCTGACCATAAGGGCCAGGGATCTAGATTGTGATGACATGTTGGCTGGGGGACATGTGTGGGGGCCTGCTGGCAGGTGCCCCGCAATGCTGGGGCGTGGGGGTGCAGGGGGACATGAGTGGGACATGAGTGGGGGCCTGCTGGCAGGTGCCCCGCAATGCTGGGGGTGGGGGTGCAGGGGGGACATGAGTGGGACATGAGTGGGGGCCTGCTGGCAGGTGCCCCGCAATGCTGGGGGTGGGGGTGCAGGGGGACATGAGTGGGACAGGAGTGGGGGCCTGCTGGCAGGTGCCCCGCAATGCTGGGGGTGGGGGTGCAGGGGGACATGAGTGGGACATGAGTGGGACATGAGTGGGGGCCTGCTGGCAGGTGCCCCGCAATGCTGGGGGTGGGGGTGCAAGGGGACATGAGTTGGTGATCAGTAGTGCAAGGAGACATGTGCCTTTGCTAGGGGGCATGCCCATGTTGGGTGGGCTGCCTGTGGGACATGACCAGGGATGCAGGGTAGTCCCCTGTGGTGTGGGCTGCCTGCAGGGGCCGTGGAGGGTGTACAGGGGACACCTGGGAGGACCCACACTGCCAAATCACATGTAGGACTCCCCGGCACCCCTGAAATACACGTACCCTGCTGGAATCGCATGTGAAAATTCTCGCGCACCCCTGAAATACACGTACCCTGCTGAAATCGCGTGTGAAAATTCTCGCGCACCTCTGAAATACACGCGCCCAGGCCAATCGCGTGTGGAACTTCTCGCGCACCTCTGAAATACACGCGCCCAGGCCAATCGCGTGTGGAACTTCTCGCGCACCCCTGAATTACACGCACACGCTCCCCCAGGCCCGATCGCGTGTGGAACCACCCACGAGCCCCTGAAATACACGTGCCCAGGCCAATCGTGTGTGGAACTTCTCGCGCACCCCTGAAATACACGCGCCCAGGCCAATCGCGTGTGGAACTTCTCGCGCACCCCTGAATTACACGCGCCCAGGCCAATCGCGCGTGCAACTTCTCGCGCACCCCTGTAATACACGCACACGCTCCCCCAGGCCCGATCGCGTGTGAAACCACCCGCGAGCCCCTGAAATACACGCGCCCAGGCCAATCGCATGTGGAACTTCTCGCGCACCCCTGAAATACACGCGCCCAGGCCAATCGCGTGTGGAACTTCTCGCGCACCCCTGTAATACACGCACATGGTCCCCCAGGCCCAATCGTGTGTGAAACCACCCGCGAGCCCCTGAAATACACGCCCCCAGGCCAATCACGTGTGGAACTTCTCGCGCACCCCAGAATTACACGCGCCCAGGCCAATCGCGTGTGGAACTTCTCGCGCACCCCTGTAATACACGCACACGCTCCCCCAGGCCCGATCGCGTGTGGAACCACCCACGAGCCCCTGAAATACACGCGCCCAGGCCAATCGTGTGTGGAACTTCTCGCGCACCCCTGAAATACACGCACCCAGGCCAATCGCGTGTGGAACTTCTCGCGCACCCCTGAATTACACGCGCCCAGGCCAATCGCGTGTGGAACTTCTCGCGCACCCCTGTAATACACGCACACGCTCCCCCAGGCCCGATCGCGTGTGAAACCACCCGCAAGCCCCTGAAATACACGCGCCCAGGCCAATCGCATGTGGAAATTCTCGCGCACCTCTGAAATACACGCGCCCAGGCCAATCGCGTGTGGAACTTCTCGCGCACCTCTGAAATACACGCGCCCAGGCCAATCGCGTGTGGAACTTCTCGCGCACCCCTGAATTACACGCACACGCTCCCCCAGGCCCGATCGCGTGTGGAACCACCCACGAGCCCCTGAAATACACGCGCCCAGGCCAATCGTGTGTGGAACTTCTCGCGCACCCCTGAAATACACGCGCCCAGGCCAATCGCGTGTGGAACTTCTCGCGCACCCCTGAAATAAACGCGCCCAGGCCAATCGCGTGTGGAACTTCTCGCGCACCCCTGTAATACACGCACATGGTCCCCCAGGCCCGATCGCGTGTGAAACCACCCGCGAGCCCCTGAAATACACGCCCCCAGGCCAATCGCGTGTGGAACTTCTCGCGCACCCCTGAATTACACGCGCCCAGGCCAATCGCGTGTGGAACTTCTCGCTCACCCCTGTAATACACGCACATGGTCCCCCAGGCCCGATCGCGTGTGAAACCACCCGCGAGCCCCTGAAATACACACCCCCAGGCAAATCGCGTGTGGAACTTCTCGCGCACCCCTGAATTACACGCGCCCAGGCCAATCGCGTGTGGAACTTCTCGCGCACCCCTGTAATACACGCACACGCTCCCCCAGGACCGATTGCGTGTGAAACCACCCGCAAGCCCCTGAAATACACGCGCCCAGGCCAATCGCGTGTGGAACTTCTCGCGCACCCCTGAAATACACGCGCCCAGGCCAATCGCGTGTGGAACTTCTCGCGCACCCCTGTAATACACGCATACGCTCCCCCAGGCCCGATTGCGTTTGAAACCACCCGCGAGCCCCCGAAATACACGCGCCCAGGCCAATCACGTGTGGAACTTCTCGCGCACCCCTGAAATACACGCGCCCAGGCCAATCGCGTGTGGAACTTCTCGCGCACCCCTGTAATACACGCACACGCTCCCCCAGGCCCGATCGCGGGTGGTTCCACACGCGAGCCCCTGAAATACACGCGCCCAGGCCAATCGTGTGTGGAACTTCTCGCGCACCCCTGTAATACACGCACACGCTCCCCCAGGCCCGATCGCGTGTGAAACCACCCGCGAGCCCCTGAAATACACGCGCCCAGGCCAATCGCGTGTGGAACTTCTCGCGCACCCCTGAAATACAGGCGCCCAGGCCAATTGCGTGTGGAACTTCTCACGCACACCTGTAATACACGCACACACTCCCCCAGGCCCGATCGCGTGTGAAACCACCCGCGCACCCCTGAAATACACGCGCCCAGGCCAATCGCGTGTGGAACTCCTCGCGCACCCCTGTAATACACGCACACGCTCCCCCAGGCTCGATCGCGTGTGAAACCACCCGCGAGCCCCTGAAATACACGCGCCCAGGCCAATCGCGTGTGGAACTTCTCGCGCACCCCTGAAATAGACGCACCCAGGCCATTCGCGTGTAATACTTCTCGCGCACACCTGAAATACACGCACACGCTCCCCCAGGCCCGATCGCGTGTGAAACCACCCGCGAGCCCCTGAAATACACGCGCCCAGGCCAATCGCGTGTGGAACTTCTCGCGCCCCCCTGAAATACACGCACCCAGGCCATTCGTGTGTAATACTTCTCGCGCATCCCTGAAATACACGCACACGCTCCCCCAGGTCCAGGTCACGTGTGAAACTTCTCGCACTGGTACAGGGTTGGCGCAGCCCTTTGCGATGGTTTTGCGATCTTGATGGCTTTTCCTTGCGTGAGGGAGTTCTTGGGGGCGTAACTGGCGCTGCTGCAGGGTCGCTGCGCCACTCTGCGCCACGTCTGCTTTTGGAGGTGGGAATCCATGAATACGCTGTGCGCGGAAATTGATTTTATCGCACGCGGCTGGCGCAGACATTCGCACGGGCACGCTGTGCGCCAGCCGCGTGCGACACTTGAGAGGAATTACATGAATCGGCCTATTAGTATCAACTCTCCATTCCACTGAAGGAATGCGTCCAGTCTACAAATGGCCATGCACATCAATGTGTAACATAAGCAAAAAATCTTTCACATTTTTACGCCAGTTCCTCAATCAGTATGTGAAAGGCAAAGACAAATTGAAAATAAAACTATTGCAAACTATGGACTCCTTTCCAGTGCGAAAATACACAGGACTACAAGGACATTCATTAGCCTGCATTTCTGGACTTATTTGTAAAAGCACCTTCCACCATATCAAAAGGATAGCAATACACCATTCAACTGTAAGAAATCGGGTTCATAAACTGTACTATGCCAAAAGTCCTGCTATAGCGCTAGCCAATTTAAATGACAATCCTCTACATGGTACAGCCAAAAAACTACTGGAAGAAATAGAGCATGTCCAGAGAAAATATTTTGGAAGTGAAAGCCACTTACAAAATTCAATAGCTTTAGAACAGACCAGCAACAACTTTACAAATGGCAACCTTCTACTATAAAAAAAATGGAAATACTAAAGTTTAAAAGCACATCTGCTGAAGTTCCAAACCGTGCGTGTGCATGTGTGTGTGTGTGTGTTGCCGAAGTTAATAAAAATAGCACAGAAACTGTACACATAATGTACAAAATAGAAGACAATAAAGATTCCAAGTGGTTCCAATTAGCTCTCTAAGCCCTCTATTTTATAGCAGAAAACTTAATATGAAATTGCTAACCCCTTAATACTTTGCAGTTACTGCACTGCAAAACTTGACAACAACCAAATACCTTCACATGCTATCACAAATAACTTGGAATTATTCCCAATACCAAAACCACTGCAACAACTTAACTTGTATTAAAGCATCATAATTCAAACAGTGCACCCATTTCAAGCAATAATACGCTTTCAACCAAAACCAGCAAAACTACCTCCCTCTGAATTACTGAAAGGCATTTGTGGCAAAATAGTTTATTTACCATTAGATCTCAAAGAAAATGTACACACTCAGAGTGCAACGTCAAATAGATCAATCTTTGATTATCTTAGTAAATGGCGCACCTAAAAAAGACAAAACAATGTGGCAACAACTTGTGGACTTACATAAATTTAGACAAGCCCTGCAATATCTAAAAGACAACAATGAATAATACAAAGAAATAAATATTGACGAAAACCTGAGGGACACCACCGAAATAATTCAAGACTGGTCAGGAACTGGTCAATTTCAACTTCTAGATCCTACTACAGAATCCAATAATTTAGACCATTATACAATTCAACCATTACACTCTAAAGACACCATAGATGTTGCACTGGAAACTTACCAAATGCGACAAGCCAAAGGATCTCCAATCAGCATATGGGAAAAAAGTATAGAAGCCTTTCCTCTACTCTTTCCCACTGGAAAAGGAGGAAGGTACGGTGAAAGACCCACACAAATAACAGCATCAGAATACCGCTCTTTACGAATGTATTCAGAAGACCCCAGATTCAGACATAACGTGGAATACATATTCCACGTTCTCTTTAAAATTGAACTAGCAACTCTATGCTACGGATTTGCACACACATTAAAATCAGGTACCAATTTTCAAAATATGTCAGCTACGCAACTACTACAAAAAGTGCAAGAAAAAGATGAAGTTTTACAGTCAAGCATTACAAATCTTTCAGCAAACATGCGTGGTACAAAAGAATACTGGTTCCGACGTCATGCAGATGTACGCTGTATGAGAAACCTTGGCCCACCCACTTGGTTTGTGACATTAAATTGTGCAGAATATGCATGGGAAGGTTTACACGATTTCCTACGCACAGCAAACAAAACCCAACAAACATAGATATAAAAACACCAGGAGAACTCTGCTCTCTAGATCCTGTAAATGTATCAAGATATTTCCATCATCGCTTCACTGCTATCCTACACTTCATTTGTAATAAAATTGTTCCTCCCCTCGGAGAAGCGCAACACTTCCTTTGAAGAAAAGAATACCAAGCCAGAGGTGCACCACACAGCTACATGCTTTTGAGGATAAAAGATGCTCCTAAATTTGGTCAGGACAGTTATGCCGCAGTTTTGCAGTTCATCTAAAAATATGTTACTTGTGAAATCCCTTCACAAAACGACACATAGTGACCTTCATGCACACATTTTACAATTTCAAAGACACAAATGTGGGAAGTATTGTCGTCGCAAAAAAGGGAAATATTACACCAAATGCTGCTTTGGTTTCCCTATACCAGTTTTAACAGGTCAAGTAAACAACTTCATGTCTTCAGTTAGACATAATGTCAAAGGTAAAACACCTAAGAACACATATTACATAAAAAGAACAGAAGGATCAAAATACATAAATGATTACAATGCAATCATTGCCCTCCCATGGAATGCAAATATAGATGTGCAGTACATTGCAGACATTTCCACTGCAGTTGCACGATATGTCACAGCCTACTTAACCAAAGCAGAAACAACAGAGCTTAAAGACCTCTGGAATGACATATCATCTGACAAAACACTATCACAGAAATTGTACAGATTAGGCATAAAAATGCTCTCCCATAGAGAATGTGGCTGCTATGAAGCCGCAGACCGTTTAAGGTACTGCCTTGTATAGAAAATCTGAGAATATAGTATGGCTAAGCCTTGGTGCTGCTAAATCTAGAAAAAGAGTTCTCAATTCATATGAAGACATAGCTGCTGGGATAGTTTGTGGCTATTGTTTCTAAGACATTTTGAAAAACAACTTACTAGACACATACTACCCAAACAGGAGTACCACTTTGGAAACCATGTGTCTATACCACATAGCCCAATATTTCACATACAAAATTAATATTAAACCAGATGAGAAGTAAGGTAGATACAGAGCAGCAAATTGTGAATGCAGCTTAGTGAAACTTACCAAACGCAGCTTAATTAATCATATCAAATTGTCATTAAAAACTCCTCAACATAAAGAACTGTATTACATGCGCCTGCTACAACTTTTTAAACCATGGAGAAAAGAAGAAGAGTTACTGGATACATATGACTCCTATGAAGACGCTTTCAAAGCAAATGAAAGCACTATAAAGACGTAAAGTTTACACAGTACAAAACAGTGTTGCACAATGAACAGCAACAAGAAGAACTACTCCAGGCGCAACTAGATGTGGACACTCCTGAAAGCAGTCAACCTTCTGTAACAGGAAACCAAGAACCACTTGGACAGCCACTAATAGCAAATGAGGCAGAATTAGCCATGGCTGAAGTAGAAAACACCATATGTCAGTATGAGCAATCTACAGAAGACTTTTCTCGACTAAAATCACAACTAAACAATGAGCAGCGTAGCATTATCCTAAAAATAACAAAACAAAGTGAACATGGTGTGCAGCATGAAACTATAAATTGTACCTGTCAAGACTATAAACTTATACTGCTATACGTGAGTGGTCAAGCTGGTTCAGGCAAAACATTCTTAATCAAAATCATCAGCAAGTTCCTCCAACAATTGACAAACAAAAAACGGTCAGCTGTTGTAACTGCCCCCACAGGTTTAGCTGCCTACAACATAGGCTGTGTCACTTAACACTGATTACTACTCCTTCCAGTTGAACACCAAAACAAATTAGACTATTACAAACTTTCTTCAGAAGCTGCAATGGAACTACGCACAGTTTTCAAACAAATGAAAATGCTGCTAATAGATGCGAGAAGCATGGCTTCTAATCTAATGTTAGCCTTCATTCACCTCAAATTACAAGAGTTCCTGAAAACAGACTATGAAGAACTCTTTGGAGGAAAACACATTATATAGTCATAGCTGGAAGGCAACGGCCGTGGATTTGGCTCTGACAGCGTGGGCGAGCATGTTAGCTGGAAGTGGTTTGTGCTGCCCCTTGTAGGCCGAAACCATCCACCTTGCTATAGAGGTGGATGCCTGATAACCAGGCCTTGACCCCCCCAAAGGTGACAGAGCGTCCGTCTTGCGGAAGCTCTTAGTCCTGTTCAGATAGAATTTCAGCATGCGTCTGACATCCCGACAGTGTAAGACCCATTGAGCATCGTCCTTAGGGTCGGCAAAAAACATAGGTAGGACTATCTCCTCGTTCAGATGGAAAGCGGAGGCTACCATTGGTAGGAACGCAGGGTGTTTTCTCAGGACCACCTTATCCTTGTGAAAAACAGTACAGGGTTCTGAAGCCACCAACGCCTGAAAAACCCACCAACAGAGCTGTTTTAATGCGGGCCAGCCTGATGTCCGCAGAAGCCATTGGCTCAAATGGTTTGTGCGCCAAGGCGCCCAACACTACATTTAGGTCCCACACAGGGTGTGGTTTCTTGATCAGAGGGAAGAACCTGGCGAGGCCCGTCAAATGTAGCTTGACCACCAGATTGGAAGAGGAGAAAACTCCCTCCTCTGAATTTCTGTAGGCCCCTATGGCACTGGATAGGTGCGGCAATGTATCCACCTGCACGCCTGAGTTGGCCAGGTGTGCAGATAAGGAGAGTACATCAGCCAACGTGCACGTAAGGACTCTGCCCAGTGACAGAACCTAGACCATTTATTCTTGTACTGGCTCCTAGTAGCCTTGCTCCTAGCGCCCTGAAGGATTTCTAGGTTTGCCTGTGATAGGCCAAGGTGTTTCAGCGTGACCTGTTCAGGAACCACGCTGCAAGGGCTAACCTCTGGGGGCGGGGTGAATGACCCTGCCCCCCTGTTGCACCAGGAGAGGAGCTGGGCCCAGGGACAGGTGAATTGGAGGCCTTTTCTGAGAGACTGAGAGGCTCTGAGCACCACGGTCTTGCGGGCCATCACAGCGTAATCAGAATGATGCTGAGGTGACATGATTCCTTTATTTTGCAGAGCACCCTGTGGATCAGAGGTGTAAGAGGGAAGGCATTCGCTGTCACGCCGCTCCACTGAATCTGAAAGGGGTCGCCCAGTGAGCCGGGGCTCTGCCCCTGCCAGGACGCAAGCTACTGGCACTTCTTTTTGTCGCAGCAGGCAAAGAGATCCACCTGAGGAGTCCCCCATCTGCTGAACATCTCCAGCAGCACCATATCGTTTAATTACCACTCGTAATTGTCTGAGTCTGCTGAGCATGTCCACTTCCAGGTTTGTCCCACATGCTGATCGCTAGGTTGCACAGTCGAGGGGACCTGGTACCACCCTGCTTGTTGACAGTACATGCTGGTGGAGTGGTCCGTCTGGGTGAGGATGACCTTGCCCCCAATGAGCGGAAGGAAAGCTTTGAGAGCTAGCCAGATGGTTTTCATCTCCAGCCAGTTGACATGAGACTCCTGCTCCTGCAGGGTCCAGACTCTGTGGACACTGTCGTTGTCCAAAGTGCCCCTCCCCCAGCCTTCCAGGGAGGAATCCGTAGTAACGGTGACCTGCAGGGCCGGCTGCCGGAAAGGCTTGCCTGTCCAAGAGTTGCTGTCCCTGGACCACCATATGAGGTCCGGGCATAGAGATGGCGGAATGCTGACCAGATCCGCTTGGGAGCCCCGCTCCTGATTCAATGAGGCTGCGAAGTGCAGCTGCAACCTCCTCATCTTGAGTCTCGTGCAGGGTACGGCCATTAGGACCGCTGCCATGATGCCTAATAGGTGTTGGTACCACCAGGCCGAGGTCACTTCTCAGCTGGGGAAGTGAGTAGTGGCCCTCTCGATGGCCTTGATCTTGTCCTCCGAGGGGAAAACTCTCTCTGAGCTTGTGTCCCATATGAGGCCCAGGAAGGTCAGGCTCTGCATCGGCTGCAGCTAAGACTTCTTGTGGTTGACTGAAAACCCCAGCTTGCGGAGTGTGATCCTAAGGGTGGAGGAAGTGTGATGCACCTACTGCGGAGATCTCTCCCTGACAAGCCAGTAGTCCAGGTACGGGTAGACGTGGTGGCCTTGGACCCTGAGGAGGGCTGCCAGCGCACTCATGAGCCTGGTGAATACCCTGCGGGCTGAATTGAGGCCGAAGGGTAGCACCTTCTATTGGAAGTAGCAGCCCATGATCCTGAATCATAGGAAGGAGCGATGCGGCTGCCAAATCGGGACGTGTAGATAAGCGTCCTTCAGATCCAGGGAGCACATCCAATCTGTCCTGCACAATGTCTCCGCAATCAGTGCCGGCGTAACCATCTTGAATTTTTTAAGAGCAAGGGAGAGGTTGAGGGTGGAAAGGTCCAAATCAACTCTCAGGCCAACCTGGTTCTTCTTTTGTATGGCGAAAATCCTGGAATAGAAGTCCAAGCCTCGGTGGGAGGCTGGAACCTTCCACGGCCTGGCTCTCGACGAGCGACCTAACTTCCGCCAACAGAGTTGCTGTCCCAATCTGTGGATGAGGAGGGAGGAGAGGAAGGGGTCGGTAGGTGGTACCTTGTGGATACTACCAAGGGGATCCAGGGGTCTGCGAACTTCTGACGCCAAGACTGTGCGTGCAGGGCAAGCCTGCCCCCCACTGGAGACACTTGGACCCAAAGGTACGCATCATGCTTTCTATCCCTCTGAGGCTGTTTAAGAGGAGGAGGACCGAATAAAGCCCTTGCCCCACCTTTTGTTGTTTGCGCCAGTGTTGACTCAGTGAACAGTCAGGTTGTCTGGACCCCCGCTCTTGGATGATTGGGAACCCTGCAAACGTATGCCCCTTGTTGGAGCGTTGATGTGACTGGGTGTACGCCTTGGGCGTGCCCTTCGTAAGGAAAAAGACTTTGCAGTTTGCAAACTGATTTTCTTTTATCTAACTCCTCATCAGTGGTGGAGTGAAAGAGGTCTCCCCCCTCGAATGATAGGTCCAATATGCGTTCCTGGATGTCTGGGTTAAACGTAATAGCCCGAAGCCAGGCAGTCCTTCTCATGTCTGTGGCAATGCATATGGCCCGGCCAGAGGTATCAATGTGGGCCACGTTGAAGTCCATGATGTCTTGTGCCATTATTTTAGCCTCTGCCAGTCAGGCCTTGAAACATGCCTGGCTCTGCACCGGAAGTTCTGGAAGGAAGTCGGCTATTTCCTGCCAAAGCCTCTGGTTAACGGCTGCGAGCATGGTATCCGTGTTGAATTGAGGAAGATGCAGCGGAGCGTTTGGAATAAAGCTTCTTCCCATACGCCTCCAAGAACCTCTCCCCCTTGCCAAGGAGGCTCTGAGTAGAGTGATGCTGCAGCGATCACCGAAGAGTGCGGTTGAGGGTGTGCCGACAGCAAGAGTGGATCCCCATCCATGTGCCTATACTTGGCGTCCAGGCGCTGATTGACAGGCTGGGCCGAATGGGGCGTGAGCCAACCCTTTTTGGCCAAGGCCACAACGTCCTTCTGCACGGGATCCCCGCTCTAGCAGCGGGGCGTAGAGTGAGGACCGCTGCCAATACCCCTGCCTCTGGTTGTTCGACTTTGGGTTGAGGAAGGCCCAAGTACTCTGCCAGCCCTGCAAGTCGTTTGTGGAAGGCCTTGGCTGATGAGGGTGTGTCAGGGTCTTCTTCCTCTTCCGTGTCCACCAGGACGTCAGGCTGGTCCCGAGCAGGTGGAGGAGTACTCAGAACAGAGGGCTGAAGTGTGGAGACCGGAGCCTGGTATGGAACCTCCGGTACTGTGGGAGGAAGCGGAGCCGGAATCGCAGGAGCCGGCGTGGGCAGCAGGGGCTGCACCGGTGCCTGCAGCACTGGAGCCATAAAAGGAATGACTATAGGAGCAGGCGGCGGGAGCATGCCCATGAATACATCCCTGAGGATGGCCCCCATCTGATTAGATCTCATGAGCGTGAGGAACTTTTCAAAGAACCTGTCCTCGCAGGCTGGTAGGGTGGTAGGTGATATTGACGGGGTAGTGGGTGGCTGCTGAGGTCAGTGCATACTCTGTCTAGCCGGTTGCGGAGTAAACCTTCCCTGCAATTCTGATGGATAAGCTGTAGGCCACGTACCTGGTTGACACCAATCTGAACTTATGACTCGTTCACCCAGCTGCTCCCTTCCTCAGGAAGGTATCGGAGGAGCTGCCATTTTGTCTGGCACGGCAGCCATCTTGTCGAGCTGCATCCCACATGCCGCAGTCATGGTGCTTGGCTCACTGAGCCCATACTCCTCCAGAACTCTTGGCGATGGGAGTGTGAGGCCTGCCCTGCACCTCAGTCCGAGGCCTAGTAGGCGTGTTGCCCTCGGCAGAGTTGCCTGTAGTGCTGCATGCAGGTGGTGCCTTGGACTTGCTGCCGGTACAAGGGCGAAGCCCCTCAGGGTTAGACCTGGTAAAAGAACCTTGCGGTCCCTCAGCACTGTCACCGGAAGGATCTAGAGACTCCTCGGCCTGGCGGCCGGCAGATGAATTAGCCTCGGTATTCGTGCTGGTACGAGAACGCGAGAGGTTCCTCCTGTCTGGGCGATTCTGAGGAAAGGGCCTCGACTTGTGTCCTCCAAGTCCTCTGGAGGTGACTTCTTCAAGAGCTCCCTCCACTTGGCTAGTCTGTTCTTCAAAGCACGCGAAGAAAGTGCGTAACACGCGGTGCAACCCTCCCATCTGTGGTCGGGGCCAAGGTAGCAGAGGCAAAGAGCGTGGGGATCTGATGTCTGGAAGAGCCCCTCGCAGGCTTTACACCTGCTGAAGCCCGCTGAAGTCGACATGCACCAGTGAGAAGCGTGGCGCCTGAGGACCGAGTACCTGATTGATAAAAGAAGACAAAGACAGAAGAAAGCATCTGGGCAAAGAGCGCGTGGTATTACATGACTGAAGCCAAACCCAGGAGTGCTGGTAAAATCAGCCTGTTCCCATCCATGCAGAAAAAGGGACTGAGGAATGGCGCCGGTGGGCGGAGGCCCATGGCCGCACCCCCCCACTGCCTCTAAATTTAAAGGGGAAGAAGGTTACGCCTCCCGTCCCTAGCGAGGGAAGCCCATGCAGTATGTAGGCAAGGGGATGGGACGCAAGCGTAAGAGCTTTAATGACCTTATTAATAGCGGCATGGATGGTAATTGCAAAAGACTGGAAACAAAAAAGCCTGCCTACTGTGGTATCCTGGCTCCGCAAGCTATGGGACATAATAGGGATGGAGATAAGTTTCAGAAGGAAAGGTGTCATTTTAAAAAAAATGACTTTGTACAACAATCGTGCCCACAAAATATATGAGTGCTGGACATTATGTGACTAGATGAACGCTCACTGGCTTTACGAACTACAAATTGTAATGTACCCAATGACGTATTGTGTCGATAAGCGGTTCCTCAATGGGCGGTGGAGAGGGGGGAGGCAGAGTGTGGGATTTTAAGAGTGTTTTGATAAATGGCAATAAAGAGATGTTTTAAAAAAAAAATCACACCTTGCGAGGGATTAAATAATAAGTACGTGTTTTAGCTGGTGCATAAAACTTGTGAATTTCAGGAGTTAACTGTTGCACATTCTCACCCTTAGTACTCACAGAGGTTTAGCCAGAGGCCCATGTTAAATGGTCTGCCTTAACGTGTCTTTCCAGAATAATAAACAGTTTATTAGCCAAGCTTTGTCCATATGCAAAATAAGTTTCTTTCTATAATCAACACGTCTATCCCCAGAGAGGAGCACCTTTTCAAATAAAAAATCATGTCAACAAGAGCATTACCAGATTTCGATATGGAGAAATAGGCATTGGCAATGCCAACTGTTTTGGCTTTTGTGTAGATTGGGAAATGGATTTGCCAGGCATTGCCTTAATGGTACTAACTGGCCTTAAATGGCTGCAGCGTGAAAATGGTGTAGCACCTGGCAAATGCCTATCTAATAACTATGTCTAAGGCAAAACTGTTGGCTTTGCTAATGCTTGTTTTTACAGGACATCAGTGAAGGACACGCATACTACTTATAAATCAAGTGGCTAAAGACAGACCTGGTTAAGACATTTTTATTACACCAGTAGCGCTTTCACAGTAAATTAAACCAGTTTCTCTCAGAAGACATCTATGAAAAAACCTTAGCAGGCACTTAAGAGTACAGTGGTTTTTTATTTTTTATCCTCTTTATTTACATTTTATCCACAAACATTGCATTAAATCATAACATTGAAGTGATGTAACTATCAAATAACCGAACTCCATAAATCAAATGAACACTTAAGCTCTTATGATATGTTATTTGTTAAAGAGAACACACCGATCTCAAAAACCCAATGATTAAATTCACACACACAAAGACAACATAAACAACAGGACAACACAAACCCTACAATTACCCCACAACCTTAACACCTAACCTTCTAAGAAACTTCTACATATATATTACATTTCAGTACCCCCACCTACACTCGCCCATACAACTCATTAAAGGGTCCCCATAAATCCAAATACTCTCCCTCCCGATCTTGCCTTACTGATAGAACTTTTTCGAAACCTGAAAGTGTTTGCATATCTAATATGCAATATTCAATCAACAGCTTCTTTCTTGTTTTCCAAACCTTCATAATTTGCTTGGTTGCCACCAGAAAAGTTTTATCAATGCAACTCGATGAATCACATGCATCTTTGCATCTACCCTCATTTGATAAGAGAATCACTGCCAGAGAAGTACGGGGAAAGGAGATCATCCTAGTTGCATCAATTCTGTCAAGTACATCTCTCCAGAAGGCCATCACTCTATAACAATCCCAAAACATGTGTAAGAATGTTCCCTTCATCTGTTGACAGCCCCAACACATATCATTATCTATCAAACCCCTCACATTCATCTGCTCTGGAGTCCAAAGTTTGATTTTAAGGCTTGAAAAAAGTTAGCTGAAAGAGATCCCAGGAAGGGTAAGTTTTAGGCAGGGAGGAATAATAAGTGGCTGGAAATGGCTATAATGATTAGCATGTCAATGTGCCGGTAAATAACCAAACGCCACCGACAAGCATTGTGTCCCTCCTCATATGCCACCCCTCCCAAGCTGTACTCCTTATTTTCTCTTCATTGTTTTACTTTTTGCTATAAGGTGGTGTTAGGAAAGATTTCCATTTATGAGGTATTTTCTCTGAAGTTGTGTACCCCCCAACTTTTTGCTGCTGTTTAAACACCATAGTCTGACTTTGCCAGTGAAGCACAGCCTTCAGCTGCACTCCACTGGGCTTTTTTGCTCACTTTGTTATGGGGAAACTGGCATGCCCTTAAAGACAGTCAGTACTGGGAGACTTCGTTTCCCTTAGTCCTTTCCAATGCTGCAACTTTTCTTTTCTGCAACATGTCACAAGTGCACAATGTACCATATAATGCTTGGGTCTTCCTTTCGTTTTCAAAAGGCCCTAGACTCCCTCAAAGGATTTTTCAGGAGAAGTGCAGATGTGCCTTGGACAGGGCTGGTGGCAGCTCATCTATTCGCATATTTTTAACCCTTTCTTGCCATACAAACCGCGCTTAGCGCGTTTGGCATAGGAAGGTGGCCTGGCTCTAAAATGGCCTTGCTATGAGATTCTTTGTCCTATCCTTTGGCCACTTTACCCCTTTGCCTGCCCAAGGTCGAGCCGACCCGGGGTAGTCCTTATTTGGGCATGCATTCTCCTGCGAAATGCCAAGCTTTCGCAGGCTTCTGCATGCCTTGTGTGTGCGCTTCCAGCATGTGGGTTGGACTGTCTATGGCAACCAGGATGTGTATTGGAACTAAAGTCTGGTGTGCTGGGAACGACTGGGACCACTGTGGTCCGTGATTGGTCCACAAACAGATCTCCAATTGGGTCCTCTTCGTTTTTGGCGTGAAGGAGATTCTGGATAAGAGAAGGCTCCAAACACCCACACCAGGTCGATCGCTTGAGTTCTCACTCAACCTATGATAGGATCCAAGTATCCTGAAACTAAGAAGCCCAGTTGAGGAACCGCTGGTGACCCGCTGGAAGGTTTGGCACCCTGAGCCCGCTGTCGTCCTGATTGACCCCTCTTCATCTGAACAAACTAGAAGGTCTGCGAAGATGTTCGACCCATTGGAATAGTAGGACTAACTATTCTCTGCACTTTCATCAAACCCTGCAAGTAAGCCTTCTCGGAAGTGTCCCATGACCAACCAGTGGGCTGACCAGTTTAAGCAGGACCTTTGCTCGGACACCGTCACTGTTTCGAAGAGACCATTGAAACTTGGTACATTGCAAGCTCTGTGTTCACGGCACTCTCACCCCGAATTTCGTACACTTAGCATTCCCAGGTCTGGAATAAAGAGAGCGCGCCAGAACCTGAGTACACTCGGTTACTGTGTTGCCCAGCCATGGTGACTAACTTTGCAGGTGCCTTGCTGCTGTGGCCCTCTGTGCCCTGAAGCCTGCTACAGTTAAACTGGCCTGATCCATCCACCAGGAGCAGAGAAATCGCCAATGTCCCGTTTGGGAATCAACGCTGTAACCGCGTCGCTGAAAGCCGCAAAGCTGCACAACTGCTACATTTGAACCTGCAACCGAAGTGGACTCGAATGCCGAAGTTTGGTCCGGAGTGCGCCGGGGGTCGGTGAGTACTTGCAACCCTTTACAGGTGGCCCCTAGCGCATCCACTCATGTTAACGCACAAGTGTCCCCTGAGGGCCACTCTCCTTTCCACAGACAGCCTGAGCCATCGAACCATTCCCAACTCCTGGAATCTGTTCTGCCCTCTTGGGGAGACCCTTCACGAATAGTGGGAACTTATTCTTCATCATGTCAGCCACCTTCCAGAGCTGCTACAGCCCCTGCAAGGGACCCTGTTTTCGCCCTTCTGCACTATCGCGTGCACCGGCATTTGAAAGTACATTGAGCACTAGGCTGCTCTCTTTGTAGGGACTGGACTGCCTCTCAGTTAGGGTTAACTTCATGAAGAATTGCCTTAAGACTAATTTGTACTGCTTGTTTCCTTCCCTTTTAGGTTGTGGACCCATTTTGTGCTTATTAACCCTTTAGGCCACTTGGTATTGTGTATATGCATTGTAGTACAATTGTATTGGTATAAAGCTATTGCTATTGGTTATTACAGTCTGTTGAAACTCAAAGGCCTTGAATAAATGTATCTGTATTTTTAATATATGTACATCTGACTGGGAGTGATTTGTAAGTGTACTTTACTCTGTGTTGCAAGTGATTTCAATCCGGCACATACCCAAGTCAAAGCCCAGCATGTAGTGCACAGCTGACACCCTTATTTATTTTTGTCTACAAGTTCAATATTCTGAACGATATACCACTCATATCACACCCTTCTCCTGAGACCCCCCTGACCCCGGTCACACTGAACCAGGAATCAGGCTAGTTTGCAAAGGTAAATATTTATTTTTGTATTAAAAATGTAATCACAATATGTTTTAATAGATAAACAACAATCACCAATGGGGTAATGGAACACTGAAGAATATCTTTAATACCCTATGAATCAAGTAATGAGCAAAACAAATGCAGCACAGAAAATAATACTTTTGTGTTGGTTCAGATCAGATAGCACTGTGGTTAGAGGTTCCCCCTGCAACACCCCTCAACCCCCAATAGGCAATGTAAAGAGATAGGAGGAGAGAGCAGGTATTCAGGAATAGCACAAATCAAACAGAATACCAGTCCCACTTCCACCTTCAAACACAAGAGAAAAACGGAAGTAACTTTCCAGCTGACAGAATGGCTTTAAAATTGTCTTTTAGAATTGACTGGGCAAAAACACCAAATGTGGTCAAAAATCCTTAAATTATTCTAAATTCTTATGGGAGCCGCTTTCAATGGTTGCACACAATCACAAGCAATGATTTAGTCCAAAGAAAACATTTGAAATCTTAAAGTTCAAGTCAGAAACCATTTAAATCTATTTTATACGTGTAAAGCTTTCAGACTTTTAAAATCGCAGCGAACTTTTCCGTGCTATAACGGGAGGTTCTATCGATAGCAATGGATGTTAGGTACAAGTAGGAGTTGAAATTTCGTTTCCATCACAAAAACTGAGCGAGTTATAGAGGTTTTAGTTAAGGTCGATTTTGTAAAATAGGCGCGAGAATGGAAAACAGAAATGCACTTTGAAAACGAAAAATGGGTTTTTTACACCAGAGGATGACTATGAAAAAGCGAATAGCACACAGGGATCTTACAGTGACGTGATAAGTGCGACCCGCCTGCTAAGGAAACTCGACTTCTTCAGATGAGAAAAGGGTCAGCGCAAATATAGTTCTAACAATACTGGTTCAAAAAGGCCTTCTCACACCACACAGTGCTTTACTGGGTGGAGAGAATACATTTGAGGATTTGGGCCTTGCTGGAAATCAATAGTTCTCTATTGCTGGCAAGAGATTTGGCCTCTGGATCTGGAAGAATATTAAAGCTGGATGTAGAATGCTGGATCAGAGTGCTTTGTCGGAATCAGGAAAGTGGCTGGATCAGTGAGTCCCTATGTGCTGTCAGCTGTCTCTTTTTATCCTTTAAAATGACATCACAAAGGGGGTGTATGGGCCGGCTTAGCTAAACTTGCCCCTGTGAGCTGGGATAGGACCAAACTTCATCACGGCCTTGCAATTTGAGTGATTGGATCAAAGCCGGATGATGTCACATTTTATGATTTGCTTTACAGTCCTCAGAGACCTCCCTTTAGCCACTGGTCTCAAAATCGGATTTGATACTAAATGTACATTTCTACAATGGTCATCTTTATACAAATCACACACAAAGATGCCATATTTTATGTAGCAGCTATTCCACAAAACACCGCAGCGGTGGGATCTTGTCTCAACTTTCTACAGAATTTTGCCCTTTTTGCTATGAACACAATTTCCACATTTTATGTAAATTTCCATAAATGTACGTGTTTAACATAGGGATATGCGTGTATATTTTCACAATTCTAACAGTAATACATTTTGCATTAAACCACATATATTGCCATTCCTGTCCAGAACATGTCACACAGTTCTACCGCCTCTTCACACGTGCTGCTAAAAATTAAATTAACAACTGTATCCTTTTTATATTTTTCACCATTTTGGATAAGTTATGAGTCTTTTAAGACTGGTTCTTTGTTCATGTTTAGCAACAGATGGTCCGCCCCTTTTTGTCTCCCTGCAGTCCAGGGCATCCCCCTCCTTGTTTGTTCCTTCCAGAGGCCATTTACGACCCCCTTCACACTTCCAGTTTCCTGGGCTGAAGCTTTGTCATTGTTCCTTCGCTTTCTGTAGACAAGATTCTGTTCTATCCCGCAATTAACACCTCCCAGTGAGTTTCTGCTGAGAGGAAGGCCCTCCTGGGAGAAAAAAAACCTGCTTTTCCAGTTCTTGCAGCTTCAGCCAGGCTAATTAACTTCTTAAACCCAGCAAAAAACAAATTTGTTACATCAAACATAAAAACATTTCTTTCTTGGCCTTAAAATCTGTGGGAAAAAAACAACTAAAATCTGTATTCCTTTTTGGCAACAATCCTTTTTATGTTTGCTAATCAGCACACTTTTTAGTTTTAGGTAATTTTAAGTTTCATCAGTACTCCTCTGACAGCTGTCATTCAGGTAGCCCCGGGTACTGCACTCAGATTTTGGCACATGCTGTCAGTTTTCAGACAATCCAGTTTGTCTGAAGAATGTTTTGCTCTTCACATTGGGACTTTGTATGTTCACAATGTTTCATTAGATACATGAACTTTAGCACCAGGCAAGATTTTGAATGTTGAGAAGTGTTGTATTATGGGCATTTTGGAGTTTTTGGCAACAAAGAAAATGTCATTTGTAGGCACATTTTGGGGTTTCACTTATAAAGTGCTGCTTTTCTCTCTGCACTCTGCTGGTCATGGAGTCCACTGGCACATTTCTGCAGGGTGTGCTCTATTCCACCGCACATGTACCATGGGTGGCAGGTTGTGCATCCCTCTTTTAGTGTGCTGAAGCACACGGTTTATGGCGCGTACAAGGGTTTTGCCGGCATTGTTGCTGTTTCTTTCCCCATAACTGGCAGGGTGATGCCGCATAGTGGAGTGGGTCAATACATCCCACAGAGTGCTCATTGAGGTCTTTCAGTCACCCTCACCCCTCCTGAGACCTAGATTTGACTGCCGCCATTGCAACCTTGATTGGTCTGGCTTGTCCAGAAGGTAACTATGTTCCAAGAAACTAGGCTGGCCTTTTGAACCTCTGCCCGCTAATCAGAGTTCAGAAATCCATCTTAACAGGTGGCACTTTAGCACCCCTTATAAGCTGAAATGAATGCATTGGAGGGTTAACGGCAGTGAACGTGTGCAGGGGAGTTGGATTATAGGGTGGAAGTAGGTTACTACAGTAAATAAGAGCAAGAAAATGAAAAGAAATAGGAAAAGGTGAGGTCCGGTTTGGCCCTTCGATCAATGAAGAAACTAGGCGAGTGTGTGAACTAAGAGTACAGAACTGCTCCTCGGATCCATTGATAAGAGGCACCTTGGGGGTGAGGGGGCGCTGCTGCACTCGATGGAACTGGCAGCATAGGTGCTGAGCTCCGGACTGGGGCGATCCTTATCTTTAATATAACCGGCAAAAAGCTACGCTTCTCGCTGCACTACCCTGCAAAACGCGGACAGACAGCCGGAGCCTGCTACTGCTGTTCCGCGCTCACCGGGAGCCTCCAGCAGCAGTGATATGGCACGTCTGACATCGGCGGTGGGGCTCGCCGACTCTCCCCCGTGCTTCGGCTCTGGGGGGTGCGGCTTGCTCAGCTTCCTGGTGCCCTAGCATGGTGGCCTGTGTGGGGGAGGGGCGGCTCGGCCCTCGCTGCTCCAAGCCTGCAGGCGGCGGGGCGAAACACCCACTCTGAACCAGAGCTGATCCTGCGGGCCGGTGGCGGAGGCGCTTGGGCGTCCGCTGGCCCCCGGACTCCTGCAACCTAATTCTTCTGCATTTCTGACGACCCGGAGGACGTGCTTGGGACTAATCTGGGGCACGGCGGAGGGCCCGGAGCGCCCCGCTGGGGCCTGTGCTGACTTCCCGCTCATCGCCGCCCCTCCAGCTGGCAGACGGAGCCCGCTTACTTGAAGTCACGGTAGGGGGCTGGGGGGATTGCTGGATTTAACCCTCATGGGGGGGCTGCTCACAACAACCACTGTTTTCACCATAATGAGAGGCCTTTTGTCTGGCTGAACTGATAATACTGGTGACCATACCTGGCTCCCGCATACACCTCTGAGAGTGGCCCATCTCCTCTCTGGGGGCCCGGTCAGTGGAGGACCTCCCCCGCCACTAATCACCCACCAACACCGCAAGCATATTGCCCTCTGATGGTGTGCTCTGACACACGGATCGAATACCTCAACTAACAAAAGAGCCAAGAATTGGCGTGTTGGAATAAATTAAATTGGTCCCTCAGACCCGATGCCTTGCAGGTGACCGACACAGCTTGTGTCCTACCCACGGCCCCGCCATTTGAACAGTCGCCTACCCTGCACAAAGACAAATAAGACTCCCAACCCCTACAAGTGGCACAGGACCCTCAATGGGTAGCACGTAGCCACAATCTCTACTGCAGCAGAACTACAACCCCCTGGAGCAAGTAGAGTCATAACACACTCGAGGGAACCCAACGTACCTCTCCTAGCTGGCCAGCCAGGGTGGCCTTGGAAGGCCGGCTGAACTTGGAGCGGCAATAACTTCGACATCTCTAGTCACCTCCACCTGCCCGTGTTCCCGGACACCCCCTCACTGACACCATGACTAAAGGAGCAGGCGCGAGAAAGAAAGAGAGCTCCCTGAACATGTTCACAAAGACCCCAGCTAAATCAACTGCCGAAACACTGGATGAAACACCAGCAACATTGTCCACGCCGGCCCCTGATGACTTGTAGAAGATTCTAGAATATATCTGCGAGGGGTTCACCACTCTACACTCAAAACTGGATGATATGAATGGCACCATCTCATCTATAAAGGCACATATCGAGAAGACTGATGGCCGGGTGGCGGAGATAGAGA
This sequence comes from Ambystoma mexicanum, assembly GCF_040938575.1. NCBI lineage: Eukaryota > Metazoa > Chordata > Amphibia > Caudata > Ambystomatidae > Ambystoma > Ambystoma mexicanum. The sequence goes on from NC_090937.1 coordinate 273,310,891, forward strand.
CCACGGTGGGAGCTACTGAAGATGAGCTGGGTTCCCTACGGGTCACAGTATCCTATATTAACGAGCCCATGGAAGACTTTGTGGAGCACATGTTGTTGTCACTCTTAGACTCTCCGAAACTGTCCCCGCAGTTCGTAGAGGAAAGAGCCCACCGGTCCTGAACTGCAAAACCAAGGCCTGGCGCACCCCCACGCCCCATCATAGCCAGAATCTTAAATTTCTGGGACCGCGATGCTCTCCTGAGAGAGGCTAGAGTCAAAGGGGAGTTGCGTCTGGGTGCTGCAAGGATCCATCTTTACCCTGACTTCTCTGTGGCGGTGCAACAGGAGCGCAAAACCTTTGGGGCAGTAAAAAGAAGGCTCTGAGATGAAGGGGTTAAATACTCCGTGCTATTCCCCGCTAAACTAAGAATCTAACACTTGATTCAGACATTCTTTTTTACGATCCCAGAGGAGGCCACAAAATTCATAGATGAACATTTCCCAGGCTGATTCCCCACTGCTGCGGTTGCACTGACAAGGCCCGATCATCACACCCCAATCTATGCCTGGAAGCGGGCCCATCGTCTCCGCACCCACGGTTGAGGCAATGCTCCACCGGAATGCAATAATAGTCCGTTTTTTGCTTTCCTTATGAACTACTGATCCGCTCACGCTACCCATGCCAATCACACTGGTTAATTGTACGGTACTGAAAATCTCCAAATGCTTTCCCCAGTCCGGTGCATCACCACCAGGCCAGTTTACAGGCCCCCAGGCGTTGATGCCGTTGAGTTTATTGTTGTTATGGTTGGGGTGGGTTACCATTCCTCTGTTTGGGGAAGGGATGTGGGGGGGTAGAGATCAGGAGTTATGTTAATCGACAACCACAAGAGGCCACACAAGCCACAATATTATTTCACAGGCATACTGATGCGAAGAAGTGCCCGCCCCAGTTGGGCTGGCATTGGTCATTGCCACTCCGCGGACCAGAACTCAACCAATACTTCCACATAAATGGCGGATAGTAGCTTAGCCTTTATGAGCTGGAATGTGAGGGGTCTGGGCAACCACAAAAAGATGCGGCAGATACAACTTTACGCTGAACGCCACGCATTAAAATCCTATGCTTACAAGAGACTCATGCCCGCTCTGAACTATGCGAAAAGTTTGCTAAACAGTGGGGGCCCCAGAGGTACTATACCAATTTTTCCACCCAAAGTCGACGTGCCCTCACTCTGACACACAGAAGCCTTAAATTCTCATGCTATCACTCACAGATAGACCCACAGGGGAGATATATACTAATCCACGGCAAACTGCAAAATCAAGAGGTAGCCATCTTAAATATCTATGGCCCGAACATTGACGACCCAGATTTTTATCTGCACCTGGCCTCTCTGCTGGAGAGTTATCTCCTGGTTCCTGTCTTGTGGGGTGGCGACTTTAATACAATCCTAGACATCAACCTGGACAGATCGGGCTCTAGACCTCGCTAGCTTTCCAGGGCAGCCCATACTATTCTGACAAAGTTCCCTCGTCTGGCGGTTGTGGACGCTTGGCGTCTCAATTACCCTGATTCCTGCTCATACTCTTACTACTCCTCAGTGCACGACTCACATTCTAGGATAGATAGGTGGCTTGTGTCAGACATATTGGTCAGGTGCCTATCCCACCTGGCGATCCTCCCTAGAACCTTATCTGACCACTCACCAGTGACCATTTCATTGAACTGGAGTCACGACTACAACAGAACGAGGCAGCGGAGGATGAGCCCCCTTGAACTACATGACCAGGTCTTCGCCTCGGAACTTGAATCCTCCATCGAGGAATTCTTTGAGATCAATACTGATTCTGTGTCAGCACAGGCCACCCTCTCGGAATCCTTCAAAGCATATATTAGGGGCATTGCCATCTCCAAGGGTAGTGGTATCCTGAAAGGAATCCGCTCGGATATCGCTAGTAGCGAGTCGTCCCTAGCTGCCCTGGAGTCCCAATATGTCCTGGATCAATCCCCTGAAACATTGACACTCCTAGGATCGGAACTAGACACTTTCCGCAGGCTAGCCGAGCTTGAGGTCAAATTCCTGGACAGCCCTCATTCGGTAAGGAAGTACGGTGAGGGAGAGCGGCCAGGCCGTGTACTGGCCAGGCTGATACGCCGAGAATTCGGAGCACCCAATATACCGGCGATAGAGAGGCCCGAGGGTACGGTGGCCACTTCACCACAAGACATAAACTCAGAATTTCTGGCATTATATTCCTCCCTATACTCGAAAGTTGATGGACCCCAGATAGCAGAAATCGACTCCTATTTAGAAAACCTCCCTCTCTCGGTCCTTTCCTCTGAGGCCAGCATGTCCCTTGAGAGGCCCTTCACTCCCGAAGAAATTATGGAAGCTATTGCATCGCTGGCATCGGGTAAAGCCCCAAGACCTGATGATCTCCACATTGACTTTTATAAAAAAAAATGTAAATCTCTCCTTGTTCCACACCTGCTAGCCCTATGGGAGGAGGCATGCAAGAGGGGCATACTCCCCCCCACCTCACTCCGCGATGCGATGATAACAGTCCTCCTTAAACCTGGCAAACCCCCACCCAATGTGGCACATACCGCCCCCTTTCATTAATTAACTGCAATTTCAAGATATATGCAAAATTACTAGCTACCCGATTAGCCCCATTCATGCCCCACATCATTCACCCTGATCAAGCAGGATTTGTCCCCGGCAGATCCACTTCCCTGAATTTGAGAAGACTTTTCAATGTGATCAATAGGATCGGTCCAGAGGTGCAGGCAGTGGCGGCCACCTTAGACATGCCGAAGGCATTTGACCTGGTGTCGTGGGAATATCTGTGGCGAGTCCTGGAGAAATGCAAATTTGGCCCCAACTTTCGTACCTGGGTTAAGCTGCTATACACCAACCCATCGGCCAAGGTCTGCACTGAGGATAGGTGCTCCGCCCCCTTCCAGATAGCCAGAGGAACACGACAGGAATGCCCCTTTTCCCCCGTTAATATTCGCAATAGCCATGGAAACCTTTGCGGATATGATTCGCCAGTCCCACTCTCACAGGGGCTTGCCTACTGCGGGCCAATCCGATATAGTCCCACTATATGCTCTAGGGGCAAGACTCCTTTATATTTGTTCCCCAGAAACCAATCTTGCCCCTATCCTGGAGGATGTGATACGTTTCGGACACACATCCGGACGAAGGATAAATAGTTCTAAATCTGTCCTATTCCCACTTACGGACTGCACACAATCCCCCAATGACTTAGGGGGATTCACACGGTCCCAATCCAGCATCACTTACCTGGGGTTGTTGGTCTCCCGACACACGGAGCAGCTGCGTGAGGACAACTACCAGAAATACCTCACAAACCTAGCGGTTAAAACTTCTAGCTGGACTAGACTCCCTATCTCCTTAGCGGGTCGGATAGGAATACTCAAAATGGTGGTATTGCCCCAACTCCTTTACCGTTTCACTATTCGACCCCTGTGGCCAGGTGAGGACTTTGTTACACCATATAACCAACATCTTCCTATGGCACTCCGGCGCAGTCCGACTCAAATTAACAACACTGACCGCTCCTATGGAACTGGGAGGGTTTGGCGCCCCGGATTTTATCAGGTATTGGTTGGTGGCCCAGTTCCAATTTGCTTCCCACTGGTTCAACACCACAGGTCCCCCCCCCCTCCACCCGACATGTCCGGCTGGAGAAACTAACGGTCAGCGACCGAGTAATTGGCTCCCTAATTCTCAGATCCGTCCCAGCCGACCCGGACCCTGCAGACCCAGTTGCCAGCACAATCTTGGCCCACAACAAGATCTGGAAACGGGTGGACACGCCACACCCTTTCCACGGGGACCTTACGCTTTGGAACTTCTTCCCTGATGTCCCACACATTCCACAATCCATTGTATCCCGATGGGCTGACGCAGGTTTCTTGACACTCCGGGATGCCTTCGAACAGGGCAACTTTCTTGAATGGGCAGACCTCCCACCGCCCCTCAGGAGGAAGCCATCAGCATGGCTATAATACTCCTCGCTACGTAAAAATCTCAAAGCCAGATACCCCAACTTCCCTGCAATCCCACCGACGAGCCCATAATTGCAGAGTTATGCTCCTTCGACTCCTTTAGGGGGAAAATATCAAGGCTTTATACTCTACTCCAGACCAGAGCTGCCCCCTCCTTCACTAAACTGAGACAAAGGTGGGGAGAGGACCTTGAAGTCGAGATCACTGATGAACGCTGGTCCCAAATGTGCACGCGCACCCACGTTTCCTATAACTCACGCTTTAAACTAATACAATTTAAGGTGTTGCACAGATATCATCATACTCCAGACAGGCAACACCATATGTTCAGTGAGCTCCCTTCCAGCTGTCCCAGATGTGGTTCCGACCATGCCCCCTATATCCATATGATCTGGTCCTGCCCGCGGCTGACACAATTCTGGACCGAAAAATGCTCCACATTGTCGACCATATTGGATTACACAATAGACCCATCTCCAGCGTGATGCCTCTTCCATGACTTCCCACAGTTGGGGCGCGATTCGAGGAAGCTAGCTGGACTCTGCATGCTACTGGCTGTACGCTGCATTCTTGATGAACTGGCTTCAGCCCAGAACACTCACATTTGCACAGTACAGTCACATGGGCACACGATACAGAGGAGGCCTGGGGTATATAGCAACATCCGCACTCGAGACATTTGGCGGAAATTCCGTACTTATATGTCTGCCATGAATTCGAACTCAGACACTGAACCCTCCACCCCCACCCTCTCCCCCCACTAGTGTCTCCCTGTGAAATGTGACTCTCAGCCCCTGTATCCGGGTCATCACCCAGACCCCACTCCCCTCTTAATGTAAATGATATGCCAGTATTGTACCGTTAAGTATGCATTGTGTAAAGGTACACTTTGTTGTATGCAATGTGATCATCTGGTCTCCCGTGTGTTGTCGAGTCAAATAAATAAAGGTTTAACAAAAAAAAAGAGGCACCTTACATCGGTCCTTAAGGCTTTGGAGTTTTGCAGAATTTGCTACAAGAACTAAGGTGTCTCGATGAGAGAGGACACAGATCCTACAGCTATCTGTTGCTGTTGGCAGAGCACTTACTACACCCCTAACCCCCAGTCTCGGACCCAAGAACAATTTTCTTTTGTCTAGGACACTAGGCCCATTATGAAGGGCTTCAGGCAGGGCAAACACAGACAACTCACAGCTAAATAACAGTTAAAAACACAAACTGAGCATAACAACATATGTTATAACTTTATTCAAGTGCATCTTTTATGTTGGATGTATTAGTCAACACCACCAGGCAGCAGACACACACCAGCAGTATTTGATGTGAACACAATGTCAATTGCCCCAAAACTCTGTACAAGTGAGGCTTTTCCGCAAACCGGAGTATTACTTTTATGTCATGTTTACTGATTTTGTAAAGCGCTCATTCACCGGAAGGCATCTTGGCACTAGGGAACACACAGAACGGCTAGGCCCTATCCAGGCCTAGAAGAGTAAAGTCTTCAAAAGGTGTCTGAATTCCAGATGATTAGGAGTACATCTGAGGTCGAAGGGGAGGTCATTCCACAAACTGCCAGCCACAATTGAAAATACTCGAAACCCCACCCTAGAAAGACGAAACCTTGAAACCAGGACCAAACAAGCACTAACGGAACGGAGGGCTCGACCTGGGAGGTGAGGAGCAAACTTATCACAAAGATAGTCTGCTGCTTGATGATAGAAAGCCTGATGGACTAGGTAGAGAGATTTAAACCCCACTCGTCTGGCAAATGGAAGCCAGTGGAGAGAATGCAAGATGAGCGTAACATGGGCTTCGTAGGGTGAGTTGGTAGCCACAAAGGCCGCTAGATTTTGTAGCACCTGCAGCCGATGGGGCAAGGTCTGCAGGTTGAGGCAGGAAATTATAAATTACTCACTGCAGTGAATAACGTACTCCTAGTCCATAGTCCCCTTTCCTCCATACTGTATGGGCGTCCCTCGCTAGGGATGGGAGACGGAACCCTTTTCACCAGAAAAATCATCTTCCCCTTTAAATTTAGATGCGTACGGGGGCGCAACCCTGGGAGCATGCGCTCCCCTTACACCGCCCACCAGCGCCACTTGGGGGGCTAGAGACGGACTCTGGCAGCTCCTCAAGCTGTCAGGCGTGTCCCCGCCCCCAGCTTAAGGTTTAGAGGCATCGGAACTGATAACTGAACTCGGCCATTGGGGCGAGTGAAGGGCAGGTTGAGTCTCCCTGCAATAAGGAAGGACGGGGAGAGGGGGTGCTGAGAGGCGAGCCTCTCCCACTGGGGCCAACAGCGGTTGTTCGGTTTGTTCAATACGATTATGGACTCAGAGAGTTTGTGCTATAGAACACGGGTTATGGATTGTTATCTTTCTACAGTTTTAAATGTAAGCAGGACCCCTGGATTGTGATATCGGCTAACTGTTTTTTTGTGGTGATTTTACTGCTGAGGCTGAGCTTATCCCTTTTGCACGACTCACATTCTAGGATAGATAGGTGGCTTGTGTCAGACATATTGGTCAGGTGCCTATCCCACCTGGCGATCCTCCCTAGAACCTTATCTGACCACTCACCAGTGACCATTTCATTGAACTGGAGTCACGACTACAACAGAACGAGGCAGCGGAGGATGAGCCCCCTTGAACTACATGACCAGGTCTTCGCCTCGGAACTTGAATCCTCCATCGAGGAATTCTTTGAGATCAATACTGATTCTGTGTCAGCACAGGCCACCCTCTCGGAATCCTTCAAAGCATATATTAGGGGCATTGCCATCTCCAAGGGTAGTGGTATCCTGAAAGGAATCCGCTCGGATATCGCTAGTAGCGAGTCGTCCCTAGCTGCCCTGGAGTCCCAATATGTCCTGGATCAATCCCCTGAAACATTGACACTCCTAGGATCGGAACTAGACACTTTCCGCAGGCTAGCCGAGCTTGAGGTCAAATTCCTGGACAGCCCTCATTCGGTAAGGAAGTACGGTGAGGGAGAGCGGCCAGGCCGTGTACTGGCCAGGCTGATACGCCGAGTGTCTAGTTCCGATCCTAGGAGTGTCAATGTTTCAGGGGATTGATCCAGGACATATTGGGACTCCAGGGCAGCTAGGGACGACTCGCTACTAGCGATATCCGAGCGGATTCCTTTCAGGATACCACTACCCTTGGAGATGGCAATGCCCCTAATATATGCTTTGAAGGATTCCGAGAGGGTGATACGCCGAGAATTCGGAGCACCCAATATACCGGCGATAGGGTGATACGCCGAGAATTCGGAGCACCCAATATACCGGCGATAGAGAGGCCCGAGGGTACGGTGGCCACTTCACCACAAGACATAAACTCAGAATTTCTGGCATTATATTCCTCCCTATACTCGAAAGTTGATGGACCCCAGATAGCAGAAATCGAATCTTGCCCCTATCCTGGAGGATGTGATACGTTTCGGACACACATCCGGACGAAGGATAAATAGTTCTAAATCTGTCCTATTCCCACTTACGGACTGCACACAATCCCCCAATGACTTAGGGGGATTCACACGGTCCCAATCCAGCATCACTTACCTGGGGTTGTTGGTCTCCCGACACACGGAGCAGCTGCGTGAGGACAACTACCAGAAATACCTCACAAACCTAGCGGTTAAAACTTCTAGCTGGACTAGACTCCCTATCTCCTTAGCGGGTCGGATAGGAATACTCAAAATGGTGGTATTGCCCCAACTCCTTTACCGTTTCACTATTCGACCCCTGTGGCCAGGTGAGGACTTTGTTACACCATATAACCAACATCTTCCTATGGCACTCCGGCGCAGTCCGACTCAAATTAACAACACTGACCGCTCCTATGGAACTGGGAGGGTTTGGCGCCCCGGATTTTATCAGGTATTGGTTGGTGGCCCAGTTCCAATTTGCTTCCCACTGGTTCAACACCACAGGTCCCCCCCCCCTCCACCCGACATGTCCGGCTGGAGAAACTAACGGTCAGCGACCGAGTAATTGGCTCCCTAATTCTCAGATCCGTCCCAGCCGACCCGGACCCTGCAGACCCAGTTGCCAGCACAATCTTGGCCCACAACAAGATCTGGAAACGGGTGGACACGCCACACCCTTTCCACGGGGACCTTACGCTTTGGAACTTCTTCCCTGATGTCCCACACATTCCACAATCCATTGTATCCCGATGGGCTGACGCAGGTTTCTTGACACTCCGGGATGCCTTCGAACAGGGCAACTTTCTTGAATGGGCAGACCTCCCACCGCCCCTCAGGAGGAAGCCATCAGCATGGCTATAATACTCCTCGCTACGTAAAAATCTCAAAGCCAGATACCCCAACTTCCCTGCAATCCCACCGACGAGCCCATAATTGCAGAGTTATGCTCCTTCGACTCCTTTAGGGGGAAAATATCAAGGCTTTATACTCTACTCCAGACCAGAGCTGCCCCCTCCTTCACTAAACTGAGACAAAGGTGGGGAGAGGACCTTGAAGTCGAGATCACTGATGAACGCTGGTCCCAAATGTGCACGCGCACCCACGTTTCCTATAACTCACGCTTTAAACTAATACAATTTAAGGTGTTGCACAGATATCATCATACTCCAGACAGGCAACACCATATGTTCAGTGAGCTCCCTTCCAGCTGTCCCAGATGTGGTTCCGACCATGCCCCCTATATCCATATGATCTGGTCCTGCCCGCGGCTGACACAATTCTGGACCGAAAAATGCTCCACATTGTCGACCATATTGGATTACACAATAGACCCATCTCCAGCGTGATGCCTCTTCCATGACTTCCCACAGTTGGGGCGCGATTCGAGGAAGCTAGCTGGACTCTGCATGCTACTGGCTGTACGCTGCATTCTTGATGAACTGGCTTCAGCCCAGAACACTCACATTTGCACAGTACAGTCACATGGGCACACGATACAGAGGAGGCCTGGGGTATATAGCAACATCCGCACTCGAGACATTTGGCGGAAATTCCGTACTTATATGTCTGCCATGAATTCGAACTCAGACACTGAACCCTCCACCCCCACCCTCTCCCCCCACTAGTGTCTCCCTGTGAAATGTGACTCTCAGCCCCTGTATCCGGGTCATCACCCAGACCCCACTCCCCTCTTAATGTAAATGATATGCCAGTATTGTACCGTTAAGTATGCATTGTGTAAAGGTACACTTTGTTGTATGCAATGTGATCATCTGGTCTCCCGTGTGTTGTCGAGTCAAATAAATAAAGGTTTAACAAAAAAAAAGAGGCACCTTACATCGGTCCTTAAGGCTTTGGAGTTTTGCAGAATTTGCTACAAGAACTAAGGTGTCTCGATGAGAGAGGACACAGATCCTACAGCTATCTGTTGCTGTTGGCAGAGCACTTACTACACCCCTAACCCCCAGTCTCGGACCCAAGAACAATTTTCTTTTGTCTAGGACACTAGGCCCATTATGAAGGGCTTCAGGCAGGGCAAACACAGACAACTCACAGCTAAATAACAGTTAAAAACACAAACTGAGCATAACAACATATGTTATAACTTTATTCAAGTGCATCTTTTATGTTGGATGTATTAGTCAACACCACCAGGCAGCAGACACACACCAGCAGTATTTGATGTGAACACAATGTCAATTGCCCCAAAACTCTGTACAAGTGAGGCTTTTCCGCAAACCGGAGTATTACTTTTATGTCATGTTTACTGATTTTGTAAAGCGCTCATTCACCGGAAGGCATCTTGGCACTAGGGAACACACAGAACGGCTAGGCCCTATCCAGGCCTAGAAGAGTAAAGTCTTCAAAAGGTGTCTGAATTCCAGATGATTAGGAGTACATCTGAGGTCGAAGGGGAGGTCATTCCACAAACTGCCAGCCACAATTGAAAATACTCGAAACCCCACCCTAGAAAGACGAAACCTTGAAACCAGGACCAAACAAGCACTAACGGAACGGAGGGCTCGACCTGGGAGGTGAGGAGCAAACTTATCACAAAGATAGTCTGCTGCTTGATGATAGAAAGCCTGATGGACTAGGTAGAGAGATTTAAACCCCACTCGTCTGGCAAATGGAAGCCAGTGGAGAGAATGCAAGATGAGCGTAACATGGGCTTCGTAGGGTGAGTTGGTAGCCACAAAGGCCGCTAGATTTTGTAGCACCTGCAGCCGATGGGGCAAGGTCTGCAGGTTGAGGCAGGAAATTATAAATTACTCACTGCAGTGAATAACGTACTCCTAGTCCATAGTCCCCTTTCCTCCATACTGTATGGGCGTCCCTCGCTAGGGATGGGAGACGGAACCCTTTTCACCAGAAAAATCATCTTCCCCTTTAAATTTAGATGCGTACGGGGGCGCAACCCTGGGAGCATGCGCTCCCCTTACACCGCCCACCAGCGCCACTTGGGGGGCTAGAGACGGACTCTGGCAGCTCCTCAAGCTGTCAGGCGTGTCCCCGCCCCCAGCTTAAGGTTTAGAGGCATCGGAACTGATAACTGAACTCGGCCATTGGGGCGAGTGAAGGGCAGGTTGAGTCTCCCTGCAATAAGGAAGGACGGGGAGAGGGGGTGCTGAGAGGCGAGCCTCTCCCACTGGGGCCAACAGCGGTTGTTCGGTTTGTTCAATACGATTATGGACTCAGAGAGTTTGTGCTATAGAACACGGGTTATGGATTGTTATCTTTCTACAGTTTTAAATGTAAGCAGGACCCCTGGATTGTGATATCGGCTAACTGTTTTTTTGTGGTGATTTTACTGCTGAGGCTGAGCTTATCCCTTTTGTACGCTTATTACGCTCATCTCATCTCTCCCCATGAGTATTCGCACCTGCGTCTATACAGTCTTTTATACTATTTTCATTTATTAGGTTCTAACTATACATTTTAATTGTTTTAGGTCCATTCCTCATTGCACCATTGCACCACTGTACAATAGTGCCTGGGATTACCTGATCTTCTGTTTCCAGCGCACCACCCATATTCCTCATTTAAATAACTGTAATAATGGGGAAAAGGAAAGCTGGGGGGATGAGGGGAGTTCGAGAGTAGTGGGAAAGGGAGCTAAAAGAAAACAAAAAATGTAAAAACTGTAAAATCTGGTAAAGCGCCTAAGAAATCTGGTTCCAACACCTCTCAGAGCTCCTTGGACTCTTACATGGACGTAATGGGCAGCAGAATAATGAGCTGTATAAATGCTGCAGAAGAAATCACCAGGAAGGAAGCCCCCGCGATTGGTGGGCATGGTAATCCCATTAGCAGTGGTGGTAGTAATAATGAAAAGGACATAGGGGAAGATTCAACCGTAGCCCAAGTGGGCTGTGAGGAGCTGATTAGGGGGGACCCATTGTAGGGCAGGGGGTGTGCCAGAGTCTGAGTCGGGAGTGAACCTGCCGGGTAGGTCCCGGATCAATACCCTTAGGGACTTCTGCTCTGATCTGGACTCATCACGTGATGGTGAGGACGATAAGATTTGGCTGGAATCTATGCTAGATGAAAAATTGAAGCCTCTCCAGTTGGTTCTACAATCACTACAGGCACTTAAGGCGGGGGGTTTTGAGTAAGTTAGCAATAATGGACGATTCTATCAGAGCCCTAACCTCCAAGGTACTGGACTTGAGCAAAGCTCGGGATGGAGAGGAGAGGGGAGTTGTACCGTGTGGTGTCTCAACGAAGGGTGGACATACATCAAGCTGTGTTATGGGGGGTAGGAGGTAGTCAAGGCCTGCCAGCTGCTGCAGAAGTCGAGCCAGTTTAGAAAACGAAAGAACTTGGTTGACTGTAATTTAGTGAGGGGGAAGGGGGAACGAGCCGATAGGTGGGCCAGTTGCCTTGTGGAATAACCTACCTCAGGGGGTCTAGGACCAAACCACTCCAAATTTGCCTCTGGCTGCAGTTTGCTTTGTAGGGGTCATCACAGGTTTACAGGGGCTTCCAAAGGGCAGCTTTGAGTCAACCCTTTCGCTTATAAATAAAGTGACGCATTGGATCAATTCTAATTTGTTTGGGCCCAAGGTAGACCCTTCCATCATCCTTATGTCAAGAAGAGTTGGCTGGGTTAGTACCAAGCCCAAGAAGGTGGAAGGTAATTGTGTAGTAGTGACTTTTTCTGACCCAACGGTGGCGGGTTATCTTCTCAGTTCTTACCTTGCACGTGGTCTAACAACTAATGGTAGCAGACTTTTTAGTAGGCTATTTCCCCTGGATTATTTTTACTTAGGGATGGGGAATGAGGCAGTCCAAGAGAGGATTCAGGCCAGATTGGAAGGAAGGGGTACAGGGGGACGTGAAAGGAGGAAGGTTGGAGGTCAATCTCCACAAGGCATAAATTTACTAATATTGTTAATGTCACCAGAAGTCATTTGTACCCAAGACATGAAATGAGAAACAATACAGCAGTTTTGCGTACCGCTGAAATAAGACATTTGTGAGAGGAGTCAGGCCATGCAAATTCTTTAAACTTCAGCTAGACCTGCAGGTCGTGTAACTTAGTTTATCTATTCAACCCAAGAGAAATGCACTCTACCCATAGCCATGGAGGACAACACCTTTAAAATGTGATTTCTGTAAAATGGTGCATGTCACTACACACCCACTTTGTTTGGAACACTGCTGACACCCAGAGGCCAGCTATGTACAGTGAAACTTTTATTCTACATTTACTGCAAAGTAAATGTTTAATAAAAGTTTCAAACATCTCTTGCAAATGCTACTCACCCTTCATAAAATCTACTCGACTATGCGAGTGGGCATAAAGACTTTGCGAGCCATAGAAGAGTGTCTGTAGAATGTAGAAGGTTAGCTGCATGAATTGACAAAAACACATAAGATAAAAAGGCTCTGAAAATAGTTTGTCCAGCTGTCTCCTGCAGGTGGTAATATATAATACAATCATAATCAAAAAGCAAAGCGAGCTCTTGAGGCCAACTATTGTGTTTAGTATTGCAGTAGAGTTGTAAATGTACAGACTGGATCGAACTATTGATCACTACTTTGTGTAAGCATCTAGTTCACTTTGTGTATTCGTTATGTAAGAGGTAAGAAAGAGAATAATCAGAATGGATTGCGTAGCGGGCACAGACCTGGGCAAACTAGGTGGAATATTGTAATTTGAGATCATCTAACTTTCAGGGTACCTGGTATAAAGCAATAGGATGATAATATTGAATGTCATAGAATGTCAGGGAGTATGGTTTCGCTCATGGGAGCACCAGTTGCAAGATGTATGCAACCTGGCGGTTACAAAAGTAGGTTTGCCATCCAAAGCATTTCATCATGTACATTTTCAAAAGTGTTCACTCGTCAATTTGATGCATCTTCTCCAACAAAATGAAGTATAGTTGACACTATGAAATTTAGATAACATTAACAAACTTTACTGTAAAGCATGGAGATGATGCAGTATTTTACACCATCCATACAGTAATTATGCATTATGTAACAACTTACATTTTAACAATGGAATTGCAGGATTGTCTTGTAAAAAAATATAAAGTTGGCACATAGAGGTCTTTGTCAGACAGGATATTGAATGCTTAATAAATGTATCTTCCCGATTACTTCTGGTTTGCAATTATTTGAAAAGGGAATTCTTGCCTAGCACTCCCACACATGCATTTGGCACTTAATCGTGGAGCAGATGATTACTTCTGCACTTTCTCTCCACTAGCACTTGAAGTGAACAGGGAAAAGAGATTGAAAAGAGCACCGATGACAAGAGAAATGTAGTAGGGCGAGCTGTGCTCTAATTGAAGAGGGCAACTTAAATAGTTAACTTTGCTGCACAAGTGCCCATTTGATTAGCAAACCTACCGAATTGCATAGCAAATTGCTATGCGACACTGCTTATTTTATGCCTTGCCCCATTATGAGAGGGTTGAATGGCCCAATGGAAAGGAAAACCTCATGCGCTCCTGAACTGATCAATCGATTTTTGAAGACATGTGACTTGTGAATACTTATAGCAAACGGAATTCAGAGGGTGCCCTATTTGGAGTCTCACCTGCCCCCTTCTCAGCCATCCTTAACTCTTGAACTTCCCGGCACCCTGAAGCAACAAACTGTCAGTCTAATGGAATATTGCGGGATCAAGGGCAAAGATAGGGCAGACATTGCCAAGCTGTTACAGGCAAATGAGGTGATCCTCTTACAGGAAACGTGGGCACTGGAGACTCCGAAGCTGGATGGTTTTGTTTGATTTGGGATTCCAGCCAAGAAAAAGGAGAGGCAGATGTTATGGGGGTTTGACCACCCTAATAAATATCTCTCTCGACTGCAGGGTTAAGCTGGTTGAGACCAATATGGATTTTCTCCAGGTAATTCATCTTTCCCCTTCAGGGGGAGAGCAGCTGTGTATCATCAACTTCTATAACAGCCAGCATAAAGCAGAGGTAGATAGGCTCGTCAGGGTTAAGGGGTTTATTGATGATCTGTTGGCCACTAGCAGGAGCAGACATGAATTTTATATATGGGGTGGTGACTTCAACATCAAAATGGGTATGGGCTTGCCCAATGATCTAGTAGATCCCTTAGAGGACCTGTCCTTGGGTATCCCAGTGCCTAAAATGAGGGACACTTGGGGCTGTATATAAAGGACTGCAAATGTATTTTTGGCTGATAGAATGGGGGCTGCAGACTGTCAATGGTTGGCTGGCCCCTGATATACCTGGCCATCTGACATTTAACAACCATGTAGGTTCCTCGACCATTGATTATTTTTGTATTTCTGTGGGCCTATGGGACCGGGCCAAGAGTTTTGAAGTGTTACTTGATGTGAATAGTGACCACCATCCCATCCATCTAACCCTGAAAGGGGTGTTGGCATTGGGGGTTCATCTAATGGTTCAACTGGCCCAGTGAAGGGGGTGGCTCCTGGTTCCAGAAGAATTAAATGGGGGAAAATTAAGGAGGATAATCTGCATTTGGATTCAATTTTCGATTCGTCTTGTTGGTAAAACATAGCAAGAATGCAGGATCACCCATGGATCCCTGCCCCCTGACATCTACAAATAAATCCTCGCACAAGAACGCCATCAAAGTATTACAGAAAACTCCTAAATCTCTCACTAGCAAGAGGAACTGTACCAAGAGCCTTCAAATCAGCATATATCAAACCGCTTTTAAAAAACACAAGTGGCAACACAACTACATGCCGATTTCAAACATTCCCTACCCAGCAAAACTCCTTGAAACCTACATATACAAATTAACCCAAGAACACGTAGAAAAACACCACCTTCTAGACCAAGCACAAGTCGGTTTCAGACCTGCAAGAGGAACAGAAGCAGCACTACTATCCATCTAGGATAACCTTAACACTAATGGGGACCTCAACACAACCACAGCCCTGATTCTGCTAGACTTCTCCGCAGCCTTCGACACAGTTAGCCACGACACCCTAATCAAAAGACTAGAAGACATAGGCATAACGGACATGGTACTACTCTGGATTAAATCATTCCTAGCAGACAGAACAGAAACCGTGTGGATAAAACCCTTCAAATCCACCCCACGAGTTAACGACTGTGGTGTACCACAGGGGTCCTCACTATCACCACTGTACTTCAACATCTACCAGACTCCAGTAATCAGAATCTTCAAAAAATACAACATTACATGCTACAACTACGCAGATGACACTCAAATCATCTACAAACTCGAAGACACCCAAGTCGATCACTCAACCTTAATAGTGTCTAAAAGAAGTCTTTAACTGGATGAATGCCAACAACTTGAAAATAAACCCAGGAAAGACAGAAATCATGATTATATCCAAAAACCAAGAGAACACCACTTACATTCCATGGCCAACGGAAATGGGAACCGCACCAACAACATCTAAGGTAGTAAATAATCTGGGAGTCCTGATGGACAACACCCTAACCTTAAACCGCAAATAAATGCAATCATCAAGAAATGCTTCTTCCTCCTCCACACGGCAAGAAAAATCTTACCTTTCCTCTCCTACACCCACAATCGTCGCCATCATCATGTCAAGAATCGTCTATGCAAACAGCCTCTGTCTCGGGATACCAGAATACCTCCTGAAGAAACTACAACAGATCCAAAATACAGCAGCCAGACTGCTCCTCAAACTATCCAGAAGCGACCACATCACTCCAGCCCTAAAATCACTGCACTGGCTCCCAGTCAAACATCACATCACCTTCAAAACAATGTGCTTAACACACAGGGCAATCAGCGGACAAGGAGCTGAATTCCTACAAAAGAAAATAATCTACAAGCCAACGAGACTCCTCAGATCAAGCAACAAAATCCACCTGGAACAAAAACCATACTTTAAGTAAAATCATGGAGGCTCCTCCTTCTACCACTTAGCCGCAAAAACCTGGAACAACATCCCAAAAGAAATAAGAAACACCAAAGACCACCTACAATTGAGAAAATTACTAAAAACCTGGCTCTTCTACACCACAGATTCAAACTGAAAAATCGAAACAACCGAAAAGGAAACAAAGAAAAGGATGACTAAATTTAGGGTGACACTCAACACCCAGAACGACCAGAGAAACTCTTACTACAACAAGAGAGACAATGCTAAGTCGAAAAGGACACAAGCAACACCCATGAGGACAGACTCAGCATCTCTAGCCAACTTCAGCCAACAACCTCACCCGCCCCATAATTGCTACCAGGTAGCATACTTCTATAGAGTTGTGTGAATGGTAGCGCTTGACTCACTTGAATTAAGTTGTGGACATTGACCTATGGAGTTGTGAATGAAGGCAGGTGCCGCCCTCGACGTAATTGCAAGCGTTGGCATGTGCCACGTTTCCAAGGGGCTGGGAGCGATGGCCTGCAAAATAAGACATGCACTACTCACCTTAATAGCATTTCTGATGATTGTATCTGCTTAGATTCAGATGCTGTGCATATGGTCCGACATCCAGTGGTAACCGCAGAGTATTGCATCTTGTCTTTCGGGCACCGAAAGGGGAAACCGGCATAGGCGTGTCTGTAACACTATCCCTATCGTGACGTCTAGTGTACCCAAAATCCCTCAAGCGCCGAGGTCCCTCCGATTGTATTTTTTCTGCCATGAGGTAGCCCAAGGCTATTGTGAGTGAGTAGATAAAGAGAAAAAGTATTAAGACGTCTATGTTCCTTCCACCCGATCGGGGAGGCAGAGTGGGCACATGTGAATCTAAGCAGATACAATCATCAGAAATGCTATTACGGTGAGTAATGCATGTCTTCTGATGCTTGTTAATCTGCTTAGAATCACATGCTGTGCATGGACTAGCAAGCAGTACCCGGAGTTGGAGGTGGGTTATGAGAAAGAACAGTAGTGAGAAGATGACTTAATACTGCTTGTCCCACCTGAAAATCAGATCTAGAATGAGTGTCTAGGCAATAGTGTTTTGTAAAGATGTGTACAGAACTCCAGGGTGCCGCTTTACAAATGGACTCAAGGGGAACATTTGCAATGAATATTATGGAAGCCCCAGTGCCCAGAGTAGAGTGTGCTCTAGGCTTAAGGGCAGTTCTCTCTTAGCAAGAGTATAACATAGTGTGATGCATTTGACAATCCACCTTGAGATAACTGATTTAGAGACAGGATCCCCTTCTCTACCAGCTGCCACTGAAACAAAAAACTGGTTTGTATTCCTCAGTTGTTTCGTTCTTTCCAGGTAAAACATGACTGCCCTGCGCACATCTAGTGTGTGTAGGCTTCTTTCTGCCATGCTAGTGGGATTCTGGAAGAAAGTGGGTAGTTCAACCGATTGGTTCACATGGAACTTCGAGATATACTTAGGCGCAAATCTGGGATGAGAGCGCAGAACCACCTTATCCTTGGGGACTGTAACAAAAGGGTCTAGAACTGAAAGGGCCTGTAGTTCGCTAACCCTTCTAATAGAAGTGATAGCCACTAGGAAGGCCGTTTTATAAGTAAGGTCTTTTAGACTTGCTTTATGCATTGGTTCAAAGGGAGACCCCATCAGTCTGGTCAAAACCACATTTAGATCCCATCCGGAAGCAGGGTTGGAAATGGGGGCGTGAATTCTCTTAACCCCTTCCATAAAAGCCTTAATAACAGGTATTTTCCACCACAACACTTTCTGTTGTGACGTAGTGTAGGCTGATAGAGCAGCTAGATGAACCTTTAGGGAATTAAAAACCAAACCTGAGTCTAACAAATGAGTTAGGTACAACACAATGTGAGTAGGCGAGCAGTCAATGGGATTGACGCCCTTGGTTTTACACCAGATGACAAAGCGTTTCCACTTACTGGAATAGCAATAACGAGTGTTAGGTTTTCTAGCCTCCATGAGTTTGTCCATGCATCTCTGAGGGAGATGGAGGTGTCCAAACTCTATGACCTCAGGAGTCAGCTCGCTAAGTTCAGAGTTTGCGGGCCTGGGTGTAGTGTCTCCCCTCTGTCCTGAGACATGTTGTATGGGCAGGGTAGTTTCAGAGGGGGGTGGGAGGGAGGGACCTTTCCATTAGATGAGCGAACCAGGGTTGGCGGGGACACCAAAATCATGGTAACTGGTTCCTGGTGCATCTTGTGCACTATCTTGTTGAGTAGGGGAGTAAGGGGGAAAAGCATAGACAAATTTCCCTGACCATGTTATCCAGAGTCTGTTCCCCTTGGAGCGGTTCTGGGGGTACCTGGAGGTGTAGTCTTGGCATTGGGCGTTCTCCTGAGTTACAGACAGGTCGATCTCTGGCAAGACCCATTCTGCAAAGACGTTGGAGACGATGTCTTCGTGCAGACGCCATTCGTATTCTACAGGCAGTGGGAAATCTCTGCTGAGCACGTCCGGTAGAAGATTGAGTTCTCCTGGGACGTGTTGTGATAGTAGGAACATCTTGTGTCTGAGTGCCCACATCCAAATGTTCTGGGACAGCTTCGATAGCCCTGTAGAGTTTGTGCCCCCCAGCCCTGTTTGTTTAGGTAATACATGGCTGTGGTGCTGTCTGTCAGGACCAGGACTGTCTTCCCCTGTAGCTGTGTCTGAAAGGCCTTCAGTGCTTTGAATACCGCTAGCACTCTAACAGATTTATATGGGTGGACACTACTTGAGGGGACCGCACTCCATGCGCTGTTTACTGAAACAGGTGAGCCCCTCACCTCGTGAGAGATGCGTCTGTCGTGAGAGTGGCTTCTACTGCAGGAGTGGTTAAGGTCTTTCCCTTCAAGAGGTTTTCCCTCAACCACCACTGCAGAGAGAGAGAACGAGGGCTGGCTAGACAACTACCAGATCTTCCCATTGTCTTCTGGCCTGACACCGCTGGCTGTTGAGCCACTCTTGCATGGGACGCATGAACAGCCACGCATGGAGGACTGCATGACGCCATCATACCCAGCAAGCGCATGGACTTGCGCACCGTCACTTCCCGACTGGCTACATACTGAGGGATCTGAGAAAGCATGGTCTGAACCCTCTCGTTGGAGGGGAAGACGAGGCCGTCCTTTGTCCGAATCAGAGCCCCTAGAAATTGCTTGACTTGACTGGGGTATAAGCTGGATTTCTTCTCGTTGATGGAGAATCCCAGACTGAACAGGAGGTCTATTGTCTTCTGAGTATTCACTAGGCATGTTTCGTAAGAGTGCCCTGTTATAAGGCAGTCATCGAGGTAAGGGTAAACGGGGACGGATAGTCTGCGCAGGTGTGCTGTTGCTACTGCCAGGACCTTTTTAAACACCCTTGACGCTGAGGCAATGCCGAAGGGAAGTACTTTGAATTGATAGTGCCTGTCCTCTATTATGAACCTTAGATATTTTCTGTGTGCTGGCAACATTGAAATATGAAAGTATGCACCCAATGTTGCCATGTCATGCCCCTGTTTCAACAGTGGGATTACTTCCTGCAGGGTTACCATACGAAACCTTTGAGGTTTGACAAATTTGTTCGCTGGGCGCAATTCTAACACAGCGTGCATGGTAAGGTCCTTTTTGGGTACAAGGAAGTACACTGAATAAACACCCTGTTTACCTGAAGAATAGGGACGGCTTCTATGGTGTACTTTCCCAGAAGTGCCTCTACTTCTTGTATTAGGATTCGCAGATGGTCTGGCGTCAGGGGTCGTGCTCTGGAAGGTCTGAATTGTGGGGGTTTCGGCGAATTCCACACAGTACCCGTGGACAACTGTTTTTAGAACCCACTAGTCTGATGTAATCCCCTCCCATGCCAAAAGGAAAGTTGTTAAGCGCCCCCTGACTGGGGTGACATGGGATGGGACCTGGACCCGAAGGTCATTTCTGACCAGAGGCTGTTGCTCGCCTGGAGTTGGGGCCTCTGCCTCTTCCTCCCGTGCCGCTGACCCCTAGGTGGATAGTTGGCGGGGGTGCTCGACGCTTGTCCCGAGTTCCAGTTGTTTCCCGTATTGTACATGTTTTATGTGGAACGGTATTGGCCTCAAAAGGACCGGCGGGAACCGCTTCCCCTCTGGGGGGAGGGTTTTTGTGTGATTTGCTGAAAGGACTTCAGGGTCTCGTGCTCTTTTTTGGCAGTCTTTAGAGCATCGTCGACTGCTTTACCAGAGAGATTCGACTCCTCGATAAGTTTATTAATAAGGGCTGCTTGGGTCTCCGGCTTGAAGCCCGAGTTTCGGAGCCAAGCGTGCCGTTTGAGCAGGGTGCCCTGAGCTAGGGATCTTCCTGCCGTTTATGCAATATCCAGAGTGTTTTTAAGTACATTTTGGTTGACCTGCCTGCTCTCTGCCATAACGGCGAGTAATCTGGTTTATGCGGGTTCAAGCACCTCCTGGAGACCTTCTTGTATAAGGTTCCATTGTGCATCGGCATAACTGGCAAGCAACGTAGTGTTGTTTGCTATGGGCGTGGTAAAAGCAGCTGCCGTGGTAATTCACTTGCCCAAGGCATACAATCTTTTTGACTCCTTAAGGTGCATCTCGCGTAGCAAGGGGTACTTCTGCCCGTTTCTGGGTGGTGGTACGCACTAGGGAGTCGGGGGTGGCGTGGCCTTTAATATATGTAGGGTCAGTAGGTGATGGCCGAAATAACTTCTCCACTCTTGGATTTACTGCCCTAGTATGGGCTGGTGTGACCAGGGAAGGAGCCTATCTCCTTTTAATGGAGTTCAGGAGAGGTATGGCTTGGCTGGAGGTTTTTTTTCTTTAAGAATGTCCTCCACAAAATCTTGTTCAGGTAGGGCCTCCTGGGTGGCGATTTTAAAATACTCTGGCGCCTTTCTTAAGATGGCATTGATCTGATCATCCACTGGAGAAGCTTGGCCGGCCGGAGTGGAGGAAGGGGAATCCAAACATAGGCCCTCCGTGTCCTGGTCTTGAGTAGAGAGTGCCCATGGTTCTGTCTCAACCTGGTGAGAGTCCTCCCAGCCTTCTGTGGGATCCGCCTGGTCATCTACAGTGTAGTCTTGTAGGAAGGTAGTCTCCTCTTCCTCATCATAAATGTCTTGATAAGTGTCCATCTGGATCTCATCTTCTGGGTGGAGAGAAGTGAACTGTTCTTGAGAAGGTCCAACATTTCTAGGAAATTTAGAAACAGGTACAAAGGGAGGGTCCTCCCAAGGTCTTTTGGGGGTAGGCTGCTCTGAAAGTGAAACAAACCTTTCCAAGGGATCCATGCACCCTTCAACTTTTTCTTTGGTCCATTTAGATGAACCAGAAGGGTCAAAGGATGAAAAAGTTTCATTTTCCTCCCTATGTCGCCGACATTTGTTTCCCATAGAGCTAGCCAAAGGCTCCTGTCTCTCCTCGTAATCTTCTTGAGCCTCGGGGAGTTGCAGTGCGTCTTTCGATGTGTCCGCGGCCCTCTCCTTGTGCTTCGTTGGGTCTTTAGGCTTCAACCCTACTGCCGAAGCAATCCTAGCAATGATTTCGGCGATGTTCGGTGAGGTGGGGTGTGCCGTATGACTAGGAGGCCTAGCAGTAGATTTTTCTACTACCGGGCGACTAGGAGGCTAAGCAGTAGATTTTTTCCCTACCGGGGCCTTAGAGGGTGTCGGAACGTCAGACGAGCGTGCTTTGACGGTCGAATGTGGTTTGGAGGGAGCACCCTAATTTTTCGAAGGCCCAGTCGCAAGATGCTGCTGTGGATGCGGGGAAGGCTGCAGATCTTGAAGATCAGAGGATTCTGTCGAAACCTTCGGCGGTCCTGCCGGCGCTTTCGCCAGTTTGGGGCAGGGGTTGTGTGTTTAGTGTGTTTTTTATCTTGTACGCCCTTGTCGCCGGGTGTTTTCCCCATAGCGTGACTCGCGTCAGGCCTAGCGGGGTCGGGGATGGGGACGGATGTGGCAGACCTAGAGGTGTCCGTTGTGAGGTCGATGGCATCTGACACGGATGCCTGGTCATCACTAGTGCCCCTGTCACTTTCAGCTGGTGCGGCGGTGGGGGAACAAGATCCAGCCCGAGACATGCCGTAGGCGGGCCACCGCTTAATGCGCGCTCCTTCAGCGTTTTAGGTCGAAGGAGTCTACAGGCTGCGCACCGCGCTTCGTCGTGGTCAAGGGGTAGACAGTTCTTGCACTTATCGTGCTCGTCCTTCCAAGGGTATCTGGCCCTGCAAAAGGGGCAAAACCTAAATGGTGTCCTTTCCATAGCAAAAGGTAATAAAGGCAATGACCAGACCTAGAGGGCGAAAGAGGAGAGACATAGCTGAAAGGATATGACCACCGTGACTCCACTATTCCTACTGTGTAGGCGGCCAGAGGGCCCGGCCACGTGGACGGCTCCGCCGCTGGATCTTAGGCGTCGAAGTCCACCGCAGTCCTATGTGTTGAAAGTCCCCCGTTGTCTTCGGCGAAGCACAGGAAGCACCGTTGAAGTTACTATCAGGGGATAATCGACAAAGTCGATCAACAAGGTATAAAAATGTCTTTTATGAAAGAGCTCCGCAATAGGGCGACCAGTTATCTGGGTGGAAAAAAACAGTCTGAGGGACCTTGGCGCATGAGGGATTTTGGCTACACTACACGTTACGACAGGGATAGTGTTACAGACACGCCTATGCCGACGTCCCCTTTCGGTCCCCGAAAGACAAGATGCAATACTCTGCGGTTACCACTGGATGTCGGACCATATGCACAGCATGTGATTCTAAGCAGCTTAACAAGCACTAGAAATAACTAAGATACCCGCCACTTATGGATGCAGTAGCCTTAGCTAGTTAATCTCTCGCACCGACTGGATTGGGAATGCTCTCTGGGCCAGATCTGAAGGGACGCACAAACGCCTGCCTGCCCCGCATACAGACAGGTGTCACGTAGGTGGCCGAGGCCTAACTTGCGTAAGGTTATGAATGTGAATGTATGTCATGTGTGAAAGGGACTGTGTATCGGATGGTCCAGGTCAGGACAGAAACGCAGAGATGCTCCCACACCCCACCTGGAGAGAATACAAAAATTAAACGCCTCACTCCAGGACAGCAATACAAATTAACCAATCCACTAACAATTTCAACCCTCTGCATACACCTCGCAAACTCCAACCAAACACAACCACAAGCCTACAACACAGCAACCCGCACAAACTTCACAACACTGCAACAACAAAAAAAACCACACAGACTCGCACAACAGAACACGACGACTGCCGACCGTAAAACACCCCAAGCCCAGCCAACGGACCCGCTGGGTTGAGGTTGCCAACACCACATCTCCGCTCTCTTGCACTTTTCCAGTTTTTTCCCACTAACTCACCCCCATGCCTCCCATTTTTTTTCCAGAGCCGCCAGAGCGCCAGGGGACCACTTCGGTGGTGATAGTGCACGGTACAAATAAACATTAACAATACAGCCCTAGTAATGGGTATTCTTGCTGGTGGCACACCTCCTGGGCTGATTGTGGATCAATTTGTTGAATTGGTGGGGGCTTTGTCTAATAGATTTACGACTGTGAGTAAGGTAAATGGGAGGGCATAGCGCAAGGGCTGGTTTGATGAGGCTTGCAGAGGTGCGAAGAGATTATTGTTGAAGACACTGAAGGCTCCGGCCTCTAGCAGGAGGGAGATTGCACATGCTAGAGCCTTATTATCAGATAGAGCTTAAGAGAAGGAAACGGGAAATCGAAGGAGTAGTTTGGAAGGGATTCCTGGATGCGGCTAAACGTAAGGACCAGAGGGCTTTCAGGGAGTTTGTGAAGGGGGTTCCCTTTGGTTCCATGGCAGAAGGGGCCAGTGGCACTTATGTGGAGGAAGCAGCCTGATTGGAGCACTTTGGGAGCCTGTTTTGGGGAGGGAACTTAAGGGAAAGTACATGTCCAATTCCTTCAAGTCTGAAGTTTAGGCTGGAGGATGTGTCTAGAGCTATTAGCCAGCAGGCACATAACCGTGCCCCGGTGTGATCCCCTCCGATCTGTTCGAGGACCCTCTGGATCTGTGAGCACCACTTTTAACGGAAGTGTTTAATACATGCATGGAAACGGGAAGTAACCCCCCCCCCCCTTCCTGGAAAAAGGCCATTATTTTGCCCATTTTTATAAAGGGGGATCATGCTAGCCCACTATCTTACAGGCCAATTTCGCTCCTGGACCCATCCTTTAAGATTTTCAGGGGGGAAGTGTTATTGGGTCATATTGAAACTTGGCTCTCGGAGGAGTAGGTTTTATCTGACACACAGTTCGGCTTTCGGCCCGGGGTGGGGACTATGGAAACAGAGTCTCAACGTAGATCTCCTGGTGGCTAATTCAGTCTTTTGCAGGGGCGAGGGGGTGTATTTGGCATTTATGGACCAGAGCATGGCCTTTGATATGGTAAATAGGAGGAAACTATGGGCCATGCTCGGGTCCATGGGCTGCCAAAGGGATGTCCTGAAGGTCCTGGTGGAAATCCATAGAGACAATGAGGCCTGTGTGCGCAATGGCCCGAGGGGTCATTGCAAGGTGTGTTTTAAGGTCGGGTGCAGTGTTCAGCAGTGATGTGTCCTGGTTTCAATTTGTTTTTGTTTATATATTAACCCCTTAAGTGCCAAGGACGAGATATCTGGTCCTTGACATTACCTCCGTAGTGCCAAGGACGAGATAGCTCGTCCTTTTTTGCACCTTGTTTTGAGCGATCCAAATTCAAAACTTGAATTCTAACCCCCGGGCTATGTGAGGGGGCGGTCCCCCCTCACTGCCAGGGGGCTGGATTACCTTCAGTTTCAGGTTGGCGTGCGTAAAGCACGTCGGTGTGAAACAAAGTAAATTCACTGCAACAGCCATTTTCGGCTGCTGCTGTGAAGAGAGAAGGTAAGAGCCCTTCTTTGTCCCCCTCGATCTCCTTTCCAACGATACCCTTTGTGTGGCATTGCTGCTCACGGATCAGGCGTAGGGCGCGCAATCCGTGGGCAGCAATGTCACTGGATCAATAGAGATTGTTTGTGACGTGGGGGGAAGGGGGGCAGCTTACTAGTTAAACTGCTCCTTTCCCCCGTGGTGCCAAAGCATGGGGCCACAGCGCTGGAGACCGCTGGGGGCAGTGATCATCTGCCCCCAGGGGTGAAAATGAAGAAAAAAAAATAATAATAATTTCGAAGGAAGGGGGGAGGTGGGAGGGTTTTTTTTGGGGCCCTGGGGCCCACAAGCCACCAGGGATATTGGCGAATGTGGTGTCGTTGGAAAGGGGAGATTCTCCCCTTTCCAACAACACCATGTATATGACGCATTGCTGGTCACGGATCGGCGCAGAGCGCTTGTTCCGTGACCAGCAACCCACTGGATCACGAGGGATATGATTGTGACATTGGGGGGGGGCTGCTTACAGTAAGCAGCCCTCTCCCCCCGACCCCCAAAGCATGGGGGGCACAATATGTGATAAACCCTGGGGGCAGATGGCTGATCATCAATAAAGAAACACACAAAATTGATGGGGGGGTCAGGGTGGGGGGGCCCAGGATTTATTTCTTTTTTGCCCCCCTGAAAAGATGGTGGCCCTCCCCCTCCATACTCACCCCTTGGAGCCCTCCCTGGGGCAGATTTATGGCATGAGGTAGTCCCCCCATCAAATTATGGGGTAGGGCCACCAGGAATAGGTGTGCAGGCCCCCCAAAGGATGGGGCCTGCAGGTTAGGGCCCCCCTGGGGGCAGATGGCTGATCATCTGCCCCCAGGAAGGGGCAAAATGAAAAAAAAATTACAAAAGGGAATTTTGGGTGTTAGTTGG
Organism: Ambystoma mexicanum; assembly: GCF_040938575.1. Taxonomy (NCBI): domain Eukaryota; kingdom Metazoa; phylum Chordata; class Amphibia; order Caudata; family Ambystomatidae; genus Ambystoma; species Ambystoma mexicanum. Next base: position 273,336,984 of record NC_090937.1, read on the forward strand.
GGGCCACTAGCCACCAGGGATTTTGCAGAAAAGGGGAGGTGGCCCTCTCCCCATCACCCCAAGGGCAAATGGGGGCACCCTTTGTAGCCCTACCTGGGGGCAGATGTCTGCTCCTAGGAAGAGGCATCTGACCCCAGGGAAGGCTGCATGAGATGCCCCCAGGGAGGGCTGAATTAGATGCCCCCCTGCATTTGGTGTGTGGGGTAGAGGGTCACCCCCCATTACATTAGAAAATTACCTGGCGGTTTAGGGGTACCATTTTCCATTTTTTTCTTGGTTTACGAAACTTGCCTTGGTGCAGAGGGGCACATTGGTGTGCCAATCTGGCCCCAGGGTGCCCAAACCATACTGCCCCACCCACCGGCGGCCCAGTCCCACACATGTTTGGTGGTCCTCTGCACCCCCACACCAAATGGAGGGGGGTGTACCTCACACAGCCATTTGTAGGAGGCCTGCATGAGGTGCCCCCACAACCCATTTGGGGTGAGGGGGTTAGAGGGCCATCAAAAATTGTGGGACAGGCTCCCCAGCGGGTGGGGCAGTAAGGGCTGGGCACCCTAGGGCCAGATTGGCACACCAATGTGCCCCTCTGCACCAAGGCAAGTTCTGTAAACCTAGAAAAAAATGGAAAATGGTGGAACACATTTTAGGGGGGCTGTGGGGCACCCCAAAGGGACGGGGAATTTTCTAATGGGATGGGGCGTTGACCCCTTCCCCCCCCACCCGCAACAGAGTGGGTGTCATGTCATGCAGCCCTCCCTGGGACCAGATATCTGCTCCTAGGAAGGGACGCCTGAGCCCAGGGAGGAGTGCAGGACAGACCCTCCCTATCTGCCCCCGGGGAGGGCTACATTTTGCTGGTGTGACCGTAGGTAGCACACGTTTTTTGTTTTGTTTACAGCCTTTTCTACGCGAGCAGCTGCAACGTTACGTGAGTACTGTTTTTTATTATACTATGGTTAGGGCCCACTGTCAGTGGGTGAGACTGGGGCTGGATTGTTGGTGGTGTGAGTGGGCATGGGCAGTCTGGACTGATATTATGGTGGGCTGGGACACAACTGCAGAGGCAGGCCACCAATTGCCCCCCATGCCAGCATAACAATGATGTTTTCCCTGGGAGCGGATCCCTCACATGTGGGTTGTCTGTCTGCAAGCCCAGGCTCCACCTCTGGCTGTGCTACGTTACAAATGTCACCTCCGGGGAGGAATGGAGATCCTGCTGGGGCTCCCTGGAGCTGCTGCTGTGCTTAGGGGACGGTACACCCACATGGTACATGGATGTCCTAAGGCCAGGGACATCACCTCCAACCGTCCTGGAGTTGCGGCTGGGCTGCATTACAGCTTTTCCCTTCGGGAAGGTATTGGCACACTGCCGAGAGTCCCTGGTGGGGAGAAGCTGTAACGCAGGCCACCCAGGCCTCCAGCAATGTCGGCAGTAATATCCCTGGCCTTGGGCACCCTCCTCCCATGTGGGCCTTTGCCGCGGGTTCTGGGTAATACATTCTGGGCCGATTTGCTTAAGTCAGACCTCTGTGGATTCCCACGGGTGTCTTTTTTTGGGAAATGCATGGGGTTCCCTGTTTTCCTTGCTGGCTTCGACACCCTAGGCCCAAATCTGTAGGTTGCCCACATGAACAAAATGGGCTGTGCCGAAAGGCTTGGGGTTACCTGTGGGTTAACTTTTTCCTTTTGCGCCCCGGGTAGGTGCACCCACATATGTGAGGTACCGTTTTCATCGGGACACGTCTGGGGACGCGGGAAGGTAGGCCATGTGTTGGCGGTGTGTTTCGGTGGGTGGCCAGAGCGAAATGTCTGAGAATTGTCTTCATTTCCAGCCAATTTCAGAGACATTTCCCTGTGTCCACTCACCGAAACACATCGCCAACAACAGACGTCATACCTTCTCGCGTTCCCACAGTTGTCCCGACAAAAACGGTACCTCACATGTGTGAGTGCATTTACCGGGGGCGCAAAAGGAAAAGGGCAACCGCTGGTAACCCCAAGCCTTTCGCCACAGTACATTTTGTTCATGTGGGCAACCTACAGATTTGGGCCTAGGGTGTCGAAGCCAGCAAGGAAAACAGGGAACCCCATGCATTTCCCAAAAGAGGACACCTGTGGGAATGCACAGAGGTCTGACTTGCGCAAAGCGGCCCAGAATTTATTACCCAGGACCCCAGACAAAGTGAACATTGTGTTTTTCCCCCCACCAAATATCACACTTTGTCAGGGATTGTGGCTAATAAAAACTGGGGCAATTTGCGCAAGGCAGACCTCTGGATTCCCACAGGTGTCCTCTTTTCAGAAATGCATGGGGTTCCCTGTTTTCCTTGGTGGCTTGAACATATCTGCATGGTGTGCCCGTCTGCCGAAAGTGTGAAATTCAGGTGTCAAAACAGACTTGGGGTTAGCTGTGTTTTAGGCTTTCCCCTTGGCGCCCAGGTAGGTGCGCCCACACATGTGAGGTACCGTTTTCATCGGGACACCTGTGGGAACGCCGGAAGGTACAACATTTGTTGTGTTTGTGTGGTTTTCATAACGTTTTGACCCATTTGCTGGTGCCCTTTGTCACACAACCCTTTCATTTCCCAAATGTGCCCTACATTTAGTCGCTACTTTAGGCACCATACACTTTTGTAACCTGCACAAGTCACCTACCCATGAAAAGGTCTGCCTGTGCTCTTTCAAAAAAAGTATGCTTGCCGTTCCTCACCACATTGGTTTTCCCGATTTACACATGCTAAGTGCGTCTGTTCAGGACGTAAGTATAAAACTCCTGTGTACCATGGTCAGTGTTTGGCTTGTGGTATTGCTTGCTTTGTAAAACACTACAAAAAATGTGTGCTTTCCTAACTGCAAGAGTCGGGGGAATGTAGCGGAACATTGCTTTTCTCAAAATTCATAGAAGCCATTGCCATACCAAGCCAACCATGTCCACCACATACTTTTTTTTCAGTAATTTTCCCGCTTTTCCCCCAATCTATGGCATTTTCCCCTACCTAGTTGTTGCCTGACCTACGCAAATCACCCCTTCCAAAACTTGCAATTTTGTCTACTTTTCAGAAATATATGCCTTTCTGTCCTCCAATTGGGCTTTCCTACCCTTTTCTTCCATTCCGTCCATGCATGTCCAATTGGCAAAAATGGCCAAAATCGCCTACCTCTCACAAAACAGTTGCTAACCACATCAAAATATTTTTTTTTCGTTTCCACTCAACCTGTTCTTGAAAGCCAGGAAATTGGGGAATTCAGCACAGCAAACCATTTGTTCCTAGCTCTTACAAGGAAAACTGACTCAGCAAATGGGGGGTATCTTTCACGCTATGTCGCGCTGTGTGGGCCAACCTCTGGATGTTGCAGTAAAGATCTATGTGGCCTAATCTAAGGCGGTTACTCTGTATGGGGCACCACTATGGGGCTTTCAGAGGGCCGACGAGATACAAGCAAAGATGAATCAGTTCCTTAGGAGATTATTGGGGCTCCCGAGCTGCTCCCCCTGCATATCCATGCATAGGGAATTGGGCTTGGAATTTTTGGAGGACCAGTGGGCTCTGGCCCCGATAATGTTTTGGGTCCGGATATGGGCGAATGAATATGCCTTCCTCTGCCATACTTTAATTAGGTCAACATTGGCCAGGGGGTACGACGTCCTTTCGTTGCATTTTTTTTTGGGGGGGGAGTTTACCGCAAAAAAAAAATTCTCGAAAAAACCCATTGAATTTTTTAGAAAATGGGTGGTGGGGAAACCCCCCCCCCCCCAAAAATGTCAATGGGTTTTAAAAAAAAATTATCGCGGTAAAAAACCCTGCGAAAAAACGTCCCGCGATGAAATGACATGGAACCGGCCATGGCGGGGTAGGGAAGAATTATGTGGCTTAACTACATAGATAAAGCCTTAGGAGCAGCAAACACAAGAACCATTTAACCCTTTTCCCCCCAGTGGCTCTCTTGACCAAAACAGAGTTGGGAAGCTATAAACGTGTATTGGAGGAAGCGTTTGCCATGAAGAGAATATTCCCTGAGCATGAGAGAAACTCTGATAGCGCGCACGCAATGATCAGCCGGCCCAATGAGATTCAACTCTTACTTCATTTGGGGTACCATCAAAAAAGACTGCTGGCTAATCACGAGGGCAAGGTTAGACTGTCTTCTCCTGAGGGATAACACAGCGAACCGGAAGGGCTATTCGGATTCGGCTGGGTGCCCAATGTGTGGGCACATCAAGGAAGACCTGACCCATTTGTTGCTGTTTTGCCCGGGGTACTTAGGGATTCCGAAGAGTAACGTTATTACCAGTACTGAGGGAGGCCAACACCCGACAGCATAGAGCTGTGATTTTGTTTCTTTTGAGCGCTTACTCTGTTTTGGTTGCTTGGGCCTTACTCGCTTTCCTGAAAAGAGCAATGTATTTCAGGAAGGGGCTACTGAGTTTACAGGGTGAATGACGCAATGAGCCTCCCTTTCGGCTGTAATGGGAATGGGATCTGTAGGTTGATGTTGAAGACTGTTTTTAACCTTGTGGTTTTAATTGCATTGGATTTTGTGTGTATTGTTTTATCAGACAGTTTTTGATGTGCATTATGCGGGTTTTTGCCTTCTTATGGAAGCTCAAGGGAAGGGATTTTAATAATCAAGTGTAATATTTCAGATTCAAAATCCATAAAACACATACATTACACAACACTAAATATTTGACTTGACAATACCCTCGGAGCGTCATCATTAGGGTCCCCAATGAACGATCCTAGCACTATCTCCTCATTTAGCTGAAACGAGGAGACCACCTAAGGTAAGAATGCGGGTGAGTTCTAAGCACCACCTTGTCCTTATGGAAAGTAGTATAAGGCTCTGAGGCCACCAGCGCCTGGATTTCACTGATCCGGCATGCTGAGGTAAGGCCCACCAGGAGGGCCGTCTTAATGGTGACTAGTCTGATGGCCGCAGATGCCATAGGTTAGAATGGTTTATGCATCAGGGCGCCCAAGACCATATTGAGGTCCCACACCAGGTGTGGTTTCTCGCTAGGCGGGTAAAGCCTGGTCAGGCCTGCCAAATGTCTTTTAACCACCAGATTAGAGGATGAGAATACCTCCTCCTCCGAGTTCCTGTAGGCTCCAATGACCGCCAGATAGGTGTAGCATGTGTCTACCTGCACCCCCGAGTGTGTGAGATGTGCAGAGACAGATAGCACGTCGTCCAATGTGCAGGTCAACGGATCGACCTCCTTTGAGTCGGCCCATTGATAAAAACTGGTCCACTTACTTTTGTACTGGCTCCTGGTAGCATCGCTCCTAGCCCCTTGCATAATGTCTAGGTTAGCCTGCGACAGATGCAGATGCATCAGTGTCACTTGTTCAGGAACCACGCTGCCAGGGATAACTTCTGGGGAGCGGGATGGATTGCCATGCCTCCCTGCTGAGAGGGTAGGTGTGCTACAACAGGCTGAGTAGTTTCCGAGAACCATGGCTTTGCCGGCCACCATGTAGCTCAGGATGATACACAGGTGCCAGGTCTCCCTGATCTTTCAGATTACCCTGTGCACCAGGGTTGTGGGAGGGAAGGCATACGCGTTAATGTTGTTCCACTGGATCTTTATCGCGTTGCTCAGCGAGCCCCTGCCCTGTCCCTGCCAGGACACAAACTGGGGGCAACTCCTGTTGGACCAGGTGGTGAAGAGATCCACCTGAGGTGACCCCACTTACTGAAGATCCCCTGAAGGACCCATTCGTCCAACTGCCATTCGTAGGTGTCCACATCCAGCCTGCTGAGCCTGTCCGCCTCTAGGTTGAACTCTCCCGGGAGGTGTATTGCTGTCAGGTGCAAGTTGTTTTCCATAGCCCACTCCCAAATGTGCACTGCTCGGGTGCAGAGGGGAGGGGACCTGGTTCCACCCTGCTTGTTGATGTAATACATAAATGCTGGTGTAGCTGTATGTTTGAATGAGGATCACCTTGCCACTGATCATCGGGAGGAAGGCTTTGAGAGCAAGCCAGATGGCCATCAACTCCAACCAGTAGATGTGGGCCACCTGCTCCAGACAGGACCATACCCAATGACACTGTGGATGCCCAAGGTAGCTCCCCAGCCCTCTAGGGATGAATCCATGGTAATGGTGAACTGAGGTGCTAGTTGATGCAAGGGCCGGCCTATCCGCAGGTTGCTGTATGTGCTCCACCAGACTAGGTCCTGGTGGAGATGATGTGGGATGCTGACTTGCTCCGGCTAGGAACTCCTCTCCTGACTCCAGGAGGCTGCAAAGTGCAGCTGCAGTCTCATTTTGAGTCTCGTATGCGGCACTGCCAGGAGACATGCTGCCATGACGCCCAAGAGTTGTTGGTACCACCATGCCGAGGTCACTGCTCTGCTGAGAAAATGCCCCATGGCCCTCTTGATGGCTGCAATCTTGTCCGCTGAGAGGAAAATCCTCTTGGAGCTCGTATTCCAGATAAGGCCCAGGAAGGTTAGACTCTGTGTGGGCGCAAACTGTGACTTCTTGAGATTGATGGAAAATCCCAGCTCGTGTAGTGTACCCATGACAGCGGATGCAGTGTGCTGGACTGCCTCTGGAGACCTTGCCCTAACTAGCCAGTCGTCTAGATTTGGGTAATGTGGTGACCCTGCGACCTGAGTAGGGCTGTCACTGAGTATTGTAAAGACCAGGGGAGCCGAATTCAGGCCAAAGGGTAGAATTTTGTATTGGAAATGAAAACCCATGATCCCGAACCTCAAAGGACCAATGGGGTAGCCATTTCGGCATATGTAGGTAGGCATACTTCAGATCCAGGGAGCACATCTAGTCTACTGCACACAATGTCTCTGCTATTATCACTGGGGTAACCATCTTGAACTTTTGGAGAGGAAGGGAAAGGTTCAAGGTGGAAAGGTCCAACACAACTCTCTGGCCAGTCTGGTTCTTTTTGTGTATGGTGAAAATCCGTGAATAGAAGCCCAGACCCTGCTGAGAGGCTGGGACTTCCTCTACTGCCCGACTCTCTACGAGCGAGCGAATTTCTGCCAACAGAGTTGCTGTACCAATCTGTGGGAGTGGAGGGGAGAGAGGAGAAGGAGGGATAGGGACCCAGAAGCCCATGGATACTAAGGCAAGGAGCCATGGGTCCGTGAACCTTGTGTGCCAGCGGTGAGTGTGAAAGGCAAGCATACCCCTGACCGGAGACTCATGGATACGGATGGATGTGTCATGATTTCTTGCCCTCTGCGAGGCTGGGGTTGAGGAGGAGGACTGGGAAAAACCTTTGTGAGCAGCCTTGTGCTGCTTGCGCATGTGCTGGCTCATGGAGCTGTCCGGTTGTCTGGACCATCTCTTGGAAGCCCCTGAAGCTTCCAAAGGACAGAGCCTTGTCTGAGCACTGGTGCGCTTGGCTATAAGCCTAAGGGGTGGACTTGGTGAGGATCGATAAAGACTTAACAGTCTGCGAGCTATTCTTTTTCTTATCTAGTTCCTCGCCTGTTGTTGAATGGAACAGATCGCCCCCCTCGAAAGGAAGGTCCAGTATACGTTCCTGGACATCAGGGTTGAACTGAGTCACCCTTAGCCAAGCCGTCCTTTTCATGTCGATAGCAATACAGATGGCACGACCTGAGGTATCAATGTGAGCCACCGTGGACTCGATTATGTCCTGTGCCAATATTTTGCATTCAGCCAGACCAGCCTTGAAGCAAACCTGGCTCTGTACAGGGAGTTCAGGAATCAGCGATCTCTCGCCAGAGCCTCTGGTTGACCTCCGCCAGCATGGCATCCGCATTGGACTGGTGCAGATGGAGAGTAGCATTGGAATAGGTTTTCTTTCCAAACGCCTCCAGGATCTTCTCCTCCTTACCCAGGAGTGCAGAGGCTGTTATAGCCGAGGACGATTGAGGCTTAGAGTAGAGTGATGCTGCCGCTATCACAGTGGAGTGTGGCTGGGGTGCGCCGGCAGTAAGGAGGAGGTCCCCTTCCGTTTGCCTAAACTTAGCGTTGAGAAGCCGATTGGTAAACTCGGTAGAATGTGGCTTGAGCCATCCTTTTTTGCCAAGAGCTACCACGTCCTGCATTGGGATTCCCGTTCTAGCCGTGGGGCGTAGTGTGTTCCACCTGTGGCTGGGGGATCCCCAAATACTCAGACAGGTGCGCCAGCCGTTCGTGAAAGGCTTTGGCTGAGGATGGAGTGTCCGGGTCCTCCTCCTCATCTTTGTCCACCATTGTGTCTTGCTGGTCCGGTGCAGCCGGAGGAGTGTATGGCGCAGGAATCTGTGGCATACTGATTATCAGCCCCGGAGGCTGCTGCGGCAGCATAGAAGGGGCTGCTGTGACTGGGACAGGCATGGAAGCCGGTGTCGTAGGGACTGGCGTGGGCACTGGACCCAGAGAAGCTGGACCCAAAGGTGGCGTGGCCGTGGGTGCTAGCGGCTGTACCGGAGGGAGCATGTCCCTGATCACATCCCTAAGCATGGTGCCCATCTGTGGGGACCTCATGAGAGTAAGGAACTTCGCAAAGAACCTGTCTTCACAGGCTGGAGGAGTGCTTGATGGAACAGGCGTAGGTTCATGGCCCTGATGTTGCTGAGACATAGGCCCGCCTTGTCTCGCTGTATGGGTCGAGGTGTATCTGCCCTGCAAAGTTGATAGGTATGTTGTGGGTCAAGTGACAGGTGTTGACCAGTCCCACTGGAAACTTGCTCCCCTACCTAGTCCCCAAAGGGAGATGGTGTCGGGCGAGTCGCCATTTTGTCTGGCCCGTGGGCTAATTTGTCCTGCTCCATGACACCTGACTGCGTCGTGGTATTTGCTGTCCTGGGACCGGCTTCCTCTAGTACGCGGAGCAGTGGAGCTTGAGGCCTACCCTGCACCTCAGGATGGGGACTGGTAGGTGGAGTGCCCTCGGCTGTGGAGCAGATAGTGCTGTGTATTGGCGCCCCCTCAGACATCAGTGCAGTGTTATGGCGTAGCCCCTCGGGTTGAGACCCAGTAATAGAACCTTGCGGGCCCTCAGCGGAATCACTGGTAGGATCTTGCGACCCCTCGACCTGGTGGCCGGTAGCTGGAGCAGCCTCGGTGCTTGTGCCTGTAATAGGCCCCGTTAGGTCCCTCCCGGTCGTGCGCTTCCTGGGGAAGGAGTCGCCTTTGCGGGGTGCAGAGGAGAACAGTGCACCTACCTTGGGCATGGTCCTCTGCTTCACAAACGCATTTAGGTCCTCTGGAGGCGACATTCCGAAGAGCTCCATCCACCTGGCTAGTCTGTTCTTGAGGGGGGCGAGATGTCAGAGCGCTGCACACGGTAGAGCCGTCACAGCCGTAGTCAGGGCCAAGGCAGAGGGCGTCGGACATTGGGAAGGGCTCGCAGGCTGGACACCTGCTGAAATCCGCCGTCGTCATGCGGTGGGGAGGAGCGTGGCCCATAGAACAAAGCGGTACCTGATTGAAAGAGAAAAAGAAGACAAAAGTACTTCTCTGGGGAAGAATGCATGGAATTACTAGGCCGGAGGCCTAACCCAAGAGCGCTGGTTAAAGCAATCTGTTCCCGTCGACACGGAAAAGAGGACTGGGGAGTGGCGCCGGTGGGCGGCATCAGGGGAGGGCCTGCTCCCAGGGCCGTGCACCAGCGCTTATCTAAATTTAAAGGGGAAGATGATATGTCTAGTGAAAAAGATTCTGTCTCCCGTCGGTAGCGAGGGACGCCCATACAGTATGGAGGAAAGGGGACGGGACGTAGGAGTACAGAGAGTTGTAGAAATCTGTTCTATTTAGGACTAATGAGGCTACTAGCAAAGGTCGCAGGTGATTAGGCAGGAAGGTAAAACCCTGCGCAGTATCCTGAGATGAACTGGCCAGCCTTACAGACCGCACCAACCTGAGAGGCCATCGAGAGAGTAGAAGAAAGAACAACCCCTACGTTTTTAACGAGCGTCACTGGCGTAGGAACATCACCAAGTGCAGAAGGCCACACAGACGGACTCCAGAGGGCAAGATTTGGAGGAGAACCCACCATTTAGCTTCAGCCAACTGCTGTTCACCCAACCCCCTCCCCACGGCTGTCAGGCACTGACACATGCACAACGACTAATCCACCTGGTTAAGATCTAAGAGAACCAAAAGGCCGAAGGAGCGGATAAGACAAACGAGAGGCTGATTGTAGAAGTTAAAAAGCATAGGGGACAAGGCAGCGTACTGCCAAACCCCACAGGACCGAGGGTGGGAGGGAGAAGAGAAAGGAGGAAGGGAGAGTGATTGGCCCTCATCTGCCAGGTAGGTGGTAAACCATGCTAAAACAGGCCCGCAGAGACCTTCCTGGGACAGCAGGATGGGCTGGTCGACAGTTTCGAATGCTGCTGACAGATCTAAAAATATCAGGGCACAAACTCCTCTGCTGTCCACCAACTTGGCCATGTCATCGACAACCAATTTTAGGATGCTCTCCATGCGACATACCAGGCGGAAGCCGGACTGAAGGGGGTCAAGAAAGAAGAGGAGACACCGAAGTTTCATGAAGAAAGTCAAGAGGGAAATGGGGAGAAACTGTGCCGGAATGAAGGGTCCAGAGATGGCTTCTTCAAAACGGGAATAGTAGCAATGGCCTGTTTAAGTTCTAATGGGATGCAGCCTGTTTGACATGAAAGATTAACTGCTAGGGGAGACGCAAGTAATCATGCCAGGCACTGGGAACACTGAATAAAGAAAACCCTTTCCCATCGCTTTCAACAGGACGGCCAGCATAATTGCTGACTGAGTGATTGTGACCTATTTTTAATGTGTGAGGTCTATTTAACCTCACTTGCATAACAGATTTTGTTTTGGAGGCCCCGGTTAGTCCCTAACGGTACAAGTGCAGGGAGATCCCGTCCCCTATTGATCTCAATTGTAAAACACTACTACCTTCCTTATGGACAGTAGTGCAGGGGAATATTTTTCACCCAATCTTTCATTTTTGTTTTAACACTTTTTGGTCATTTTACCCCATACGCAGTGAAGCACTGACAGGGTGGCACTGGTACCTTTTTCAAGGCTGCTTGTGTGCACTCCTGTTCATCTTTATTTTTCACTGTGTGGTAGCTGTTTTACCACTACAGTGGACAAACTGGCTGACCACTTTGGCTCCTTGTTTAAGCCCTTTTGGCTCACTGGCTTTTCTTGGCCATCTTACTCCCGAGGCAGGGGTTGAAAATGGCCTTATATGGTATTACTCTGGTAGAGGGCGCTAGAGAGCCATCCAAGATGGCCGCTTCCTAAGAGAGCTCCGTAGGGCTCTAATGAATCCTGTTCCATCGCTGCTCCCGCGGTTACCGAACTAGTCCAGTTTGCCGCTGGGTGCATTGGCAACACCCCGCAGATCATTTTGAACTAACTCTCAAGTCTGGCAAGCAACCTGATCACCGGCTGCGCCTCTTTAATCCTGAGGCCTACCAGCAGGCGCCCACGCTGCGCAACGAGGCGACGTTCGACGGGAGCGAACACTGAGCCGCTCAACAGCGCGGGTAGACGTAGGCGAGACGGCGCCATAGAGACCGAGCGGTCTCTGTCCCCGCAGCGGCCCGGTGGAAGTCCTACGTCGAGTGGGCCGGCAACGCCGACGGCCCGCACGGGCCCAGGTAGGAGCGCGCGGAACTGCTGGGCTGCAGGGCAGAGCGGCACCACCTCCCCCGCTACGATCGAGCCCCCTCCCGAGCACAACCCAGAAGCCGAGACGCCGCGACGTGGGCGCGAACCCTCGGCCTCGCAGATCTCCAACTACCACCAGCTCAAGGAACCGGCGGCCACAGCGCTCGGGCGGCCGATCCCGGGGACACTGCCCGCTAGGACGGCGGAAGCGAAGAAGGGGACCTGATCGCGAACACAGCTTTCCTCAAGATTGCCAGTTCCAAATCCTCTGAGTCTACGGCCACACTCCATCCACCCGGCGGCGTTCAGTCTCCTTGACCCCGAGGCGCCCATCCTTGCCCTACCCGAGCAAAACGCCAATCACAAACATCTACACAAGCCATCATGGGGAAAATGGACAAAACCCAAAAGAAACTGCCCTTCGAACCTAACTTGCAGCATAGACCCACGACCAGCAGCGGACCCGAATCCCCTGTACAAGAGGCAGCATTACCCGAGGTACAGACACCTCATCAGGACATCAGAGAGATCCTGATGGATCTGAAGGCAGGTATCAACAGCCTGGGGTGCAAGCTAGACACCTTGTCGACCAAAGTGGACCAGTTACAACACAGACTCGACAAACATGCGGACAGGCTCGACAGCGTGGAGCAGCGGGTGTCCGACCTGGACGACGGGTCGGCGGCATTGACCTTCCGAGTCTCACTACTTGAAACACAGATGAAGACTGCGATTGCCAAAAATGAAGACTTGGAGGGTCGTTCTCGTAGAAATAACATCAGAATTATAGGAGTGAGAGAACGACAACTCCCGGGCAAAATGGAAGACTTTGTGGAACAAATGTGCGTCACGCTCTTTGGCAAAGAGTCACTGTCCCAGCTGTTCGTTGTAGAAAGAGCACACAGAATCCCGAATGCTAGACCAATACCAGGCGCACAACCAAGACCGATAATTGCCAGACTGCTAAATTATAAGGATCGCGATGCGATACTACATGCGGCCAGAACTAAGGGGGAACTACAGTATGATGGAGACCCGATCCAATTCTTCCCCGACTTTTCCCAAGCAGTACAGCTACAGAGAAGATCCTATACGTCTGTCAAGCGCCGCCTGCAGGACAATCAAATTGTATACTCCATGCTATACCCAGCGAAACTTCGCATTCAGCACGCAGGGAAAACACAATTCTTTAATTCCCCAGAGGAGGCCAGTGACTTTCTGGACCGGACCGGATGCAGACCCAGCGGAAACAACCCGAGGCCCAGGCGCGAGGACTGGGCGAGACGTAACCTCCCGCCATAAAACACCTCGAACAAGGGAGGCCGGAACCAACGTGTCTCACCCTCCGGGCAAGATGGTGACCGCAGGAACGAACTCATGTCGCCAAAGGAAGCCCGGCATCTTCTTGGTAGGCTACTAACGCCCCTAGCACAGCAATGTTTGCAGTTAAGTTTTCAAGGGAGGGAACTATGTGGGCCAGTTGGGGGTTGCCCATGCAAGGGAGGATCTTTGGTTCGACACGAGCACCCTGCTCGCCTCGCTCTAACTTCACATCGCCAGCGAAGCGCGGCCCCGAGGGCCAGAATCTCGAACTCCTGTCCAGCTCCAGTGGCCCCAGCCACCCGTCGCACCGCCACATCCCATCGAGAAAGAAACTCGCCTGGCCCCCCAGATGACACCACCAATGCTTAGAATAGCCACCTGGAACATACGAGGTGGCAACCAACCGGCGAAGAACAGAAGAATCTTCCAATATTTACGCAGACATAACGTCAATATCGTTATGCTCCAGGAAACGCATCTCCTGCCCGCAGCAGAATCGCAATGGGCCAAAGCCTGGGGCTGCCATAGATACTTCTCATCGTATTCATCCTTTGCCAGAGGGGTCGCCATCTTAATTGATAGGAGGTCAAACTTCAGTTTCATTGAGACCCAGAAAGATTCCGAGGGTAGAGCCCTGTTAGTAAGGGGAATAGTTGCCGGGAGAGAAATCGTGCTGGTAAATTCATACGGCCCAAATACGGACAGCCACGACAACTTCAACTGGGTGATGTCCCAACTTGGGAAGATTAACGCTGAAACCATCATCTGGGGGGCGGATCTCAACACACCTATGGACCCAGCGCTGGACAAATCCCATAATACAACCAGAAATCCGTCCAAGGCAAGCACCCAAGTCCGCGAGATATGCCGATCATTCGGCTTGATCGACACATGGCGACTCCATAATCAAGATGCAAGAGACTACACATTCCACTCATCAGTTCATAACACCAGCTCCCGAATTGATTACATCATGGCGTCCTCTCACTGCCCATTTTCGTGGGGAACGAGCCAAATCTGGCCGCGTACATACTCGGATCACTCGATGGTAACACTGGATGTCTCGTTTACAGGGGCGACAATCCCGGGCCTACACTGGAGGTTCAAGCCTGGGTCGTTGTCGGACACTATTTTTGCGGAAGAACTCAGACAAGAAATTGCGTCGTTTATAGAGATAAACCAGGGCACAGTGAACTCTGCCGGCACCTTCTGGGAGGCGCTGAAATGCTTTATACGAGGAATCTGTCTCGCCAAAGAGAACGTCGATCCGTAGAGAGCTGTCGGACAGTGAGCGTCGACTCAAGGAGCTGGAACTCAGTGCCAACCCTATTCAGAACCCCCGAGTTCAAGCGGAGCTGAAGAAGGAACTTCAAAAATTCACAGAGACAGCCGAAAGAGAACTGAAATTCCTGAGTCGCAAACACCAAACCCGACAATACGGAGAGGGCCAGAAACCGGGAGCACTGCTTGCTCGCCTCTTACGATAGACAGAACCCCAACCCGTGTAGAATGCATCAAAAACACACACGGTCAGAGGGTTTACTCTGAAAAGGACATCGCCACGACTTTCCGTGACTTTTATCAAGATCTGTACGCAGGAGTACCTGGACGATACTGAACTGTACTGGGTGGACCCAGCCCTGCGGGAACCTTTGAATGCCCCGATAACCGCAGAGGAAATTGTAGAGGCGATAAAATCCCTCCCGAACTCTAAAGCACCAGGTCCCGACGGTCTTACAGGGGAGTTTTACAAGGCACATGCGGTCACCCTCGCCCCCATTCTGTTAAGTGTTTATGAGGAATCGATCGAGAGAGGTTACCTCCCCCCCACACTCCGCGAGGATAACATAATAGTGCTACATAAAGACGGCAAACCAATCGATGAGTGTGCATCATACAGGCCAATTTCACTAATTAATCTCGACAATAAGATTCTTGCAAAAATTTTAGCCCCTAGACTCCTACCCCTCATGCCAGCCCTAGTAATAGGAGACCAGGCCGGATTAATCCCGGGCCGCAGCACCACATACGGAATCAGACGCCTGTTCGGTGTCATTGAGGCCTTAGATCCGACCCAGCCGGCGATAGCAGTATTTTTGGACGCCGAGTAAGCGTTTGACTCGGTGGAATGGCCATATATGCTAGCGACACTGAGAGAGATGGGCTTCGGCAAGTTTTTCATCAGGGTGGTATCCCTACTGTACAACGACCCCCGGTCATATGTCATGTTGGGTAACTCTAGGTCCCCCAGCCTAACGCTGGAGCGTGGTACGAGACAGGGATGTCCACTCTCTGCCCTGATTTTTGCACTAATTATGGAACCCCTGGCATCGAAACTGCGGGAATTCCAAATACATAGAGGCCTTAAACTGGGCCCCCATAAACTAATCGTCTCCCTTTACGCCGACAATGTCGCATTATTCATTAGGGACCCCAGGGAGAACCTGAATCCAATAATGAGGGAAGTCATACGATTTGGACATATATCCGGGCTGAAAATTAATCACTCCAAGTCAGTGATACTCCCGCTGACCCCCAACACAGTGGAATTCATTGACGACTATGGCTTCAAATGGGAAAATAGGGGGGTACGCTACTTGGGTATATACATGTCGCGAAATCACCACGAGATTTACAAAGATAACTACTACGCTCAGCTCCGTCCAGGACAGGGTACAGAGGTGGAAGACTCTACCGTTGACGCTCTGGGGCAGGGTCTCGTTGACTAAAATGGTTATCCTGCCCAAGCTATTATATCTGTTCGTGAATATCCCACTGCTGCTCCCCAAATCCTTCCTATTGAAAGTGAAGCCCACGGTGCTAGACCTTCTATGGGCAGGGAAACCCGCACGAGTAGCATACAATACCCTAGTACTACCAACGTCGCAGGGCGGCATAGCGCTCCCGGACATTGAAAAGTACTACTGGGCGGCACAGGCACACTTTCTGAGCTATTGGTACATGACCCACTTCATTCGTCCACACGTACAGGTGGAACGCGCACTGGCGTCACCTGACCTGCTCAGCGCCGTAGTGATTAGCCAAATCCCGGTCCCGTATAACACATTGAACACGGTCCTGGCAACATACACGATTTGGAAAAAGATGGCCGCCAGGTACGGTGTGAGTATTAGATATTCTCCCCTGCTGCCGGTCAGGTTCATCCCGGGCATCCCACTCACGAATGAAAAAGTATTTTTAACGTGGGCCGACAAAATCAACGTCCATTCCTTTGGCGATATTTTTCCAGACGGTACCTTTCTTACCCCACAAATGGCCAAAGATAGAGGAGGCAATACTTCACTAGACACCTTCATATATTTTAGATTACGCCACACACTACAAAAATTGTTTCCCTCGTTCCCCCAGCAACCACCCACATGGGATCTGTTACATAACACTATTCGGGCGGAGGGAGAGGGGAGGTTGATCTCACTGCTATATAAATCCCTAGTAGTGGACACCATGTCACCCAACGTTAAAACAAGACAAAAATGGGAATCCGCCCTCCAGGAATCGATAAGCGATGAGGACTGGGCATACATACTGCGTCAAACTCAGAAGGTCGCAGTGAACACACGCTTCAAATTAATACATTTTAACTTTGTCCACCAAACGTATTACACCCCTGTTAAAAAGAACCGACATCACCCGGAGGCCCCAGCTCAGTGCGAACGCTGTTCAGCAAGACGAGCCGATTTCTTTCACCTAGCCTGGGATTGCCCGGGTGTTCGGCGCTTCTGGGTTCCGACGTTACAAATGATTGCTGACATAATTGGCGAACAAATAGCCCCGCAACCATTATCACCTCTGCTCGGCCTCACCAAATACCTGCAACCGGCGTCACGCAAGTTGGCAGCTCTCCTGTTGACACTGGCCCGGAGGCGTGTCGCCATGGCCTGGAGCAGGGGGGCCCCTACCCAGGTTTGAAGAGTGGAAAAGGGACGTAACGTTCTGTCAAGACATAGAGAGTGACTTCATCAGAACCCTCCCGCTACACACGCGCCCTCCTGACATCTGGGGGCCTTACATCACATATCTGCTGAACTGCACAGTCCCGTTTGACCCGGAAGAAACCTAAACTCGGTGCAGGCTACTGGGACGGGAGTGGAGCCACTATGCACTTTTTTTTTTTTGGTACTCGGTGCCATTCGACATCAAACAAGGAACATTTTGAGGCCTGGGGATGTGGACACTGGAGCGGGGGGAGGGGAATTGTGGTCGAACCTGTTTAGGGGTAATGTTGAGTTCCTTTCTGTTCTTTCTTCCTCCTCTCCCCACCCCCTCTTCAGCTGACTTCATCCCTTTCCCACCTTGACTTGTTATGTAGGTACGCCTGAATGGCACACCTGTAATTAGAAGGTATGAAAATCTCACAAAATAAAGTTTTTTTTAAAAAAAAAACAAAAAAAAAAAAAAAAGAAAAAAATGGTATTACTCTACATGACTTGGGCAATAGCTTAGGAAGTAGTCTGTGTGCGCTTGGAATTGGTTTTGGCTAGTTAAACGGCTGCGGACAACCCGAAAACAAATCACCAACCAGGGGGATGTCATTATTATCGCTGAGTTGGTCATCCAGGACTGTTTAACGAGCAAGAGTTTGATTGTTGTAGCTCTGATAGGTGGGCTGGGGTAATCCGAAGCCCAGGTTTCTGTATATCGGAAAGGGGTTTGGAGCTATTCAGAAAGTTGACTATTGGAATCAAGAATCTGAAGCAAGAGGTACCACAGAGGGATGCTGGAAGCTGCTGCCATGTCAACCACTGTCCAAACCAACTATGACAGTATGAAGCTCTATTCTTTCTTCAACAAGGGAATCGTCCAAAGGTCCTTTCCTCCCTTGAACAGGAAGCCTAACCAGCTCAGAGTCCAGCACTGTGGACACCTTTCACTCACATCATCCTGAGTGGGATTTCTCCGTTGCCTGGACCTCAGAATGCTCTGAGGCTGCGAATGTTGCAGTGCACCTTCATCGTGGGACCTGGACCCAATAGTTCTGCTTCCGCTCTTTGCAAAGAAGTGGAGCCTTACAGGAGCCGGAGTCATTAATCCTCATGCCTGCAGACCCTTTGCTGCGTAATATTCTCTCCTTACGACTGATGCATCCTGGTGGTTCTCCATGCTTATGCAATCCGAAGCAGAAGTCCATTCATCCCTATTTCAGTCTCGAAGTCTTCAGAGCCCTGAGGTGGTTGATTAAGACCAGAACCGCCGATTAACCCAGCCCACCTGTCCAACTAAGCCTTCTGGAGTGGTGTGCTGGGCCTGTGCATTTTGCAGCCTTGGACAGCCCGACATACTGTCACAGAGTCAATTGGACTTATTGTATAAAACAAAATCCCACATTCTGCAGAATACAGAGCAGGAACAGGCTGTAGGAAATTCTTGAAAGTGCAGCTGGAGCAGGATGGGTATAGGGACACTATAAGCTTAGTCTCCCACCTGATGATGGAGGTATTTTAAGGTATTCAAGTGGTAAAGAGGAAATCTGGACATGAAGGAGGCTGTGTAAAGGTTCTAACTAAGGAGTTCTGACAAAGTAGTAAGGCACATGGAAGGCTCATTTACTGAATGTGGATTGAATGTGATAAGCGTCACAGATGGCCTTGAGAATTCACAAAGTCCCAACGATAGTTCAAGAGTTTTTTAGACAGATAATGAGATAGTTCATTTTGAAGTGGACTGCCTTTGGTTGGATTTGGGTGCACTAGTGGTCGTCTCCCAGCTCTCTAATCCAGGTATCCCTAAGCACAGGCTAGTTAGGCCAACAAGTGGTACGATACTATCCAAGTATCTAATAATGTGATTAAAGTGAGGGACTAAAGGGCGCAGCCTGATTGGTCTTACTCCATTTGGGACTTCTTCCAAGGGGTACCTGAACTCTGCAAAGAAGGTTGATAGGGGAAGAAACTTCAAGGAGCTTGGTATCTGTTTTGACACACTCGCTCACCCTCCCTATTCTGTCAATGCTCTTCTTACTCCTTTCTTTCTACCACTATCTCCCTCCTTTCTTTCTCCCACTGTTTCCTCTTTTCTACGCCCTGCAGTCTTCTTACTCTCTTCCCATCTTCTTCTCCCCTCTCTGTCCTGCTATCTCTCTCCCCCTTCGGTCTTCAAAGACTCACTATTGCCTGTCCCACTCACCTTCATCCTAACCCTCTCCTTTATTTTCACTAAACCACTCATCACCTCAACCCACTTCTCACCTCTCGCTCCATAGTCAGGGATATGCTGCTCTGGCTCACTCTCTCAATGATATAGTGCCCTACTCACCTTCCCAGGGATAAAGTGCTCTGCTCGCTCTTCCATTGATATAGTGCCCTGCTCACCCTTCCAGGGATATAGTGCCCTGCTCACCCTTCCAGGGATATAGTGCCCTGCTCACCCTTCCAGGGATATAGTGCCCTGCTCACCCTTCCAGGGATATAGTGCCCTGCTCACTCTTTCAGGGATATAGTGCCCTGCTCACCCTTCCAAGGATATGGTACACTGCCTACTCTTACAGGGATATGGTGTCCTGCTGACCATTCTCTACTGCCCTCTCACTCAATATACCTAATACACTCACTCCTGCTATTCTCATGCCCCTTCACCATTCTCCAGCACCTCCTCACACCACTCTAATATCCTTACTCTCGTCCAGTTCTCAGACTGGGGTCCGGTAGGACACTGGCTTTTTTCGACACTGAGGTGTCTCGTCGAGTACCACAGACTGGGTCTTAGACCTTCAGAGGCCCTATGTACTTTGACCAGTACAAGCCTGAAGGGCCTCGGAGTGTGCTGCGGTAACAGCTCTCAACAGAGCCTCAGTGCTCATGGCACCAGTACGAGCCAATATGGCCTCAGAGCTGACTCTGGTACTGCGGCTAGACGCTATAGGACTGTCATCTGTAAGGAACTCATGGTGGCAACAGTAAATACAGGCACAAGTGATCACAGTTCAAAGGGTGTTTATTAAACTGTATAGGTAGGTTGGAAAAACGCTTAATATAAACCTACATCCAAGATGGGAGCAAGCTACGACCATCAAATAATAATAAGGCAGTCCTTAGTTGCGACTTGTCAAATAAAAGGGCCTATACTAAGAAATACCTATTGGCAATCCTTACAACTATATACAAAAAGTGTGTGGGATAGAGTTCACAAGAAAGAAAGAAGTGTTCACAAATGTTAAGTCAGGATGTGGTAGCCGGTGATCTCCCTACCCCACGTTTTGAGCACAGGACAAAGCGGGACTCCTGAGCACAGCACACTCAAGCTTTCCCAGCATGAGACTACAGTTCGGTTCTCAAGTATCAGGACCTTCGGTGGTTAAGGCTCCGTTCTACAAAAAGTCTCTTGCCTCCGAGGGCCTGATGTGTTCAAAATAAACAAAAGTTCCTTTGCGTAGGTACATTGGGTGATTACTTTTCACCCTTGGATCCCACTCTTTCAGGCTCAGACCCTTCTCAAATGTTTGCCTCCCTCTGTCAGATTCAGTACGGCTTTTCTTCCAAAACATTTTCACCTGTGGCATTCACAATTCTTGATGTCTTTTTAAACAATCTACTGTGGACATCCCTCTGTCGGGTTCACTTCTTGTCAACACAATATTCATTGGGGCATCAGACTCCACCCCTTTCTGTCGGCATCCCTCCGTCGGGTCCATGCTTGCCAACCACACGGTTCATTCTCCTTTCCCACTATGAAGGATTAATCTCCCTTAGCTTTACAAGTGTTTGCCGGTCAAAGACTGTTCTGATCTTGGTGGTCCGCTTTGATGGTCGTGCAGCTATAAACTACCTCCGTCCCCAAGTACCGCTCGAGCAGGTATAGAATACTGCCCTAGCAATCTTTGAGGCCACAGGTGTGGAGTGGCACCGTCAATCTGATACCGGGAACACCGGAAGGACCCCTGAGTGCTGTAAGGCAAAGGTTAGGATCAGGTATACTTTGAAAGGAATGGCAGTGCAAGCAAACAAGGTAAAATGACAAAGCTTACCCCGTGGATGGTAGGGAAATCTGAATGGGCACCAAGGGAAAACAAACAGCAGGCTGGGATGTACTGCAGTTCCTCCAACCCACACCTGCAGCAAGAACGTGACCAGTTAGCGAGCCAATCCAAGGTCCAGGTAGTGAGCACAATAGTTAGTGAACCCCAAGTGGTCCAGGAGGCAAAAGCGTGATAAACAGGAATTGTGTGGTTCGTAGTTCGCCAAGACAAAAGAGTAATCCAGAGCAGTACCAGGGCCAGAAGGGGAGGTCAAGAGGTCCAAGGGTCCAGAAGATACGTCGAGTCCAGAGGAAAATCCAATACAAGTCCAAAATAACGTTCCATGGTCGAGTTCCAAACTGTAAAAACAAAGAGGTGATGGCTGGAAGGTTTAGAATGAATCTTAACCACTGGCGTTGCTCTGGGCAACCCTCCAGACCACCGTTCTTCGCCTGCCAAGCCATTACAGAAGGGAAAAGACCATATGCAAATCAGGCTTGGCCCCACCCCAAAAGGGGCAGTCCAGCCCGAACTGCTAGGTCACATTCCCTCTGCACGAGACCACAAGCATCCCCAAACATGTTTCGCCCTTGTTGGGGCTCATCAGTGAGGTGTAGCTTGGGTCTCTAGGCCCAGCAGGCACGGGACCCACGTCTGGGCATACCCGTCCCACTCGGGGTGACACAGCAAAAACAAAGAGGTGATGGCTGGAAGGTTTAGAATGAATCTTAACCACTGGCGTTGCTCTGGGCAACCCTCCAGACCACCGTTCTTCGCCTGCCAAGCCATTACAGAAGGGAAAAGACCATATGCAAATCAGGCTTGGCCCCACCCCAAAAGGGGCAGTCCAGCCCGAACTGCTAGGTCACATTCCCTCTGCACGAGACCACAAGCATCCCCAAACATGTTTCGCCCTTGTTGGGGCTCATCAGTGAGGAGTAGCTTGGGTCTCTAGGCCCAGCAGGCACGGGACCCACGTCTGGGCATACCCGTCCCACTCGGGGTGACACAGCAAAAACAAAGAGGTGATGGCTGGAAGGTTTAGAATGAATCTTAACCACTGGCGTTGCTCTGGGCAACCCTCCAGACCACCGTTCTTCGCCTGCCAAGCCATTACAGAAGGGAAAAGACCATATGCAAATCAGGCTTGGCCCCACCCCAAAAGGGGCAGTCCAGCCCGAACTGCTAGGTCACATTCCCTCTGCACGAGACCACAAGCATCCCCAAACATGTTTCGCCCTTGTTGGGGCTCATCAGTGAGGAGTAGCTTGGGTCTCTAGGCCCAGCAGGCACGGGACCCACGTCTGGGCATACCCGTCCCACTCGGGGTGACACAGCAAAAACAAAGAGGTGATGGCTGGAAGGTTTAGAATGAATCTTAACCACTGGCGTTGCTCTGGGCAACCCTCCAGACCACCGTTCTTCGCCTGCCAAGCCATTACAGAAGGGAAAAGACCATATGCAAATCAGGCTTGGCCCCACCCCAAAAGGGGCAGTCCAGCCCGAACTGCTAGGTCACATTCCCTCTGCACGAGACCACAAGCATCCCCAAACATGTTTCGCCCTTGTTGGGGCTCATCAGTGAGGAGTAGCTTGGGTCTCTAGGCCCAGCAGGCACGGGACCCACGTCTGGGCATACCCGTCCCACTCGGGGTGACACAGCAAAAACAAAGAGGTGATGGCTGGAAGGTTTAGAATGAATCTTAACCACTGGCGTTGCTCTGGGCAACCCTCCAGACCACCGTTCTTCGCCTGCCAAGCCATTACAGAAGGGAAAAGACCATATGCAAATCAGGCTTGGCCCCACCCCAAAAGGGGCAGTCCAGCCCGAACTGCTAGGTCACATTCCCTCTGCACGAGACCACAAGCATCCCCAAACATGTTTCGCCCTTGTTGGGGCTCATCAGTGAGGAGTAGCTTGGGTCTCTAGGCCCAGCAGGCACGGGACCCACGTCTGGGCATACCCGTCCCACTCGGGGTGACACAGCAAAAACAAAGAGGTGATGGCTGGAAGGTTTAGAATGAATCTTAACCACTGGCGTTGCTCTGGGCAACCCTCCAGACCACCGTTCTTCGCCTGCCAAGCCATTACAGAAGGGAAAAGACCATATGCAAATCAGGCTTGGCCCCACCCCAAAAGGGGCAGTCCAGCCCGAACTGCTAGGTCACATTCCCTCTGCACGAGACCACAAGCATCCCCAAACATGTTTCGCCCTTGTTGGGGCTCATCAGTGAGGAGTAGCTTGGGTCTCTAGGCCCAGCAGGCACGGGACCCACGTCTGGGCATACCCGTCCCACTCGGGGTGACACAGCAAAAACAAAGAGGTGATGGCTGGAAGGTTTAGAATGAATCTTAACCACTGGCGTTGCTCTGGGCAACCCTCCAGACCACCGTTCTTCGCCTGCCAAGCCATTACAGAAGGGAAAAGACCATATGCAAATCAGGCTTGGCCCCACCCCAAAAGGGGCAGTCCAGCCCGAACTGCTAGGTCACATTCCCTCTGCACGAGACCACAAGCATCCCCAAACATGTTTCGCCCTTGTTGGGGCTCATCAGTGAGGAGTAGCTTGGGTCTCTAGGCCCAGCAGGCACGGGACCCACGTCTGGGCATACCCGTCCCACTCGGGGTGACACAGCAAAAACAAAGAGGTGATGGCTGGAAGGTTTAGAATGAATCTTAACCACTGGCGTTGCTCTGGGCAACCCTCCAGACCACCGTTCTTCGCCTGCCAAGCCATTACAGAAGGGAAAAGACCATATGCAAATCAGGCTTGGCCCCACCCCAAAAGGGGCAGTCCAGCCCGAACTGCTAGGTCACATTCCCTCTGCACGAGACCACAAGCATCCCCAAACATGTTTCGCCCTTGTTGGGGCTCATCAGTGAGGAGTAGCTTGGGTCTCTAGGCCCAGCAGGCACGGGACCCACGTCTGGGCATACCCGTCCCACTCGGGGTGACACAGCAAAAACAAAGAGGTGATGGCTGGAAGGTTTAGAATGAATCTTAACCACTGGCGTTGCTCTGGGCAACCCTCCAGACCACCGTTCTTCGCCTGCCAAGCCATTACAGAAGGGAAAAGACCATATGCAAATCAGGCTTGGCCCCACCCCAAAAGGGGCAGTCCAGCCCGAACTGCTAGGTCACATTCCCTCTGCACGAGACCACAAGCATCCCCAAACATGTTTCGCCCTTGTTGGGGCTCATCAGTGAGGAGTAGCTTGGGTCTCTAGGCCCAGCAGGCACGGGACCCACGTCTGGGCATACCCGTCCCACTCGGGGTGACACAGCAAAAACAAAGAGGTGATGGCTGGAAGGTTTAGAATGAATCTTAACCACTGGCGTTGCTCTGGGCAACCCTCCAGACCACCGTTCTTCGCCTGCCAAGCCATTACAGAAGGGAAAAGACCATATGCAAATCAGGCTTGGCCCCACCCCAAAAGGGGCAGTCCAGCCCGAACTGCTAGGTCACATTCCCTCTGCACGAGACCACAAGCATCCCCAAACATGTTTTGCCCTTGTTGGGGCTCATCAGTGAGGAGTAGCTTGGGTCTCTAGGCCCAGCAGGCACGGGACCCACGTCTGGGCATACCCGTCCCACTCGGGGTGACACAGCAAAAACAAAGAGGTGATGGCTGGAAGGTTTAGAATGAATCTTAACCACTGGCGTTGCTCTGGGCAACCCTCCAGACCACCGTTCTTCGCCTGCCAAGCCATTACAGAAGGGAAAAGACCATATGCAAATCAGGCTTGGCCCCACCCCAAAAGGGGCAGTCCAGCCCGAACTGCTAGGTCACATTCCCTCTGCACGAGACCACAAGCATCCCCAAACATGTTTCGCCCTTGTTGGGGCTCATCAGTGAGGAGTAGCTTGGGTCTCTAGGCCCAGCAGGCACGGGACCCACGTCTGGGCATACCCGTCCCACTCGGGGTGACACAGCAAAAACAAAGAGGTGATGGCTGGAAGGTTTAGAATGAATCTTAACCACTGGCGTTGCTCTGGGCAACCCTCCAGACCACCGTTCTTCGCCTGCCAAGCCATTACAGAAGGGAAAAGACCATATGCAAATCAGGCTTGGCCCCACCCCAAAAGGGGCAGTCCAGCCCGAACTGCTAGGTCACATTCCCTCTGCACGAGACCACAAGCATCCCCAAACATGTTTCGCCCTTGTTGGGGCTCATCAGTGAGGAGTAGCTTGGGTCTCTAGGCCCAGCAGGCACGGGACCCACGTCTGGGCATACCCGTCCCACTCGGGGTGACACAGCAAAAACAAAGAGGTGATGGCTGGAAGGTTTAGAATGAATCTTAACCACTGGCGTTGCTCTGGGCAACCCTCCAGACCACCGTTCTTCGCCTGCCAAGCCATTACAGAAGGGAAAAGACCATATGCAAATCAGGCTTGGCCCCACCCCAAAAGGGGCAGTCCAGCCCGAACTGCTAGGTCACATTCCCTCTGATAAGCGTCACAGATGGCCTTGAGAATTCACAAAGTCCCAACGATAGTTCAAGAGTTTTTTAGACAGATAATGAGATAGTTCATTTTGAAGTGGACTGCCTTTGGTTGGATTTGGGTGCACTAGTGGTCGTCTCCCAGCTCTCTAATCCAGGTATCCCTAAGCACAGGCTAGTTAGGCCAACAAGTGGTACGATACTATCCAAGTATCTAATAATGTGATTAAAGTGAGGGACTAAAGGGCGCAGCCTGATTGGTCTTACTCCATTTGGGACTTCTTCCAAGGGGTACCTGAACTCTGCAAAGAAGGTTGATAGGGGAAGAAACTTCAAGGAGCTTGGTATCTGTTTTGACACACTCGCTCACCCTCCCTATTCTGTCAATGCTCTTCTTACTCCTTTCTTTCTACCACTATCTCCCTCCTTTCTTTCTCCCACTGTTTCCTCTTTTCTACGCCCTGCAGTCTTCTTACTCTCTTCCCATCTTCTTCTCCCCTCTCTGTCCTGCTATCTCTCTCCCCCTTCGGTCTTCAAAGACTCACTATTGCCTGTCCCACTCACCTTCATCCTAACCCTCTCCTTTATTTTCACTAAACCACTCATCACCTCAACCCACTTCTCACCTCTCGCTCCATAGTCAGGGATATGCTGCTCTGGCTCACTCTCTCAATGATATAGTGCCCTACTCACCTTCCCAGGGATAAAGTGCTCTGCTCGCTCTTCCATTGATATAGTGCCCTGCTCACCCTTCCAGGGATATAGTGCCCTGCTCACCCTTCCAGGGATATAGTGCCCTGCTCACCCTTCCAGGGATATAGTGCCCTGCTCACCCTTCCAGGGATATAGTGCCCTGCTCACTCTTTCAGGGATATAGTGCCCTGCTCACCCTTCCAAGGATATGGTACACTGCCTACTCTTACAGGGATATGGTGTCCTGCTGACCATTCTCTACTGCCCTCTCACTCAATATACCTAATACACTCACTCCTGCTATTCTCATGCCCCTTCACCATTCTCCAGCACCTCCTCACACCACTCTAATATCCTTACTCTCGTCCAGTTCTCAGACTGGGGTCCGGTAGGACACTGGCTTTTTTCGACACTGAGGTGTCTCGTCGAGTACCACAGACTGGGTCTTAGACCTTCAGAGGCCCTATGTACTTTGACCAGTACAAGCCTGAAGGGCCTCGGAGTGTGCTGCGGTAACAGCTCTCAACAGAGCCTCAGTGCTCATGGCACCAGTACGAGCCAATATGGCCTCAGAGCTGACTCTGGTACTGCGGCTAGACGCTATAGGACTGTCATCTGTAAGGAACTCATGGTGGCAACAGTAAATACAGGCACAAGTGATCACAGTTCAAAGGGTGTTTATTAAACTGTATAGGTAGGTTGGAAAAACGCTTAATATAAACCTACATCCAAGATGGGAGCAAGCTACGACCATCAAATAATAATAAGGCAGTCCTTAGTTGCGACTTGTCAAATAAAAGGGCCTATACTAAGAAATACCTATTGGCAATCCTTACAACTATATACAAAAAGTGTGTGGGATAGAGTTCACAAGAAAGAAAGAAGTGTTCACAAATGTTAAGTCAGGATGTGGTAGCCGGTGATCTCCCTACCCCACGTTTTGAGCACAGGACAAAGCGGGACTCCTGAGCACAGCACACTCAAGCTTTCCCAGCATGAGACTACAGTTCGGTTCTCAAGTATCAGGACCTTCGGTGGTTAAGGCTCCGTTCTACAAAAAGTCTCTTGCCTCCGAGGGCCTGATGTGTTCAAAATAAACAAAAGTTCCTTTGCGTAGGTACATTGGGTGATTACTTTTCACCCTTGGATCCCACTCTTTCAGGCTCAGACCCTTCTCAAATGTTTGCCTCCCTCTGTCAGATTCAGTACGGCTTTTCTTCCAAAACATTTTCACCTGTGGCATTCACAATTCTTGATGTCTTTTTAAACAATCTACTGTGGACATCCCTCTGTCGGGTTCACTTCTTGTCAACACAATATTCATTGGGGCATCAGACTCCACCCCTTTCTGTCGGCATCCCTCCGTCGGGTCCATGCTTGCCAACCACACGGTTCATTCTCCTTTCCCACTATGAAGGATTAATCTCCCTTAGCTTTACAAGTGTTTGCCGGTCAAAGACTGTTCTGATCTTGGTGGTCCGCTTTGATGGTCGTGCAGCTATAAACTACCTCCGTCCCCAAGTACCGCTCGAGCAGGTATAGAATACTGCCCTAGCAATCTTTGAGGCCACAGGTGTGGAGTGGCACCGTCAATCTGATACCGGGAACACCGGAAGGACCCCTGAGTGCTGTAAGGCAAAGGTTAGGATCAGGTATACTTTGAAAGGAATGGCAGTGCAAGCAAACAAGGTAAAATGACAAAGCTTACCCCGTGGATGGTAGGGAAATCTGAATGGGCACCAAGGGAAAACAAACAGCAGGCTGGGATGTACTGCAGTTCCTCCAACCCACACCTGCAGCAAGAACGTGACCAGTTAGCGAGCCAATCCAAGGTCCAGGTAGTGAGCACAATAGTTAGTGAACCCCAAGTGGTCCAGGAGGCAAAAGCGTGATAAACAGGAATTGTGTGGTTCGTAGTTCGCCAAGACAAAAGAGTAATCCAGAGCAGTACCAGGGCCAGAAGGGGAGGTCAAGAGGTCCAAGGGTCCAGAAGATACGTCGAGTCCAGAGGAAAATCCAATACAAGTCCAAAATAACGTTCCATGGTCGAGTTCCAAACTGTAGCAAGACGAAATGAGTAACGCCGAACAGGTCTCTGGTAGAAACAGCTGTGAAGCGCTGAGCGTTTCCTCTCGGCTCCTTTTGTGATGGAAATTGAGGTCACGTGACAGGGCACATGACCGCACAGGAGTGTCACGTGAGGCCGGACGCCAGTAGTGATTGGTGTTGCCCAGTGTGTGGACGCCGGCGTCAGCGGCAGACGAAGAACCCGTGACTAATCACGTGATCGCCTGAGCGAGACGCGATCGGGTTCTCCAGTGCGCGGGAGCTGGAGCCGACGGCCCCGGAGCCGTCGGGCATGGATGAGACGCCAGGGCAAGCGCCAACACGGAAATGGGCGGAAGGAGGTGGTCCTGCCCCCTCTGACATCCCGCCTGCAGTGTCTTCCCCGTTGGTGTGGGTGGTGGGTATGGGAACGGATGGTGTCGGGTAAGTGTCGGAAGGAGGGCAAGATTGAGGACGTCACAGAGCCCCCCCCAAAGGCCCACGACCGCGTGGGCTCGAAGGGTTGTCACGGTGAAAACGGGCCAACAAACGGGGGGCATGCACATCACGGGAAGCAACCCACGACCGGTCTTCAGGGCCATAACCCAACCAGTCCACCAAATACTGCAGGACACCCCTGTGGACACGAGAACCCAAAACAGCCCGGACCTCAAACACATCGGGAGAAGAGACAGAGACAGGGGCAGGAGGGGACACCAAGCGGGTAGGGCCAAGGCAAGGCTTAAGGAGAGAAACGTGGAAAACCGGGTGGATCCGCCAAGCGGAGGGCACCGCCAGGCGCAACGCCACCGGGTTCAGAACCTTGACTACTCTGTAAGGACCCACAAAACGAGGCAACAGCTTGCGGCAGCCAGGGATATGTAGGTGACGAGTGGACAACCAAACCCAGTCCCCCACCCCGTAAACGGGCAGAGCAGCCCTTTTTTTTGTCAGCAGCCGCTTTCATGGAAGCCTGTGCTTCACGTAAGTGGACCAAGGTATGGGCATGGACCGATATGATGTCTCGGGCACAGGCCGAGGCGGCGGGGGTGTTGGAAGAGGAAAAGTCTGGAATGGGGAGGGTACGAGGATGCTGACCGTAGAGTGCAAAGAAAGGTGAGTACCCGGTAGCCGAGTGCAGAGCATTGTTGTAGGCAAACTCTGCGAGTTGTAGCAGACTGAGCCATGTGTCCTGGTATTGCAGCGTCAGGCAGCGCAGATACTGCTCCAACGTTTGGTTGACCCTTTCGGTCTTTCTGTCACTCTCCGGATGATACGAAGAGGAAAATCGAGCATCAATGCCCAACAGAGCGGTTAGGGCCCGCCAAAAGCCGGAGGTGAATTGGGAACCACGATCAGATACCAACACATGGGGCAATCCAAAGAGACAGAATACATGCTTGAAGAAATGCTTGGCCAAAGCAGGGGCTGAAGGTATTCCCTTGCACAGTATGAAACTTGCTAACTTGGTGTATGAGTCAACTATGACCCAAATAGTGTCAAACCCATGAGTGCGAGGGAGATCAGTGACTAAGTCCATGGAGATCGTATGCCAAGGTCGCGGAGGTATCGGGAGAGGAAGGAGAAGACCCAAAGGCCGACCCTTGCGCGATTTGCCCTGGGCACACACCGCACAGGTATTAACATAGTCTTGTACGTCACGCTTCATCGTAGGCCACCAGCACCAACGCTTAAGGAGGTCTAAGGTGCGAAGTTGACCGGGGTGACCGTTGATGGTGGCGTCGTGGGACCAAGTCAGCGCTTGATTCCGGGTTTCGCTTGTGGGTAGAAGGAGTTTTCCCCCGTGCACGAAAGGCAGCCCGTCAAGCATTACCGGGTCCCATTCCGCCAGTGACTGCGGGTACTGGGAAGCCCATTGTCGGATAGTGGATAACAAGGAGGGAGTCGGTGTGCATATACAGACTATGTGATTTTTTCCCAACAAGGTGTCCGGAAAAGAGGGAAGGGTCTCAACCCCAGGTGAACGGGACAGGGCATCGGCTTTGCCGTGTCCAACACCGGGCCTGTGTTTGACCACGAAATCATACGCGGCAAAGAAAAGATGCCACCGAACCTGGCGACTGTTTGTGCATTTCAAGGAAGCAAGGTCCTGGAGATTTTTGTGATCAGAAAACACTACGGTCTGGTATTTGGCACCTAGGAGGTGGTGTCTCCAGACCTGTAGCGCATCCTTAATAGCCAGCAGTTCCTTTTCTGTAACCGTGTAGTGCAGTTCGGTAGTCGTGAACTTACGGGAGTGGAAAGCTACTGGATGCAAACGGTTGGTGGTAGGACAGGACTGGGACAACACCACACCTAATGCATAGGAAGAGGCATCTGCTTCGAGAATATACGGAAGGTCGGGGTCAGGGTGCTGTAATACCGGAGCGGTGGTGAACAGGGTTTTCAGTGTATCGAAAGCGGATTGCTGAGCCATGGACCAGACAAAGGGGACAGAAGGGCTAGTGAGTGCAGTGAGTGGAGCCGCAACAGAAGAAAACCCTGATATGAATCTCCGATAAAAGTTCGCGAAACCCAGGCATGACTGCAGCTGCTTGAGGTTGGTCGGAATCGGCCATTCGTCGATCGCCCGAACCTTGGTTTGGTTCATAGATAGCCCCTTGGGCGTGATATGGAACCCCAGGAATTCGACTTGACTTGATCGGTATGGAACGAACATTTCTCGGGCTTGGCGTAAAGAGCATTGTTTTGTAGTCGCGACAACACTTCCCTGACATGTGTGATGTGTTCATCAAGGGAGGCGGAGAAAACCAGTATGTCGTCTAAGTAAACTACTACATAAGTGTTCAAGAGATCGTTGAATATGTCGTCCATGAAGTGCTGAAAGGTAGCCGGGGCATTGCATAGGCCAAAAGGCATGAGGTGTACTCGAATAGGCCTTGTCGTGAGCAAAAGGCCGTTTTCCATTCATCACCGTCACGCATGCGTATAAGATTGTATGCCCCGCGGAGGTCTAGTTTGGTGTATATCGTAGCATGGGTGAGTTTGTCCAGCAACGGAGTGATCAGAGGTATGGGGTAGCGGTTCTTCACTGTGACGCATTCAAGCGCCTATAATCGACGCAGGGGCGGAGGTCCCCTTCCTTCTTCGGAACGAAGAATATAGGACTTGCAGCCGGAGAGGTCGATGGGCGAATATGACCTAGCCGTAAAGCCTGTTGGATATACTCCTGCAAGGTCCGTTCTTCCATCTGAGTCAGGGAGTAGATACGACCCTTCGGGACAGATGCGCCAGGAATCAGGTCGATGGGACAGTCGTAAGGTCGGTGCGGGGGTAGGCCCTCTGCAGACCTCTTATCGAATACCACCTGGAAATCGTGGTAAACCGAGGGTATCCCACCCGTGACAGCCCCTACCGTGTGTGTATCGTGGTGGTCAGTACTGTCCTCTATAGCCAAGGATATGACGCTTCCCAGGATTCCCGCGGGACTGGAAACCTGAGGCGTTGCCAGTAGGCAGTAGTGTTGACATGTTTCGGATTCAAATGAGACGTGACCCGTCCCCCAGTTGATGAGGGGATTGTGCAACCTTAGCCAAGGAATGCCTAGAATCACCCCAAACTGAGGGGTGGCAATGAGATCAAAAGAGATCGTCTCCTTGTGGTTTTCCTGAATGATCAGCTCTAATGGAGCGGTCTGTTGCAGGATCGGACCAGAAGCAAGAGACGTACCATCCACCGCCTGGACCGGTTCGGGACATTTCTTCGTGACCAAAGGCAGGTTCAGTGAACTGGCCAAGGCTATGTCGATGAAGCAACCTGTAGCACCTGAATCTATCACTAATGACACTGCGTAGGAACCCGTAGCGTGGTTCAAAAAGGCCTGAACTATCACGGGTCGCACAGGACCGAAAGTAGGTTCAGAGGTATTCCGTAGAGTACTCGCTCCCACCTCTGATCTTAGGGGCGAGCCTTCGGAAAACCCGGGTTTCTGGTTTTTGGGCGGCGAGGACACTCTTTTACAAATGCCCGTTGAGACCGCAGTAGAAACAGGCATTGTCCGTTCTCCTGCGCTCTCGTTCGACATGTGAGATGGGGCTGCGGATCCCGCCTATCTGCATGGGTTCAGGAGTAGCATTGACTGTGGATGGGGGTGGGAACGAGGATGATCCTTCCCCCCGTCGCTCCGATCGTCTGGCATTGACTTGTAACGTTAAGTCCACCAAATCAGCATATACTATGGGAAGCGTAGGCACTACAGATAATGCATCTTTCATGACCCCAGATAAACCCCGGTAATACACCACAGCCTTTTTATTTTCTGGCCAGGAGGTCTCAGCAGACAACTGCTTGAACCTGGTGATGTACTCTATGAGGGTTGAACGACCCTGCGTGAGATCCAGGAGTTCCATGTCCCTAGACTGTGCTTTGTACCTGGTGTCGAATACTTTTGCCATCTCTTGGGTCAATATCTCCAAGTCGTACAAAGCAGGGTGGTTGTTTTCCAGCAACGGATTGGCCCATGTGGCGGCTACCCAGGATAGATGGGAGAGAAGAAAGGCTGCTTTTGATACGGAATCGGGGAAAGCCTGAGGACGACATATGAAATGCAGCTTACAGTGATTGATGAAGGTGCGGTATTTCTTTGGGTCGCCCTGGTATCTTTCGGGAGCTGCCAAGGGAAAAGGGTTTTGGATCACCACAGGGGCGGCCGGGAAGGAAGGGGGTATGACAGGAGGAGGGTTTTGGGGAGGAGTGGTTTCATCAAACTTCGCCTCTGCGGGTAAGGGGTGGCGTGCTCTTAGCACCGTGTCGAGGCGGTGGTGTAATGCAGTAGTGGCAGCGGTCATGTCAGCGCGTAAGGTTGCAGTAGCGGTTGCCATGTTGGCCCTGAGTGCTGTCACTGCCTGCATTAAAGCCGTCACAGGGTCCCCGGCTGAGGTGTCCATAGCTGGACGACCACGAGGCTTCACAGTCTGTTCTGATCTTGGTGGTCCGCCTTGATGGTCGTGCAGCTATAAACTACCTCCGTCCCCAAGTACCGCTCGAGCAGGTATAGAATACTGCCCTAGCAATCTTTGAGGCCACAGGTGTGGAGTGGCGCCGTCAGTCTGATACCGGGAACACCGGAAGGACCCCTGAGTGCTGTAAGGCAAAGGTTAGGATCAGGTATACTTTGAAAGGAATGGCAGTGCAAGCAAACAAGGTAAAATGACAAAGCTTACCCCGTGGATGGTAGAACTGGTGGGAAACCTGAATGGGCAGCAAGGGAAGACAAACAGCAGGCTGGGATGTACTGCAGTTCCTCCAACCCACACCTGCAGCAAGAACGTGACCAGTTAGCGAGCCAATCCAAGGTCCAGGTAGTGAGCACAATAGTTAGTGAACCCCAAGTGGTTCAGGAGGCAAAAGCGTGATAAACAGGAATTGTGTGGTTTGTAGTTCGCCAAGACAAAAGGGTAATCGCAAGCAGTACCTGGGCCAGAAAGGGAGGTCAAGAGTTCCAAGGGTCCAGAAGATACGTCGAGTCCAGAGGAAAATCCAATACAAGTCCAAAATAACGTTCCGTGGTCGAGTTCCAAACTGTAGCAAGAAGAAATGAGTAACGCCGAACAGGTCTCTGGTAGAAACAGCTGTGAAGCGCTGAGCGTTTCCTCTCGGCTCCTTTTGTGATGGAAATTGAGGTCACGTGACAGGGCACATGACCGCACAGGAGCGTCACGTGAGGCCGGACGCCAGTAGTGATTGGTGTTGCCCAGTGTGTGGACGCCGGCGGCAGACGAAGAACCCGTGACTAATCACGTGATCGCCTGAGCGAGACGCGATCGGGTTCTCCAGTGCGCGGGAGCTGGAGCCGACGGCCCCGGAGCCGTCGGGCATGGATGAGACGCCTGGGCAAGCGCCAACACGGAAATGGGAGGAAGGAGGTGGTCCTGCCCCCTCTGACATCCCGCCTGCAGTGTCTTCCCCGTTGGTGTGGGTGGTGGGTATGGGAACGGATGGTGTCGGGTAAGTGTCGGAAGGAGGGCAAGATTGAGGACGTGACAAAGACTTTCGACTGTACAGGGGTTTTTGCTAGACTCCTGTTTGACCACTTTGATCTTTTCCAAACGGCTCTCCTACGGCCTTGTGGTTTCGATAGTTTCAACAGTAGGTGGAATGAACCAGAGTTCGCTGAGTGAGCACCCACATGGCGCCGGACCCTTCTGCAGCTGGTTTTCCCTGAAGAGTTAACAGAGCTTTAATTTCCCTTTAATTTTGCCAATTGCAACTTTCGTTCAACACAGTTCGGTTGCTTATCGGTTCTCCCCTCGACTCACCGGCTATGATTAACTGTTTGGCTTTTCTTGGTTTTGGAGTCAAGGACAGTAGCAAGCATCTCTCCCCGTCCTGATTATCAGTGTAGGAGGGGAAATTTGCTGCAACACACGCTGGCTATTGTTCGCGGTCTTATGATTCCTTTCACGGAGGCTTTGCAAGCCGAGGTCGGAAAGGGAAAGGTCGCTTCTCTTCTTGTCGCCCCTTCGGTTCTCACAGCCTTTCTCCTCCTCTTTAACTGCCGTACTTGGATAGCTGTCTCGTCGTGAGGTCTGCCTTGTTCGTAGTCTGCTCTCGTGCTCCACCTTTTATCTATCTTGTGTTGGGACATGTCAGGTAAAACGGCTATAGTGTTAGTCCGTTGTCTTTCATAATGTGCAAAAGTGTTTGTGTTGGAAAAGTGGGGGCAGAGTTTCCGAGTATCCTGCGTGGTAGGATGGGGAAAAGGTGTTAGACAGATGAGACGCGGTTTCCCCCTTCTTCTATGTCCCACTTCCATTCCCAGAGGACCGCCCATTCAGATGATCCGCCCTCACTGGTCACCCCGAGGAACTGGATCCAATAGCGATGGCTTTGTCCTGGCCACCTGGATGACAGATCCCCAGGGACTATTCAGGGAGACACCTTCAGGTTTCGGCCACATCCCTCCCGCTTGCACGGGGTGCCTGACTTACCTGACATGAAGAGTCTTTGGAGAAAGCATATGGCAGGAGGAACAGGCCACCCAACTATTATGAGGGCCTAAACACTCGAGGCAATGCGCGTGGAGATCCGCCACCACCTAATGCCTGCTGTAGGACGTGGAGGTTGTAAAACCCTTGACACCAGTCATAAACAAGTGACGGAGGTGACGGAGCTGCCGGAGAGCTAAAGAACTGAATGAAATAAAGCTGAAAAAGGCCTACGGGATATGTGACACACTAAAACAACTGTGCACACTCTGTCAAGCGTCCAGTCCTGTCGACACCAAAAAAAGGACTGACGGATGTTGCTGGTAGGTGGAGTTAGTTGGGTTAGCCACACACGAGTCCATGTCTTACAAGCAACAAAATACATTTAAAGGGAATATTCTTTCTGCTATGCCAAAAGTGTTCGGTCCGGTCGCCATAGGACGGACACCTCATTAGTATGCATGAAAGGGAATGGGACGCAAGAGTAGATCGATAAACTTCCAAGTAAGCACAGTATGAGTTGAACTTCTATTAGACATACAGGATAAAATTGCACACAAATAGGGAAAATCAGGATGAGAAGAACTGAAGGGACCCAAGTCCATTACCCAGTCTAAAGCCTAAGGTCCTCTGTGTAGGTCAACAGTCATCCAGTTGCTCATAGGCTGTTCCATAAGAAGGAGCCAGCTGAAGAAAGTGATCGCCTTCCGGCCCTCTGTTTAGCGAAACGCTTTACACTGATCACTAAATTTAACAAGCAGCCAGGCTTCACAGTGAGGAGCTTGAACCCCCCCGCCACCCCACTGTACTTCTGCA
Source organism: Ambystoma mexicanum (assembly GCF_040938575.1). NCBI lineage: Eukaryota > Metazoa > Chordata > Amphibia > Caudata > Ambystomatidae > Ambystoma > Ambystoma mexicanum. The sequence continues at coordinate 273,372,821 of NC_090937.1, forward strand.
CTCACTCACCCTACTATCACTTCCAATTGTATATATTGCTGATGTAAACAAGCTATATGTATCACTTATATTTTGCTCTTGTACCTTCCGTCTGTAATAGGCCCTATTCTGTATATACCTTGCATTTTTTTTTAAACATATCTTTATTATTTTCATTGGACATAACATAACAATAAATGGGAACTTTGTACCAACATTTCACCCCCCGCTCTCCCTCCCCCCTCCCACCCCGGGACCGTGTGATCTGCTTCGTGGTTTTCTTTATGCGTTGAAAATGTCCGTGACCTTTATGTTGTGTGGGCACCATTGTTCCATAAAGTCTGTCTGCAGATGTTCCTGGACCCCACCCCATTCTTTGGTGAACTTGTCCTTAGTGCCTTGGATTATGTGAGTGACTTTTTCCATTACTAGCTGCGCCCATACTTTTTGAAGCCACATAAATATTAGTGGTGTATCCTTCTTTTTCCAGTTATGGGCAATTGTTGTCCAGGCCGCGATGAGAAGGCCCATAAAGCTTCTCCGTTGTGCTTTCGTGTATTTCTTTGTAGTGTCATCTCTCATGCCGCACATCCATACGCTTTCATCTAGTTGTCCCACATCTGGAAATATCTTGCCCATTTCTCCCTTAACCTCTTCCCAGAACGGCACTATTCCTTTGCAGTCCCACCAGATGTGTCTCCACGTCCCCACTTCTCCGCACTCCCTCCAGCAGAGATTAGATGTTCCTGGGAACATGGTATGCAGTCTCTCGGGCATATACCTTGCATTTAATACCTGTATGTAAATAATAACGCTGTTGTAAATAAGCTTTGCATAGTCATGTAACTGCTGCACCCTGTTACCTTAGGGTATGCTTGCGCATTATAAATAATAAAACAAACAAACAAACAAACAGAGAATTGGTGTCAGAGGACCGCAGAGATCTAGAGGGAGAGTATTTAGTAAGAGAAAGTTGCAAATAGCTTGGCCCCAGACCGCCTTGTGGATGATGCAGAAAGATTTAAATTTAATCTGTGCCGCAACCCGAAGCAAGTGTAGAGTTTTTAGGACAGGAGAGATGCAGTCCCTGGGCGTAAGGATAAGTCTTGCTGCCCTATGGGGGGCGTGGCTAGGGAGCCATGTGAAGAGGAAGTGCTCCTGTAGGAGCTCCCGTTCATCCGACAGTAATCTGCAAAAAAAAGTGCGTTTGCATAAACAAATGGCAGCTGGAAAACTAGGTTCATGTATATGAACCTCCAGTGCTTGAAGAAATGCACCTGGACACCTGCAAAACAAAGCAGAACGAAGGCAGCGTGCACACAAAGTCTGGTGACGCCAAGGACGCGCAGATCCAAGAAAGTGGATTCCGGAACAATGAAGCAAGCCGAATGGGCTTGATGCCAGCCCGAGAGACCTGAAGACGCGGATACAAAACACAGTGAGCGTGAGAGACTGGGCAGGATTATATATGGTAAGAGATCACCAACCGAGAAGGTACCTTCGCCACACGCCGCGCTGAGAGGCGCCGAACGGGAAACTGCTGGAGGAAGAACGGTGCCCACCTCAAGCAGATGCTGAATGGAACCCGTCTGTGCCTTAATCCTAAGCGGACACGAAATTGAAGGAGCCGCAGCGGAAGGCGGCAAGCATCCAAGCACAGCAGACCGGCGGTGCAACAGTAGCAGCCGACGAGGAGAACGATCGGCTGTAAATACGCTGTGGCAGATATCGAAGCGAGAAGCTGTAAAAGGCACGACTGGAGTAACAGAGCCCACCTCGCGCATGTGCTGAACGGGACCAGTCGGTCTCTTAATTGAAAGCGGACACGGAATTGAAGGAGCTGTGGCGGAGAGAGGCAAACATCCATGCACAGCAGACCGGCGGTGCAACAGTAGCAGCCAGTGGGGCAGAACATCGGCTGCAAACACATTGTGGCAGCTATCACGATGAACAGCTGAACTAGGCAGGAACAGAGCTGCTCGCTACACGATGGACACATGGGCTCTAAAGCGAATATAGACACTGCTGAATCTGACATTTAGAGGGCATTTACAGACAGGAGGACCCAGGGGGCCGAATTACAAAATTACAAAATGGCGGATAATCGGAGGAACAAAGGACCAGACCGGCCCCCAGAACACGAATGCTGAATTGCCTGGGCAAGCCATAGGAGGAGTGCGGAAAGCTCACTGATGCACAGTAAAACACGACTGAGCGCAGCGGAGTGAGTTAGCAGCACTGTGGGCACACAACAGGAACAAATGCGCAAGTACTCTGCACACAACATGGGTGCGGCGCGTCAGCAACCCACAGCCATTCTAGGGCACTGAGGAGGCCTGCGAAACACAGCTGTTAGGGAGAATTCTCTGTTTAGGCTGAATTTCCTAACCTAGTGAGTCCCCCAGCAGCTTTGCTGGATTTTTGGGGTTTATTTTTTTTCTCCTGCCAAGAGTGAGACTCTTTCACCCTCACTCTTGGACATGATTTGAGTGTGTTTCTTTGACTCTACATGTGTTTAATGGGCTATGGGGTCTTTTAATCCATAGGGCTTCATGTGTTTTTGTGATGTGTGTTACACAGCACGCTCAGTGCGGTAACACAGGGGTGTCATAGTGACTCCCCAGTATAGACTCCGTACCCTGGGACTGACTACTGTCTCCCAGGGTCTGTAAAGTCACCATTGACTTTACTGGTCTTAAATTCTGAACAGAACCAGTATAAACCATCATAGTGTGGACGTACTGGCTGGGGCAATTCGATTGCCCCGGGGTCTGTTAGTCGAGGGGGCACGTCTCCGTCCCCCCTGATCGAGTTTTGGCTGGTGGCAGTGGATACTACTTTTTATATTCAACCGCAAATATTTCTCTATGGGATTTTCCCATTGTTCGAGGCTACTATCTTTATTTATTTAATTACGATACCCTCGAACATACCGCCGGCTTATTTAATTAATATTAATTCTCCGGTTGGTATTTTTTGCCAAAACTCGGTTCTAAAATGGTGTTTGTGTTCTCTTCTGTGACTCCAACCCAAGTCGAGCCCTTTGTTCCACTTTTTGGCGGGCTTCTCCACCGAAGCCCTCCAAAGTGGTGCCACTCTGTCTGGGGTACTTAGGAGGGGTGGAGGGGGATTTAGGCACCCTGGACTGAGTTGCCTAGGCAACTCAAGTCGCACTCTGTCCTGATTGGCCCAAGTGGTGAGCCGGCCGGCTCACCACTTAGCATGTTTGAGTGACAGCTAGGCTGAGTGAATGGGGGTTTTCTGCATAAAAGCAGGACTTTGGGGACTGGAACTTCAGAAGTCGCCACAGGACCTCAGAATCCGACGAGGGAGAAGCTGAGCCGACCTGCTACGACGACACCACCGGTGGAGCCCTGCTGAACCGTCTCACCACTTTTCCCAACGAAAGAAGAGATCTCCCGCCGGAGAGTCTTCTTCCTTTGACTGGTGGGGATAACCAGTTTCACCGTCTTTTCGCCTTCCCGACGCATCTCGTGGCCGCCTTGCCTGTGCCAAGCACCCCGGCAACCGGGATACCACGTTTTACCATGACCGCGAATTAAAGGGTAATACCTTTAACCGGAAAACTCTGCGGCTGGTTTCTTCCCTGGCAGTGCAACGACCTTCATCTTCCCTCCAAGTCGAGATCTTCTCTTCCCCTGGACGACGACGAGACTTGCACCCGCTGCCAGGAACAACTGCCACCGCTGGAGGATCCTTCCCACTTAAGGTATCGTGTCCCGCCCGGCTTCCCTTGCCACCGACTCTACGGGGTAGATTTAGCCCCCGGCTTTCGAACCTGGGTTAGCCTAGGACACCCTGGCTAAACTTTTCTGAGCCTCTCTAAACTCTTTTCGAACACTCTGCAAGACTTTCTAAGCCGAGTGTAACTGTGTGATCTTGGGTGCTCTGCTCTCTCTAAGAGTGGGCCCAGCCTATGGACTTTGGCTCACAAGTGACTTTTGCTCTTCTGCCTTGCTAATAGTGTTCCTAAAGCTTAGAGTGGTGTACCTTCCCATATTCTGTCTTTTTCCCCCCTTTCGTCATGAACTTATTGGAGTGCCATCTATAGTTAAGCGCTCACCTCTGTATGAAAATAAGTGGTGTTAACTAAGACTTATCTGATAAGGAATAAGGGTTGTATATATTATAATAGTAACTGTGTTTGGAGTGTTTTACGATAAGAGTGCTGGAGTATTTCAACAGTGTGTTTTTAAATAAATAATTATATACTTTGATACCAAAGCTCTGGTCAGTGTTTGCTTGTAGTGTTGTACCTGAGTGCCTATTGTGTATACTTTGCATACTGCCCAACTCTTCTTGAGAGAAGTCTGACTGCTCAGCCACAGCTACCAGGTAAATCTGGGTGGTACAGACTGCTACCAAGTGGGTTTACTGCTAACACCTGTAGCCCTAAATCTTTTGCAGTGTTCCCAAAGGGAACTGCACAGGTTTCTGCCTAACAACAGCGGGGAGAAGGCTGAAGTGGAATAAGGCTGGACGGAAGCCACGCAGCTGTGGTTGGATAGCCTGTGAGAGCGCGGCTATGGCCGATATTCTGGGGACTGGGAGCCACACACGACCATACAACAGCCAAGTGGAACGAAGGTAGGCACCCAGCGAAGTAACTGCCTGCCAGCGGAGGTGACAAAAACAGGCACCAAGGGTACGTGCTCCAACCTGGGCAGCCCACTTTGACCGCCCTAAGCTAGACAGGACCCCAGACCTGCAACAAAGGAACACTCCACACCACGCCACGCCAGGGTGGTGCCCACAAATAGCATCGAAGATAGCCCTGAAGTGGAGCCCTGGCCACACGCAGGGCAAAGAACTCCTTGGAATGAAGAGCCAGACACCACCATAAGACACCAAAACATGCTCTACTGTAGTAAGGGGCCAGTAGATACACACCTGAAGTGACCGCTAAGAGACCATTAATATGTACAGATGGGAAGCACGTAGACCTAGCAGTACAAGCCGCCCCAGAGCAACCCGAAGGCAGCCCTAAGGAATACCCCCAGTCCGCAAGACACGCAGTGAGAGACAACGGCGCTGGCAGTGGAAGCAAGATGACGACCAAAACGGGAAAGTCAAAGGTGAAACAAACCTCGCTAGACATCTTTGCCAAACCCAGCTAGACTAAGGAGGGAGCTAGACCCGAAACGCCAACCACGCCAAGCAGAGGGGAACCACCCCGAGGAGATCAACAAATCCTGGAAGCCTTTTCTGTGCTGCAACTAGCATGGGAATCGAAACTTGAAGCCACAATAGCGGAACTGAAAATCTCCCTGGAAGCAAAGATCGACACGGTTAGCATTGATGACAATCTCCTGAGACAGGATGTCAGATATAAAGCCGAGTGGACAGGAACGCTGGAAAAGGAAGTGAAACACAATGATGAAACCAGCAAAGCGAATACCGAGGTAATACACATCCTACAACAGAAAGTAGACAATCTGGAAAACCGTGCCGAGGAGGCGGAAGGAAGGGCAAGGAGGAATAATGTCCGCATTGTCGGGCTTCCGGAAGGCGAAGAGAACCCAGACCCCACAAACTATATTGAGACCATGATATTGCAGGAAATGGGAGCAGGGCCGCTCTCCCAAGGATTTGCAGTGGAGAGGGCACACAGAGCCCTGATTAGGAAACCTCCTACGGGGGCTCCGCCCAGCCAGATAATAGCAAAAATATTGAGCTACAGAGACCGGGAAAAGATACTTGACTACTTCCGGAAAGGTGGAACAATTAACAGGGCGACAGCGACCATCACTGCTTACCCGGACTACACCTTCCAGGTACAAAAGCAACGCGTGAACTTTGCGGCGGTCAAGAGAAGGCTACGAGATTCAGGATTGAAGCACAGACTGCTCTACCCAGGGAAGCTCAAGGTTCTACGTAAGGACAAGGCCTTCTTCTTCCAGACTCCAGAAGACGTCATGACATGGATGGACGGGATAAACTGCCCCGACGATGCAGATGGTCGGAGGCCGGAAGACTAGGATAAGTGAATGGCTAGATGGGACTGGAGGGCGGTGATTAGCCATGACCTAAGTAAATGTGAGAGATGTAGCAGGAGGTGTTGAGACTGAGAATAAGGGCAGCTCAACTTGGGATTTGTGGCTGCGAAGGGCCACCTAAATAAGTAAGATAGACACTGACATTGTGACACAGGTGAGATACCAGAAGCGCGACTTCAACCCCAGTAGGTAGTTTAGGTAGGATACAGTAGAGAAGTATCCACCTGCTGCAACCTCTGCACCATCCTAGTTGGGCGGTGGTTGAGATGTGGGGGAGCCTGAGATCCAGGGATGGAGCCCGGCAACAGTTGGGAGGAGTTGGGAAGGAGGGGGAGTTGTGAAGGGAGTAGAGGGTAGAGGGAGGGGGGATGGGAGGAGGGGGCTGCCCCAAGGTGGCGCTAAGAGTCTACTATCTCAACTAAATCTAAATATGAGGGAGATGAACAAGAAGGTGGGGGGAGTGGGGATGGCTAAAATGGGAGATTTAAAGATTGTGACTTGGAACGTACGCGGGTTGAACAGCTATATTAAACGGAACAAAATTATGATGTACTTAAAGGGACAAAAAATAGACATAGCCATGCTGCAGGAAACCCACCTGACTAAAGAGAAACTAGGGATGATATAGAGAAAATGGAAAGGAACCACGGTGGGAGCCACATACTCCGCGTATGCAAGAGGGGTTCTTACATGGATAGCACCCCACGTCCCTTTAAAATTGCTACACAAAAGGCAGATGTAGACGGCAGATTGGTAATGGTGAAGGGGCTGGTGGGCAATAAGGAGGTCAATTTCATTAACGTCTATGCCCCAACAACGATACTGCAATGTTCTTTAGAACCATGTACACCAAAACTAGCCCATATATGGATGGAGTGGTGATAATGGGAGGAGATTTCAACTGCACGTTAGATCCCAAGCAGACAGATCTGATGACAAGATGATCAGACCAAATCCGATGGCAAAGGCCCTTGCTACACTCACACAGGACTTCCAGCTGACAGACATATGGAGATGGCTGCACTCACAACATAGAAGATATTCACATTATTCCGCCACGCATGACTTGCATACTAGGTTGGATTATATATTCGTGGCTGGCTCCCTGGTGATGGAAGTGCGGAGTACTAAGCAGCGGTCCTCTCGGATCATGCACCATTGGTCGTAATGTGGCAGATCTCTAAATATGGTTTCTTTAAGTGCCTCGGCTCTGAGTCTCCACGTCGGTATCCTCGGTCTGGGCGGTGAGAAGACTTGAGGAAGGCCATACAGGATTATTTCGAACTAAACACGGGTAGTGTCCAGTCAGCAAAGACGCTATTGGAAGCATTTAAAGTGGTAATGAGGGGGGAAGGGAACTTGAAGTCAAAAGAGCTACAAGGGGGCATTTTAACAGAATTGCACGATACAGAAAGTGAGATTGAAGATAAAATGAAGGACGGGGGGATTCCCCGGAAAGGACAGAGTCCATACTACAATTACAAGTAAAGTGCAGAGCCCAGTGGGAAAGGTTGAGTAACCTGAACTGCAGGAGATATGTAGAAAGACATCATGCAGAAGGGGACAAACCAGGCAGGCTGTTGGCCTGGCTGTGCAAAAAAACGAAGCACCTAGACAGGCGATACGAGAGATACGTAGGCAGGACGGCAGAGTTGAGGACACCCAAGAAGGAGTGAATGAGTGCTTCCACAAATACTATCAGAATCTGTATTCAGACAAGACGGGGGAAGAAGAAATGAACATAAGAGAAACATTAGAGGAGATTATTCTACCCAGAGTAGAGGAATCGGACAGGGAAAGGTTAGATATACCACTTACGTTGGAAGAATTGGAAAATGTAATCCGAAACTTACCCATGAATAAAGCTCCAGGAGCAGATGGGTTCCCAAGCGAATTTTACAAGACATACATGGCAGATCTGCTACCCCCGTTACAGGCCATGTTGAATGAAGCTTTTGACAGAGGCAGGCTGCCAGAGTCTCTCAGGGAAGCGATCACTTCTTAAGCTCGGTAAACCGGATACGGATTGCGGATCCTACAGACCGCTCTCGATGTTGAATCAGGATAGTAAGATCCTCACTACGGTGATGGCTAATAGACTGAAGCCAATAATTAATACCCTGATACACCATGACCAAACGGGGTACGTCCCCCGGAGGGGCATCTCTGACAACCTCCGTAGGCTACACCACATTATTGATCAAACGGCCGAGAGCTCCCAAGAATTAGCAATAATATTGCTTGACGCAGTTAAGGCATTTGACTCGGACAGGTGGCCATGGCTGCTGGGGGTCTTGGAAGACTATGGGTTGGGGCCAGCGTATGGATTACGCTATTATATAGTGAACCTATTGCAGGGTCCGGACAGGATCGGTTATTTCAGACAGATGGACTATGGGTAGAGGTAGCAGACAGGGTTGCCCCTGGTCCCCAATGCTATTTATTCTAGCACTAGAACCGCTAGCGGCGTATCTCAGATACAAGTACAGGGGAAGTGGATATTAAAACGAAAGGAGGACAGCATCTGATCTTGTTAAATGCGGATGACATGCTGTTGTACCTGCAATACCCGGAAGAGAACCTGCAATACATCTTAGAGAGCTTGGAGCGCTATGCAATACTCTCGGGCATAACGATCAACCCCAAGAAATCCACCATATTCCCCCTAAGTAGATACAGGGGGTTGCCCCAAGAGGCATTACCAGTGTTGTAGATTGGGTGGATGGTAGACACCTTCCGATATCTGGGAGTGAACATATACCATAAGGTCGATAATGAGCATAAGAACAATACGGAGGCGGCAGTTAGGGGACTAGAACGGAGCATGACATTCTGGACACGGCTGCCCCTAACCGTGATGGAGAGGGCGGCACTACTTAAGATGGTGGCATTACCAAGGTTGTTGCATAACTTCACAAATGTCGAATATAACATACCAAAAAGATTCTTCTGCCAGCTACACAGCATACGCAGGGGGTTTATTTGGCATCATTCTAGAAATAGGGTAGCCCTATGGAAATTGCAAAACCAAATATGATCGTGCAGGGGTCAGGCTACATAACTTTGAGGTGTATTACCTAGCAGGCCAACTTCAATATGTAGTAAGATGGCTATCTGAGGATACCACGCCGGAGTCCAGATTGAGGGCAGAATGTGAACCTTATTTTCTTAACGAGTGGATGTGCGTGTCTGATCCCCTGAAGGGGAAGAGATCGGCGTTGCTAGCCTTGGGCAGGGAGATCTGGCACAGAGCCTGCAGAATGATGGGGTGCCCATTACCATGCTCCCAGCAAGTCCCCTTGGTGACCCTGAAAGGGGCGGATGGACAACTGAGGAAGACAATCAGGGAACACTGGGAACCCGTGGGTGTGACAACCTTAGGAGACATGAGGAGGAAGGAGGGAAGGATAGAGTTTGAAGTGCTAAGGGAGGAGACAGGCTTACATAGTGGTCAGTTTATCACGTACGCTAAGCTGCGGAAACTGGTAGAGAAGACATGGTCGGAGATAGACCTGGCCCAGCAACCAGATGATGCTATAGAAACGCTTCAAACAGTGTCGGAAGGAGGCCATGAGGTCTCCAGAATTTATGAAATACTGATGTCTAAGGTGGGGAAGGAGGTGGTCCAACTAAGGCTGGATTGGGAAGAGGAAAGTGGGGAGACCGTTTCAGAAGGATTATGGGAGAGGATGCAGAAATATTCTTTGAACCTTTTTTATGATGTCAGATTACAGCAGGTTCAGCTATACATCACTCATACAGCATATATGACCACCATGAAAATTGCCAAGTGTGCGAATGCATCTACACAATATTGCCCAAAACGTGGGGAGGAGAATGCCGGGATGGTACACATGTTCTGGGCCTGCCCTGAAATAGCTATATATTGGGAAGAAATAGCAGACCGGTTGAACAAAAAAGGGATTAGACTAAAAGGGGATTTCCTATGGCCATGCATGGTGGGAGGGTTTCCTAGACCTCACAAACTTAAGCATGTCAGCAAGCTAAAGGACCTAGCATACATATTAGCAAAATGCAGGATAGCCATGGGCTGGAAGGCGCAAGCGAGACCAAGGGTAGAAGCATGGTGGAGGGACCTTCTAAAATGGGCAGATGCTGAGACGGTGGCTTGGAGGGAAGCAGCACGTAGAGGGGGTGGAGGGAGGAGGCAGGAACGCAGACGGCTTGGCTACAATTGGTCGCCTCCCTATCGTGCCCGGAGCCTGGAGAATTGGAATCGTAAAGCTCCCAGGAAGGAGATGGAAATGTGGCAACTGTGAACTAAGACTATGGTTGTAGATGGCGAGACTCTAGGGGAGAAGGGGTGGTTTGTTTTATGCACCATGTTAAGGTGCACTGTATGTTTTTTGTGGAAATCAATAAAAATATATTTTTAGAAAAAGTCTTGCTGCCCTATTCTGGATTAGCTGGAGGGGTCATAAAGTGGAAGGAAGAAAGATTCAGGAGAAGGCTATTGCAGTAGTCAAGCCTAGAGAGAACCAGGGCTCAGGTAACATTGAGCTTCTGGGGGAAAGTGAGAAAAGGGAGAATTTCTTTGAGAAGGAAGAGTAGAAAGTGAGACTTCTTGGATATGTCCTGGGTGTGAGGGAGGAAGGAGAGAGAGAGGAGTCAAAGATGACTCCAAGGTTTGTGGTTTCAGAAGAAGGAGCTGGCGGAGAGCCCATAGATGATGGCCAGAGTGAGGAGGGAAAAAAGAGGGAGCAGGGGTCCCAATGGGAATGATCTCAGTCTTGCTGGCATTTAGGCAGAGATTGTTGAAAGTACGCCAGGACTGGATGACAGATAGGCAGTCAGGGATGATGGAAAATGCAAGAGGGTCAGCAGGAAGTTTTAAAACGAGTTGTGTGCCATCTGCGTAGCATTGGAAGTTGGAGGAGGTGAAAATGAGGAGTGCTAGCTGAGCAAGGTAAGTGTTGAAGAGCCAGGGGGAGAGGTTTGAGCCCTGGAGTCACCACAGGTGGAAAGGGAAGTAGGTTAGGAGAAGGTGCCCAAAATGACTTGGGGTGACAGGTAAGTAAGGAAGGAGGTAAGCCAGTAAAGTGCCCGCTCTGCGATACCAAGGGTATCATGAAGCCATTTTAGGAGGCAAGAATGGTTAACCGTATCAAAGGCAGGGGAGAGATCGAGTAGGATGAGGACAGCTACAGAGTTTGAATCCAGAGATGCAAGTAGTTCTTCAAGGGTGTTCAGAAGAGCAGTTTCCATACCTTTGGATGGTCAGAATCCAGAATGATGGTCATGGAGACCACCAACAAGTTCAGTGTGTGAGGTAAGTTGTGGAAAGGCCAGCTTCTCCAGCGGTTTCCCAATGTAGGGGGTGATTGAAATAGGGTGATAGTTGGCTGAACAGGTAGGGTCTGCTGAAGATTTTTTCAGGAGAGGGCGCACAAAGGAGTACTTGAGGGAGGACGTAAAAGATCCAGTGACAAAAGAGTGGTTGCAGAGATCAGCGAGAAGAGGGGAAAGAGAGCCAATTTTGTCAATCATGGTTCTGGAGGAGCAACAGGAAACCTGTTTGGAAGAAACATTCATGGAACGGGCAACACTGGTGACTTCTTTAAGTGTCACAGGGGAGGAGGAGAGAGAGAGAGAGAGCAAGAAGGAGGGTGAGAAGCCATAGGAGGCAAGGGAGTGTGGGAGGGGGGTAGGCGGGAGGGTAAGCAAGGGTGCTCAGGATGTCCTGAGTTTTAGTGGTAAGGCTTGTGTGCAGTGCGTTGCAAAAGGCCTGGGATGGAACAGGGTAGGGGGAGACTGCAGAAGGGTTGGCTAGTTCCCTGCAGATTTTAAAGAGTTCAGCCGTGTTGTTGGATGCACCCCATACCAGTGCCTGGATGTGGGCCCTCTTCTTGGCACGGATGGAGAGTCTGTATTGCCTGTGGAGCAGGCGGCATGACAGTTTTTCAGAGGGTGAGCCTGAGGTTTGCCACGTCCGCTCCACAGCTCTGCACTTGCGTTTCAGGGCTGCAAGTTCAGAATAGTACCAGGTGTTACGTTTGGAGGCAGGTTTCAGGCGGCCTCATGACTGGGGCAAGAATGTCAAGGGTGTTGCTAATAGTCGAATGGAGGTTGCTAAGAGCAGAGTCGGTGGTAGAGTCTGGGGGTGGGGGAGGAGAATGGAGGTGGATGCGAAAGCAGCAGCCGACACTCATTTCAACGGACGGATGTCCGTGAACAAGGATGGCAGAGCTTTTGGAGGGGCGGTCAAAGGGCCGAGGGGACCCAGGTGCGAAGAGAGAATGGTCTGACCAAGAGAGTGGAGTGACCAGAGGAGGGAGATAGAGATCAGAATGGATGAGGGCGTCCCGAGTGTGTCCAGCCGAGTGGGTTGGGCCAGAAGGGAGAATGGAAAGGGATAGTGATGTGCAGAGGTCACGGAAGAGAGTGGATGTTGTGACATGGGAGTCCAATTGGATGTTGAAATCGCCCGTGAGGAGGAGGTTAGAAATGGTTGAGACAAGGGAGGAACAGAAATCAGCCCATTCAGAGAGGGACAGGGTGGTAGCACCAGGAGGCCTGTAGATGGTAGCAATGGTCAGAGAGGGAGAGATAACTAGATTGAAGATCAGGCTCTCAAAGAGTAGAGCTAGGTGGGTATGACGGAAGGTGGAACCCACTCAGGGAAGATTAAGGCAACCCAACCACCAGCACTTTGAGGTCGTGGCTTGGAGATGATCTTTAAGCCATCATGGAGAAGGGAGTCAAATGCAGTGACTGAGCTGGCATTGAACCATGTCTCTGTGTTAGGAAAGATTTCCATTTCATGTGTAATTTCCCCTCTTTTTGCTGCCCTTATACACCTTCAGCTGTACTCCCCTGGGCTTTTCCCTCACTTTGATATGGGGAAACTGACATGCCCTTAAAGACAGTGAGTACTGGGAGACTTTGTTTCCCTTAGTCCTTGTCAATGTTACAACTTTGGATGTTCCTGTAATTTCTAAAGGCCTTGGAAAGGGCTGGTGGCAGCTTATCTTTTCATGTATTTTTTTTGTTGGAAATTCAGTTTTATTAAAGTTTTTGAGGTTCCAACTTAAGAGAAACAACATCACAACCAATGGGATACAAAGTCCATCACAACCTTTCCTGCCACCCCACCCCTCCCTCCCACCCCCCCTTCCCCCTCCCTCATCCACACCTTGGAGTTCTGGGTAACAATAATATCAGCAGGGTCCAACAAAGGAGTTTGTGACACATTACGTGCAAAAGATAGTCAACATATAAACGCTCGAAACGCAGGGCCCCACAGTTTTAAGGAATGGGTCCTCCATATCGTCCGGCCCCCTCAGTCAAATGGAAGGGTTGCCCCGAGGGCTGAGGCAAAGCCCTGCAGTGTATCTCACATTGTTCATGTCCCTCAGTCTGCTCTCTCGTATTTGTCAAAGAAGGGAAGCCATTGGCCCTCAATGTTAGTTTTAGATTCGTGGATCAGGTGGGTCAAGAATTCCATGTCATATAAGGCCCGTAGTTTGGAGACCCACTCTCTTTCCCCGGGACTTCCACTTTTGGGCCCAACAGGATCTGGCGGCGACTAGCATGACCTGCACCATGTGATCGTGCTTCACCCTCGGAACTCCCTTCACCTCAATGCCAAACAACATCAGCCAGGGGGATAAGGTTCTTTCAATCCCATCAACCTCTTTTATCCGAGACAGCACCTCACTCCAATAGGTCTGCGGCACTTGACACTTCCACTACATATGCACATAGTCCCCCTTTTCAGTGTGACACTTCCAACAGTGAGGGTCATAGCCCTTTCTCATCCTGGCTATCCTCCGTGGGGGGTAATGCCATCTATGAATCAATTTCAAGGCTTGGTGGTATTGGGGCGCAGCTGTGGAGTAGTTGCCCTGTCTACAGATCTTAGTCCATCTCCTGTCGGTGATGGGGGTATCCAGGTCCCTCCCCCATTGTACCTGAGCAGACGTGGGCTCTCGTGGGGCAGGGCACAGCAAGTGACCGTAAAGCCTCGATAACACACCTTTTGTCCCTTTATATGTGATTAGAAATTTCTCAAAATCCGTTAGGTCGCTCCTGAGAGTATCTCCCCATCTGCTTTCCGTAAGAGCTCCTTTAAGCTGTAAATATCGGAAGGGAGAGAGGCCGGGAAGGCCCAGGGCGACCTTCAGATCTCCAAGGGACATGAACTCTCCATCGACCCAGAGCTTCCCCACCCTCCTAAGACCCGCCTCATACCACTGTTGGAAGGCTAATGGTTTGCCAATTCCCTCGCAGAGTGGGGGAGCCCAAATGCAGCTTAGGGGCGAGGGCCATGTTGTGAGCCATCTAAGATAACCTCCCTCTTTCCGTATGGACCACACCACCCCCAGGACCGGATGATTCAAAATTCTCCTTGGGATACGCGTCTTGGGGACCCACAACCACTCATCCAGTGTAACCGGGAAGAAGAGCACATTATCCAATGCTACCCATTGTTTCTTTGGGCCCGTCGCTAGATGGTCACCAGGACTCGCAGCTGTGATGCTTTATAGTAGGTTTCTAAGTCTGGAAAATTAACTCACCCCTCATCTTTCGGCCTTATCAATGTTTCATAGGCGATTCTATGGGATTTTCCCGCCCAGAGATAGCGGAGAAGGGCCCGGTTAACCTCCTGAAAGAACTGTTTCGGTATCTAGGTCTGTAACAAGTACAAGAACTTTAGTAGGATAACCATTTTGATGGAATTGAGGCGTGCATCCAGGAGAGGCCAGACTTCGTCCACCGCTCTAGGTGTCGCTTAATTGCCAGCCACAGGGGGAGGGGGATAATTTACCTTGAAGAGGTCTGCCAGGTCTGGTGGTATCTGAATTCCCAGGTGGCAGAGTCCCTCCGCCCGTTTACAGAACAGGAGGTCCTCAATCCCTCCCCGAGCTGACCCGCTATAAATGCGACTGATTTCCCCAGGTTAACCTTATAGCCCGCAAGGGACCCATTTCGTTCCAGGCTATTCAGCACCTCAGGGACTGATTGGGATGGGTTGGAGAGATACAACAACACGTCATCAGCAAATAGGCTTATTTTACAGTTGGTATCCCCCATCTTAATGCCTTGGATTTTGTCATTTTCCCTAATTGCTATGGCCCAGGGTTCCATTACCAGTGCGTATATAAGGGGGGACAGTGGACACCCCTGCCTCGTGCCTCTTTCCAATGGAAGGGGTTCTGATTCAACACCATTTACCACCTCTCTTGCTGAAGGATTAGAATAGAAGGTGGTCATCCATCCTGGCCATTTGAGCCCCATCCCCAGAGATGACAAGACCCCCCTCCATAAATGCCCAGTTCACCCTATCAAATGCCTTCTCTGCGTCTAGGGATAGGAGAAGAGCACCTCCGTCTGACCCCTTTTGCGCTTAACACATGTAAGGTTTTACGCATACTGTCAGCCCCCTGCCTATTTAGTACGAAGCTGACTTGGTCTGGTTGGATCAGTCGGGGGGAGACATTTTTCTAGGCGCGTAGCCAAGATCCGGGTGAAGATCTTTCCATCCGTGTTCAAGAGCGATATAGGCCTATAAGAGTCGAATTCCGCCGGGTCCTTGCCAGGCTTGGGTATTACCGTGATCATGGTCTGCAAGAACGTCAGTGGGATGGTTTCCGGGGTCTTAATTTGGTTGAACAGCTTAGTTAGCGGTTGTATGAGCACCGATTGATATAGTTTAAAAAAGTCAGCTGTGTATCCGTCCCCCCCCTGGAGTCTTACCCACCTTTAACTGTTTGATGGCCCCCTCGACCTCTTCCTCCGATATTTCCCTTTCAAGTGCCCCTCTTTCCGGTTCTGTAAGTTTGGGGAGAGGGTGGGTCTCGAGGTATCTCTGGATCTCCTCCTGGGATTCCCCATCTTGCTTACTATACAGTACCTCGTAAAACTCTGAAAATGACTCCGCAACCTGTGTGGTTTTTGTTTGGATGTTACCCGCCCCTTCTCTGATGCCTTCCACCCGTCTGCCGGCTCTGTTTCCCCTCAGCCTGTTTGCCAGTAGGGTCCCAGCTTTGGCTCCCTTCTCGTAGTATCTCTGTTTTGTATATCTCATTTTTTTAACCACCTCCCCGATTAGGGCCGTGTGTAAGGCTTGTCTTTTCTCTCTCATTTCACCCAGAAGGTTTTCACGGTCTACACTGCCCTTGACAAGCTGTAGCCTCATCGCCCTTAGGTCTTCGTAGAGTTTGGATTCTATAAGTGCCCTCTCCAGCTTCCTCCTCGAGCCCTCTGCAATAAGGAGACCCCGGAAAGTTGCCTTTGCAGTCTCCCAAACTGTGGCCATTGGGACCTCCCCTGTGTCATTTGTTACGAAGAAGGCTTCTATTTCTTTTCGTAAGAATTCTTTAAACACCTGGTCTCATGAGAGGGTGTCGTTACAGCGCCATCCATTTGACTTCAGGGCGCCCTGTAGACGCCAGTCCATAACGAGAAGTTTGTGATCCGACCAGGTCACCGATTCGACCGTGGAATTTCCAACCCCCGCCCCCTTCCTCTGACACCAGTAGGAGGTCAATTCTGGTATATGTTTGGTGTGGAGGGGAGAAGAATGTGTACCCCCCAGGTGTTTGCCAGCATTTTCGCCATATGTCCACCCAATAGTATTCTTGCAAGAGGTCCCTCATGGTAAGGTTGTCCTTAGTGGGTGCCTTTGGCCCTACCCCTTTAGCGGACCACCAATCTAGCCGGGGGTGTGTGATGAGGTTAAAGTCTCCACCCAGAATCATCACGCACTCTGCCCATTCGTCCATAACTTTAAATACCCCATGGATGAACCTAATTTGGCCAACATTGGGTGCATACAGAGTGACTAGTGTGACTCGAACGCCCTGGGACAGTCCCTTGATCCCCAGGAACCTTCCCCCAAAGCCCCTTTTCGTCTCAACATTGGTGAGGTGCATTTATTTTCCGACCAGAATGCCTACCTCCTCTTTCTTAGATAGTTTTTGTTTTCGGAACATAGTGCTCGTGAGAGAACGCTTGTTCTGAGAGTTGAGGCCCTTCACGTTGAGCGTGCCAACCCGGCCTTCAACCATGATCATCGCTACCCTTGTCCTGAAAAAAATGTTCATGTATTTTTAACCCTTGCCTGACAGGTAACTGTGTTTTGGCACGGATAGGTGACCTGGCTCCAAAATGGCCATGCCACGAGGTTTTGTCCTGTCCTTTGGCCATCTTGCCCCTTCACCTTCCGCAGGTTGAGCCGACCCGTGTCAGTCCTTATCTGGGCATGCATTCTGACGCGCAACACCAAACTATCGCGGGCTTCTGCATGCCTTGTGTGTGTGCTTCCAGGATGAGGGCTGGACTGTTTGGTTCCATTACACATCCTGGGTGCCAGAGAGTCTTGTGTGCTGTGAATGCCTGGGACCACCGTGGTCCATGATTGGTCCCGTATGGTGTGCCTGTATGTGAGCAGATCTCCCATTGGGACCTCTTTGTTTTGGTGCGAAGGAGATTCTGGATACGAGAAGGCTCCAAACACCCATACCATGTCAATCTCTTGAGCTCTCACTAAACGAAGGATAGGATCCAAGTATCCTGAAACTAAAAATCTGAGTCGAGGTGAGCCCCTGGAAGGTTTGGCACCCTGAGCCCGCTGTTGTCCTGATGTACCCCTCTGCCTCTGATCGAACTAGAAGGTCTGCGAAGACGATTCGACCCATTGGAATAGTGGGACTAACTATTCTCAGCACCTTCTTCAAACTCTGCAAGTAAGCCTTCTCGGAAGTGTCCATGGGCCAACCAGTGGGCTGACCAGCTTGTGCAGGATCTTTGCTCTGATACCGCCGTCATTTCGAGGAGGCCCTTGAAACTTGGTGCATTGCAAGCTCTGTGTTCATGGCATACTCACACCGAATTTCATACACTTGGCGTTCCCAGGTCTGGAGTAAAGCAAGAGCACCCCAACCGGAGTACACGCGGTTACCGTGTCGCCCAGCCGTGGTGACGAACTTTGCAAAGTGAATTGCAGCTGTGATCCTCTGTGCCCTGAAGCCTGCTACAGTGAAACAGGCTTGATTCACCCACCAGGAGCAGAGAAATCGCCACTGTCCCATTTCGGAATCAATGCTGTAACTTCGCTGCTGAAAGCCGCAGAGCCACCAGATTGCTGCAATTGAACCTGCAACCGAATTGGACTTTACTGCCGAAATTTGGTCCGGAGTGCGGCAGGGGTTGGTGAGTAATTGCAACCCTTACCGGTGCGGTGGCCCCTAGCGCATCCATCTATTTTTACACATGAGTGGCCCCTGAGGGCCCCTCTCCTTTCCACAGATAGCCTGAGCTATCAAACTATTCCCAACTCCTGGAACCTGTTCTGCCCTCTCGGGGAGATCCTGCCTGAATAGTGGGAACCGATTCTGTATCACCTCACCCACCTTCCTGAGCTGCTACACACCCTACAAGAGACCCCGTTTTCGCCCATATGCACTACTGCGTGCACCAGCAGTGCAAGTACATTTGAGCAATAGGCTCCCCTCTTCTTAGCGACTGGACTGCCTTTCAATTAGGATTGTGATTACGGCAGAACTGCCTAAAGACTCTCTGCACTACCTGCTTCCTTCCCTTTTCTAGGTTGTGGACCCACTTTGTGCATTAACCGTTTAGGCCACTTGGTCTTGTATATATGTATTTTAGTAAGATTGTGTTGGTTTAAAAGTGTTACTGTTAATAACTATTGTGTTGAAACTCAAGGGCCTTGAATAAATGTATTTGTATTTTTAATATATATACACCTGATTGGGAGTGATTTGTAAGTGTCCTTTACCCTGTGTGCTCATTGATGTCTTTCAGTCACCCTCACCCCTCCTGAGACCTAGTCTTGACCGCCGCCAATGCTACCTTGATTGGTCTGGCTTGTCCAGAAGGTTACCCTGTTCCAAGAAACTAGGCTGACCTTCTGAACCTCTGCCAACCAGGTCAGAGTTCAGAAACCCATCTTAACAGGGGCGAGCAAGGGATAAAGGAAAGACAAATAAAGGCGAGGCAGAGTAATACACTCAGGAGGTGGGGTTGTGCAGGAGATTCATAGCTAGTGCCCAAACAAATAAATACTCCAAAAATGTCTAATAGCTGCTCAGCCCCAACCACAACCACCCTTACCCCAAAGCTGTAAACTAGCAACAAGGTAAAGCCACTACATTTCAGCACCTTGTCTTATGAGTCACACAAAAGAAAAAGGAGTGCATCAATCATTGGCAGGGCCATGTTGGTATTCCTTCCTTCTGGGGGTCAAGGGAACTTTGCAGCCCCTTCATTGCTTCCGGTGTGTACATTTTGGAGAAAAGCCTTAGCCTGCCATGGCTCCACAACAGCCACTTAACAGTTTGGTGCACTTTAAGCTTAGCTGGAAGCCACTAAGAAACTGCATGTTTTCACTATACCTGGGATTTTCAAATCCCTAGCATTGTTTTCCTCTTGGGCACTGAGGAGACATTTAAATCTGAAAAAAACATGTCGTCTCCCTGCCACTCCACCAATTCATGATGTCCATTTTGCTGCTTTGTTGAATAGTACGTCTTTGGGTAGGGTTCCTGAGGACTACCACATCTGTTGCCCCAATTATTCCCACTGAAGGACCAGACTCATGAGATGCAATGTTTATTGGCCTACAGAGGTGGGTGATAGGAAAGTTTTCTTTCCGAAACTTTCCCTCCATAGTTCTATGTACCCACAAACATTTTGCATTTGTTTCAGAACCTGTCGTGCCTTTTTACATGGTAAGCAGGAAAACCAACCTCTAACGACCCCTACTCAACCTGTACAGTCCTCTGGGAAAATCGGAGTCAGGGGGTAAGCAAACACTAAGCATTTGTCTCCCCGTTCCTCCATAGGGTAACATTTTGAACAAGTGTCTTTGTATCCTTCCATTCCACTTTTTTTGGGTCGCCACACGTAGGCAGTGAAACCTCAAAGATAAGAATATATTTGAATCTACCAGTAACTTTGGTGCATTTCTTCTCTTGAACAATCGCCAACACAAGTACTTTACCTGCATCAGATACATTCCTGGGAGACACATTGTAACATTTGGGCACAAGGCCCACTCTTCATTCATAGGCATTGGACTTCTGAAGCTATGAATTCTGACTTGGTTCCAATCTTGCTGCATCTCTTCCCTTCTTTTATTGATTTAAGTCATTGAATGCATTTAAGAACCTATGCCGACTGTATATATATTAATTATTGAGTGTTGTACAATATTATCACCTGCTTGTTCAATTTTGTTAGTGTGTGTTTGAGGCCTAAAGTAAATATAGCATTCTTATACATTCCTGTCTAAACGGAATGATTGTGTGCTTCACTTTGTGGACTCCCTCACCCCACTCCCACTCTTCTGAGAATATCAATGACTGCTCTCCATTGCTACCTTGATTGGGTTTTGGCTAACCTCGCAGAGTTAAACTGTTCACTATAACTAGGACGGCCTTCTAAGAAATCAATCTTAAGAAATGGTTTCTAGTAGTCTTGACACCTAAATGCTGCCACAAGGAAGGACTGAATGGTCCAACAACAGGCGTTCCAGTCCACTGAGGACATGAAACAAAAACTGCACATTAGATATGGAATTAAGAGATGCAGAGAATTCTGGGCTATAAAGGGCTAATAACACATTGCATCCAACACATTTTCTTTAATTATCAGAGGTTCTTGCAGTCAGGTTTGGTCAGTGACCCTCTCTGCTAATTCCTACAATTGAGACTCTGTTGTACACATATCCTTTTAAGTCACCTTTATGTGCCCTTCTATCGGCACAGAATGAGACTACATAGAAGAACAGGGTTCTACACTCCGGGACCATAATTTGTAGGGATCTAATAGCCACCAAAATGTCACAGAATCCCTTGGAGGAACCCACACTGAGAAGTGGCGATCTACTCTGTAAAACATGCTTATGCTGAGGTTGTGAAGAGGTCCACTCTCCCAGGTCCTTCATGTTTCTTGTGTCTAGCCTTTACAAGAAATGTCAACTTTCTTTCATTGTAACTTTAGGAAAAAAATCTAATCTGAAGGCAGAAAGAACCTCATCAATAGCAGGTTCACCTGACAGCCGAATACACTAGACCACAAAATCCTTAGTATTGTGATGAATCGGTCAGAGTCATCACTGATTCCCATGTGGTGCTGTCCTCTGTGAGGGGTCAGAAATGTGAAGCGGAAAACTTTGTAAAGAGTTTTCAAGATTAGCCATTTTATTAAATCAACAGGTTGGATAACCGCCTCATTATCCCTACCCGGATGAGGATTTCCATGCCTAAATAAATTAAAGGAAACACTCTAACAAAAGGATATCTGTCCCTCACACTTGTACAATCAATAAAGCAGTAAGGAAATACCTGGCAGTTCAATTCTACAAATATATATAACATACAATCGAATTCACAATATGTACACCGTCTCTTCTCATGACCTGGGTGAATTCCCCTTCCCCAGATCGGAGCAAGGTTTTTCTACACAGTTCAAATGAAATAAGGATATCCTGGTTTGCCACAAAGTTTCAATTCAGTTCTTGAGGATTTAAACTGGATAACAAAGTTTGTTTATCTCAATAGTGTACCAAAATAAATTCTATGTTCCAGCTCCTGCTGGAGTAAGAACACATTTCACATTTGCCTTCTTCAAGTAAACAACAACACTTCCCTTTATCAGGATGATTTGCCACAAACTTTGATTTATGTAAAAATAATAAATGTAACTGCTACACAGCAGGTTTACACAATTCTTCTTTCAATGTCACACTTAACATAAGTTTGTCTTTGTTAGAACCACAGTTCAACATCACTACTACTACCTGGTGTACTCCCATGCCAGCCTTTCTAGATCAACAACTTGCCATCTGGGTATAATCCCCTGCTAGCTCAATACTTCACAAAAGGATAAAGTGTGTTTCAGTGGTGACTTCCAAATTAGGACAACAACGTCACAATGTTTAACATCAGCCTTTAAGCCACTTTAAGGGAAACAAGGAATCACATTAGTGCTCTTTAGGGCTCCTCTGCAACTATGCTCCTCTTCCTCTGGATAATTTTCTCCAGAAGGGAAGCCCGTTTGTCACCTTTCTTTCCCCTCTGCACCATCAACCAAATAGTGACAAGAATGACAATGCATTACTTACCGTAAAAGCATTTCTGATGGTTGTATCTGCTTAGATTCCCATGCTGTGCATTGGTCCGACATCCAATGGTCACTGCGGAGTATTGCATTTTGTTTTTCGTAGTCGAAAAGGGACGTCGACAAGGCGTGTCTGAAATACTATCCCTATAGTGACGTGTGTTGTACCCACAATCCCTCACGTGTCGAGGTCCCTCTGTTTGTATTTTTCTGCCCTGAGGGAGCCTTCTAGACGTGAGTGAGTACAGAAAAGAGAGATATAAAAGGAAGTCTATATGTTCCTTCCATCCGAGCGGGGAGGAAGGGTGGGCGCATGTGAATCTAAGCAGATACAACCATCAGAAATACTTTTACGGTAAGTAATGCATTGTCTTCTGTTTGTTAATCTGCTTAGAATCACATGCTGTGCATAGACTAGCGAGCAGTACCCGGAGTTGGCGGTGGGTTATGAGAAGGAACAGTAGAGAAAAGATGTCTTAATACTGCCTGTCCCACCTGGGAGTCAGATCTCGAGTGTGCATCTAGACAGTAGTGTTTTGTAAAGGTGTGCACAGAACTCCAGGTAGCCGCTTTGCAGATGGACTCAAGGGGAACATTTGCAATGAATGCTATGGATGCCCCCGTGCCTCGAGTAGAGTGTGCTCTGGCTTAAAGGGCAGTTCTCTCTTAGCAAGAGTATAGCAGAGAGTGATGCATTGAACAATCCATCTAGAAATAGTGGACTTTGAAACTGCATCCCCTTCTCTTCCTGCTGCCACCGAGACGAAGAACTGATTAGTCTTCCTCAGTGGTCTGGTTCTTTCCATGTAGAACATGACCGCTCTGCGCACATCTAGTGTGTGCAGAGTTTTTTCTCCCAAGTTGGAAGGATTTTGAAAGAACGTTGGCAGTTCTATAGATTGGTTTACGTGGAATTTCGAGATGAATTTCGGAGCAAACCTTGGGTGCGTGCGTAGAACCACCTTATCTCTGTGAACTGTAACGAAAGGGTCTAGAACAGAAAGAGCCTGTAGTTCACTTACTCTCCTGATGGAGGTGATAGCTATTAGAAAAGCAGTCTTAAGAGTGAGGTGTTTAAGAGATGCTTTGTGCATGGGTTCGAATGGTGAGCCCATAAGTCTGGTAAGTACCACGTTAAGGTCCCATCCGGGAGCTGGGTCAGCTATCGGGGGGTGTATTCTCTTTACTCCCTCCATGAAGGCCTTTATAACAGGGATCTTCCACCACAACACTGAGTTGTGGTGTATGCAGAAAGTGCCGCTAGGTGGACTTTAATGGAATTGAACACTAGACCTGAATCCAATAAGTGGGTCAGGTATAGAACAATATGTGTGGGAGAGCAGTCAATCGGGTTGATGCTTTTTCCTCTGCACCAGATGACAAATCTCTTCCACTTGCTAGAATAGCAGTGGCGAGTGTTAGGTTTTCTGGCTTCCCTGAGGATGTACATGCATCTCTGCGGGAGCTGTAGATGTCCGAATTCTATGATCTCAGGAGCCAAGCTGCTAAGTTCATGTTCTGGGGGCATGGATGCAGAGTCCTGCCCTTGTCTTGTGACAGCATGTTGTACGGTCAGGGGAGTTTCACTGGGGGAGATAGAGACATCTCCATCAAGTGAGCGAACCATGGCTGTCGGGCCCACATTGGGGCCACCAGTATCATGGTTACTTGTTCCTGGTGCATCTTGTGCACCACCTTGTTGAGAAGGGGAGTCGGGGGGGAAAAGCGTAAACAAATTTCCCTGACCATTGCATCGACAGACCTTTCCCCTTGGATTGGTTCTCGGGGTACCTGGAGGCGTAACTTTGGCATTGTGAGTTCTCCAGGGTTGCGAACAGGTCTATTTCTGGGAATCCCCATTGTGTGAAGACGTCGAAGACGATGTCTTCGTGCAGTCGCCATTCGTACTCTTCGGGCAGGGGGAAATCTCTGCTGAGTTTGTCTGCCAGCAGATTGAGTTCCCCTGGTACATGTTGTGACAGTAGGAACATGTTCTGTTGGAGAGCCCACTTCCATATATTTTGGGCCAGTTTGGACAGTCCTGGAGAGTGGGTGCCCCCCTGCTTGTTGATGTAGTACATGGCTGTGGTGCTGTCTGTAAGGACCAACACAGTCTTGCCTTGTTGGTGTTCCTGGAAGGCTTTTAGCGCCTTGAACACAGCTAGTAGCTCCAGTAGATTTATGTGTTTGGATGCTACGTTCGGAGTTCACACTCCGTGAGCAGTCTGATGGGATAGGTGAGCCCCCCATCCTGTGAGGGATGCGTCTGTGGTTAGAGTGGCTTCCGCCGCGGGTGTGGCAAAGGGTTTCCCTCTTTCCAGGTTTTCCTTTGTCCACCACCGTAGCGAGAGAACCAAGGCCTGCGAGACCACCACTAGATCGTCCCATAGTCCGCTGGCCTGACACCACTGGCTGTTGAGCCACTCTTGCATAGGGCACATGCGCAGGCGCGCGTGAGGTACCAAATAAATACACGACGCCATCATGCCTAGCAAGCGCATTGCTTTGCGTACCGTCACCTCTCGACCGGTCACATATTGAGGGATCTGAAACAGCATGTTTTGGACCCTCTCGTTGGAGGGGAAGA
The DNA here is from genome assembly GCF_040938575.1 of Ambystoma mexicanum. Classification (NCBI taxonomy): domain Eukaryota; kingdom Metazoa; phylum Chordata; class Amphibia; order Caudata; family Ambystomatidae; genus Ambystoma; species Ambystoma mexicanum. The sequence continues at coordinate 273,397,511 of NC_090937.1, forward strand.
CGAGGCCGTCCTTTGTTTGAATTAGAGCCCCTAGGAATTGTTTGATTTGGCTGGGGTCTAGGCTGGACTTCATTTCGTTGATGGAGAAGCCCAACTGGAACAAAAGGTCTACAGTCTTTTGGGTATTGGAGAAGCATGTTTCGTAAGAATCCCCTGTTATGAGCCAGTCGTCGAGGTAAGGGTAAACTGGGATGGACAACCTGCGCAGGTGGGCCGCTGCCACTGCCAGTACCTTCGTGAATACCCTTGGTGCCGATGCTATGCCTAAGGGTAGCACTCTGAACTGGTAGTGTTTGCCCTCTATCATGAACCTGAGGTATCTTCTGTGCGCTGGCAACATTAAAATATGAAAGTATCCATCTTTCATGTCCAATGTTGTCATGTAATCTCCCTGTGATAGCAGTGGGATCACTTCCTGTAAGGTCACCATAGGAAACTTCTGGGGTTTGATAAACCTGTTCGCTGGGCGCAGATCTAATACAGGGCGCATGGTTAGATCCTTTTTGGGTACAAGGAAGTACACCGAATAAATACCTTCCGTTACCTGAGATAGAGGCAGGACCTCTATGGCTCCTTTTTCCAGCAGTTGTTGTACTTCTTGGAGAAGGATGGCAAGGTGTTCTGGTGTCATGCGTCGTCCCCTCGGGGGTCTGTATGTTGGGGAACCGTTGAATTTGATGCAGTATCCGTGGGCTACGGTGGAAAGTACCCAGCGGTCTGACGTTATTCCCTCCCATGCTGGAAGAAAGGATGTTATCCGGCCCCCGACCAGTGTTGCATGGGAGGGGACGCGAATCTTTGCGTCACTTGGTGTTGTTGGGGGCTTGGGAGCCTCTGGGGGTGGACCCCCGACCTCTCCCTTTGCCACGGCGCTGGCCTCTTTGGCTGTACTGCCCACTATTGGTCTGGTAATTGGTGGCAGGGTACTGTTGCTGCCGATTCTGCTGTTGGCGTTGGCTACGAAAAAAGCGTTTGTTGCCATAGCCACGTCTGGTAGTGGGCTTAGAGATCTGGTCAAGAGTTTTGATAGTATCGAACTCTTTTTTAGCCATCTCCAGAGCCTCATCCACCGCTTTCCCGAAGAGGTTTGAGTCTTCAACAGGTTTATTTATTAAAGACGCCTCTGTCTCCGGTTTGAACCCTGAGTTGCGCAGCCATACATGGCGTTTTAGGAGTATTCCCTGAACCAGGGAACGTCCCGCTGTCTCTGCAGCATCCAGAGCGTTCTTTACAATACTCTGGTTGACCTGGGTTCCTTCGCCAATAGTTGATAGCAGGCGTGTACGTAGTGGTTCCGGCGCTTCTTCGGCGTCTTTGCGCAGTTTGGCCCACTGCGCGTCCGCGTAGCTAGCTAGCAAAGAATTGTTGTTCGCAATTCTTGCCGAAAAGGCAGCCGAGGATGTGACTCTCTTTGCAAGGGCATATAACCTCTTGCCCTCCTTGTCAGGTGGTGCCTCGCTGGTGGACAGCGGCACCCCTGCCCTCTTCCTTGTATTAGTTACTACAAGGGAATCCGGAATGGAATGTCCCCTGATGTACAGCGGGTCTGAGGGTGAAGGAGTGAAAAGTTTTTCAATTCTTGGATTAACTCCTCTGATTAGTGCGGGTGTGGATAGCGAAGGGATGATTCTTCTCTTCACTGAAGCGAGGAGGGGAATGGTCTGGCTGACCGGGGGTTTCTCCTTAATTACTCTTTCCACAAAGTCTATTTCAGGAGAGATCTCCCCAGTGTCCAGTTCGAAATGTGCTGCTGCTCTGCGCAACAGGGCATTGAATGTGGGCTGATCGTCAATGGGAGACGTGTTTCTAACAGGTGAATTGTCAGGAGGATTTAGGTTCAGGACATCAGTGTCCGAATATACTGATGGGGATTGCCAGGGATGAGAAGGTCCTTCTTCTGGATTTTCTCCGAAGCCTTCTCCTACCATGTCTGGGCTGTCTTCCAGACCTTCCACCTGGTTCTGTCCCTCTTCATCGTCCACAAATTCATCCTCCTCCTCCAAGTATTGTTCCTCACCAGTGAGGTCATACACATTATGGAAATCTGAGGCTGCGTCCTGCTGGGGATTGAATAGTCTCGGATATTTGGCCCTGGGGTCCTCCTGAGGCCCTTCTCTTGTTCTCTTGGGAGTGGGAGGGTTCTGGGTCTTCATAAACCTCTCCATTCTCTCCATGCAGAGATGGAGCCTTTCCATGGTTTCATGGGGTACCCCTGAGCAGTCTAGCGGGGGAAAATTAGTGTCATCTAGCTGAAAACGGCTCGACCTCTCCCATAACGTCGAGGAAAGTGTCCCTTCGCCTTCCGAAAAGCCTTCTGGTGTGCTGGGGGTCCCCCCGACTGAAGGGGGTAGTCCCTGTCTTTCTTCGGGCTTTTTCGGCGTGTCTTTCGACCTTTGCGTAGCGCTCGACGTGTCTTTCGGCGTACGCTTCTGGGCGTCGGCTACAACGATCCTCGCCAAGCTCTCTGCGACTCGTTTGTCAGCGGAGGGCTGTGGTTTCGACGTTACGGGTGTCGATCGTTCTACGGCGGCGTGCGCTCTCTGCTGGTGCGCGCCGGCCGATGGTTTGGGGGCGGCGCCCTTATTTGCCGAAAGCCCAGTCGCTGGTCGCGGCTGCGGTTGTGAGAGGGGCTTCGAACCTGAACGGTCCGAGGAGGCCGCCGGTGGAACCTGCGTCTCCTTGGGCACTGATGCTTTCTTCGTCTTCGACGAAGAAGAGCCATGGGTTGTGTGCTTATGTGTGGTATCGTGTGCGTCAGTGTCGCCGGGGTGTTCATCCCCATAAGCAGGGCGTGAGCCGAGCCCGTCGGGGCCGGGGACAGACGACGAAGAGCGCGAGCGCTCTTTAGAGGGGTCTACGACTTCCGTAGCGGAGGTCGTGTTATCACGTTCCTCGTCACTGTCGGTGGTAGCAGCGGCGGGTGAAGAATCGGCCTTCGACATAGCGTAGGCCGCCCACCTCTTGACCCTATGGTCTTTTAGAGTCTTTGGCTTAAGAAGCCGACAAGCCGTGCAACCCTCCTCTTTGTGATCGAGGGGCAAGCAGCGGTCACACCGTGAATGCTTGTCCTTCCAAGTAAACTTGCCCTTGCAACGCGGGCAAAACCTAAAGGGTGTCCTCTCCATAGCCGAGGCAATAAATCGTGATAACGACCCCAAGGGAAAGGAAGGGGAAAAGGAAAGGCATTCCCAGAAAAGAACCAGAGATGTCCCACGACCCCACTCTCCCTACTGTATTTGGCCTGCGAGGCCAGGCCACGTGTTCGGCAACGCCGAAGGATCTCCTCCGCTCGTCCCCTCCGTCGAAGATCTTGCTTGGCGGAGACAGCTTCACAACTGCGTCGAGGGAGGGATCGATATGTTATATATTAAATAGGAAAACGACCAAAGGTCGAGGAGATGAAATCTGCAATGTCTCTCGAGGAGCTCCGCGTAAAGGCGACCAGTAGCTGGGCGGAAAAAAACAATCTGAGGGACCTTGACGCGTGAGGGATTGTGGGTACAACGCACGTCACTATAGGGATAGTATTTCAGACACGCCTTGTCGACGTCCCTTTTCGACTACGAAAAACAAAATGCAATACTCCGCAGTGACCACTAGATGTCGGACCTATGCACAGCATGTGATTCTAAGCAGATTAACAAACATCAGAAATAGCTTTACTCTGCTTCTGTCTTTGCCTTGGCAATGTGCGTTTATGTCAACTGATAAGTGTTTCACATCACATGATTAGTAAGTCTTACAACTCTGAGGTTTCCCAATATTCTCTTCTCGTCTTGAGCAATATTTGTTGCATTGGTATTGCTGAGTTTTTAAACACTCTTGGCTTGGGTATTGCTTGTAGGCATTTGTTTTTAACCGAGCTTCCACACAGGGTTTTTAGGCCTTCCACAAACTCAAACAAGTTGCTTGCATAGTCACTTCGGTTCAGTAAATGTAACGTTCGTTGGTTTCGAACAGTTTGGTGTTCAAAATTATAATTACTGCCGTTTTCACTCACACGAGTGAAACTGCCTGCCATGAACACGGGGACAGTGCTGCAGCACTACGGAGTCACTTGAAAGCTGTGATCTCACTAGGTAAGTCGCTCACTCAGGCACCCCTTAGTGTTTGCAAGTCTTCTATCATTGTGGCTCCTTGCGATTTGGCCGACAGCCTCCCCCGGTCCATCTCTGCTTGCACCACTTGGAAATGGAGCTTCCTTCGCTACGGAGAGGCTCTGGTGCAACCCAGTCCCCTAAAACCTCTAGAAAGGGCACACTACCCTTGCTAAATCTGCTTCCCGCTGCATCTGCTTCCCACTGCGTGACCTCTGCACAAGTCTTCAATGGACAAGCGTCCTTTTCTCACGCTTCCTGCTGTGAGACCTCTGCGCAAGGACAACTTGAGGAAAAGACCCTCTCAGGGCTAACCACTGCTTTTTGGCCTTATGGTGGGCCTGGCGTCTTCTCTCTGATCCAGTTTCACTTTCAACTGCATACACAGCTCGCACTGCTTTATCCTCTCCTGCTTCTCTAATGCTTGCACCTGAGGGGGTCTTAAGCCTCTCAGTCTCCCTGAGGTGTAGGCCATCTACACTAATTAGCGGACCACTCCCTACAGCAGTGTTCCTCTTCATCCCTCTTCCCAGTATTGAGAGAATTATGGGACTTGAAGTCCTTGCCAACAAAGGTAGTTTCTCTAACCTCTTTTCTTGATGATTTTATTTCCACTGTCTTCAATATTTATTGAAGGCGTATCACACACATTATTCATCAGTCTGGTTTGAAAAGAGGAATAAGGTTTTCTAGACTTTGGGTGATTATTCACAAACTTCCTTTCATTACCCCTTTTGGAGTTAGGAACGTTTCTAGCTCTATAGGTTTGGAAGGGGTTTTGTTCCTTTTTACACCACAGGACTTCTGACTGATTTCATCCACATGAAGGCCTTCAACATGTGGAACAGATAATTTATTGTGGCAACAAGCTACTCTATCTTGCTCACCATTAACTTGTTGCAAGGGCTGGTTAATCATATGCCTGAACCTACTAAGGCACACTAACCACTACTTCCCTCCACCATATATACCCAACCGACTCACGCCCCGATCGACATCAATCTGAAATGCACAATACTTACCTTTCTACGCTATCCGTTGAACATTGAGCTACAGTGCGACATACAATCAACCACATGACCAACAGGACCCTATGGGCCTATGCCTAGCTGCCGCTCTGAACATCATCATTGCTACTTTGATAACGGTATAGTACTGCTATATTGCTTTACATAACTATATTGCCTTGTTACAGTCTAAACGGCTGCCCTGCCATCTCTATACTGTAGCCACTATATACATATGATGCCTAACCATAACCTCATCTATTGCATCCATTAGGCCTTACGTCATACAGCCTGATTACTACCTTTGTTAACAGCTTTTTGTATGCCTAATATTCACCTGTATAGCCACACTGCGACTGTTATTTATTTAACTTACTGTATTCGCAAGCCTTCAGTTTTAGCAGCGCCCTTAACCCACCCTATGCCCACCTAGTCAACCACACACAATTTCTTTTAGCTTAGCTGTGTGCAACTGGACACTTGCACTCTTCTCTACCTATACCACCAACATTGGAGCGCAACACAAGTAGTAGTTTACTGCCAAGCCATCTCTCCTTACAAGCCTCTGCGTCCCAGGCTGGTAGCAGCTACACACTGTAATCAAGTACAGCTCTTGAGCTTCATCTTACTAGTACGTTGATAGTTCAACCTACTGTAGCTAAAATGTGTTTTTGTTGTTGCATATATACCTTGCGATTCATAGTCTACTCAGCCATTTGCCTTCGTTTCCTAAACTAGTAGACGCCTACCGATCATAACATGTTCACTGCTAGCTGCCTCTTAGTTACCCTCCTGCCTTCTCTAGCGCTAACCTCGCTCTTCTAGATATTTCTACAATAAACTTAAACATTACCTCATCTTCACTATCAGGGATTAAACCATCAACATTTCTGCCATCCCTTCACTCAAACTCATGCCACCTAAATATCAAATCAACTACCTTCTTACCCAAACTAAACCAAACTATCAAGGCCCCTTGTATCAATCTAGCCGCCCATGGGGAAACAACAGAAACCCTAACTTCATTACAATGGATTAACCTATATGCTAGGAAACCCACACCTAACCAGCCTTGCGCCACTTCGGACAGAAATGCTAGGCTCGGGCCTAGACTCAACAGAAACGTCGCCCTACAGCCCAAACCTAAAGACCTACCCTTCACTCCCTCAATGCCTAACCTGACGTACCTCACCTCAGTTACCTCTAAGAAAAAAAAGATAACCTAGGTAAGAATCTAACTAACCTCCCAGAGGCGACTAGTTCCCACCTAAAAGGTGCTTTAATGCCAGATCACTGGTTGCCCATGCCACTGATATAGCCGATCTAATCAACTCAAAAATGTAGACTTCCTAGCTGTAAATGAGGCCTGGCTACACAAGGCAGCAGGACCTTCCCTCCTATTGGCCATACCTGACAAATACACAATTGTAAGAGCAGATAAGAGTCAACTCAAAAGAGGGAGGTATTGCCTTCATCGGCAAGTCAAGTCTAGGGCTCAGAACAACAACATCACCCAACGCCAATTCTTGCAAACTCCTCAAAGTGAAACTCTCTACGTCTAAGTCAAGCACATTAACTATCCACTTAAACTACAAGCCGCCAGGCTCAAATGGGTCTTTCGAAGAAGACATCATGACTTTACTCTCAGATAATACCAAACCTACTTCACAAATGTTGTTGCTAGGTGACTTTACCCTGGGCTTCCACGACCCCAACGACCTATAGGCGAAGGCTCTGTCTAACGCCTTAACGGAATCAGGCTTCTCACAAAGAGTCAATCAACCCACTCACAAGAAAGGTAGAATATTAGATTGGGTAGCAGACCATAATTCTGAGACCTCTATCACATCTATTCATACCCTTATCGTGGACTGACCACTATCTTATCACCTTTACTACTCAGACCAAACAAATAGACACTCCAATTAACCAGATAGCGCCCCCCTCACCGCGAGGAGCAAACAAAATATAACTGTGGATAAGCCAATGCCTCTTCTTATACCTAGATCAATGCCTCTTCTTATACCTACATTGAATGCTTCACCAGAATTATCGGAACCAGCTGAGCTAGTCGAATTATATAATTCCACTATGACTATAGCCCTAGACACCATTGCAAATCTAAAAATGCGAAAAAGCAAACCGAAAGCCCACCTCAACACGTGCTTCACCCCACAGTTAAAAATCATGCGGGCAGAAAAAAGAAAAAGAAAACTAGAATTTCTACAGAGAAACCTCCCTTCCAAAGAAAATAAACTTAAACTTAATGAAATATCTAAATAATACTAAGCTGAAATCTTACGGACTAAAAGAGAAACATATAACGACAGGATTATCAAAGCCAGTTCCAGTACTAGGGAACTCTTAATGATCCTAAGAGTACTGGAATCCCCCATAGCTCCTGAAGATCCCTGCAAAAAAGACAAACTACGGTGTACTGACATTCAGAATGCCCTGTCAAACAAAACTGTCACCCTTCAAAACAAAATCAAAGCCAAAAGACTCACTATCACCAAACCAGATTCAAACCTGGAACCGTAAGAAATCCTCACAAAACGTCCCCCTAAATTCAGTTTCTCACAAGTTCCTAATGTGGAGGTGGAAAAAATGATTACATCACTCAAGCCTTCAAGATGCCAAGGTGATATTTGTCCTGCCCAAATAATTAAAGAAGCCACCAAAGACCTGGCTCCATTCATTATCAAACTAATAAATGCCTCATTTTGTACTTGCAGTGTCCCAACCAACCTAAAGAACGCTTGGGTCCTACCCCTACTAAAGAAAGCATAATTAGACCCAACCATCGCAACTAACTACCGACCTATTACAACGTTCCCTTTGCTCCTTAAAATATTAGATAAGGCGGCATACTTCCAGATCCAACAATATCTCGAGACTAACAATCGGGTTTCAGACCACTTCAGGGTACCGAAACAGCACTGATAGACTTGAAAACGCAAATGGACTCACTCAAGGACAAAAGGCAATGTGCTTTGCTTCTACTATTAGACCTATCGGCTGCCTTCGATCTGGTGGACCACAAAATTCTCTGCAAGCACTTGTCCTATGCGGCTAACTTCTCACAATAAGCAGCCGATTGGATTAATTCCTTCCTCAACAATAGGTCAATGAGGGTCTTCTCTCAGTCTGCAGCCACCGATCCATCCCCAATTACATGCAGAGTACCTCAGGGATCTTGCGTGTCTCCATCTATGTACAATATATTCACTAAGCCTGCAAAATGACCAACAGATCCTGGATGCGATAGCAGACTTGAGAGTATCAGGGGAGGCCAAGCTTGATACCGCAAAGGCTGAACTGAAGACCTCGCTGGAATTTAAGATTGACGCAGTAAAGGTGAACGTCAACCTGTTACGGCAAGACATGAGGGTGCTGGCGGAACGCACAAGCAGGCTGGAGACGGAGGTGAAGGCCAATACGGCCACATGCACGGCGAACGCCACGGAAGTCCACACACTGCGGCAGCAAGTGCGCAATCCTGGAGAACAGAGCGGAAGAAGCAGAAGGGCGGGCGCGCAGGAACAATGTGCAAATCGTGGGGCTCCCGGAGGGAGAAGACGGATCAGACCCGACTGACTATGTCGAGACTTTGCTGTTACAGGAGATTAAGAGTGGAGCGCTCACCCAGAGGTTTGCAGTGGAGAGAGCACACAGAGCGCAAGTTCGGAGGACACCACCAGAGGCCTCCCCACTGCTGATCATCGCCAAAATATTGAATTACAGAGACAGAGAAAAGATCTTGAAGCACTTACGGAAAGGGGGAACAATACATAGAGCATCTGTGTCCGTCATGGTGTACCCAAATTCCACCTTCTTGGTACAGAGACGGCTTTACGGAGCGATCAAAAGGAGGCTGCGCGAAGCGGGGTACAGACACATGTTGATGTATCCAGCAAAACTGAAGGTGTTTCATAAGAATAAGGCCCTATTTTTTGAGACCTCAGAGGAGGCCGCAGAGTGGTTGGACGCACAGAACTGTCCAGCAGGAGCAGATGAATAGACGGAGAGCAGGTTGGACAAGTGAACCCGTGGTTTCGGGGCTGTAATGTTGTGAGAATAATCGACTTTGGGACTTGAACAGAACACTGCAAATAACGAGGTTACTGAGAGTGGGTATGATGAGACGATAAGGGAGGTAAACTGAGCAGCATATTATTAGCTGGACACAGCAGTGCAGGAGCTGTATTAGATCAGCAGCCCCGGGAGACATACTATGACCCCCTATAGGTACTTTAGTTGGGATACTGTTAGACTGGTATCTCCCTGCAGAGCTCTGAGTAACAGTATTACCGAGAAAGGGCTAGGAGCAAGACAGCCTGAGATCCAGGGATGGAGCTGGGCGACAGTTGGGGTGAGTTGGGAAGGGAGTTGGGGTGGGAGGTGGGACAGTTAAAGTTGGGGGTTTGAAGGGGGCCAGGGGAGTTGAGGGAAGGTAGGAGGAGGGAGTTCTGGGGATTGTTAAAGGGCGAGCCTACAACTACAAATCACTGTGCAAGGAGAGGAGAGGAAACGGGTGAAGTGGGGTATGGATGAGATGGGAGACCGAAAGATAGTAACCTGGAATGTCAGGGGGCTCAATAACTACTTGAAGCAGAATAAAGTCATGAAGTACCTGAAGAGACAGAAAATCATTATGGACTTGTTACATGAAACTCACTTGACCAAAGACAAACAGGAGATGGTGAGGAGAAAATGGCAAGGGACCCCCATAGGGGCAACATATTCGGCATACGCCAGAGGGGTTATCACGTGGATAGCACCACATGTCCCCTTTAAGCTATTACAGTCCACTATAGAGCCGGACGGGAGGATGGTGCTAATAAGGGGGTTAGTAGAAAATAGGAAGCTGAGTATCATTAACACGTACGCCCTGAATCAGGACGCCACTGGCTATTTCAAAAATCTATACGGGAAGATCAGCCCATATATCGAGGGGACAGTTATATGGGGAGGGGACATTAACTGCACACTGGATCCCAAGCTCGACAGATCAGATGAGAAAATTGAGAGGCCCACCCCAGTAGCTAAGGCCTGGAGGACCCTATTAAGTGATTTCCGATTAGTGGATGTGTGGAGAATGCACCATCCACAGAACAGGGAATTCTCTCACTACTCTGCCCCACGAAACCTGTACACCGGGTTAGATAACATATTTGCTGCACCGGAGTTGACAGGAGAACTGGTGAAGTCAGAATACAAAGCGGTGGTCTTCTCAGACCACGCACCGTTGATCATAACATGGCCGTACTTGCCTCCTAGGCCGAGAATCCCAACATGGAGGCTTAGAGCCGATGCAATGAAAGACACAGTGTTTAGGGAGGACCGGAGGAAAGAAATAGGAGAATATTTTGAACACAACACCAGGAGTGTAGAATCAGCTGGTACATTATGGGAGGCCTTTAAGGTGGTGGTGAGAGGGGCGGCGATATCTAAATTTAAAGCTCTTCAAGGTGGGCTAACAGGAATTGCACGAGGCGGAAAGGAGACTGGAGACTATGATGCGGGAGGGTGGGCATTCCCTAGATGAAGCTGGGACCATATGGCAACTACAACAAGATTGCAGGGATCACTGGGAAAGATTATGTAACCTGAACTACAAAAAATACATAGAAAGGCAGCACGCAGAGGGAGATAAGCCAGGCAGATTACTGCCTGGTTGTAGATGAGTGAGACCCCCATACAAGCAATTAGAGTACAGGGGATAGATGGACAGGCACTAGATACTCCGGAAGGTGTGAACAAATGTTTTTAAGAGTATTACCAGCGATTGTACATGGACGTTACTGAGGGGGAGGAGACTGATGCAGTGGAAACACTGACGGATATGAACCTCCCCAAACTGGAGGCGGCGGAAAGGGAGACCTTAGAAGACCCAATTACGTAAGAAGAACTAGAAGAAGTGATCAAGCTACTACCCACTAATAAAACCTTGGGGGCGGATGGACTCCTCCGTGAGTTCTACAAAACATATAGGTCAGAATTGCTCCCCCCGATATTAGCAATGTTAAATGAGGCGTTGGACAGGGGTACGCTGTCGGAGTCCCTCAAGGAGGCCATCATCATCCCGCGCCTTAAACCTAATAAACCGAGCACGGACGGTGGGTTATATAGACCACTATCCATGCTCAACCAGGACAGGAAGATACTCACGGCAGTGCTGGCAAACAGGCTGAGACCGGTGATCAATAGACTAGTACACCCTGACCAGATCGGATATGTTCTGTGCAGGAGAATATCCGACAATCTTAGAAGGCTCCATCACGTTACGAACACATGGAAGGGAACTCCCAGGAGGTTGTATTAATTTCGATAGATGCCGTGAAAGCCTTCGACTCAAGTCAAATGGCCTTGGTTGATGGCAGCCTTGAAGGAGTATGGTGTTGGGCCCATATACCGGAAGTGGGTGCAGCTGTTGTACAGTAGACCATTGGCTCGAGTCAGGACGGGAGCGACCATCTCAGAACAGTGGTAACTTAGTAGGGGCACAAGACAAGGATGCCCGTGGTCCCCGATGATTTTAATCCTAGCACTTGAACCTCTGGCGATATACTTGAGGCAGCAATATGGAGAGGTGGGAATTGACATGAAAGGGGGGCGGCATTTGATATCAATGTACGCTGATGACATGCTGCTATACCTGAGATAACCTGAAGAGAACCTACAATATATTTTGGAAGTTATGGAGCGATACGCAGTGTTCTCTGGCATAACAGTGAATTCCAAAATATCGTGCAGATTTCCCCTTGGTAGATGTAAAGGGATACCTCGAGATAAACTGCCGGTATTACAGAGAATGGGAGACCGAGATTTTTAGATACTTGGGGATAGATGTACACCACAGTGTTGAGGTCAAACACAAACAAAACCCAGAGAAGGCGGTAGCGAGAATTGAAAATAGCATGAGGTTCTAGGCTAGGCTCCCTTTGAACATGATGGGGAGGGTGGCTCTATTAAAGATGGTGGTACTGCTTAGACTATTGCACTACTATGCAAACATACCATGCATGATACCCAAGCAAATCTTTGCCAAAGTACAGAATATATGTAGGGGGTTCATATGGCACAATTCCAGGAATAGAATAGCATTATGGAAATTACAGAACCCATACGAACAGGGGGGCATTAGATTGCCCAATTTTGAAATCTACTATCTGGCTAGTCAATTACATTACGTGGCAAGGCGGTTATCGGAAGATTCCACACCAGAGTCCAGATTGTTGAAGGCTGAGTGTGCTCCGTTTTTTTCTAAATGAATGGATATGGTTGCCTCTGGCGCAACGAGTAGAAGGGACAAGAATGCTGGATTTGGGCTGGAAAATGTGGCGGAGAGCCTGCCAGGTCATGGAGAACAAGTTCCCGTGTTCCCCACAGATGCCGCTTGTGGCAATGGATGTGGTAGATGAGCAATTGAGGATGACAGTCAGAAGGAATTGGGAACCGATTGGTATGGCAACCCTGGGGGATGTGCGGCAGGACGGGAAGGTGGTGGAGTTCGATACACTGGTGGAGGACACCGGTTTACACAGGGGACAACACATTACTTATACTAGGCTGGTAAGGATGATAAAAGATTTGTGGTCAGAGACAGTGCTAGCTGGACAGCCCGATAAGGCCATAGAAACATTTTATGATGCGTCGGACGGAGGCCATGAGGTCTCCCGAATATACGAACTGCTCATGTCGAGAGTGGGTAAGGAGGTGATCCAGTTGAGGCGGGATTGGGAGGAGGAAGCTGGGGAATCAATGGGTGACAGGTTGTGGATAAGGGTACAGGGATACCACAAAAAAGTATCCAGGAACGTGAGATTGCAACAGATCCAGTTATATTTTACCCACAGAGCATATATGACTCCTAAGAAGAAAGCTAAGTTTAAAAAGGCAGGCACACAAACATGTCTTAAATGTGGGGAGGTGAATGCGGGGCTGGTACATATGTTCTGGGCATGCCCTGAAATAAGGAGATTCTGCGGGGAGGTAGCCCACCTCATTGCAGAGAAAGAGAAGTCTGGACGTGGAATCTCTATGGGCGTGCATGGTACGGGGGTTCCCCAGGCCGCATAAACTAAAACACGTAAGTAACCTCTAAGATCTGGCTTATAAACTAGCTAAGCGCAGAATAGCTATGAGCTGGAAAGCAAGGAGTAGAACGAAAGTAGAAGCCTGGTGGCACGATCTTCAGAAATGGGCAGATGCGGAAACTGTGGTGTGGAGCGAAGCAGTGAACAGAGGTGGGGAAGAAGTGGAGACATTGATAGCCTGGAGGCAATTAGTAGGTACATTGTCTGGGTCCGACCAGGCATGCCTGGAGGGCAGTGGTTCTTCAGGGAGAGCGGAGGGAGGAGCACTCTCAGAAATGGTGGTGGAAGGCGGTGACGAGGGGTAGGCTCAGGGTAGGGTGGGAGGGCAGTGGGTGGGGCGGAGGAAACCACAGAATTGGAATGTAAAAATTGCTATTGCACTATATGGTTTTCACGTTGGAATTAATAAAAATGGTATAAAAATAAAACCCCATTTGACAAGTTGGACCATCTGGGTATCATCTACACCAACTATGCAGATGATACCCAGATACTCCTGCCCCTCTCTGGAGACTATGGCTTAGATCTAGCACTCCTGAACAAAATAATTCAGGCCTGCATGGCAGCCCATGGCCTTTGCCTGAATGACGATAAGGCAGAACTCCTGTGGGATATATTTATCCACTCAGCAGTACTTCCCCCACATCACCAAGCTGCGCATCTGGGGTCACCAGCAAAATGGCTGCACTGGCTCCTGTGAGCAACATGGCCTCAAAACTGAGTTTTGCAGCGACAAAAAGATGGCTGCACCATCTTGCCAAGCACATATTGGGAAGGATGGAACAAGAGGGCACACTCAGGGAGCTTGCCAGTGTGTGCTTACATATACAAAATAAAACTGTGAAAAAGCAGCGCTGCTTTGCTGCCAGCCCAAAGTCCCCATTGAAAAGGGGGTATTTTACCTTCAAATAATGATGCTCTGATGCTATTTTTATCTGATCTTCCTTAACTACTGTTATTAATAAAGCCCTGACATGCCCATTGTGCTTCAGAAAAACCAAGTATGACCCCTGAATGACAGGCTCTGTCAAACCAAATCTAAGAAAAATCAACAAAGAAACTTAATTTTCCGCTGCATGGGAAAAGCTTCCCTTTTTGTGTTACAAAGTGTCAATTATCAGTAATTCAAAGAAACTCCAGTTCTGGGCTATGTCATTTTCAGTGCATAGGTGGTTCAAATAAACTACTGCCGACAAGAAAATAACGATGGACTGCAAAACAGTGAGGAAACAAGATGTAAAGTCAAAAACGGAATTTGAAAAAAAAAAAAGTGCTAGCAGCTTGCACCACATGTGTAAAAATTGACTTTGCAAACTAAAGAAGAAAAATGCTTGTTTGAGAGTACTATGTTGAACAAAAACTACTTGCCCAGCAATGTGAAAGGGGATTGTACTGTGAAAATACAATGTATGAAGTGGTTCTATTCAGCAGGTTTTCCTCCAATTCAGAATAAAAATAAATACAATTAAATCAAACTTCAGTGAATGCAGGGGGGGGATGTCGGCCCTCTCAGTAGATACTAACACCCCAGTGATAATTACTAGGTTGGACAGAATCTGGTCTGGGCTGAGCCCTCTACAATGGAATTTCCAGGACACAGAAGTGTGAAGTGGAGAAGGGGCAATAGACCTTCAATCAAGCTAGGAAAAACCCACCTTACTCTGGAGGAAATGACAGTTGGTGGTAGCTGAAGAGGAAAGAAAATGGTCCAGTGCAGGGCAAAGGACCGCCTATCTGTTTCCAGAGACATTTTATAAATAAACTTTGAAGACTTATCTCTGTAGCAGGACTTTGCAAAAAATGAACATTTTGCGGTTTAAATGTGATTTTTGTGGCATTCAAATAAGAGGTCTTGGCTGTCAATAGCGTATATGGGACACGAACGCCAGAAGAATGTGAATTATGGGGAAAGGACATAATATGGAACGTTAAAAATTAACAGAAATAGGCCCTATGATAGTATGTACGCACGTGTATAGTTACAGAATGTTAGGCCTAACGTTTCACACCGAAAATGACCAAAGATAATTAAACATACAAAACATTGTCTCACAGATTGCACAGTTGGACTGCAAGCGTCTGCATAAAATATGTAACCTGTTTATGTAATTTGCTAAGAGACCTCAACTGTATAAATGTACCATTTGTGGCAAAATCGGATTTTAGCAAAAGTAACTGAGGGAGGTTTTTGAACATTGTAAAACTCACATCATAAATCGGCCATCCTGCCCTTTAGATCCTACCAGCTGAAAGCGAGGTGGGGACTAGCACCCCTGACCAATCCAGTGGGTTAGAGGTGTGTTTAGCTAAGCCTGCCCAGCCATATACTTCTATGATGTCACTATGCATTATAAATAAGAGTCCATGACAGGACAGACTCTTCCTGAAGTTCCTGCGCTGCGTTCCTGATCTGCTCCATTCATCTTGCTGATTCCAACTACAAGGCCAAAGCATTGCTGACCCTACTCCAGAGCCCACTGCAAAACCCAAGCATAGCTGATTCCTACTCCAGCAAGGCCATTGATCCAGAAAAAAAACATTAATATCCCATTAACAAAAAGGGGAAAGTGGTGGTACCTTTTGCATCCTAAAATCAGACCGGCTTGCTGCCCACTAACTGCTTGCCGACTGACTGCATCCAGCGGTACCTGTGCCCTTCAGTGACTCGAATTGCCCAGCTGTTCGCTACCAGGTGACCAGACCTTGCCCAGCTGACTTTTGCCAGGCGCGCCGCCGTGTGGTGACCAGACCCTGTTGACTGTCTAAAAATCCTGAAACTAAAAAAGTGGACTGAGTATAATCCCCACCCCATAGAAACACATAGCCTAACTTGTCTTGCCTTTGTCCCCTTTCCACTCTCTAAGTCGTCATATTTATACCCTGGTAACTTGTTGAAACTGTTATAATTTACACCAGACAAAATTGAAAACGGATGGCGCTAGCACTTAGAATTATCCTCGTATCCGGTCCTTAATGTTTAAGCCCTTAGGTATAGTTGGAGTAATCAAACTAATTTCCATATATTTTATTGTTGGGGTTGAGCACTGGGGGGGACAAGGTTGACCTTGCAAATCAACCTTGGAGCTTACTGTGATCCTCTTTAACAATATAGTCTAGATAATTTCGTTTTAAGTAACCTCTGCCTTTCTTTTAAAACCGAAGTTTTCATTTTAACTGCTCTATTTCCCTAAAACTGAACGCGATTCCACCCCGAAAATCTCCTCCAAATCTTAAGCTACTACCACCCTTTCACTTCAGTAATATCCCTGTGATACATATCTAACCCCTAGTCCAAAAACCGCACTCCAAATCAGAGTATTTCCTCCGTTTTTATTAAAAACCGTTTGGGTAATTTAGAGCGGGAATTGAGAAAATTGCAACTTTCCAACGTGACATTCGGCTGCAGCATGCAATAAACTTTCCAGTCATTTTCCAATTGTTTGCCTTTTGCTGATCCATTGCCTTGTGATTGCCAGTGATATAACATACATGCTATTGTGATAAAACATATGTATATCATAATTTAACCACACAATTATTTGTAATTTTAGGCCTTTGCTAAGGGTTTGAAGTCTGTTTTGCCTCTTATTCTGTGAGTAAAGGTTGGATTTTGATTCTGTTTTCTGCCTCTTATCCCTGACTACATACTGCTTTTTTCTATCCACTCAGAATTCGATTATTTGTTGGTTGAGAGAACATTGCAGGGGGAAACCTCAACTTGGGTGGTATCTATCCTAATCCCAAGAGTGCTCCTATTCATGTGTGCTTTGTATATGTTCTTCGAGAAGGTTAACCAAGTGCATTGCTTCCATTTTCATTGTAAATATCACCCCATTGGTGATTGCTGCCCCATATTAAAATTGTATGATTTCGTTTGAATTTTAAAAATAAATAAATATTGTATTTTCACCAACCGGCCTGGTTCATGGTCCATTGTGACCCGGGGTATTTGAAAAAGGGGGTGTGATACGAGTTGTGTACCATTTCAAATTGAATTCGCATAAAATAAAGAGAAAGGCATACCAATTGAGCGCTACATCCTAGGCTGAGACCAAGGTGTGTGTCGCCTGATTGAAATCCTTAACACTCCTAATCCTAGGGGCTCCAGTATATCTTAACAAACCCAATGCTATATACTCTACATTTATGATTGATGGTATTACCATCATATTAAGTTTATTCGGAAGCAAATTATCCATAAACCATACACAAAATAGAACTGCATAGTAATATAAAATCCAATTCAATTTTTTTTTAAAAAGTCCACGGTATAAACTTACAAACATTACATATATATAAAAAAGATTAAAATGTGCATGTGTGTAAATCAAGATAAAATCCACAGGAAGCGTCCAAACGATTCAATAAAATGTTCAGGGTTCGATCATATTTTGGACAGTGAATTTAGTTCTCCGATATCAGGCCCTTCTCAAGTAGTCCACCATGCCCCAGGCCACAGGCATCGTAGCGGCTGAAAGCAGATAACATAAAGCAGGCCTAGTCTGAGACAAGCCAGCGGACCTAAGTAGTGGCAGAAGTGTTTTTTGTCTTAGGTCTGTGTAATGTGGGCAAAACAACACAAAGTGTAGAATGTCCTCCACTGGCCACTGACAGCAGGTGCAAGCTGTAGGTTGCACATTATTACCATCAAAGTGACTAAACAGACTAAAACGCTTGACTTTTACTTGGACGCTAACCTGAACATGAGAAAGCAAGTCAATGCCACGACGTCCGCAACAGCGTACACATGCAAGCTGATTCATGCCTGCAAACCCTACCTCTCCAATAAAAGCTGCATAACTCTAGCTAGAGCCTTAATATTGTTGAAACTCGACTATTTCAACGCCCACTATGCAGGAGCTAGCAAACAGATCACTAACAAACTTCAAAATCTGCAAAACAATGCTCTAAGAGCCGCACTAAGTATTCCAAAGAGAGAACACATCTAGGAGGCTAGGAGAGAATCAAAATGGCTATCCATTAAGGATAGGAATCAATTCAAATTAGTTTCTATCACCTTTAAATGCCTAAACAATGCTGCCCCGCACTACCTACAAGAAAAGATTACCAGAAAAGTATCATCATGCCCCACTAGGGCAGCCCAGTCCTGCTGCATCACAGTTCCCACATTTAACTTGTAAAGTGCTGGTGTGAACAGTTTCCCTGTCCAAGCCGCCCAATTCTGGAACGCCCTTCTGCAGTATCTCCGAACAGACCAAACCTTCCTTAGCTTCAGGAAAAATACAAAAACATGGCTTGCCTCAAACGATATTTAAATGTAACTATGTCGTTTTTGTAAGCTCATTCTGTACCATATTGTACTGTACATTACATGTAATCTACCTGTACTGTAAATAGTGTAATATTACCTGTAATTTACCTTGTACTGTATAATAATATTGCATAATTTTGTCGCGGCCAGATACCTTCGGGTGAGGAGCGCTTTATAAATAAAATAAACAAATAAACAAACAATGCAAGTCAGAACTGGGACTTAAGGAGAATAATAGGGTGCCCTACTTCCAACAACGACATTGGCTAATGAATCCACACATGCGTGTGGCAGCAACTCACCCCCCTTACTCCATCGGAAAAATTCCTTGCCACTGAACCCAGGGATAGACACCTCATCTCTAGCCTATACAAACTAGGATTAGAAGCAGAGCAGAACACAGACCTAAACTACAAAACCAAATGGGCAGACACACTTGGGGAACAATCCCGGAAACGCAATGGGAACAACTGTGGAGAGACATTTCCAAACGTACCCGAGCCATTCTAATACACAAGTTTTGGTACAAGATAATGACCCAATGGCACTTCACCCCGGCACGCATGCAACAAATGTACCCCACAAAAACCCAGCAATGCTGGCGAGAATGTGGCGGAATGGGGGACTGGCTCCACATCTGGTGGGGATGCCCAAAATTGGGGGACCTCTGGAAAGTGATTAATCACAACATGTGCGAGATATTTGGGTAACAGGCTCAGAACTCCAAAAGAAAATGTACACTGTATGGGCGGGCAGAACCCCTGCTCCTGGATGAAACACAAACGAAAGGGGTACGTAATACTATCAATAGCAGCCCTGTTGGTAATAACGCAGAAGTGGAAAGACAAGGACCATCAAAAGAACAGAACTGGCTACCAAGGTCTGGAACTTTGTGTCCCTAGAATCGATTACGTACTCCTTGCAGGGGAACCACGACAAATTTACCACAGAATGGGAGGTGGTCTTGGACTTCCTGTATGATGACTTTACAGAACCATATTGCCCCTGCAAACTGCGAATTCTGGGGATAAAGTGATCAGACAAGAACGGAGCATGTACTCAGGGGTTGGGGGGTTGTGGTGGCACTGGGAGTTTCACAATGATATATCTGTTTGTTAAGGATAGTCTTAACAAATCCTAATAAAAAGAAAAAAAATAGTGTGTCCATTAAACAAACAGATCTTTAGTGACTGGCTGTACCTAGAGGACAAATGAAGGCAGTTATGGTTAAGTTTTCTAGGTTTCACAGTAGTCACAGATCAGGGCATGAACTTAATGATTCAGGAAAAAAATAGATTGTTCCAGTTACATTTCTGATGCAAACAACAGTTCTCGCTCCAATTGGTCCAGGTCCAATTGGGTCTCTAGGTGCAGTAGACTCAAGGCCCAGGTCTGTGAAAACCCTGCAAGGCCATTAAAGAATCTCAACCGCAGAGCAAGTCCCAGTGTCAACGACTTTATGAATAACCTTCCAGTCGTCAACATTTAGTTTTATATGACACACTGAATGGGAGGGCCACCGTGGTTCCCGAACGCTGTTGTTCTCAATTGCCAAGGAACATTTAAAAATCAGGGAGAAATTAAGTCTAAAGTAGTGTGACATTTAATGTGTTAAGTGAATGTGTACAGATGAAGAGTTGGGAAAATTAGTCAGGGGTGCTACCGCCTCCCCCGAGAGCTATATGTGTTTATTGATTAAGCTGGGTTAAGCCAGGACTCCGGCCCAGCATGGAATCAAAGACTGACGTTTTGTTACGGATCACATGTATATGTACTCCTAGCAAAATAAAGCAGCTGCAGCCTTCTTTTACTTTAATTCGTGGTGTGGTAGCTTAGGACATCCACAATCACTGGGTTGAAAGGGCGGCGTGAACGGATCGCAACCATGGGGATACTTGATCTGAAATCTCAATTTGACTTGAAGGGACAAGTGTAGGGTATATCACGGTTATGCCACAACTGACAGACATCCCTGCACTCAAGAATTGCCATCAACAAAGTAGGTGCTGTAAAGGGAGCGACAGGGGCGCAAAAGGCAGGCTGACAGTTACAAGAGATATTAACACAACTTCAAAGGCAGCACGGAAATTAAACATGCACCGCCAATACTCCATTCATCCTCCAGCACGCATCAACTCTGCTACACCTGAAATGCATGTTCCACAGTCAAGGTGCAAAATGATACAATGCACTTACCTCATGTAGAAGGGTGACATAGGCCGTTCGTCGTCTTTGGAGCTGAAACAAACACAAAGAGCAAGGTCATAGGTTTCTCCATAAACTGCTATTAGAAGCCATTTTCCCGTGCAGCACCTTTTTCAATTGTAAAAATACTTTGCTGACGCGGTAAGCCAGACAAGCACTGCCAAAGTAAACAGCACATTTCTCAACTGGACTTCATTTGGAAATTATTTTCTGGCGCTTGTGTTTAGTCAAGAATTGCCACTTGCCTGCAACCTTACAGATTAGTCCTTCACTACAATGCATTTCAATAGAAAGTGAAAGGTGGGTTTACATTTTTTTTTCAGTTTATAGAATGTATTATTTTAGAAGTATACATAAGACGACAGAGCAACAATCTCAGTAACGACGTAGACATGAACCATTTCAATGACATAGTAGAACAGCAATCATTATTAATTAACAAAGAATGTAAGTCAATTGGGATTGGTATCCGATGAGAGAGAAAAGTAAGGGAAAACAAAAGAAATATACATCTATTTCATTGAGTGAAGCAATAAAGATACTGCGTATTAACACTGAATTACTTATATACTGTTACAAATAGAATATATAACTATATTAGGAATTCACATATTTAAACAGTTAAAATGTTTTCATTTCTTTTGTTGAAGGAGAAGCAGAGGTGAATTGGCGCTACATTACTCGATTCTATGAATATCCCATGTATTATTCAACCATCTTTGATAGAAATGTTTTTAAAATTCTTCCAATTTGATGTGATTAAGCAAATAGCAATAAGTATGAATAGGTCAAGATTAATCAGGGATGAGTCAATTTTCCCATCATCGATTGCCAAGCTTCCCAATAAAAGAATTTGTTAAACTCAACGGGATGGAATCTCTGAAAAATGCATCTAAGAAAGTTCCAAACTTGGTTCCAAAAGTTGTTTACAAGTATACATTCAAAAAACATATGGCTAAAGGATCCAGTAGCCGATTTACAAGACCAACAGAGATCATCCTTAGATATCTTACACAAAGATTTCTGTGGGCCTAATAAAAGCTCTATGAATGAAGAAAAATAATGTTTGGGTTAGGTTTGCAGAGACAGATTCATACTTCATTTTAGTCCAAATTTTAGACCACAAATCGTCATCAAATTGCATACCACAATCTTCTTCCCGTTGTAGTTGAGAAGCCCACTTATTGTCAGGAGTTCTTCCTCCTCTAAATATTTTATAGAGGCAGGAGGCTTTAACTGTTTGAGGAGTTTCCATGAGGTGGAGTCTGTTGGGATCAGCAGCCAATACATTTGCTTCATTTCTACTACTAGCATCAAGACGGGCATTAATTATACTGCATACTGATTGTGTTGTACAGCCATGTAGGAGGAAAGTTGGGGAATCCCACCCCTCCCTCGTTACATGAGTGTTTAAGCTTATTACAGGCAACTCTTTTCCTTTTGTTAGGACCCTAAAGGAAATTAATGAGTGTCCTGTTAATAGCTTTAAAAAAAGAGGTTGGAAGCGGGATATGGAGCATTTGCAAGTAGTATAAAATGACTGGCGAGAGCATCATCTTGATGACATTTAATCGGCCCCACAACATTAAGTATAAAGGGGACCAGGTTGTGACCAATTCATTCAATTTTGATTGAAACTTTTTAAAATGTATCTTGACTGTTTGGTTGAAAGAGGGGGCAATTGAAATACCCAAATAGTAAATGAAATTGGATTCCAACTAAAGCCAAATTGGGTGAAATCTTCTTTCAAACAGTATATATTGAGTGGGAGCATTTCAGACTTGCCTTTGTTCAATTTATATCCTGAGAACTAAGAGAATCTATCAATTGTGACCAGCAAATGGAGAAGAGATGTTTTGGGGTTTTCAAGGAAAATGTATTTATCATCAGCATAAACTACCAGCTTAATGTTGGAATCACCACAATTAATCCCGGTAATATTTTTATTCCTGCAAATTAATTCTAAAAGGGGTTCAAGTGCAAGGGCAAAAAGCATAGGTGAGAGGGGTCAGCCTGGTCTTCTACCTCTAGAAAGGGAGAAATAGGGGGAGAATTGGACATTTATAATCTAAGCCCAAAACATCTACCTTTATAACACTTTGACCAATTGAATATAGTTTTCTCCAAAACCATGCCATATCAAAGACCGAAAAAGGAAAACCCATTCAACTCGGTCAAATGCTTTTTCGCCATCAAGTGCAATTGCCATATAATTATTTGTTGGATGAGGTTTTTTTTATTAATATAGTGGATGAGATATACAAGAAGTCTAGTGTTGGCGGAAATGTATCTTCCTTTAACAAAACCAACCTGATCTGATTTAACTAATTTGGACAGAAAGGTTTCTATTCTATTAGATAAAATCAGAGTTTATGAATGAAATAGGCCTATAGTTTTGGGGTTGCTGATCGTCTGTTCTGTTCGTGAAAAAGGACCAGGAGAGCGTCAGCAAAGGTACCTGATGATTTACCCATCATAGAAAATAATCTATATAATGATTCAAGTTTTGGAGACAAGAGTAGAGGAAAAATGTGAGACAAAATCCTGGAATACCGATCAGGTCCAGGAGCTTTACCTTTTTTAAGGTTATTAATGACCATGGTGATTTCACTCATGTGAATAGGTTATGGTATGTTATGTTATTGAGCTTATACCGTGCCAAAGCCCGTGGGCATCCAGGTAAATCAAGAGGTCTAAAATAAATGTGACTCAAGTTATTTTTTAAGCGATTAAAGAAATCAAAGTCAATATTAGAATCTATTTGATCAGAGGTATACAGTTTTTTATAGAATTTGGTGAAGGCATTTCGAATATCCGAATCGGAGGAAACCTCTTTGTCCTGCTCATTTCTAATTGTAGCGATCCTGGTTATTTCCTTTTTAATTTTAAGGTAAGAGGCTAAAGCTTTCCCTGATTTATTGGATGATTGATATATTTTAGATTTGGACGACAGGACACCTGAGGCTAGTTAAGTAAATGTTTTATTAATGGAGAAATGAAGTCGAAGGACTTGTATATGGAGAGTGTTACTAGGCATAGAGAAAAACGTTTTGGGCATGAACGATATCTAATTCTTTTCTTGCTTCTCTTTTCTTTTTGGCAGGGAAACAAATTATATTTATTTATTAACATTTATAAAGCGTGCATCTGCCCGGGGGCATCGTGGCGCTGTTACAGACATCGTTATCACATGAGATACAGAGGAGAAGTCACTGTACATACTTAGTTGCAAAAACAGAGAGAGGATAGTAGGGGGTGGGTGGGGTCAAGAGAAGGTGCGTTAGTTAAAGAGTGTAGTTCTTAGCTTTTTCTGGAAGGCTGGAGGGACGTCTCGGCTCTGAGTGAGTTGGGTAGGGTGTTGCACAGTTTGGGTGATAGGTGTGGGAAGCCGATCCCACCTGCTATGGCTCTTTTGATGGGAGGGATGCGCAGTTTATTGGTGTGGCAGGTTCTTTTTGGGCGAGATGGTGTGTCTCTGGATATTGTTTCAAGTATGTAGGGAGGGGCAGAGAGGCTTAAACATTTGTGTGTTAGGGTGAGAGTCTTGAAAGTGATTCTCTCCCTTACGGGAAGCCAGTGGACATCTCGCCTTGCCTGCGTGATGTGGTCTCTTTTGGGTATCGCTAGGGATGCTCTGAGAGCATTATTTTGGACTATTTGGCGTCTATTCAGGTTTTTAGGGAGGTTCCAACCAGGAGAGCGTTGCAATAATCTAATTTGGCTCCAATGGTAGCTCTCGCAATTGATAGGCAGTTCTGGTCGGAGAGGAAGGGTTTGACTGTGTTAATGAGCTTAGTGGTGTGTGTAGATGCAGAGGGAATGGCACTGACCTGACGAGCCATGGACAATGTAGAGTTTAGCAAGACCCCTAGTGCCTTGACTGCTGGGGATACTGGGATTATGGAGCTGTCGACAGTGAAGTTGCAGTATTGGTGGCAAGTGTTTCTTTAGTGCCCATGATGATAATCTCGGTTTTATCGCCGTTGAGACACAGCCAGTTTGCTGCCATCCAGGCTTGGATGGTAGTGTAGATTTAGAGGAGGGCTGCGGCGTCCTAGTCATAAATGTCTGAGAGGTGTAGGAGGACCTGTGTTTCATCGGCATAGTTGGTATAGGCTATGCCGAGAGAGTCTAGTCTGTCAAAGAGCGGTTTTGTGAACAGGTTGTAGAAGGTGGGGGCAGTGCAAGAACCTAGGGGAACTCTGCACTGGATGGTGGAAGGAGCTGCATTTGCATGATCTGAAAAGACCTTCATGGCTCTGCCTTCAAGGAAAGATGTGATCCACAAGGAGGCTGTACTAGTGAAGTGAGCAGCATGAGAGGTGGGAGGTGAGGGTTTTGTGATCCACAAGGTGCAAAGCGGCCAAGAGATCCAGGAGTAGGAGGAGTGCCAGTTTGCCTTTGTCCATGATTGTGGTTATTTGATTTTTTAGGTCCAAAAGGGGGCGGTTTCTGTGCCGTGGCCTTTACGGAACCCTGATTGCCTTTTACCGAGGATGATGTTGGCTTCTAGGAAATGTTGGATCTGGTTATGGGCTGCTTTATCGAGGATTTTGAGGAGGAAAGGGACAGTGGTAATGGGGTGGTAGTTGTTCAGGGAGGAGGGA
This sequence comes from Ambystoma mexicanum, assembly GCF_040938575.1. Classification (NCBI taxonomy): domain Eukaryota; kingdom Metazoa; phylum Chordata; class Amphibia; order Caudata; family Ambystomatidae; genus Ambystoma; species Ambystoma mexicanum. The sequence continues at coordinate 273,422,798 of NC_090937.1, forward strand.
TCTAGGGACTATTTTTCACCACGGCAGCCTTCCAAGCCCTCCAACATGGCAGATGCTGTAACATATCTGCGGTCTAGCTCCTGGGACTTCCACAATAGCTTGATAAGCACCCCGCCCCTGCAGTATGGCGAGTCTCAATGCTCCGTAGTTTCCGAGTTCTTCAGACGCTGCTATTCCCTGTGTTCCTGTTCGCTTACCTTCAGAACCACAGTCCTGCGGTTCCATCCTGGTCTCTACCCTTCCTGGAGTGTTCGGCCTCCGCCGATTCATTGCAGTCCTGCCGCGGTTGCCTTCGGCCCGCTGCTACTCCTTCCCGGGCCTCCGGATCCTTTAAACCTGCCACAGTTGCCTTCGGACCGCTCTCACTCCTTCCTGGGCTTCCGGATCCTTCAAACTTACCGCGGTTGCCTCCAGACCGCTTGGATCCTTCCCGGGAATCCAGGCTTCGCCCTGGATTGTTGAACTGCACTCACTCCGAGCCACCCTGGGAATCAGTGCTTCCCGAGTTATTGCTTCACCCGGGGCTGAGCCCCCAACTGACTACTCGACAGAGTGGCATCAGAGGAAACCTGTCCTTACCTCCATGAGTTCAGCACCTCTAAGAAACGCGGGAAGCCTGAACCCACAAAGAAGAGACTTTCCAAGCCTCCACAGGTGAGCACAAGTACAGGTACTGACAATTTCTGTAGATTCACGGATGCGCTATGATTTATGTTCCTTGTAGTAATGATATGTAAGTACACTTTTTAATACTAATGGATGTGTTATGATTTATGTTCACTGTAATAACGATATGTTAAAGCAGCAGAAGAAAGAAGGAATAAGGAACAAGTTACTTACCTGTAACTCCTGTTCTTCAGGAGGGACTTGGAATGGGGCCCCTTGCGTGAGATTAGAGCGCAGGTCCACCACTGTCTTTACTCATTGAAACTCCTCGTTCAGGGCGAACTTGTCTGTCCAGGATCCCGAGACTTGCAGCAACCTTGCATCCAGAAACTCCTGGAGAGGCCTCATCTGTAGTCTGTAAAGGAGGACCAGGGTGATGAAGGAGGACATCATACCCAATGGCGGCTTGACAGCTTGCACAATAGCCAACCTCGCCGACGACAGGCGCTGCACCTTCTCCAGGATGGCTATCACCCTCTCTTCCGAGGGAGACGGCAGACAAGTTATTGTATTGAGTCGCGCTCCCAGAAACAGAGCATTCTGCGATGGCTCCAAGCAGGACTTTGGATAATTTATGGAGAATCCCAGATCAGTCAGCAGACGCACGGTCCTCGCTGTGTGCTGGCTCGCCAGAGCATGGCACCAGGATCGGACGAGCCAATCGTCCAGGTAAGGGTAGACATGGATGCCCTCCAGATGAAGATGTGTCGCCACCGGAGCCAAGCACTTTGTAAAGAACCTCTTGGGGCCGAAATCAGGCCAAAGGGGAATGTTTGAACTGAGCTTCCCCTGGACCATGTACCGCAGGAGTTGCAGTGCTTCCGGGGGATGGGGACGTGGAAGTAGGCGTCCTACAGATTCAGAGACACAAGGAAGTCGCCTTCCTCCAGTTGGCTGAGCACATGCTGCAAAGTGACCATCCTGAATTTCTGGGACTTCAAGTACTTGCTGAAGCATCTCAGGTACAGGATCGGCCTCTACCTTCCTGACTTTTTTCGGACTGGAAAGTATCTGGAGTACACTCCAGTGCCCCAGAGGCGCTGGGGGACAGGCTCTATCGCCCCCTTGTTCCACATGGCGTGGACCTCCCACAGCAGCTGCGCCATGTGCTGTTCTTGTTGAGTCACCGGGGGAATACGAGGACACCTGCGTTGAAACTCCAAGGTGTGTCCTTGATCGAAAGCATGCAGCACCCATCTGTCGGTGGTGATGGTCTTCCACATGCTGACTAATCTCGCCAGCCAGCCTTCCACTGGGATGTACATGTGGGAGCCCGAGTTCATGGCCGGTGGAGGCCTGTTTTGGGGTCGGAGCTGTGCCCTGCGGTCAGCGCCAATGCTTTCCTCTGCTGCCGTATGCCTGTGAGCAACTTCTGTAGGACTCGAGTCGTGTAGCAGGAAGACGGCCGATAAGGGGTGGTATACCCCTAGGAGGACCTGCCGGGCTTTCCTCCCGAGAAACGAAAGGACAACCAACATTGCTGCAGGGTACCCAGTGAACGTGCCGTCTCTGCGTCTGTATAATAATTTGCAGAGACTCCTCAACGGTCTTGTCAAATAGGTTCTCTCCATGAAATGGCATGTCCAACACTTTGGACTGAACGTCCAGTCTGAAGATGGTGGCTTTCAGCCATCCCTGCCGACGAAGAGACACTCTGATGGTGTGGTCCGAGGCCACTTCCCCGTCCTGGAAGAGTGCAGAGCTTCTACCTTCTTGTCTTAAGGTAAGAAGTCCAAAATAGGGCCTAGTTTATACCATAGTTCTCGATCATAGTGGGACAAAATGGGCAGGACATTAGCAGCTTTAGTGGTGCTGGCAGCAGTATAGATGATCCCTTTTCCCCCATGGCGCCCAGTTTCTTCCCATCCTGGTCCGGAGGCACCATGGTCGAGGACGGGTTCGCAGAGCGTTTCCTGGCCGCGGCTGAGACCACAGAGTCAGGTGAAGGCTGGGACGTCAGGCACTTGGGGGCCGAGTCTGGAACTCTGTATTTCTTCTCAAGCCTGTCCAGCTAGGGTGGAGCGGTGCTCAGACTCTTCATTAGGGTCAGGCCTTCACCCAGATATCGTCCAGCAAGGAAACAGACATGCTGGTCTTCCGTCTGGAATTAGGACGTTGGTAAGGGAATCCTTCCTTTTTCATCTCCTTGTGCACCTGTTGGAAAAGGTCAGACGCCCAGGACATCATTGCTTGGAAGGAGCCAACCTCATCTGGCGGAGAGGCCCTGTGCTGTTCATCCGCACACACTGGTTCCCCGTCAACTGGTACAAAGTTATCGGCTTCGTCAGTGTCCATCGCTGTAGCCACCATATCCGTGACCATGTCTGTGTGCGTGACAGGATCCCCAGTCAGGTGTCAAGTCCCAAGGTGGAGGCGGTGGTGTCGGTTGACGCCTTGGCCCAGCAGGGTCCTCTGACCTGCGCTTGCGCCAGGAAAAGGTCCAGGAAGCAGTCTTGGAGGACTCCTAGATGGAACAGGGTCCGGTGTGGGCGGCAGTCTCTGGACATTCTGACCACACTGCACACGCTTGTGTCAGAAATTCATCAAAGACATGTCCCTGGTCTGAGTTTTGGAAGGAACGAGAGGTGGAGGCTACGGCCTGGTGCGCCTCATCTGGTGAGTTGGAGGACTGGGCTCGCCTCGTGGTGATCTACCTACAGACCCCATTCGTGGTCCCAATAATAGTCTTTGGGAAGATTGTCATCGCCCTCATCTAAGTTTGTATAAACATGAACCGGTATCACCAGGGCAGCCTGTGGTTCCCTACCCTTCTTAGAGTCCGTAGGAGTATTACCTTTTCCCCCCTCTGGAGACTTCTGGGGAGGAGCGGCTGTTGTCCCCCATTCCAGGGGCCTTTGCCGGAGGCGCGTTGTGGTAGAGAAACCTGCGGGGCGGCTGTTGCCGTGACTGTGTACACCACCTTTGTCAAAAGGAGGAGGGCTGGCGACAAAGAAGTAGTGGTCATCGACAGAGTTGTCGACAGGGTGGTAGCAGAAGGCTTTGTCGACGTGGTCATGACCATTGATGATGAAGTTGTTTTGGCGGTTGAGCTGCTGATGGTGTCGCCAACGGGGGCAGTGAAGAGCCAACTTTGGATCTCTCCTTCGTCCCCTTGTCTGCCGATGATAAACACAGTTTTGAAGGAGTCCAGGACTTTCTCTTAGAGGGAGCGCCCCTCACTGGTATGCTCGCCGTAGAAGTGTTTGGTGACAACGACCTTGTCCCTCCCGAGTTGGGACCCACAACAGCGGCAACCCAGTGTGATCGCAACCTCTTTTCTGAGTGAGAGACCAGCCAGTCCTGGGGGAAGCATGACCTTGCCCAGAAGCAAGAGTTAGAGGCCTTGCCCGATTTGAGGAACACTGCCTGTCCGATTCAGCGATCCTTCTTTGTCTTTTTCAGAAATCCACAGCAGACCTCGCATCCCTCCACATCATGGTCCAGATGCAAGCAATAACGACAAACATGGTGTCGATTTTTGATGTTCCTCAATACACATTTCGCAAAGAGTTTAAAGAGGCATCTCTTCTCCTCAGTCATGGTGTAAAGGCGCAAAGTAGGCCCAAGCCTGGGCCTTCTCGAAACTCGATGAAAGATCAGCGATGTAGTGTGATCTTTGCCGACAGCGGGTCACCGCTGCCGGTAGTCGACCTCCAATCGAACGATTAGACAAAAATCAGAAAAACATTACTAACATTTTTTAAACACTTGAAATATGACTAAATTGCTCAGGGAAGAGGACTAGCATGCAGTAAAAATCTGAAGATGGCCTCCTGGGGTGGAGCTTAGGGAGAGGACTGTCTTTGGACGGAGGCAGTATGACCCAAATGACAGTGATTGATTTAGAGGAGAAATACAGTTTTCAAGCTAAAGTGAAAACTGTTTTTTCTTTCACCAAGGATTCCCAGCCTGGCGACGGGGAATATTCATGAGCATGTGAATCCATACAAGACCCCATTGCTGGAGAAGTATTTTTTTTTAATTATATTGTAACAGACATGTCCGATTGCTCATTAGAAACATATGATCAGTACATTTCCTTATGTTTTGTAAACATTTTCTTAGAGAAATGTATAGAAATGGTGCACTACTGCTCTGGTTGCAAAAGAAATGAATGTTTACCCAGATTCATGGTAATTTGATGAGTGCACCATGTTTAACATTAATCATTTATTCATATTTTTTAAGCGCACATCAGCCCAGGGGCATCGTGCCGCTGTTACAGATATACATTACTGGTTACAAAGGAAAGGTTTAATAGTTACATGGAAATTTGCATAATAATTTGTGAAGGTAAATACATCTGAAGAACATGTATTTAGATGTTTGAAACAGTGTGGTTTGACATCTAAATTTGAAGTTTGAATATATATTGAGGAGCTCATGATACATTTGCATGATAATACGTATGAATTGTTCTGAATCAATGTAGGTAAGAATTTTGTTTTAAATTAGGGACCTTGGACGAGCACGATGACGTCATCGCACCTGAACGTATACGCAATTTTCAGCGTTTTAAGTACCGTACAAATTTCAGACCAGTGACTGTCTCGCAGAGCACAGTCTTTTGGGGAATGCTTGGATTAGCTTATAGAACGGTGAGAACTTGTAGTACAGTTAAACAGATAGGATTTAGAGCACATTTTAAATTTAAGAAAATGTCTAATATCACTTCTTTTTTTCACAGACTCTACCAAAGGAGGGGTGACTGGAGAGAGAGAACGCCAGTGTTGGCGGGCAGCATTGCAATACGCACCAGGAGGGTGCAGCGAGGCGCAACTAACAGCTGGCCAGAGCAGCCCAGAGAAGCTGCAAGAACGAGTGAGAAGACCCTCAGAAGGCTTAAGCGGAGCACAGCTAAAAAATCACATAATTGACTTTGCACCAGCTGAGCTACGAGAATGACGGGGAAGAGCCTTGGAAGACCGGAGCAGAGCTTAGCTGAAAAGTCGCATAAGTGACTCTGTGGCGAGAGGAGGCTCGATCACACTTGATGCCCCTCCCGAGGAGTATCGATCGAGGCAGTCAGGTATGCAGTGGCCAACTGGAGGAGGAGGCGGGTGAAGGAGAGAGAAAGAGGTAGAATAACCCAGAGTGGAGAAAGAGGAACCATACCCAAGAGCAGGTATGATGAATCAGCAATGATTCCCCTAGAAAACATTGTCTGGGACCCTTGTTGTGTGGCCTGGGAAAGGCAGACACTTTCTGATCCCGACCATGGAGGTGGTTTTCTGCGGGAGGATCACATGAGAGGGCAAACAGGTCAAGAGGAATGGGAAACCAATTCTAATGGCCTATTGAAAAACAGAAGTAAGAAAAAACAATTTTGCCATTAGGGACTTCAAGTCCCATAATTCCCTAAGTACTAGGACGAAGAAGAGAGCTAAAGAGGAACAATGTTATAGGAGTGGTCAGATTGTTAATAGAAATGACCCTCAGCTGAGGGATACTGGGAGGCTTAAAAGGCCCCCTCAGGTGCAGGCTACTGTGGAGCTGAACAAGCAGGAAGAGCAGTGTGATCAGTGTATGCAGTTGACCCAGAAACTGGAGGAGGGACGACGATGCCAGGACCACTGTTAAGCAGAAAATAGTAGCCTGTCCTGAAAGGGTCTGTTCCTCCAGAAGCCTTGAGTGCAGAGGCTGCGCAACGGAAAGTGAAAGCGAGGTAAGCTTTCCTCCCCAACAGGCTGCTCCGGTGGCTGGTAAGCACCAGAAGGCCTACAGAGCAAAGGAAGCTCATGTTCCAAGTGGCACGGGCGACAGCAAACCAGGAGTAGCAGTTTGCCGGGTTGCGAGGAGCCACTGAAGCAGAACACCTGAGAACAGCAAGGGGATCGAAAGCGCACGCCTTACCCAGTGAGTTCGCCAGCTGATAGTGACCCTGGAGCGCTCCGAGACCACTCGTGTGCTCAAGGCAGGCGTTTACCAAGTAGCAAACACTCGCGTATCAGTGGAAATTATACTAAAACTAATTTTGAACAGAACTATTAGAAAGCAGCTAAAACCATATTTGTCAAAAACAAATGACTAACTTTAAGCTTGTGATTTTGTGGAGAGCCCAGCAATCTGATGAAACAATATTAAAAGCGAATATATACAACCATTGCCCAAGCCAAGAGAAATCAAAAACAAGGCAATTCAAATCCATCAGATATTGCCAAATGCAGAAGGGAACTAATGAAAGGTCCAAAGGTTGTGAAGCATGTTGCCCATATTATTGAAAAAACGAGCTAAAAAGCGCATTTCGAGTGTTTTTTCTGTGCCTTCATCGGAACACACGAGGTATTCCTGCTTCAACATGGCCGCCGACGACCTTGCCAAGAAGGCGACCACATGACATCAAGGAGAGCCCCCATTGGCCAACTGCAACTACAGAGGGCCAATCAGGCGCCGGCGGGCAAACGCCGGCCCCCTCATCCAAAGGATCCTCATCATAAGGAACTTTTCCTGTCTGGAGCCTGTCCGGAGGCACCTGAGGCCTGGGCCAAGGACTCTGCCCATTTTCTGGTAAGCCTGCCCTGACCCAGCAGCTTGCCCACACCTCCCCAGAACCTATCATTTCCACCTAATCCCGTCATGCGGTACACATCGTGGGTGCCTCTGCTTTTCACTGACTTTAGACAACTGCTTGCTATCACCTTGTCTATTGTTGATATATAATATCTCACTATACTATTTAGCGCATTTACCAGTATTGCTTATCCGCTTGTACTGTATCCTCTTGTGCAGCCAACTGCTACCTATTATGCCCGCCACCATTTAGCCTCTGCCTGCTCCACTTCGAAAATCGAATTTAGGCATTGTATTTTGTTGAACTGCTACCTATTATGTCCTGCCACCTTTTAGCCTCTGCCTGCCCCACTTAGAAAATCGAATTTAGGCATTGTATTTTGTTGAACTGCTACCTATTATGTCCTGCCACCATTTAGCCTCTGCCTGCCCCACTTAGAAAATCGAATTTAGGCATTGTATTTTGTTGAATTGTGACCCACTTGTGACCTCTGAGCTACCTAGCACTAGTCGCACGATCCCCCTGTCATTTCTGTCACATACCAGCGGCACACACCAGCTGCACACACACACACACACACACAGCCACTCTCCACTATCATGATGCCCAAGAGTGCACCTCCCAATCATAGCATAGTTTCGCTCTCCCTGCCACACTCCGCTCAGCCAGCCTAACAGCCATCCTTATAGCCCTCACTATAATGGCCTCTACGCCTCCCCACATATTCCCAGCACACCTCACCCAGCGCCCGACACTAAATTCACATGCTGCAGCACCAGACTACAACATCACACAGTCTCCGCCACCTAGCCTAGCCACCAGACTCCGCAATCTCAGAAATCGATCATTTCCTAGGTATTTACTCTGCTCACTCACACCCATCACGACTAGAAACACCAGATTAGGCACCCGCACTGCACCACTACCCCATACTAAGATGAGAATAGGCAATGCCCCTCTCCCCCCACCACCCCAACATGCCTCTACACTACTTCGCACTAAGACCCTCACTGCCACATACCACAACAAGCACACTTCACCCCATACTAGTACAAACAAAAACATCAAAGGCACACAACACCAACCTCTTAAATGTGCACTACTGAACGTACGCTCCCTACCTGCACATGCCCTCTAGATAAATGATCTACTATCCACACTTAATCTGGACTTACTTTGCATCACCGAATCCTGGCTCAATGATGCCTCCTGCCCAGCCATCGCACTAGCCCTACCAACAGGCTACACCATCCTTAGGCAAGATAAATGTGATAAGATTGGAGGGGGAGTTGCCCTTATCCACAAAGACTCACTATCCATTAGATTAGCAGACCATAGTACATGGGGAGGTAATGCTGATATCCTATCAGCCAAACTTACGCTCTCCCCCAATAATCTAATCAACATCCACATCCTATACAGATCTCCCGGACTCTCAGCTGACTTCCAAGAGCACCTCTCCCATCGACTCAGCAACAACATTAAAAAGTCCTCCAAAATCTTTCTATTAGGAGACTTAAATTTAGGATAAAATGATCCTAAGGATAAATCTGCCGCAACCCTAGCTAAAGAACTTGCAGACTTGGGTTTCTCCCAAGGAGTCCTTACCCCCACTCACTCCAAAGGCCGCACCCTTGACTGGGTCATGGATCACAACTGTGCATCCAGCATTACCTCAAACACCACCCTTCCATGGACGGACCACACATGCATCGAATTCCTCATCCCCACCAACTCTAAACCTAAGACTCTCACCCACGCACCACCTGCCACAATAAGAAGTTCTAAAAAACTCAACGCAGACAACTTGCGTCCCCACCTTAAAAGCCCCTACCTAGCACCACCTTTCTCTCAGGACCCAAATATCCTATCAGCTATCTTCAATGGTACTCTCACTAATGCCATAAACCCTATAGCCCCACTTGAAAGCCAGAAGGAAAATAAATCATTTCACTGCAACTTGGTTCTCGGAAGAACTCCAAACCCTCCGAGCTCAAAAGCATCTGTCGCTTAAAAACTAGCAAACGGATCCGACTGATCTAAATAAGAGCCTCTTCAAACAAATAGCCCTCCAATATAAAAAAAGCCAAAGGCCAACTCTCAAGCTAAAGAAATATTTGCAATCTTTAATGAATTAGTCACTCCTCCGGCTACCGCTGACGAGATAACTAAAGACAAAGTCTGGTGTGCCAGCATTCAGTCCGCCATGCTCTACAAAATAAAACTCCTCTAGAACAAAATCCAAAACCACTGCAAAGCCCACCCAAACCAAAACCCAACCGCCCTACACAAGACAAGCGTAGTAATCTCAATCACGCTCAATTCTCCTTCAGAGACGTCACTGAACCAGAGGTCCTTAATCTCATCAAAAACCTCAAACCATCCCTCTGCAAAGCAGACATTTGCCCTCCCAAAATCATCAAGGAATAGGCCAATGACCTAGCACCCCTGATTACTGCCTTCATTAACGCATCTTTCCAAACAGGAACTGTCCCAAACAATCTCAAAGAAGCCTGGGTGCGGCCACTTCTAAAAAAGGCCACACTTGACCCAGCACAACCCAACAACTACAGACCGATAACGACAGTCCCGTTCCTCCTAAAAATCCTGGACAAAGCAGCTCACATCCAGATCCAATCATACATAGAAGCTAACTCCATACTAGGCAAAAGACAATCTGGCTTCCGTATCTGGCATGGAACAGAATCCGCCTTATTAGACCTAAAAAATCAAATCTCACAGATCATGGACAAAGGCAAACCTGCCTTGCTCCTCCTTCTCGATCTATCAGCTGCTTTTGACCTGGTAGATCACCAAACACTCACCACCCACCTCACCCATGCAGCCCATTTCTCTAATCAAGCAGCATCCTGAATCACTTCCTTCCTTGAAGGAAGAGCCATGAAGGTCTACTCTGACACAGCTAACGCAGATCCTACCACTATAAACTGCGGTGTCCCTCAAGGATCTTGTACAGCCCCCACCCTCTATAACCTCTTCACAAAACCCCTCTTGGACCTACTTGACTCCATGGGTGTGGCATATACAAACTATGCAGACGACACTCAAGTAATTTTACCCTTATCTGGACTCTATCACCAAGACGCCACGGCCCTTCACAACATCTATGCCACTATCCAAGCTTGGATGCCGATCAATGGCCTCTGTCTTAATGGGGAGAAGACTGAAATTATCATCCTGGGCCAGACAAACACATTATCAAAACTAAGCCCCCAAAACAACAACTTCAACATAGACAACTCAACCATCTCCGTATTATCTTCTGTCAAGACTCTAGGTGTTCACATTGATGCAAATCTATCGAACAAACAGGTCAGCGCCATAGCCTCTGCATCAGCGTTCAGCACCAAACTCATCAATGCCATTAAACCCTACGTATCCACCCCAACAGCTTGGCCATAGCTAGAGCACCTATAGGAGCCAAACTCGATTATTACAACGCCCTCCTAGCTGGCACCTCCGCCAAAAACATTCACAGACTGCAAACCACACAAAACAATGCCCTCAGAGCCGTCATGAGCATCCCTAGAAGAGACAATATATCCCACGCCAGACGTGAAGCCCGGTGGGGCACCAGGTCAAAGACCGAATTACTCTGAAAATCCTCACCATCACTCACAGATGCATCAACAAAACCGCTCCAGCATACCGATCTGAAGCAATATCAAGGACCACATCCACTCGCCCCACCAGAGCTCAGTACACCAACCAGCTACACATACCACGCATAAAGAGAGCCACAGCGGGAGGTCTAGGCTTCTCCTATATTGCACTGAAACTCTGGAACTCACTCTCTGCCACCCTTATAGCTGAAACTTCCATCTCTGTCTTCCGCAACCACCTCAAGGCCACTCTCCTCCATAGACTGCCTCCTCCACTTCTGCCATGTATATTGTAATATAACACAAATGTAATATAACTATATTGTAACCTGTATATATACTGCTAATGACTATGTAACTAATTTGCAACCTGTTTATATATTGCTAATGACCATGTAACTAAGTAACTAAGCTTTGTACTGTAACAAGTGCCACAATGTCCTCGGGCTGTTGTGCGCTATATAAATTCGAATAAAACAAACACACATATCTTGAGAAGCATATAACAAAAGCTGGTATAAACCCACATTGCCAAACCCAAGGAAGAAGCAGAATAAGACCCTATCCAACCCCATGCTACCCTAACAAAGTATGATAGCTTTACAACTAGAGTCAAGATCCAAGAACTAATGCGCAAAATACATTTGAAACAATATTTCAAAGACAACCCGTTTGAATTAGGCAACAACAACAGTGGTCTACAAAGATCTTGTTTTAATCCTCCAACCACGAGTTTCAGTCCTGAGTCAATCGTTTTTGAGAATAGAATTCTGGCTGAATTGAATGCACGGTTCCCTGTTGTGAATCGTTGCAAGCAGACACAGAATATCTAGGAGCTTTCATCGTTTAGGATGACTGAAGGTGTTGCATGCAGTTTTGAAATAAGAACTGGACTCCCGATTACAAATAGGAAGAATACTCAGAAGTGGCATCGCCCTACGTGTTGCTGACACAACACTGCAGGTGGCATTTTCAATTAAGAACTGGATTTTCTACCACCAATAAGAAGAATATCCAGATGTGGCATCGCCTTACGTGTTGCTGATACAACACTGAAGGTAGCCTGTGAGGCCCCTGGGAACACAAGACACCAATAAAAGGGTCGGCCATCATAAACTGAAGTCCCACAGCAATTGCTTTACAGTGAAGAAACGACCACTAGACCGTTTGGGTTAGGATTCTTTTCCCGAATAGAAGCTATTTGTTCATCCTGAAGAAGGCCTCTATAACACCCTGAACCAACAGCACTAGGGATAGTGCAGTATGAATTTTGTAGGCCGAAACATATGCCGACTTTGTATGGAGCTTTAGATCATGCTTCATATATCCATGTGGAAAACCCTATGAAGGTTCTCCCAGAAATCTTGTGTGACCCACTCCAGGTGCTATGACCTGGCAACACAGGCAGTAATAATTGTGTTCTGTTATTTTGTTGAGATTATTGTCCAATACAAATGTTTTCATGATTTGTTCTGATACTTTGTGACACATTGATTTGCTCTATGAGTGTGAGTCATCGATCTACCCTCTGTTGTTACTTTTACAGTCTGTTTTAGCATGTGTTTTTATATTTGTTTCCATGAATTATTAAATTGATTATTTTTTGTATAAATCTAGTATCAGTCTTGTGGAATTGTTTGTCCACTTTAAGTATTATTAGCGGTATAATGTGCATTGCCCTGGACTACAGAGTTGGGATAAAGAGAGGGGTTTGTTGTGTATCTGAAATGAATGCACTACAGTCCAAAACAGAGAAGGAAGCTGCATTTCATAATGGTTCTAAAAAACAGCAGTTAGCCATTAAATCATTAAAAGCTAAGAATGCCATTATTATTAGAAGAGCAGATAAAGAAGGAGCCATCATGCTGCAAAATCGTGAAGATTACATTGAAGAATGCAATAAACAACTGAGCGATACCTCGTTTCATAAAGTGTTGGAAAGAGATCCAACAGAACAGCTACAAGCATTGACAAATAAAGTAGAAAAAGTGTACCGACGGCAAAGGATAGCCAAGAAAGAATTGAATATTTGGTTATGTTAAATCCCAGTATACCCAAGTTTTATACCTTTCGTAAAGTACATAAAACTTTAGAGAAACCACCAGTTAGACCAATTGTCTGTGGCACAGACTCTATACTAGAGCCTTCAACCAAATTTGCAGATTGCTTCTTGAAAGGATTTGTGGTTGAAATGACATCTTACAGAAAAGGCACTACTAGTGCAATTAATCTCATTGAAAATTACCCATTTGATAACAAAAAAGAAATATTAGTAGGGTTAGACATAGTCTCTCTGTATACTAAAATCCTGCAGGAGGCTACAGTTAATATGGTGGAAGAAATACTATTAACTAAAAGAGAGGGGGGATAACTTCTTTCTCTTGCAGTGTACGAACATGGCCATGACAGAACATTACTTCTTTTTTAACGATATGTTCTATCAACAGATTCATGGTACAGCCATGGGATCAGCTGTTGCTCAGACACTAGCCAATCTGTGTGTTGACAGCTTAGAAAGAAGTAAAGTATTAACATCCAACAATCCATTAAAAGACCGCATTAAACTGTGGAAAAGACACATCAATGATGTGCTAATGATTTGGCACAGAGATGATAGTTTATAATCCTTCTTAGAATGGCTTAACAATCAAAAACATTTTTTTTTAAATTTACCAATAACATCAGTAAAGAAAGAAAAGACTTTCTAGATATTACCATCTATGTAGACATTGAAAATAAATTCGGAAAGTAAAACTGTTTCATAAACAAACAGACAAGAACTCTACTCACGTACAACAGATTCCACCCCAAGCATCTATGTGATAATTTGCCTTTTGGTCTATTTTTACGTTTAAAAAGGTAAGTATTTAACAAAGAAGCAGCAATATTGAGCAATAACCTAAAAGAGAGAGGCTACCCGAGAAAGATTATTAAACAACGTGCAACCAACAACCATTGGGAAGCTTTATTAGAATACCACCACAACAAGAACAAAAATTAAGGAATTGTCTTTGTAAGTACATACAATCCTAAAACTAACCAAATCAAAAGGATATTATGTAAAAAATGGCATATCCTGTCGAAAGGATCTAATCCAATACAGGCATCATTATGTGCATACACAAGAGGAAAAACCCTCAAAGAAATGCTAACATCTAATGATATCTCCACACATAATAAGAGACAACAGACTATTACTGAACAATGGGGTATGAACAAACCGGTGGACATAGTGCATGAGGAAGCTGTAGATGCTGTGCACAAACTTAGAGAACAACAGTCATAGATATTAAATTAAAAGACCCATGGCATCAATAAAGCTGCACAATTTGCAACACAATGTGGGTAATTTACCTAATGTGGTGCCCATGTAAGAAAATATATATTAGAAAAACAGAATGAAAAGGTAAAGGTACACATAGCTGAACGCAAAAGTTGCATAAAAAACAAGATTCTTATCGTCCTGATGGTCACTTTATGATAGCCAATCATAAAAGTGAAGAACTTAAATGGTCCGTACACTTTCGTTTAGTCCTGTCAGTATATAAACAACATTCTTCAATACATGTACTTCCTCAGCTTAGTCATGCAGAGTTAATTATTGACAAGTATAGGATTTAATGTAATTCTATACCGAGATAGATAGCTGTACTGCCTTGGATTATTTGCACGCCAGTATTAACACCACTTTACAAGATGGCCGCCCTACGTAGCGGTCTGCAGCAATCTATAGAGTTAGAAGCAGGACTTATATACTAACAAGGGAAATTATTTTCTGCTCACTCGAGACGCCATTCCGCTAAGCAACACACCGAGGAAAGGAGGAAACATAACTGAGGTAAAGATGGAACGCTCGACAATGTGAATGAATCGAGATGGTGTCAATGTGAAAGGTATTGTGTGACATTGAATAACATTGTACTTTAGTACTTATGTCGCAACTATAATTCTTAAAGTCAAGAACCTCCGGTATTACAGCGGTCCAGATTATACAATAATGAAAAGAACGAGCTTTCGTGATTGAAAAGGATCCCCTGTAATATGTGTTAAATGCACAGGAAAAAAACACCAACCACATAAGACAGATAAGTGAAGTAAATCCATACCTAGTTAAGAATCGTGAGGGGATTAAAATCTATCTGCGGAAATGAAAATTATTTTAGTGTACTATACGACTACAATTGCGATAATGACTAGTGAGTTTTTACAAACAATTTTTATTTTATTCAAATTGAATTGTGTTTGGTGCAAGCCCCTTTACAATATATGTATAGATACGATTAAATTCATCAATTTTAACAAAGCAATAAAGCCTACATGAGATCCCCCCCTCCATTTGGGGTTGTGGGGTGATGGCCACCCCCTTTACATTACAACATTCACTGGTGGTTTAGGGTGCCCCTCAGCCCCCCTAAAATGCATCCTACAATTTTAAAATTTTATTTTTGTTTAACGAACTTCCCTTGGGGCAGATGGGCACATTAGTATGACAATCTGCCCCCAAGGTGCCCAATACCTACTGCCCCATCCATTGGGGGGCCTGTCCCATGTTTTGTGGTGGCCCTTTCCCACCCCACCCCGAATGGACGGGGGCCACCTCATGCAGCCCTTCCTATGAGCCCCAGGGAGGGCTGCATGGGATGCCCCCCATCCTATGTTGTGGGGTGGGGGGCGATGGTGCGGGGGGTGGAGCCCAGTAATTGATGGATTTACTGGATTATGTGAAATGGTATTTTTTATTTTTTATTTAAAATGTTATAGTTTAAAATAAACTTTTCATTTGATCTGTTTTAAACGTAATTTCAATTACACATGAATTGAATTGTCCTTTGTCACACATGTGGCAGTTTTCATAATTCTAATCCAGAATTATTGTATGATTGCGCAGATCAGTTTATAGTCTTGTCCTAAAAGAATCTGTGCCCATCTGGTTACAGCATCTGTGTTTGTATCTTTAATCGTGAAGAAGTTTCTACACAAAAGTCTCTCCTGTTGTAATTCTGGATACTCCATTACAATGTGGAAGATCGTCTCTATGTTTTTACTGTTCTTACAAAAATGACATTTTTGTAAAGCATCAAGCTGTTTTATTCGGACAAGTTTCGATCTTGTGGGTAACATATTCAATCGAAGTCTCATATAGAGTGTTCTTATTTTTTTTTATCTGGTAAGAGTATAAGATAGTTCGGTAGTTGATTTAATGCACGAACATCATAATTGCATATTTGATTTTCTTGGTATTTGGTCTTTTCTCTCAATGTTTCTATCCAGTCATTCTGCATGATTCTTCGTTTTGCATATTGTGGACGATTAATTAACATTTCATCAGTTATATCCTGTTTTTTCAAAATATCCTTGAGTTGTTTTTTCCATTCAGTTAATGCTTTAGTACATATCGCATTAGATTTTGTTCTTAAAATATCAATAGCTGGAATCTTATCTTCGTTGATAATTTTTCGATATAGGTTTCATTTCTTCCACGTTATTATGGATCCCAAGCAGAGTATCGCCACTTCAAAACAAATTTGCGATATGGGGATAGAAGATGGTAGCATTATGAGTTTACACCAAAATATAGCCTCCATTTTTGGCCATATTATTGGATTCAGTTTTATCATAGTTTCCATTCCATATGAGATGCATGGAACCACTGGTTCTATAGAAAGCTACAATTGGTGTAAACGTGAACTTTCCATACGTGTATGCATCCATGTAGCATCTTCCTTGTCGTGCTAATTAATTTCTATTTAAAATGATATAGTTTCATTACAAAACTTATAATTTGTACTTTATCTGCATGGTTTACAATCGCTATACAAAAAAGAAAACAAATAAAAACTACAAAAGCAAACAACAAAATTCACATTTCAGGTACTACCTCAAGTTAAAATAGAGTGATTAAAGCGGCAAAAATTAGCTTTCGTTCAAAGGATGGCAGAGACTATTGGTTTCCAGTTATATTGTTCCAAAAATGAATAATGGTGATTATCAAGTTTGTATTGGCACCTGCCAAAATCTGGGCCCAAAGGTCATGTGGTGTTCTGAGGGGCACAAGATTTGTGAGTTTCTCTCTGAATAGATTTCTTTTTTCCATAGGTTTAGGACACTCCATAATGATGTGGAATAGGGTTTCAACAGTGTCCTCTTGTTCGCAAAAGCGGAAAAATGCCATTGTTTTCGGCAGTTGTCTGTCTGGAACTGGGGAGAGCTTCGCGTGTAGGTGAGAGATTCAGACGAAATATGAGAAAACGATCCCCGATACTTCGATCTGGGAAGATGGCTAAATATGGAGGGAGCTGTTTGATGGATCTAATGTCTATTTCGCAATTGATGTTCATTTTGTATTTGTTTTTAAAGGCGAGAGCCTTTATCCAGTCATTCTGTAGCAATCGTTTTTTTGCTGATTGTGGACGATTGATAAGAGACTCCACAGTTATGTCATTTTCCCTCATTAGCTGTTCTATGGCATTTTTCCATGCATTAAGCACAGTATCAGCAGTTGAGTTCTCTCTGGTGCGGAGAATGTCGAGAGCCAGAATATCGTCGTTGTTTACGATTTTTCTGTATAGGTCGGGTTTTTTCCAGATGACAATGCAACTGAAAGATTGAGTGGCTATCTCCTGTCGGATTCTTACCACAGGGAAAGAGTTAGGGAGTTTTAGAATTTACCGCCAGAAGATTCCTTCTAGTGTATCCCAAATGGCTTGACCGATGCTAATCAAGGTTTCACTCCCATACGTGATAATAGCACTCACCCCTTTTGTCGGTAAAATGTTATAACTGGTTTCATCGAGAACATCCCATATTTTAAGTGTATTGAGGAACCTTGCCGGGCGAGAGAGGCTGTCTTAATTTGAAGCTGTGAGATCCATTCTTTCTCTATCTCGGAGTGATTCAATAGAATTCCCAAGTACTTGATTGAATTTTGCCACACAAGCTTTTTGTTATCCATGAAGAAAGATGTAATTTTCTGTTTGGTTTTGCCTTTTATTGGTCAGGGACATGATCCTGGTTTTGGTTGTATTGATCTCTAGATTGTTCTGCTTCACGTACTTCTCCATCTGGGTAAGGCTTCTTTGTAAGCCTACTATTCCATGGTGCTCTCTATCTCGCCTATCTTCTCTAACTGCTTCTCCATTTACTATCCTGCTCTCCTCACTAAATCTGGCAGGAAAAAGTTTAAAAAGGACATCCTGGTCTCCAGCCCAGGCCTCCCTATCGCTGACACCTACACCAGTGCCTCCTCCAAGAAAACTCTCACTGACATCCTCTTTTTCGTGCTTTCGCCTGACCTATGGACCCTTCATATGTAATCTGTGCTCTCTCCTTTCTCCTCTTCTCCCATTAATGGTGGCACCCGCTGGGATGTCTCCTTGGCCTCCTTCCACTCTTCTAAGGCCATTATTAATGTCTAAGCTAATGGGACCGTCTTGGTCCAAGGCCCTCAGGCCAACCTTCACCTCTTTGATAGACGCTTCCCGCGCCTTATCAACTTCCTTTCCTCTCCTGCTGTCCCCCCTCCTCTGTTATCGGCTACCTTGCCTCCACCCTCCCTCCCTGCCCCCTCTTGTGCTCCTTCTTCACCTCCGCAGGGCGTACCTCTGATCTATACCCCTCCCCGGAAATCCTTCAAGGCTGGCAATCTTCTCCACATTGCCACTCTTAACTCTCGCTCTGCCGTCAAACATTCCTCTGCTGTCTGTCGCCTTCTTGAGGAACTGGACCTTGACGTCCTCGGTCTCACCGAGACATGGTTCACAGCCAGCTCTGTCACCAGCTTTGACACACTCCTACCTGACAGCTACAAGATCCTCTCCGTGCCCAGGCCCAACCGTGCTGAGGGGGGGTGTGCCCTTATCTTCCCTGAGTGGATTCCTGCCCTGTCACTCCTACGCAGACCTACTCCTCTTTTGAATGCCTTGTCTGCCGACTCTCTCTCTCTTCTACCCAGTCCCTTACCGTGGCTACTATCTATCGACCACCTGGTCAAATTTCCTCCTTCCTCTCTGAGTGGGCGGACCTCTCCTCCTCACTCCTGTCCTCAACCACTCAAATCCTCTTACTTGGAGACTTCAACATCCACCTGGATGCCTTAGATCCCCCCTCTGTACTTTTTCGCGACCTCTGCGACGCTCTCTCACTCTCTATTCTCCCATCTGGGCCGACTCATTCTGCAGGGCACACACTCTTGATGCTCTGATCTCTTCTGACCTTCCCCCTCTGTCCCTCTCTCCACTCCTCTCTCCTGGAGTGATCACGTTCTCCTATCCTCCCACCTCACCTTCCCTACCCCACAGGCAAAGCCACCCTCATCACTGCCACCCTCCTTCTTGGTCATCCGCCCAATGAAGCGTGTGTCCGTTGAGGCTTTCGCTGCCACCTTCTCGCCCCCCCTCCCCCTTTGGCTGACTCCCACCCTGACACAGCCCTCTCCACGCTTCACTCTGCTATATCTGATACTCATGATATCCTTGCCCGTCATGAGAATCCGCCTGAAGCCCAAAGCCAAATGTAACTCCTGGTATGACTCGGATCTCGTCACCCTTAAACGCAAGTGCAGGGTGGCAGAGAGGAAATGGCGTGCTTCATGTGCATCCTCTGACAAACTAGCCTGCAGTCTACTCCAAAGGCAATACCGGCTCTCCGTTCTCACCAAGAAGAGAGCCCTTACCCAAGCCCGCATCTCTGCGGCATCTAATAATTCGGCCAAACTCTTTAAAATCTGCAAGGAGCTGGCCAACCCTGCTGCAGTCTCTACCGCTCCTGTCCCCTCCCAGACTCTCTGCACGGCACTGGCCTCTCACTTCATTTCAAAAACTCAGGACATCCTGTCCTCACTCTCCTCATATCACCCCCCCCCCCTCTATTCCCTGCTCTTCCTCTGGCCCTTCTGCAGCCACCCCTCCTCCCTCCTTCTCTGCCTTTCCCCTTTTTTCTGCTGACGAGGTTTCGAGACAAGTCCGATCTATGAAAGTCTCGTCAAAACAGGTCCACCCATGCTCCTCCAAAACCATCAAGGACCACATCGACTCCTTGGCTCCTGCCCTGGCTGACTTCTGCAATCACTCCTTCGCCTCTGGAGTCTTCCCATCCCCCCCTCAAGCACTCCCTTGTGCACCCCCTTCTTAAGAAACCCTCCTCCGACTCCTCCTGCCCGGCTAACTATCGCCCAACCTCTATCACTCCCTTCCTGGGCAAGCTCCTGGAGAAACTGGCCTTCTCCCAGCTTAATCTCCATGCTGAATCTGTTGGTAGTCTTCACGACCATCAGCCTGGCTTCAGAGCTGCCAGAAGCACGGAAACTGCTCTCCTGAACACCCGTGAGGATCTGCTCTCGAACCTTGACTCAAACACTCCTTGTGTTCTCATTTTGCTTGATCTCTCCTCTGCCTTTGATACTGTCAACTATACCATCCTGCTCAACAGTCTCCCTGATAACCTGGGTATCACTGGTCAGGCTCTGGCGTGGCTGTTCTCTTTCCTCTCCAATCGACCCTCCCAGGTCCAACTGGGGGCCTTCCTCTCTGACATCTTTTTCTCTACCAGTGGTGTCCCCCAGAGATCTAACCACTCTCCCTGGCTGTTCAAACAGTACTTGGCACTTCTTGCTCACCGGATCGCCGCTCTCAGCCCCAATTTTCAGTGCTATGCGGATGATACCCGGCTCATTTTCAGGCTAACCTCGGCCTCCTCTTCTCCTTCCCTCATCTCTGACTGTTTCTGCTATCCAGGAATGGTGTGCCAACAATGACCTCTGCCTTAATGCCAGTAAGACTGAGATTCTACTCATCGGCACACCCACTCCCTCCTTCCCTGCAGCTCTCTGGCCGGCCTCTCTTGGCCCTCTTCCTGCTCCTACCTGCAAGGCTAAAAACCTTGGGGTAATCTTTGACTCCACACTCTCTTTCTCTCATGACATATCTGACGTCTCTAAGAAGTCACACTACCAGCTACACCTCCTCAGAGGTATCCTTCATTTCCTCTCCTTCCCCCAGAAGCTCACTGTCTCTAGAGCCCTGGTTCTCTCAAAGCTGGACTACTGTAACAGCCTCTATCTGAATCTGCCTGCCTCTACTCTCCGCCTTTTGCAACTCATCCAGAACAGGACTTGATCGGCTCTATAATATCTGATGGACAGTTCCAAGATCTCAATTTTTGCCACAGTTTTTCTCTGTTAACCAAGTCAAAGGCTGCATGTAAATCGATAAAGGTGGCATAGATAGGCTTTTTTTTTAGCAGAGCTTCATGTTTAAGGATGTTTAATATCAAAAGATTGACGTTGGTTCCTGTATTTTTGATGAAGCTAGTTTGGCGGATATCAAATTGCTTGTTATCTTTGATCCAGGCATTAAAGTTTTTTAACAATAACGTGGCAAATATTTTACAGATAGGGTCCAATAAAGCAATTGTGTGATAGTGTTTGGGATTGTTTCGGTCGCCGTTTTTTTTATATATTGGGATCAAGATAGCAGACGTCCAAAAGTTCAGTATTTATTTGCATTTTTCTATGTTGGTAAATAGATGTGTGCATAAATTCGCCCATTCAACCGGGTTCCATTTAATGATGGCATTACAGAGGCCGTCGGGGCCGGGTGCTCTTGAGGCATTTAATTTCCTTATTAGTAGCAGGATAGTGTTTTGTTCCCAAATAGCTGGCCATTTGATTTCAACTCGAGCTGCTGGTATATTGTTATTATTGCTCGGCTTTCCTGTATAGATGGCTGAAAATGGGCTAGCCAAGTATTTTCTGGAATAACCTGTGTCAGTTTTTCCTGTTGGCCCTTCTGTGCATTTAGTAAATTCCATAGGCCTCTTGTGTTATGCGATTTAAGCAGGCTAAGTACTGATTCTGCATCTTTTTGAAGTAGCAGAGCTTTGGCACTCTTTACCCAATTTCTGTGTTTTTGTTTGACCTTTTTCATCAGAATTGTACCGTTCGGTAGTTCTGATTTCTTTTAGACGAGTGAGTTCTTTCTGTGGTTCTCTTTTTTTCTCAACCATGCATGGATTGTAGGAGGGAGTGTGGGTTTTCTTGGCTACATGAGTATGGTTAATGTTTCGAAGAAATTGCCTGAGTATCCATTCATAATTTATTTTATTCAACATCTGCCGCTTGGAGCCAATGTAGTTTTCCACAAGCTGGTTGACTTGAGATGGATTCATGCGCAATCCGGTCGCCAATTTGTTTGTTTCCATCTGAATAGTCGGGAAAGTCTCTGTGCCGCCCCAGACGGTTTCCCAATCTATACTGATAATGTGATGATCATTATATTGGGATGTTACATTTCCAATGTTTATTGTTCTCTTTTTAATTGCTAGCGATGTATAAATATAGTAATATAGTCCAATGTAGCTACGTGAGTCCTGCTAGACCAGGTTGGCTTAGTTGTTCTGTCTTGTGGTGACAGTGCGTTATAGAGCGTTACATTTTGGATCTTCATCTCATTACACCAATTGTTAGCTCGCGAAGAGAGAGTGGATTCCGGTAGCAGATTTCCTTTATTGTCAAACAGATGTAAATTAAGATCCCCACAAATAAGTTGAATATTATGATACACGGACAAGACCTCATCAAAAGCAGTCGATGAAGACATCTGAGTTGATTGCTGTCCGGTTCCAGTATAAATTAAAGATCCCAAGAGTCTCGTTTTGGGCTGTTTTATCAATTGTGTGGTCAATAAATTGAGCAAACCTGCATATGGTAAACTGCGCCCATGGATTCAGGTTTTTAGTTTCAACAATTCGTATGGCTGGAAGATTCTTAACCAAAGTGAGCTGGCTGGAAGAAGGACGGCCTTTATTGCGCTGTATGGCAGCATTGATCATGATGTTATATCCGTCACATCCGGGCAAGGATGAGAGCCATGTTACTTTTTTTATTTTATTTTTTTATTTTTATACTCTTTATTTCTCATTTTCAACATTAGTCAACATACAACAAGAGCATCATCAAAAGTCATTGAACTGCAAGATATACAATAGCGGGAAGCAAAACAGCAGAATATTACACCATAACCCCATATCCCACAAAATCAAACCGTAAAATTAACCAAAAAACAAACCGAATGCACCAAACAACAGACAAACTAGACTACACAAACAACCACATAAACACCACAAACCCCCCACCCCCATACGTATAACACCTAAAGTAAACCATTACATCCATTCCACAACTCAACCCAACACTATCCATAATGTTCATCAAAACCCTCCCACATTTCATCATAAAGGTCTGCCTTACCTTGTTTGTGAAACATTGTTTTCTCAAATCTAGACAAAGCTCTAACATCCAAAATCCACTCCTCCACCGTCGGCTTTTTCCGCGTCTTCCAGACCTTCAACACCTTTTTAGCCACCACCAACAAAACTTTACGCACCCCACGCAGTGCCACCCAACTTACATTACACCCACCACCATACGACAGAAATATAACTGCTAAGGGATTGCGTGGGTAGACAATGTCCCAGATCTGGTCAATCCTGTCAAGAACCTCCCTCCAAAAACGTACCACCCTTTCACAATGCCACAACATATGTAACAGTGTACCCTGTTCTCTCCCACAACCCCAACACAAAGCATCATCAACTAAACCCAATTTGTACATACGTGTCAGAGTCCAATAAATCCTGCCCAATATTGTTTGATGTATGTAGCGTAATTGGAAATCAACTTTAGATGTCGTCGGCACTCTCCAAATCCTATTCCATTCTCCCAATGTGAGTTCCCTGCCCAACTCCTCTGTCCACGACAACCTCAACTTCTCCCACGAATCCAACCATTGTCTATCCGGAAGCATACCTGCATAAATGTAGACACCTTTTGAAATCCCATCTCCAACAAACCAAAATTCTCCGGCTTTTTAAAAAATGGAGCACCCAACATTTCCCTCCGTTCCAAAAGTAAAGTTACCAAAATATCATACCTCCTCAATTCCCTGTTCCGTAAACCAAATTTCTCAACCAAAACCTCAAAAGGTACTACCCCTGCTTCATTCCACACATCGCCAATAGTCAAAATTCCTCTCTGAATCCAACTCTTCCAAGGCAGAACCCTATTATTAAACTGCAGACCAGGATTAAGCCAAAGTGAAGCCTCCTCATAAAGATACCTCCTCATAAAGATACAGTCCCTGACCAGTATCCACATGTCAGATAAACTCCTACTTTCTCCCAACTTCACCCCTGTCCCCCGTCTTTCTTTAATTCCTTCCTGCTCACCTGGGGGTATCTCTTCCGGTTCTGCTCCAAATCTCCTTCTCCAGACCGCTTGCTCTCTTGTCTGATGATAAGACCTACCCCGAGAGGAAGCCACCCTGCCCCTCTAACTCGGGGCAAAGGGGGCCCCCGAACCGGGGTAGACCGGTGTAGGGGAAAAAGCCGAGCAGGCACAAAAAAACCCTTGTTGCAGGTCTTGTAGTAGAGCTTGGCAGGACCACTGGGCAGGGCAAAGGCAGGAGGACCTATTTCAGAAAGCAGAGCGGCTAAGCAAAGAGGAGAGCCAGCAGGGAACCAGGCACAGAGAGAGTGCACGGGGAAAAAACACACGCTAGCCAAGACGAGGGAGAGGAAGAACGAGAAGGACGTGGGAGGCAATGAGGAGTGGAAGGAGAAGGCATGAGAAGGGAAGAGAAGCAAAGGGAGAGAACGGTGGCAGCAGCCACGGAACGGAAAACTGCAGCGTACCAACCCGGAGCCTGACGCGAAGGTTGCAACGCGCGGGCTTCCGGGTTGGATGACGTTAAAAGGGCTCCGCAGAGGAGGGACGGAAGACTAGACCGCTACATGCGGACGCCGGCAGCGTGACGGCCGAATCAATGGCCGCCCCATCGCCAGCGTCTCCACAGCCGCCAACGGCGGCCGAGCGTGACACCACAATCCGCGACGAAAACGCTTCTTTGGTAGCCAACACCGATTTCAAGCACTGTACCCTCTAAGGTAACTTCCCAAAAGAAAACAAAGATACTATATCATAAGGTAAAAAACGCTGCCTCTCAATTTGTACCCACCACGGCAACTGATTCAGATCCACACCAGTGTAATTAGATACTCTCTTTAACAGGAAACCGCTACAATAATTTTTCTAAACCGGATATCCAAATCCCCCATCTTTAACATTCCTAACCATAATGTACCGGGGAATCTTGGCCCTCTTCCCAAATCCCCACAAAAAACCTTGAAACAATATATCTATAGGTGCAAATGCTCCTTTAGTAAAATGTAAAGGTAGAGATTGAACGACATACAGAACCTTCGGCAGCAAAATCATTTTAATAGTATTTACTTTGCCCCAAAGAGTCAGGTTAACACGTCCCCATCTCAAAATATCCGGCCTAAGAACTTCAATGATTTCATCTACATTAAAACTCACCAATTTCCCAAAATCCTGAGTAATATAAACACCCAAATACTTCACACTAGTATATTCCCATTGACAGTTCCACCCCAACAGCTGTTCGCATCTAGGTGAAGGCCTCACCGGAAATATCACCTTTTTACCCCAATTGATCCGATACCCGGACAGCTTACTCACCTCCTCAAAGACCTCCCGTAACATTGGACCTCCAACAACAGGGTCATTCAAGACGATCAACACATCATCTGCATAAGCCAGAGCCTTTACTTCCACATCTCCGACCTCAAACCCACTGATGCATCTCATCTGACGTATATACGCCAACAAGGGTTCCAACACCAAATTAAACAACAGCAGCGACAAAGGGCAACCTTGGCGAGTGCCCCTAAACAATGAAAATGACGTAGAGAACTTCCCATTCACCCATACCTTTGCCGATATGTCATTCTGAAGAGCTTGAACCGCCCGAATAAATAAAGGACCAAAACCCAACTTTGACAGTGTATAATTCAGAAAGCCCCAACTCACGCTATCAAAGGCCTTCTCGGCGTTTAAAAAAATCAACCAAATATCCCTTATCTCTGAGTCTGGCAAACTCAAAATATCTAACAGTGTCCGAATATTGTCATATCCATACTCGCTCCATTAATCCTTTTTGAGAACGCTCCACTAAATCACCCATATATTTTTTTAAGCCTTACTGTCAGAATTTTCGTAAACATTTTGAGATCTACATTAAGTAAGGAGATAGGCCGATAATGATTACACTTAGTTACATCCTTACCAAGTTTCGGTATCACTATGATAATAGCCTCTTTCATGGAATCACACAACCTCCCATCCCTCAAAAAACAGTTATATAATTCACACAAACTAGGTGCCAAAACCTCATCAAATTTCTGATAAAACTCTACCGTCAAACCATCCATCCCTGGAGATTTACCTACATTCATCTCCCCAACTGCTGACAAAACCTCCAGGACAGAAATTGGTGCCTCCATAAAACATCTGCCATCTTCAGAAAGCACATGGAGTTCAATTTTTCCAAAGAATCTATCAAAATCACTTATTTGTGGATGAATATCTTCTGTATACAGTTTAGCATAAAAAGAGCGAAAACAGTCCCCAATTTTATCCTTCCTAATCTCTAGATTTCCAGACTCATCAACAATCTTTCGGACATACACCCTTTCCGAGTAACCTTACTACCTACTTGCCAACAATTTCCCTGCCTTATCCCCTTGCTCCCAGTATTTTTGCTTCACGAAATACAATCCCTTTTCAAATAGCGAGTCCACCTAATTTCTCAGTAAATCCTTAATTTCCAAAATCCTAAGTCGAATATTTCCCTTTCTCGACAAAGCATAACTACTTTGTAAGTCGCCAAGTTCCCTTTCCAGTTCCATCAACTTAGTTTCACCCACCCTACGCAACCTTGCAGTCCAGTTCGTTAGTTCCCCTCTAACAGAAGCCTTAAAGGCATCCCACACCACCATGCAATCTGCCGTGCCCCCATTTATCTCAAAGAAAGTTGCTATGAAATTCATCAACGCATCAGCAGCATCCTGATTGTTTAACACAACAGGTTTCAACCTCCATCTACTAGGCCTCTGCCTTCCAGCGAATAACATTGTAACGCTCACCTGATTCTCGCAGAGGCGCCGGTCTTGACTGGGCAACTACCGTATCTTCAGAGGTGATGTGTAGCACCCGGTTGGCTCTTTGGGCTGGACCTCTGTGCACTGTATGCCTGACTTCAAGAGTGAGATGTCTGCAGATAGAAAATATGGGATTAATGAACTGGGGTTATTGGGGTGTCCCTATCTCTTCCCTTTTTTGCTCTCCTGTAGACCCCCAAAGGTTAACGCTCTCACCTTAGGTAAGTGAATGCCGAGCTCTCCATCTGCCTCGGGGCAGGGTGCTGTAACCAGTTTCTTCACTGGGTAGGTAGCGCAGGCCTCTTGACTTCAGAGGACTGCTGTCCGTCGTTTACTGCACGAACGGTAAGTTTCGAGTAATTCTATTGTCTTTAAAGTCTTTAGTAATGATGTCTCTTGTTTTGCAGGGTTCCGGCGATGGCGGATGACGGGCTGAAGTGAGTTGAAGATGGAGTCCGTGTGATGAATAGAAGCGCCTGGAAGCACGTAAGTAAGCGCTTGTTGCCTGCTTCTCCATGCGCTCTAACTGTCTTTTTATTTTGCAGGTACGAGTTCGGAGCGGCTGCAGGGTGCCGGAATACCCACTGGGTTAGATGTGGAAAGGAGTAATGGCACGTGAGTATTAAAGTTCCCCAATGTCTTTAGACGCACCTTGTTTTGTTTTTCAGATGCGGGATGCAGCGCGGAAGGCCTCCGGAGCGTGCGAAGAGTTGGTAAGCTTTTGTCTTTCAGATGCCGGAATGCAGTGTGAAGACCTCCGGAGCGCACGAAGAGTAGGTAAGCCTTTGTCTTTCAGATGCCGGAATGCTAACCTGTTCTTTCTTGTCTTTATAGGTGTTGCTGAAGACTGGATTCAGGATGGTAAGCCTTTTTTCCTTAGGCCCAGGATCCGATGCAGAAGACACGATGAGCGTTCTGCTGCAGAGGATGCAGAATAACGCAAAGCAAGATTCATCCACCGGGTGTGGTTTAAATAGCCTCCTGTAGTGCTTAGGTGTCTCCTTCCACAGCCACGCCTAGGTAAAAAAAGAGTTCCTGCCTTCCAGAAGAGTTCCAGTGTTCTGAATCTAGGGAGTGGCTCCTGCCCCACCCAACAGGAAAAGTAGTTCCAAACAGAAGAGGATCAGAGGCTCAACTGGCAGGCAAGTAAGCAGCATGGTCTGCTGCAGGTAAGTCCACCCAAGCATTATGAGCCCGGCGCTTCCAGCGCTGGGACTGGGCATATTTATGAGCCTGGTGCCACTGGCGCCAGGACTGGGTCCAAAAGGTCCCAATTGGGACTGGTTGGCACTCGGAACCTGGGTTATGGATCTGCTTCTAAGGGAGTTGGGAAAACCCTGACCTTTTGGAAGCAGAGATCATGACAAACATCAATTTAGTCATTACCATTGAGTGATCCGAAATGTGTCGTTCTCCCATAGACACCTCTCCTACATTCTCAATTAGCCTATCCGACACCAATATGTAGTCAAGCCTAGAATAAGAATTATGCACTGGTGAATAAAACGAGAACTCCTTATCCCTCCAATGAAAATGTCTCCAGGCATCCACCAAATCATAAACATCCAAGAAGTCCTGAAACTCCTTACTAGATTTCTGACCATTAAATTTGCACATCGAGGACCTATCCATCTCGGGGTCAATCACACTATTAAAATCCCCACCTAAAACAATCATTTCACCTCCCATGTCCCGAAGCATCCTCTTCAGCGAGTCAAAAAAGGCCCCCCCACCCACACATGGTCCATATATAGACCCCACAGTCAACAGCATGCCTTCGCATTTAAGATCAATAAGAGAGCCATGTTTCTTGAAGGCATATGAATTGGTGAGTCAGAATAGTGTCCATCGAATTGTAGAATAAATGGTTGGACGCTCTAGTATTCCATGAGCAGAGTGAAAGAACCTTGTTGTCTGGAGGTATTGATGGTTATCTTTGTGAATTGATCGTGGAGTTACGTGATGAGGCACTATAGTCTAGGTCTCTCAGAAAAAGTGTTTTGTGTAATTCGTCGTTACTTGTTGAGTTCGGACTTGATGGTATGCCGTGGGTGAGTTTCTCTATTTATTCTCATGAGAGCGTTGTTTCTTGCTAGGCACGATAAACGGATCTATCTGTTTTTCTTTGGTCATTTTGTGAGTGTTTTCTTGTTTTATATCAAGGGAGCTTTGGATGAGTTTTCCGTTGCCTGAGTGATTCATAGTGCATTTAAATCCTATTTTACGAAGATGTGGCATGGCATCTAGGATATTTTCTGTGATGTCTGGGGATATGAATTCCACTAATATTGAGTCCATGATGTCTTCATTGGTGAATTCTACTAGTCTGATGTGGCCCGTATTGATCCATTTGAGTGTTGGAATGGCTTGTAAGAGGCGTGAGGTGTTAGTTCTGTTAAGAATAAGTGAGTCCTTCGCACTGTCCACACGCTCAATCATCACTTTTATTTTTTGTGTCTGTTCCATGGGATCAATAAACATTGGCAATTTTAGCATATGGTCTTGGATTGTTGGTGAGAATCTACCAGGGTCTTCATTTGTGTTCCGATAAGTATCATCGGAAAGAACGGCTGACTGGTCATCAATTACTGTGGAGTAGTCACCAGATGATGAGACATCAGAAAGAGAGCATTCTAACTCAGTGTCTGAAATATCCACACAGGATAAAATGGTGTGTTCCGACTGTCTGGAGTCGTGCTAATGAATGCATTTTTTGGACGACCCGATTTTCGCATTCTTTTTCATCAGTCATATTGGTTTATCAACATGCCTAAATGCTTGAACTTTGATACTACTTTTAGTGCGTTTCCTTTTATATTGAATCTCGGTTTCTCGAGACTTTGTCATAGCCATAATTTTAGTTTTGTGTATGTTGATTTTTAATTCATTCATGTCCACATAACTTCCCATCAAATTGAGACTCTCTTGAAGGACTCGAGGAGTTTTATCGAGAAGGACGATATCGTCTGCATACAACATGAGTGGAAGCGCTGTGGAGTTCATTTTCGGTGGATTCAGTTTTGTTGATCTCATCTCCACTTTGAAGTCTGCAGTGTAAAGATGAAATAAAGTAGCAGCCAACGGGCATCCCTGTTTAAGGCCATTCCAAGTCTCAATGTAGGTGGTGTGTATTCCTTGTTTTGTTAGTCTTACCCGGATCTTGGTATTAGAGTATAGTAATTTAATGGGTTCAAGTATGTTAGATGGACATTGCCATTTTTTGAGTTTTGCCCTTAACAGCTGGCGATTCACTACATCAAAGGCTAGGTGCAGATCCACGAAAGCAGCCCATACTGTTGTCTTTTGTAAATTTGCATCTCTTTTGACTTGGTTTAACAGAATCAAATTTATATGTGTTCCCACATTTCTTACGAACCAGGTCTGTCTCGCAGCAAAGCGATTTGTTTTTGTAGCCCAGTCGCATAGATTCTTCAGCAGAATTGATCCAAAAATGTTACCTAATGGGTCTAGGAGGGCTATCGGCCTGTAATTCGCCGGGTTTTCCATGTCACCTTGTTTAAATATTGGAATCAGGGTGGCAAGGTTCCATGTAGTTGGAATTTGATTCTATTGATTGATTAAATTGATTAGTTGTATCATGATTTCTGTCCATACATTTGGGGCTTGTTTGATACTTTCATTCGTGAGCCCATCGGGCCCAGGGGCTAGTGAGCTATTCAGACGCATGATTATCTTTAGAACATCCTCATTTTGCCAGTGGACTTTCCATCTTTCTGTTCATTTTGTCAGTTCTTCCCTTAATGACTCAGGTCTTTAGCCGTATAGGTGTGAAAAATGTGATTTCCAATTTTCCTCTGTAACATTGTGTATTAGAAGGTGTTGGTTACAGCAAACTCCACAGCTGTCGTGTGTTGCGATTTTTTAAGGACATCTAACATTTTTTCTGAGTCGATTTGATCCAGCGTGCTTATGGTAATTTTTAGCCAGTTACGGTATTTTTGTTTTTCGTGCCTTTTTTAGCACGATTTTCTTCAGTGTTATTTTTGTCGAATCTCTACAGAGTGTTCATAGAGCTTTTTTCCTTTGCTTAATCTCACAGTTATAATAGTGCAAATGTGTAGCTGTTTGTTTTGCAGGGGAAAGTATTTTTTTCCTATATGGATTTAACAGCCATTAGTAGTTTCGTTTTTCAGGTCCTTTTTTATCTGTTTGATTGAATCTTTCGGCTAGATGGTCCATTTGAGCCGGATTTAACTGTAACCTGGTCCCTTGTGCATTAAGTTCTATTGTCAATTGTGGTTTCTTTTGTCGAGGCTGTCCTTGTCCAGACCATGTCATTGATAGAATTTGATGGTCAATCGTTGTTGTAAATGTATCTGTTTGTTGTTTTGCTTTTTGGATTCCAGATGACACATAGATGTAATCTAATATTGCCTTTGAGTTTCCTCTGATCCGTGTTGGAATAATTTGATTCTTTGCATCTTGGGATCTTCCGGCGTATGTCAAATTTCTTAAATTAATTTCTTTCATCCATGTTTGTGCTCTCCTAGTTAGTTCCCTTTTCTTCAGAGGTGTTCCTTGCATATCAAATATATGTATATTTGGATCCCCACAAATGATGATTTGCATGTCCAATTGCTTGTTTGTTATATTGTTTATTTCTGTAAGTAAGGGATCCATGAATCTTATCTAATTTATAGCTATTGGATTCCAATATACATTGAAAATTCCTAAGATAATTGGGATCCATGCCGAGTCAAGTGTTATCAAGGTCAATAATCCTGCCGAGGGTCTTCCTCTACTTTGTTTTATAACCAGATTCATGTACACAAGGAAACCGTCACATATTGGTTGAACTGTTAACCATGTTTCTTGCAAACAGATTATATTTGCCTCCATTATCTCCGGAACGACTTCTGAAAAAAGATGACTATGGCCTTGTGTATTCCATGAAAGTACTGCCCAATTTAGGTTTTTCCATTCCGATGGTTGTTATAGTAGTGACACAGAAAAACGTGTCATCGTCTGATTCATCAGTCATCACTCGTCTTATTAGATATTTTTCATTATTTTCCTTTTTGTAATATTTTCTTGGATTTTCTCTCCTTGAATTTTCATAGTTTTTTACAAGTCCATCACTTGTTAGTGTTTTTGTATTTCGCCATTCTTCAATACTTGTTTGGCAATTTTCCATTTCCTTTCTTTGACGTGTGTATGACAGTGTCATCCCATTCTTTATGGTATCTTGTGTTTGTCGAATTCCACAATGGAAACCTAAGTATGCAAGTTGTTTATGCATTTTTAGGACCAGGTTCATTTTTTCTTTTTCAAAGAAATCAATGTCAACGTCATCAAGTAGTTCCTTTGTCTAGAAATTCCATGAGTTTTAAGTCTGTTGTGTTTATAACTTGTAATTCTGGTATAGCTTTAAATAGACAGAGTATATTTGCTCTATTTATTTTTTCTAAAGTCTACAAACAATGAAGGGATTAAGTGAGGATATGTTGTTTCTTCTTTGTTACTATTTGTCAAAGACTTTGTCTTCTTTTCTGTCATTTCAGATCGTGATATTTCATAAGTTCTCGATTTTTCTCGTGATTGATTTGTTATAGTTGTAACATTCCTTGTATATTGGAGATCATCATCCGATACCTTTTCACAAGAGAGGTCACAGTTTATTGAGTTTGAGAATTGTTCCACAGTGTATTGATCCAGTCTAATCATTGAGATATCACTTATATCTGTTTTCTTAAGATCTTTGTTTGTATCATCGTTGTCAGTATATGTTGAAAGGTCTATCAGATCTACTATGTGCTGTGCTTCATTTTCGTCCGCAGGTTGTTGTAAATTATCTGCAAGTCAGCCGTCCTAGTCGGCTCTTGAACATTTGTTGAATGTTCAGGCCTCCACATCGGTTACGTAGATTTCTGCTGATTATTGAGTTTCTGTGGCAAGGATACATTTCAGAGGAAAGCACGCAAGCCTGTTTGTCTTTTTGCTTTCAGATTTTTGTCCTTTCCGGGTTTTGTATTTACAGTCTCTTTTGAATGAGTAAATATGTTATAATTTTATTGGTCTTTTTCATCTTGTGTTTTGTTTTTATGATCTTTTTCTATCATTACACATTTATTCTCTGCGTCACCACTCTTCTTTTTAACCTTCTCCTTTACAGGTATTTGCTCTATGTGTGACAACTTTTCGGGGGCCACAACCTCTTCATTGCCCTTTGCCAATACTTTTGACATCTCTCTCATTAATTTCAGCATCACCGTTGTAATTTGAGTCCTGTCTGCACGGTCAGAGACGGCTATGTCGGCTAATCTAGTTTGCCATAAGCGGCTCATCTCTGGTTCCGCTTCTAATCGTTGTTGAACTTGTATTAAAACATTTTCAATATAAATTTCTTTTGAATGCATGAGCGTGATAAGGGTGGCTTGATCTTTTATAGCATCCACATTTGCCTCATGCAATTTTATAAAGGGTATTAATGCTTATGTGGTTGTAGCAATCAAGAGATTTTGCAAGTCCAACATTGTTGTGGGGATTCATGCAAGGTTTTTATTTTCTAAATGTTCGCCAATAGCCTGCTCTTGTTTATTTGGGTTTAACTGATCTTGTTCATGTTTGGTATTAGGCGACACCTCTTCACTGTTTGTTGACTCGTAGCTTTTATTGAGTTATTTGTTTAAAGTCTTAATTCGTAAAGAAGTTATGTTCAGTAGTTGCTATTGGTGTTGAAGTAAAGTATGGTATTTTATTCTCCAGGCACGGGAATTTTTTATGATCTTCACTTATTGTTTCATGCAGAGTCATTATAGATTTTAGTTCAATCGTATCCAGGGATATACGTTTCTCCGATGGTGTGGCCGATTGGTGGTCGAGGTTATATCCAGACTCTTTTTAATTTTTTTGTTCTGTATTTGTAGGCATAACGCTTTCGCTCTTTGTGCTTTTTCTTTCCTTTTAATTGTTTTTTCATTCATTGTGTTCTCTTTTCCAGATGTGTCTTGCGTTATTAGGGAGTTCCATCCTATGATGTTGTTTCCCCGGCCCCAAGTAGGTCCAGGGGTTTGAGGCCATGCTGATGTCATTTCAAGTTGTTCCTGTAAGGTTCTAATATCTAATGCAATCTCGTCTTTTCCGCTCTGCATGTCAGAGGATTCCAAAGATGGCAATACTTGTGTTTCAATATTTGTTTTCAGTTGGTTATATTTCAATGTTTTGTGCTGCATTGTTTTCCCTGCATCCATATTCAATGGCGTATTCGGCAGCACTAGGCCCGCAGGTGTCTCAGCAGGACACACGTCTCCAGGCTCAGGAGAAACACTCGTTGGCGGGGTACCCGATAGCGCAAGGGCCGCAGGTGTTCCCGGGCACGTATTGGGGACGCCAGTCAGCTCCTCTGCACCTCTCAAGAGAGTCCTACCTGGCGAGGTTAGACTCCATATTTGGCGGCGAAAGAGTGGTTTGCGCATTTGCATCCGACGCACACTATCGCGGAAGCACAGGTAAGCTTTCTAAATCGTCATTTAGTGTTTTTTGGGAGATGGCGCGTTTCGGCAAAGAGTTTTCTTGAGGGGCTTTTAAGTTTATCTCCAAGAGCTTTGGGTGCTTTGATAAATCAAATATCACGGTTTGTATGGGTAGTTCAGCAGGTCTATCTCGCATCAGCTCTAAGTCTGCTGGATTCAAAGTAACACTAAGGCTTATCTTTGGATCCTGAAGCGCAGCGCTTTTTTCTGCTGCATAGACTTTTGTGTTGATTTCGCATACATCTCATCAATGGTTGGTTGCAAAGAAGAGTGTTGGATCAAAGTCATCAGTGTCATATCTATTTTCCCTCTTTGTCGTGTCCGTGGTCCTAAAGGACCAGGTACTTTTGCCATGATGTTTTAGAGGGAGTCAACACAGATGTTTTCAGATATTGCTCGGAGTAAATTCGCTAAATTGTTACTGTGGCCCGCAGAGCCCAGGGCGCCCCAACGCTCCAAGAGCTCAAAGACTCCAAGAGCTCAAAGACTCCAAGAGCTCAAAGACTCCAAGAGCTCCAAGAGTTCCAAGACTCCAAGACCCGCTCCGCGGTTGCTTGGGGGTGTTGAAGGTTGCTGCTAATAGTCACAGAAAGAGGACTTTCAGTCCACACAACAGCAAGGTAGCAGGTAGCACAAACAGACTCCAAGACTCTGCGACTGACTCCGCGGTCGCTTGGGGGTTTTGAAGGTTGCTGCTAATAGTCACAGAAAGAGGACTTTCCAGAGTCCACACAACAGCAAGGTAGCACAAACAGACTCCAAGACTCTGCTACCGACTCCGCCATGGCATGGTAATAAAATTGTGAGTACATATGTTGACAGTGAGACTCCAACTTCCTAGCAACTGATTAGTGTTCATAGCATGTGAATGTATTCAATATGGTGGTGCTGCTGATTTCTTTGCTGACCATGACCACTTTCAGCAGCCTAATTCCACTTGCTTGCCCTTGCAGTAGTTCCGTCCTTGTGACCTTCCCCCTTGCAACACAGAACCCTATGTGAATGAGTAGGGGGTTTTGTCAAGTGTGCCAGCAATTGTCTGGAAGGGTCTGCCACATACTTTCCTTATCTTCCCTGTCTGTGTCTTGATTGCCTCTGCCTTTTCAACTCACCCAATCACTGATACGTTACATGGTTGCTTGTCACCTCCATTTCCCATCCACCAGCACCCCATGGAGGAAGGGAGGGTGCAACGCGCATTGGCTGTCTCTGATTTGGTACTGTGGGTGCAATCCTCGTCCCCATACTTGTATTTGTGTAATGTATAGCGGAATAGGACATCTTCCTTAGATTTTTTTGTGGTCTTTGTTTTAGGTGCAGGTGTGTTGTAGCTGTCTACCCACTTGTAAGAAAGCAGTGAGCTGGTTCTTATCATTTCACGTGAGTGTTTGCAAAAAAGTACTCTGTTTTTTGTAGCGTGCGAAGAGTATGTCATATTGCAGAGGGCTGCTACAGTTTGTGAGCAGAGTCTGGACATTTTGGCGTACTTGTGTGGTGTAGGTCTGTGGCATTGAATACCACTTACTCTACTAGGTTCCATACAGCACACATACTTATTGTTTCAGTCTGTATCTGTTCTTTGGGCAGTAAAGGGTTCCATAGTGACAGTAGTCATGGCTTCTCATCGAACAATGTCTTGTGCAGAGGCTTTCGCTGCAGTGATTGAGGCCGGCTCAGAGCAAGGCACAGTGCTGGATATGCAATCTGAAACAGATCGTGCTTCTGAGGGTAAGCATGAAAGTGTTTGGGGAAGTGACTTTTCCATTGATGGTAGTTCCTCCTCCTCATCATCTGATGAGGAAGAGGATGAAAGAGTACATGCATCTTTTCCCACACGTAGGGGACCTGTAAGGGTGAGGGGACATGCTGGACGTGCAGGTGGTTCCTGACATGGCTGGTGAGTCGCAGTGGGTCCCTCCAAAAATGGCTCAGCCTGTTGTGCCCCCTTTCACTGGTATATCAGGGTGCACAGAAAATACAGATGGGTTTCAGCCTATTGACTATTTCAAACTTTTTGATGGCTTCATTGAAGATGTGGTTCAGTAAACCAATGTATACGCTGCACAGTTCTTGAGGTCAAGGGGTCCCACTCTAAAACCCCATTCCAGAGCACAAGCATGGGTTCCAATGACCAATGTTGAAATGAGAAAATGTTGGATTCTCAATCTGCTCATCGGAATAACGCCGAAGACTTCTATCTCAATGTACTGGTCTACTGAAGTGGTATTTTCAACCCCGTTTTATCCAGCAACAAGGAGTATAAATCACTTTCAAGCACTGCTACGTATGTTGCATTTCAATGACAACTCGGCAGCGTTACCCAGAACTGACCCAAATTTTGATAGGCTATTCAAACGTGAGCCATTTCTGAAGCGCTATAGTCAGCGATTTGCAGAGGTGTATGTTCCTAGCCAGAACATCTCCATTGATGAATCATTGATGTTGTACAAAGGTCAGCTACAGTTCAAGCAGTACCTTCCGAGCAAGAGAGCACGATACAGGATCAAGTTGTACATGTTGTGTGAAAGTACCACTGGGTACGCCTACAGCATGAGAGTCTACACTGGAAAAGACTCTACCCTAAACCCTCTGGGCTGCCCAGCCCATTTAGGGACAAGTGAGAAGATTGTTTGGGATCTTCTCACACCATTGCTCCCAAAAGGGTTACCATTTGTATGTGGACAATTTCTACACAGGAATTCCACTCTTCCAAGGAATTGTACAATGTGGGTACACTGGCATGAGGTACAATCCGCAGTAACTGCAAAGGCTTCCCCAGACAACTTGTGTATAAGAAGTTGGTCAAGGGAGCATGCATGGCATTGCGGCGGAATGAACTGTTGGCAGTAAAATTTTGCGATAAAATGGATGTGCACATACTAAGTACTAATCATGATGAAAGTACTTCACTAGTAACTGTGCACGGGCAGGCTCAGCAAGTGTGGAAGCCCAACTGCATTCTGGACTACAACAAGTACATGGGTGGAGTAGATAAAGCAGATCAAGAGCTTCAGCCATACCATGCTGAACGCAAGTCGCGCATGTGGTACAAAAAGTTGGCCATACACATTATGCATTTAGCTACGCACAATGCTTATGTGGTGTACCGTGCAGCTGCTCCACAAAACAACCTCTCTTTTCTGAACTTTAAAAAGAAGTTGCTCAATCTCTGACTATGGTCATGTACAAATTCCCTCCTTTCCAGGGGTAGAAGATGTGGCCAGATTGCAAGATCGACACTTTGCTGATTATGTTCCTGCCACAGCCATGAAGACACAACCTTACAGAAAATGTAAGGTGTGTACAAAACAAGGAGTGAGGAAGGATACTCGGGTGTACTGTCGCCAATGCCCGTCCAAGGCAGCCCTCTGCCTACAGTCTTATTTCCTTTTGTATCATACAAAGGAAAAGTATTGGTAGATCGACTGATTTACGGAAAAGCCCATCCTTGAAAGGGCCCCTTAGGCTCTGAATTTGTGTAGGTCTTACAAAGGAATGGCACTCCAGCTCCCTGCACTGGAGGTGTACCTTCAATAAAAATGCAACAGCATTGCAACTCACTTCACTTGATTTAGCGTGCCTTCACAAGCATTGCTAGTCCTGGTCCCTCAACTTGAGGCCTGCCTTGGAAAAGCAAATCACTCCCGTACCTTTCTCTTGAGGCCTGCCTTCGAAAAAAAACATCAGTCTAGCTCCCTCAGCTCAAGGTGTGACTTGCAAAGGAACGCAATTCAGGCTCCTTCCATTTGAGGCGTGCCTGCGAAAGAAAATTCATTATGGATCCCTCCACTCGAGACGTGTCATGCACAAGAAAGGAATTCCATTGTGGTTAACTGCCCTTTGGTGTGCTTTGGCAAGCAATGCTAGTCCTGCTCCCTCCACATGAGGCCTGCCTTGGAAAGGCACACCACTCCGGTACCTTTCACTTCAAGCCTGCCTTAGAAGGAAATGTTAATTTAGCTCCCTTCTGCGCAAGGTGCAACTTGCAAAGGAATGCAAATCACGCTCCTTCCACTCTAGGCGCATCTTGGAAAGGAATGCCACTCCAGCTCCCTCCACTTGAGACGTGCCTTGGAGAAGAAGGGAACACCACTCTGGGTCACTCCCCTTTGGGGTGTCTTGGCAAGGCATGCTAGTGCAGGTCGCTCCACTTCAGGCCTGCCTTAGAGAAAAACGTCAGTGAAGCTTCCTCTGCTTCAGGCGTACATTGGAAAGGAATGCAATTCTGGCTCCTTCCACTTGAGGCTTGCCTTACAAAAAACAGCAGTCCTGCTGCCTCCACTGGAGGCGTGCCTTACACAAGAAAGGAACACGATTCCGGTTCTCTTCTCCTTTGGGGTGTCTTGGCAAGGCATGCTAGTGCTGCTCGCTCCACTTCAGGCCTGCCTTATGAAAAAAACATCAGTGAAGCTGCCTCCGCTTCAGGCGTACATTGGAAAGAAACGAGATTCTGGCTCATCCACCTAAGGCTTGCCATGCAAAGAAACACCAGTCCCGCTCCCTGTACTTGAGTGGTGCGTTGGAGAAGACAGGAACACCATTCAGGTTCCCGCCACTCAAGAGGTGTCTTTTGAAAATAGACCTCAAGGGAGGGAGCCAAAGTGACGTGTACTAAGTGTCATGAAAGTGGTACTTGGACACCATCTGTATGGCGGCAGTTTTTTGCATACATCGTACCACCCTGCCTTCTTTATTGTTTTACTTCAACTAACGTTATGTGTGGTATAACTGAAAGGTCTTCTGTAGGAAGGACTTGGATACGATTGGCGTGTGAGTGAGGTAAAGCTACGTAGAACATGCTGATGTCATTTTTGTGAATGCACGTTTCCCAGCACTGCAGAAATTAACAGCATGTTAGAGGTTGTGTGTTTATTGTGGGTAAGGTTGCACATATGAACATTTCAACATATTTGCTATGGGCATCCTCGAAGTTGGTGTGAAGGACAGCGCATGTAGGCCAGGTAGCCAAGTGAGCCAATGTACACTTGCTATCAGTGTGCAAATACGACTGCAGACACATGACATTTGAATGCAGACACAATTGCTGGAAAATGATGTGAAAGATATTGGCAGAGACACTGTTGCATTGTGAGCAGATGTCCACTTGCTGTGAGTGTGCAGCTACGATTGGCAGCACATCAGAATTGAATGCAGACACAGTTGATATGCAAGTGCTGGAAAATGATGTACAAGATATTGCTAGAGACACGGTTGCATTGTGAGCAGATGTCCACATGCTGTAAGTGTGTATATACGCTTGCTCTGGTGCAAGTGACTTGGTAGAGGTGCGCCTGCTGAAATGGATGCCTACTGACTGCAGACACGAAAGATGTATGAATGGCCAGTGATACAGTGGATGCCTTGTCGTGTCATCACTGCTCACAACGAGGTTCCTCCTTGTGCTAAATTCCACCTTGCCTGTCCGACTGCATTGTGACCTGTATGTAAGAGAAGTATGAGCAAAGGTGCATGTGAATGGGCTTACTGACAGCACTTTACTCTTTACTGAGAGCACTTACTGTAGGAATGATTTACCCATTCTCACTCAGGTACGACACCCACGCATACGTGGTCTGCCTCTCATTGGGACACCTGTGGGGACGCTGGAAGGTCGGCCGTGTGTTGATGGCGGCGTGTTTCGTGGGTGGCCAGAGGGAATTGTCTGACATTTGGTGAAAAGAAACAATTGTCAGAGATATTTGCTTCTGCCCAACAACCGAAACACATCACCAACAGATATCCTACCTTCCTGCGTTCCCACAGGTGGCCTGACAAAAACGGTACCGCACATGTGTGGGTGCACCTACCTGGACGCAAAGGGAAAAGGCTAAAACACGGGTAACCCCAAGTCTTTCGGCACAGCAGATTTGCAGGAATCTTGCTCATGTGGACAACCTACAGATTTGGGCTTAGGGTGTCAAAGCCACCAAGGAAAACAAGGAACTCCATGCATGTCCGAAAAGAAGACACCAATGGGAATCCACAGAGGTCTGACTTGCGCCAATCGGTTCCAATATGAAGTACCGTTTTCGTCAGGACACCTGTGGGAACGTGGGAAGGTACGACATTTGTGTTTGTATGCGTGGTTTTCATAACGTTTCGACCCATTTGCTGCTACACTTGTCACACTACCCTTTCATTTCCCAAATGGGACCTACATTTAGTCACTGCTTTAGGCACTATACACTTTTGAAACCTGCACAAGTCACCTACCATTCAAAAGGTCTGCTTGTGCTCTTTCCAGAAATGTATGCTTGCCCTTCCTCACAACATTTGTTTTCCTTATTTACACATGCTAAGTACGTATGTTTAGGCCGTAAGCATAAAACTCCTGTGTACCATGGCTCCATTTTTGGCTTGTTTTATGAAACATTACAAACAATGTGTGATTTCCTAACTGGAAAAGTTGGGGGAATGTAGGGGAGCATTGTTTTTCTCGAAATGTACAGAAGCAATTGTCGTACCGGGCCAACCATGTCCACCACATATATTTTCTTTCTGTCATTTTCCTGATTTTTCCCTAAACTATGGAATATTTCCCTACATAGTTGTTGCCTGACCTGCGCAAAACACCCCTTCCTAAACCTGGAATTTTGTCTACTTTTCAGAAATGTATGCCTTTCTGTCATCCCATTCAGCTTTCCTACCCCTTTCCTTCCATTCCTTCCACACATGTCCTATTGGAAAAAAGGAGAAAATGGCCTACCTCTCACAAAACAGTTGATAACTATATCAAAATATGTTTTTATTAGTTTCCACTCCACCTGTTCCTGAAACTAGGAAAATGGGGAATTCAGCACAGCAAACCATTTGTTCCTAGCT
Source organism: Ambystoma mexicanum (assembly GCF_040938575.1). Taxonomy (NCBI): domain Eukaryota; kingdom Metazoa; phylum Chordata; class Amphibia; order Caudata; family Ambystomatidae; genus Ambystoma; species Ambystoma mexicanum. The sequence goes on from NC_090937.1 coordinate 273,463,927, forward strand.
CTTACAAGGGAAAAACCACAGGCTTCTTTGTACATCATTTTATTGGCATTTTTTTTTAACCACAATTTTCTCCCTTTTTGGTTATTTTCTCTGACCCCCCTACAGCAAACAAGGATTCTTGGGTGGCGTTACGACCGCCTATAAGTAGGGGGAAAAAGGGGCCAAATTTGGCCGAGATATCTCTTGTAACAAAAAAGTTACAAGGCATTGAATGGTGACATACCAAAATCACCAAAAAAGGTCTTGGCACTGGCGGGAAATACCCATGGCAGTTAAGGGGGTTAAGCTAGTGACCTAGCATTGCTTTGCTTTGTTATCATCCAGGAAGAAAGATATAGAAGGAATTGATCTTCTTCACTACCTAATTCGAGTCGCATCGAGTAGGATAGGTATGTTTTTAATAGAGAGGAGACTTACAATTAGAACAAAACTAATGTGTTTTTAAATAATGAATAAACAAGAGATTTATCATTAATACAATGAACAGTTACAAGTGTTTATTTATATCTCTGAATACAGGAAACCAAAGAAGGATAAGGGAGTGATTGACAGCCCCCTAATGTTGCCATACAGACTAAACATTCAACATCAGGACACACCCCCGAAGAATTTCCTGGAACTATTTAAGAACAAGTTAGAAGGAAAGAAACATGTTGGGATTTATATAACCTCGATTGATTGATAGTTTATTTATTATGCGCTCATACACAAGTGTTTCAAAGTGCAACCATGCATGGGAGGGGAAGACAAGGCAGATGATCTTACTATGCATGGTACATTCAGATTGTGCAGGTGAACAGAGAGGAAGTGCAGGGGGTGGGGAGAGGGGGCAATAGGGATAAGAGCACCCAGTCCCATCAGAACATGGGTTAAGTGCAGAGAGATACAACTCTCATGGGTCGTAACAAAAGTGCAGGAGTGCTGCGGCAAGTGCAGCTGACTGGCAAGGAAAGCTGGAACCTGTGATGCTCTGAGGGTACACTAAGCAGCCAGTCAGCGAAACTGAGCAGAAGTAGAGGACAGAGAAAGAGAGCAGAAGAGGTGGTTAGCAGGGGAGAGGGAGAGAGAAGGAGGCTGGGAAGACGAAGGTCTTGAGGAGTTTCCGGAATTTAAGGAGTTCCGGCTCAAGACAGAGAGAGGCAAGGAGGCTGTTCCAGAGGGAGGCACATGCAGAAGATAAAGATCAAACTCCCCCTCCCCCCGTAACCCTTTCCTCCCCACAAGTCTCTACTTGGAGAAGCGGCTCATCCACAGAGGATTGAAGGAAGAAGAGCGGAGGGCTCAGGAAGACGAGTATTTATGAAGAGAGAGCTGCAGGTAGAGTGGGCCCAGGCCCCAGAAAGCCATGTGGACAATAGAGAGGCTCTTGAACGTAATCCTTGCAGCCACGGAGAACCAGTGAAGGGTGTTTTCAGCACCAGAGAGATGCGGTCCCTGAGCTTGAGGCCAAGGATAAGTCTTGCGGTTCTGTTCTGGATGAGTAAAAGAGGACGGTAGGGTAAACGAGGGCAGGTTGAGAAAGAGGCTGTTGCAGTAGTCCAGCCTAGAGAGGACCAGCACTCTGGAGACGGTGAGCCTCTGGGGGAAGGTGAGAAAGGTAGAATACCTCCGAGAAGGTGCAGTTGGTAGTTGGACTATTTAGAGATGTCCGTGATATGCGACGAGAGAGAAGAGTCGAAGATGACCCCCAGGTTTTTTGCCTCGTTGGTTGGTGAAGGCGCAGGGCCAAGGGAGGCCGACCAGAGAGAAAGAGGGAAGGCAGGAGCAGTGGTCAAGATGAGGATATTCACTATCTTAATGGCATTGAGGCAGAGGTTGGTTGCAGCACACCATGACTGAATTGTGGACAGACAGTCAGGTAGGAGTGATGAAGAGGAAGAGGCCGAGGGTAGCCTGAAGGGGAGCTGCATGTCATCCGCATAATACTGAAAGTTGGAGGTGAAGGTGGCTATCATGCGGGCCAATGGGGCCATATAGCCATTGAAAAACCAGGGGGATAGATTAGATACCTGGGGACACCGCAAGTAGAGAGCGTGATAGGGGAGAGAAAAGACCCCACTTCCACCTGGGATGGCCGGTCTGAGGCCCTGGGCATCACTGATCAGACCTTGGTGTGGTTGTTACAGAGACGTGCGATCAGGGTGCTGTGATTCACTGCATCGAAGGCAGAACATAGGTCAAGTATGATGAGGACAGAGTGAGAGTTAGAATCAGCAGGTCTTCATGGGTGTTCAGAAGCAGTTTCCGTGCCTCTGGATGCTCTAAAGCCAGACGGGTGGTCATGGAAGCAGCCAACAGATTCAGTGTGGACGGTAAACTGGTAAATAGCCAGCTTCTCCAGGAATTTGCCCGGGAAAGGGGTGATAGAGACAGGGCAATAGTTTGCCGGAATGGAAGGGTCCACGGAAGTTTTATTTTCGGAGAGGGTGCACCATGGAATGTTTAAGAGAAGTGGGGAAAATTCCTGTGGCGAAGGAGAGATTGCAGAGGTCGGCCAAGGCTGGGGCAAGAGAGTCAATGTTGTCCTTGATGGTTCTGGAGGGACAATGGTCCACCTGCTTGGAGGAGGCTTTCATAGACCAGACTTGTCTAGTGACCTCCTCAGGTGTAACAGGGAGAGAGAAGAGAGAAGAAGGGGAGGGGTGGAGGTGGCCAAGGATGGAGCAAGAGATGTTGGTGCATGAGGTGGTGAGGAAGAGAGAGGATAGGATATCCTGTGTTTTTGAGGTGAAGTGTGCAGCCAGGGCTGTGCAGAGGGCATGGGTGGGTGCAATGGTGAAGGAGGCTGTATCAATAATACAAAGCTAATCATTTAAAAAGAAATGTAATGCTTGAGACATTTTTTGTCATCACTAGAATTGTTGTGTATGGTAATGTAGTGAGACTGTGATTGAATGAATGGTCATAAAAGCATCTGTTTAGTAAAAGCGTCTGTTTAGTAATATGGTATATGTAATTTTGACCGACTAGGTTATTTTATCTGTGAAACTACCTAGAGGTTTTACAGTTAATGCACTAATAATGTTTTAAGAGTTAACCTTTTTCAATATTAACAATCTTTTATTGATTCTCATCATTACATTTTCTACTGGGATTTGTAACTATACAAGGAGTGAAGCGAATTGAATCTTTTTCTTTTCCCCACTTTGTTTAGATTTGGTTTCTTGGAAATTAGAGTGTATACATATGGTCTTTTTATATCCCACTTTCTAGTTCATATAACGAGGATTGACCGTAGTGTATGATACCCTAGTGCCCCCCTTAAATATCAAATCCCATTGAGTAGACCAACATTCTGAGTAAATTGGGAGGGTGGTTTGACAGCTGGAACTATTGGACACTTTTTCGCAGCTTTGAGTTGAGGCACGCCGTGTCTAAGACTTCAGTTGCCATTTGGAATATCCCTGCAGTCCGAAGGGTGTTACAAAGGGTTTCATTTTTTCCCTTGCCCAAAGTTCCAATGAAACTTCTTGTTAGGCAAAAACCTGTGCAGTTCCCTTTGGGAACACTGCAAAAGATTTAGGACGACAGGTGTTAGCAGTAAACCCACTTGGTAGCAGTCTGTACCACCCAGATTTACGTGGTAGCTGTGGCTGAGCAGTCAGACTTCACTCAAGAAGAGTTAGGCAGTATGCAAAGTATACACAATAGGCACTCAGACACAATAGCACAAGCATACACTGACCAGAGCTTTGGTATCAAAGTATATCATTATTTAAACACACACTGTTTGAAACACTCCAGCACTCTTATGGTAAAACACTCTAAACACAGTTACTATTATAATATATACAACCCGTATTCCTTATCAGACAAGTCTTAGTTAACACCACTTATTTCCAGACAGAGGTGAGCGCTTAACTATAGATGGCACTCCAATATGTTCATGAAAAAGGGAGGGAAAAAGACAGAATATGGAAAGATACACCACTCTAAGATTTAGGAACACTTTTAGCAAGGCAGAAGAGCAAAAGTCACTTGTGAGCCAAAGTCCATAGGCTGGGCCCACTCTTAGAGAGAGCAGAGCACAAATGCGCCCAAGATCACACAGTTACACTAGGCTTTGAAAGTCTTGCAGAGAGTTCGAAAAGAGTTTAGAGAGGCTCCGAAAAGTTTAGCCAGGGTGTCCCAGGCTAACCCAGGTTCGAAAGCCGGGGGCTAAATCTACCCCGTACAGTCGGTGGCAAGGGAAGCCAGGCAGAACACGGTACCTTAAGTGGGAAGGATCCTCCAGCAGTGGCAGTTGTTCCTGGCAGCGGGTGCAAGTCTCGGCGTCGTCCAGGGGAAGAGAAGATCTCAACTTGGAGGAAAGCTGAAGGTCGTTGCACTGCCAGGGAAGAAACCAGCCGCAGAGTTTTCCGGTTAAAGGTATTACCCTTTATTTCGCGGTCGTGGTAAAACGTGGTATTCCGGTTGCCGGGGTACTTGGCACAGGCAAGGCGGCCACGAGATGCGTCGGGAAGGCGAAAAGATGGTGAACTGGTTATCCCCACCAGTCAAAGGAAGAAGACTCTCCGGCGGAGATCTCCTCTGTCGTTGGGAAAAGTGGTGAGACGGTCCAGCAGGGCTCCACCGGTGGTGTCGTCGTGGCAGGTCGGCTCAGCTTCTCCCTCGTCGGATTCTTAGGTCCTGTGGCGACTTCTGAAGTTCCAGTCCCCAAAGCCCTGCTTTTATGCAGAAAACCCCCATTCACTCAGCCTAGCTGTCACTCAAACATGCTAAGTGGGCCAATCAGGACAGAGTGCGACTTGAGTTGCCTAGGCTACTCAGTCCAGGGTGCCTAAATCCCCCTCAACCCCTCCTAAGTACCCCAGACAGAGTGGCACCACTTTGGAGGGCCTCTGTGGAGAAGCCCGCCAAAAGGTGGAACAAAGGGCTCGACTTGGGTTGGAGTCACAGAAGAGAACACAAACGCCATTTTAGAACCGAGTTTTGGCAAAAAATACCAACCCGAGAATTAATAATAATTAAATAAACCAGCGGTATGTTCGAGGCTATTGTAATTAAATAAATAAAGATAGTAGCCTCGAACAATGGGAAAATCCCAGAGAGAAATATTTGTGGTTGAATATAAAAAGTAGTATCCACTGCCACCAGCCAAAACTCGATCAGGGGGGACGGAGACGTGCCCCCTCGACTAACAGACCCCGGGGCAATCGAATTGCCCCAGCCAGTACGTCCACAATATGATGGTTTGTACTGGTTCTGTTCAGAATTTAAGACTAGTAAAGTCAATGGTGACTTTACATGCCCTGGGAGACAGTAGTCAGTCCCAGGGTATGGAGTCTATACTGGGGGGTCACTATGACACCCCTGTGTTACTGCACTGAGGGTGCTGTGTAACACATATCACAAAAACACATGCAGCCCTATGGAGTAAAAGACCCCATAGCCCAATAAACACATCTCATCTAGAGTCAAAGGAACACACTCAAATCATGTCCAAGAGTGAGGGTAAAAGAGTCTCACTCTTGGCAGGAGAAACAATTAAACCCCAAAAATCCAGCAAAGCTGCTGGGGGACTCACTAGGTTAGGAAATTCAGCCTAAACAGAGAATTCTCCCTAACACTTCTTTCTTCAAAAGTTGCTTTACAATTCGGCACAACCTGAGGGAGACACATTTCACAATTAGGGGCCTTACTTTTGTGGAATGAGGGCCCACTTTTTGGTTTGAAAGAGAGGGGCAAACACAGGATCACTTTATCTTCAGAGAACTGCAGATATGGTTTTTGACAGTGTTGGCGGAGGAGCCTGCCTAGGTCGCACTAGATGAGCCGCATCACACAGACGTCGTAGCTTGGGCCCTCAATACATGTCTCCGTACAGTCAGGCAGCAGGTGGGGTATCTGTGCTCTTTTCACAAATATGCTGTGAAGCTTTATGATCTGTACCTACAATATTTACCAGAAACTAGAAATTGTTTTGGGGGGAAATACGTATTCGCAAGCTTTGGATAAACAGTTTTTCATGTCAGTGGCTCACTGAATACATCTCTGGTGTGCAGCTGAAAAATGGCCTACTGTGTGCTGAAACTGGTTTGGTACATCCTCATGTAAGACTGTGAAGAAGAAGAATGACAAGAATGTAATGGCTCTGTGTAATGAGCGTTACGAGTAATTAATAGAGTTCTAATGCTCCTTGTCACAGTTCTAGATGTAAGCCTGCCGTCAGCTGTCTTGCGTCAGCTTGGTATTAAACAGGAAAGAGAATTCGTGTGAAGAAATTTTTTAGGTCACCAGTTATAAAAATGTACATTGCAAGAGAGAAGGGACTTAAGAGGAGAGGTCCCATCTCCCACGTTGATTTGGAAAGGGTAGCGCTTAGAGACTGTCTAGTAAGGCAGCCCCCCCCCCATGAATGTAAGGACTGTGACAAGGACTTGGTGCAATTAATATTACTGTTAAGTAATTGGGCCACTAACACAGCTCAATTATGACCAGTTTATTGGTTGCAGGCTCCTCGTTACAGTGGCGGCTGACAAGATTTAAAAATTCTATACAGTGTGGTGCCACAAAGAACAGATTGTGTGTTTCTGGAGAGAAAGCACAGGTTCATTAAAAACCGCAAACCGTGTTTACCCATCAGTCAATACTGTCTCCAAGACATTTTGGTAAAGGAAAAGATGAAAGCTAACTGCAGACACACCTGTTCCATAAAACAAGGAAAGCGTGCTAGTCCATCAGAGACTGCTGGCTTTTGCAGTAGCAGACCGCAGCTGCCTGAACATGCCCACTGGATGTACCTAACAGTGCTCCGAGCATCCATACACCGGAAATTTACATTTTACAATCCTTTATAATAGAGACTGTGTAATATTTCGTTTTGCCGTTGATTATCACTGCTTTGGAATCTTGGAAACTCCCAAGAACATATTTTACATGGGCTCCAGTGGCCATGAAAAGCTGCATTTAAAGCTAGCATTCTCTATGTTTTGTTAACAAAGACTTAGTGTGACACCCAAACGACTAGACCCAGGAAGTATATTTTCAGTCTTTTTATCCACAGGGTGCACAAAAATAAAAGGCATTACCAAACAGAAGAACTCATAGGGACCACCAAAAACCCTAGTCTATGAACTTTACCAGGGTGATCACTGCTCCTTTGGCCAATTATCTAGATGCAGGCCTTTCGAACTGCATAGCCACGGTTGGCTACGGAAAGAGTCTTCACCACCTTTAAGTAGTACTCAAGCCTCCACTACTACTTTAGCTCCATGGGTCTCCTTCACAGTTTAGGTCCCTCTGTCTTCTAGACTCCTTAATTTCCCTGCCTGGGTCTCCTATTTTCTTGCGCTTCTTCCAGCTGCCTTGGGCCAAACTCTGCTTCCTGATACATTCATGCCCTTGCCTCCTTGGCCTGTTACCACCTCCTCCTGTTCTCCATCAGCTCCTTTGAGTGTTAACCCCCTGCTTAAAACTAACCAACCTCCTACTGAGGTTTCCTCCTCCCAGTGCAATGAGAGATGGGTGCCGTCTAAAAAGTTGGTGGGCATGGCCTAAAGAGTAATGAGCGTGGCTCTGATTAAGCCGCCTGCCCCAAACAATGCATATAAACCCTCGACATATGTATCTTGTGTTAGAACCAGAGAGCAATTTATTTACAACATGCAGAATGAATGCAAATAGAACCACCTGAAACCATGCTGAGTGTTTGTATGCAGAGTGAGGCAGTGATTTATATACAACCAATGTAACCAATTCTGTAAATAAATCACCCATAAGAAAGCAGAGAGGGACAAACAGCATCAATGTGGGCACTGCCGGACCTAGGATTAATGGGGTCCTAGGCAGCGGAACATGTGTAAGCCTCCCTATTTTGCATTTGTAGGGACATCAGTGATGTCACAGAAGGAGACTAATAATCTAGGGGATTGTGGGAAGTTACATGAAAAGAAGTTGCCATGAGGGAATCAAGAGACAAAAGCGTATGCCCAATTGTGAGAAGGCCAGCATTCTGGCCTTGTCAGGAAGTGTGGGGGGAGGGCCAGACTTAGCCCTATAGATCCAAGTACCAAAGTCTCATGCCCTAACACTTATGGGTTCCAGCATGTATGGGGCAGTTGACAGACTTGTACTGAGAATATAGTTATAAACTCACCTGAATCACAGAAAAGGATACAGGTTATTTTCAACTACTTCAGGAGTCTTGGTCTTTCTGTAGAATACAGACCTTCCAATTAATGTACCCCTCTAGCTAATTAAACTAGACAGCTAGATTAGTAAATCTATGGAAAGGGCACGGAAATTGTAACAGGAATTCACCAGGCTGAAAAAAGAGACGCCATTCAGTATCTACCCAACTAAACTGATGGGGTTTTAAACTAAACAAGATGCTGTACCTGATATTAACCAACACTAACCTGTTGTGGTCTTCCAGAAGCAAAATACTGGAACCCACTTCTAGAATTCCAGGTGAATGAGCAGGAATTGTTCCAAGATGTCCAAGGGTAAAGCAACCAACGACCAGGGAAAGGAAGGTTAGTATGGAAGCTACTACCCGAACGGCACGAGGGACGCACTAGAAACGGGTAGGTGCACTGCTGGAAAGCGGCCGATAAGTTCAAGTGCACTTCTGAAGTTCTTGGAAATAAAGAGGAAATGGTCCACTGTGGAAGTAGCAGTGCGTGGTGGAAAGGAAGCCGTGCCAATAGCAGTTAATCCACAAAACAAAGTAATACAAGTGAAAGAGAATGTTTGTGCCCTTTTGCGTGGTAATATAGTTGTTCCCTTTTGCGTGGTGAATACACAAATAAAGACTGCAGAGGAGAGGCAGGACTGAAAACATCAAAACTAACACTGCTGTCAGAACCTGGATAATCAGTAATTAGCCTGGAAGCAAAGTCAGTGCGGGGATGTTTACCAGGAACAAACGCCTGCGCTGAAAAACAATGGCAGTGCCGGATTCCCAAGAATAACTGCCCGCTCTGAGAAATGATGGCGGTGCAGGAGTTAACTCCAGAGGAGAATAAACCTACATGTAAACTACATACCTTCTGGTCTTTGTCTTATGGAGAAGGAGTCGTAGTTTATATCAGAGGCGCCAAGGAAACTCACCTTAAGATCTCGGGAGCAAGTAGCCAAAGAAAAGGCTCAAAGTAGGACTCTGCAAGGCTCCATGAAAAGAACGAATGAATACAGGAGGCTGGCGAATGAGCAATACCACTGAAGATAAAGTAGCAGAATAAGTATCAAATCGTAGAAAAACTGAACTTCAGAACGGAAATGTAATCAGAAGCCCTTAAAGTCCGCTTGTTTTGGATTTAAATAAGTTCACTCTGACATTCGTAGAACGCCCCTCTGCATCATGTGACTTTAAGCATGACGCACTTGACATGGACGCCGTCTCCAAGGCAACCTTCTGTATAATCTCCAATGTGAATAGAACGGCCTGGATGTCGTTCTTCGGGCGAATTGTCTGCGTCTAAACTCTGTTAGAGCAGACAATCTAGCAGAACCAGAGGGAGATGTTGTAGCGGGAATGACAGCAGTACATCCTTTCTCCTAGCCTTCCCTCGAAAAGAGCTAAGACCAGAGGAGCGGTCTGCCGTGGAGCTACAGCTAGGATCTGCAGGAGGCAAGGGAGCTGGAGACAGAGGGAGGTGGTGCAGAGTGCGGCGAGCGCAGCGTGCCCCTGCCGGGTGCGTCGCTTGTCTTGATGGATTTCGGTGGGGGATGCCAAAGGAGAAGCCTCCCTGCCAGGGGGCCACAAGATGAAATGCCATACTAAAGGGCCTCCAAGGGGGCACACAGATGGAAGTCACCTGATTGCGCGCCTCCATTACCCGGGCCCCTAAGTAACGTGGTTGTACCCACCTATGGCCCCTGTGATGTTTGGAGGACCCTGAAAGTGAGTCATGGATCCGGCAGGCATCATATGGCCCAAAACCCGAAAGAAATCAGTGCTCCCCAAGTGGAGTTACGGCCCTCCATGGGGGGTTCACCGCACTGACGAAGAGTATTCGTGGGGGGAAGGCCTGGAGCTTGTGGACAAGGAGTGTCACGGAATGGGCTGACTCGACCCGGAGGTGGGTCTGTTGCCTCCCCACCCCCCAACAAAGGGCTAAACCCTGCCCCCCCCCTACCCCCACCAGAGCTCTCAGAAAATCCGAGCTGCGGCTCCCACAGACGGACACCGGATTCAGATGAACGGCCCGGGCCGCGTTGAACGAAGAGACTAGACCTCACAACGTGCAGAGGCAGCAGGAGATGTGGGGGCCCCCAGTCCTGGGGCGTGTGCCCACCTCTTCGACACAGGTCCAGTGACCATATGACGTTGGAGCCAAGAGTGCACAGTCGCACTGTGCAGGGTGCTGGGGCCCCTCTTGGAGTCCCCTGTTCTGGAGGAGACCCGGACAGAGGGCCCAGGTTTAAACTGTGACCATCTGGTGCGAGGGGGAGGCCCGTGTGACTGGCTGCCTGGTCTTGGGCCTTGTAACGCCGGTTGTTTATGGTGTGGAGAGGGCACCATTTGGCGCTCCCGGGAGTCGTGGGCCACATGCTGGAAGTTTGAGAATTGTGCCTCCTGGCACGTGTGACCTCAGCTGGACCTGCGACATAAGTGTGTGGCCCTTGGCCTCGGGGGTGGGGGTGCGCCGACTTGGCCGAGCCAAGCCCCAGTAACAGCACACTATAGGCCCGCCTTCCTCCGACACTGAGCTATAAGGAGCTCTCGCTGTCCGGACCCTCTCTTGGCCCCTTCCCCCACAAGGGGTGGGGTACCGAAGGGAGATCTGCACCCGTGGGCTGCCCCACTGAGGTGTAAACTTGTATGGATTTCAAATCCTGTCTTGCAGATTTTGCATACCAAGGCAAGCGTGCAGGAGAGCATAGTAAGGCAGGAGGGACGTTGGCGGCTAGAGGCGAAGAGGGATGTCGCCTCACTGCTGACCTCACCATCCTAACCTGCTCACACACCTTGCCCAGATTGGCATATCAGGTCAAGTATTGGCCTGCTTCTCTTCTTTTCTGGCCAATAGGTTCCAATCGCTTTCTCTTCCTCCTTACACATCAAATTCTTGTCCCCTTAGTTGTGGTGTCCGTCAGGGTTCCGCTTTGTCCCCCATTATTTTCAACATTTACATTTTTATGCTGTCGCGCTTCATCCGCTCCTTCGCCATCAAGTGCTATTCCTATGCCGACGACATCCAGATCCTGATCCGTTTAGATCGGGACGGTACTGAGGTGTCGTGTCTTTGTGCCTTCATAAGTGCCCGACAGCTGTGGGGGAGTGGATGTGCCTCAACTGGTTGAAATTGAATGGGGACAAAACAGAGGTGTTGGTGGTTGGTTCTCCCCCTGATCCTTCACTTTGGATTACTTTGTTTTGGCCTGCATCTTTGGGTTCTCTCTCCCGGTACCTTCGGCGAAGGTGAGTAACTTAGGGGTGATGATGTGTGCCACCTTGTCTATGGGTGCCCAAGTATCCACTGTGGGCCAGTCTGGGCATTTCCATTTGAAAATCTTAAAAAAGATGCTCCACCTGATTCCAGCGGCATTACGTCCACCGGTTGTGGCTGCTATGATATTGACGCAAATGGATTACTGTAATTCTCTTTATCTAGCACAGCCCAAGGGTCTGGTCCCCCAACTTCAGCAGCTTCAAAATCTGGCTGCTCGGGTGGCAACTGGATCACCGTTTGGGGCCCATATTTCCTAAGTGTTGCGTTCCCTCCACTGGCTTCCAGTGGCTTGAAGTATACCATTTAAAGCACTGTGTATTGTCCATCATGCGCTACACGATCAGGGAGCAGAGTATTTTCGTACTAAGTTTGTGCGTTCTCCCTAAGCGCTGGCTGCATTCCGCATCCGCTGGCCTGCTTTGCATGCCCTCCTTCCGGCTTGCCTGTGTTGGGAGACAGGCTTTTTCGATCGCTGCTGCTCAGTTGTGGAATGGCATCCGGCTTGAAATGAAAAACATGCAAAATCATTGGGTTTTTCGGAAAGCTTTAAAAACACATCTAGTCTGATTACTGCAGTTTTTTGACGTTCACTTGTTACCTGGTTATCAGTTATTTGCCTCGCCAGCTCCATGATGCCTTCGGCGACCGTGCGCTATATAAGTGAGCATAACATAACTGCTGGAGGAAATCAGGGGCATGAGAGCCGATACAGGGGGCAGAGTCGACAAGATCAATGTCGGACTCAACAATATGGAAGAGAGATTGCAAGAGTTGGAGCATAACCAATCCTCCCTAGACACTCTGGAAACTCAAATAGATGGGAGTATGAGCGAGCTGGACAGAAGAGAGGCGGGTATGGTGCTAAGGATGGACGATTTCGAGAATTGCGAGAGGAGGAACAATCACCGGTTCTTCGGGATACCAGAGAAAGAGGGGGAGATGGAAAGAGATCTCAGGCAAACAATAAATGAGATCATGAAACTCCTCTTCCAAGACGACTCGATTGATGAGACCAAAATTGAGAGGGTCCACAGAGCCGGCGGTCCTCCCGGAGGCCCAAAAGCAGTACTGGCATGATTCCACAATTACCCAGACAGACTTAACATTTTCGACAAGGCAAAGAGCAGGGGAGCGGTGATGATCGGTATGGCGAGAGACACCATCTTTCAGGACCTGTCCTTGCTGAACCTCACGAAGAGGCGGCTATGCCTACCACTGACAAAGTGGCTAAACAGTAAAGCAGTGTCATATCGTTGGGGATTCCCGTTCTCCATCTCCTTCGCGTTAGAGGGGCAGAAACACAGGCTCGTGACGGAAGAAATACACAGAGTCACGAAGGAAATACTAGCGGAAGAAGGAACATCCTTGGGCCCACAGGGAGAGAAGTATAGAGACATCTGGCGCATTAAGGGACCAAGAAGGAAAAGGATCCCGGGCTCTAGGAAATTCATGAGGTTGAACACGACCCCTCCCAATACGTCTTGAGTATACTATACCCCCGAGGTGGCTCGGAGAGGGCAAGCTGAAAGGGCAGTGGAGGCTCCCCCGTCAGGAACACCCAAGGGGAGATGAGGCCTGAACGGCGGGAATTGAGTTGTATGCTGAAGTCGATTTGTGGGGTAGAAGAAATGTTTAAAGTGTTGATTTTTTAAGGGGTTTGTTGCGGTCCGAGGGTTGGCACGGGGGCAATCGAATTTGAGTTGTCTACGGAACGGGGGGTTTAGAGAACTTAGTTTATAAATAAAGGCTCATGTTATGTTCACCCGTGAAGTTGTGTCTCCAGTTAAGAGGGGGTGTGCTTTTGTTCTGAGTTTTGTGCGGGACATAGGATCTGAATATGGCTGATACAGTGGGGCAGGGCAGGCCTGGAGGACAGTTTGCGTGTGTATACATTGAATGTCAAGGGGCTCCACTCCCCTACTAAAAAGTCTCTGGTCGCCAATGAATTCAAAAGGTCAGGCATCATTGTTATGTTCCTCCAAGAAACCAGATACCAGAGAGGTGATGAACCGAGGATCCCTTGTAGGAAAATTGGAAGCACCCAAAATCAAGGCCAGAAGAGATTCCTGCAAAGAACGCTAGAGAAAATAATGAACAAGGGCCAGGGGCACCTTATCTTTGGAGGGGACTTTAATGTGTGGATGGACACAAGTCTGTACAGACAGACCAGGCAAGCAGGGTACCAGGAACCACAGAAGAACAAGCTACTTACCACTGGTAACGTTCTTTCGACTGGATGTTCCTTGTTATCTTGGGTCTGGGTTCTTCTTCAGGCCGGGAAGGCTTATTTGGTAAGGCAATGTTGCATTCTGTGCACCCAAACTGTAATGTTTGGTCAAAGTATGTACGGACGACCATGTGGCAGCTGCACAATTTCTTTAACTGGTAATCCCCTCTGTAATGCAGAGGAAGCCTCCTTCAGCGCTAGTCTGATTGCCCTCAGCTCCAAAAGGTTGATGTGTAGTTTGGACTCTGATGAGGCTACGGCCGCTGATTAGCAGATCATTGGCGTGGGCTCCTCACCCCGTGAGTGAGGCATCCGTCACTATGGTTATCTCTGGCCATGGTTGCCAAAAAGTTTCTCCTTTCAGAATGTTCTCCTGAGAGGACCACCACAAAAGGTTCTGTGAGACTCTGCTTGGAATCTGTGGGAGGTCTGACATCCTTCCTTAGAATTGGGACCACTGAGTCCTGAAAGCCCATTGGAGAAGTCCCATTCTCAGGCGAGCCTCTGGCACCAGAAAAATGCAGGATGCCATGAGGCCGAGCAACCTAAGAAAGTCTAAGGCTGGGAGAAGTAGGGCACTCTGGAATTTGGTGACCATCTGTAGAATGTCTTGAGCCCTCACCTCTGGTGGCAAGGCACTTCCCAGGTATGCATCCAGGACTCCTCCAATAAATTTGAGCCTTTGAGATGGTATCATGTCAGACTTCTTGAAGGTGAGGGAAAAGCCCAGTCTGTGAAGGGAGTGACAGGTGGAGCTGAGATGTTCCAGGGCCTGTTTGGGAGACTGGCCCTGATCAGCCAATCTTCCAGGTAGGTGTAGATGTGAATTCCCCCTCTCCTGAGACTCGCTGCCACCACTGCCATTAACTTGGTGAAAACCCTTGGGGCGGAGGTCAACCCAAATGGCAGGACTCGAAACTAATAATAAGAACCGCCAACAGGGAACCTCAGGTACCTTCTGTGCTTGTGATGGATTGGCACATGAAAGTAAGCATTCTGAAGGTCCAATGATACCATCCGGTCCTTAAGCTGGAGGGCCTGAAGGATCTGAGAAAGGTTAACCATCTTGAACTTGCCCAACCTGAGGAACTTGTTCAAGTCTCTTAACTCTAAGATGGGTCTCAATCCTCTGTCCTTTTTTTGAATTCGAAAATACAGGGAGTACCAACCCTTGTTCTTCTCCGCTAAAGGTACTTGCTCTATAGCACTTTTCTTTAGCAGGGTCAAGATTTCCTGCATAAAAAGCGGATCTGGAACTCTGAACCCCGGTGGATGACTGAGGCTTTTTTTAGAAAAGGAAGGCAGTAACCCTGGGCAACTGTTTCCAATGCCCATGCATCTGAATTAATAGCTTGCCATTATTTTAGATGCTCTTAGTGTCTTCCTCCCACTGCAGTCTTGCGAACTAAGTCCTCAGAGAGGTTTTGGGGCGGCTGACGACAAAGTAGCCGCTTTGGAGGCGGTCTTAGTACCTCTTCCTCGTCCACCTCGGGGGAATCTTCTTTGGCCTCTTTTGACTGACTGTCCTCTGCCTCTTCCAAATGTGGAGTAGTGACGAAAGGACCTACCCCTCCAGGGCATACCCGTGGGGCGAATTGGATGTCATCTAATCGCAGCACCAAGGGATTTGGTTGCTACCTTTGAAGTTTGCAGTTTCTCCAGACTTATCGGCCTTGTGCACGTCAAAGGTTAAGCAGTCTGGATTGTACATCTGAGACAAATCCAGACTTCCTTAACCAGGCAAACCTTTGCATAACTGAACTAGCCGCCATTGCTCTGCTGATTCTGTCAGCGGAGTAGAGACCAGTCTGGAGGAATTAACACAGTCAATGATGGAAAGGACGCTATGTTCAAAATCTTGTCTCGTTCTTCCCCTTCAGCGATATGGTCAGCCGCTATGGATATACACGCCCAAAGGGTATCAGTGAACCTAGCCAACGTGCATGTGGCATTTGCTGACTTAAGGGTCATACCACCAGCCGGAAAAATCCTTCTTGGCTAGAGCGTCTTAACGCTTAGCATCCCCATCAGGTAAGGCGTTTTGTCTTGTGGTTGAGGTGGCAGCCTGTACCACCAGACTCTGGATTTGGGTGCTTTGACAAATAATAGGGATCACTGCTTGACACCCTGTATTTAGAAGTCAGTTTCTTGTTGACCACTGGATTCAATTCAGGCGCCTCCCAATTGGTAGTTACACGCTTTTGTAAAGCTGCATGAAATGGAATAATTGGGTCTTCCTGAGGTCCCCTGTCTAGAATATCAGTCAGGTCATCGTGTTCAAAAATTGGGCTTGGTCTACTCCATCCCATATACTCAACCACCCTCCACATTAACTGCCTATAGGTCACTTCTGCATGATCAGATGGATCTGATCAGCCAGACTCTACCTCTGGTGAGGTGTTCAAACCACTTGCATCATGTAGGCATACTTGAATGTCTTTTATTCTGGATTCTTCAGAAATGAGGGCCTCACGGACTGATGGCGTACCATATTGGAGGCCAAAAGGTCTTGATTCATCAGATGATGGCTCGGCCTCCTCATAAATCGAGGAAAGAGACTTGAAAAAGTCAACCATAGGTAAAGAGGTATATGTTTTTTCAATGATACCCGACGGTGTCATGATATTCGTCGTCAAAGGTGCCATAATTGTCTATACCGTTGACGTCGAGGGATTAGATGACTGTGTCGATGACTTAGACGCCTGTAGCATCTAGGAGCTTGAAGCCTGATGCGTCGATGACCTTTGATGGGCTTTTGGCACTGATGGCGTTGACGACTCAGTCCTCGAAGGGACTTTTTCTCGACTCGAGGGATCCTTAGAACGCTCTTGAGGAGTTTTGCCTGCCGGGCCCGAAGGCGCACAGATTTTATGCTGATCGGGTCTTTCGACATGAGCATGGCTTTTGACAGTACTCGAGGGGGTCAAGGCTGCATTTTCAAATACTTTCATCATGTTGAGCCTAAACTCTTCCCATTCAGCTGGGGAGGCTGATTGAGTTGGACATACGACCCGTTCCGGAGAGGAACTCGAAGACGTCGAAGATGGTGACCTATGGCGTAGTTTCTTCGAGTGTCTTGACGATGACCAGTGTTGGGAACCACTTCGTGATCGGGATCATTTACTTTTTTTTTACAGCGGGGAGAAACAGTTCTCGACTCGTCCGATGTCTGTCTTTTCGACAGTTGATGGGGACTTATGGGTCCTACCTGCCACAAGTTTCCCTCTGCACTCTCTCGGGGCTTTCAACGTCATTGACAGGCAGGCCTCAAACTCAGATGATGGATGAGCGGATCGCAGATACCGCAAGCATATTCTGTGGGGGTTCGTAACGGACATCTTCCACCCACTTTCACAGCATTTTTTGAAACCCGACTTCCAAGTAGAAGATACCGATGACAAAGCCATTTTTGAAGATTTCATCGAAGGTGTATTCACAAAGGAATTAAGTTTACCGTAGCTGAAGCGTTAGTGCGGAAAATCGGAACTAAAGCCAACGGACACTGCACGCGCTATATATACCTCCGGTGACGTTGACATTGCGACGGAGGCCTATGAGGGACATTGAGTCGACAGGCATTGACGCGCAGCACCCTCTGCTGGAAAAATTGTCTGCAGAAGCTAAGCTGGATATTGGAAATATCATAAAATAAGGAATACGTGGGAGGACACAATCCATTCGAAACAGTGAGATGGCGAGTTGGGATTGGCCATGCAATAGTACGGGTTGAGGAACATATGGCGGCACCTCCACCCACAGAAGAGGGGATTCACCTTCTATGGCACTCTCATGAGAATAGACTATCTGTATGTCACCAGGGATCTCTGGGAGGTGTTGAAGGACTCGGCGGGGATTCACCCGATCTCATGGTCCAAACACGATATGGTATCTGTAGACATCAACTGGGGAGGCTTGTGCCCGAGGAACTCCAAGTGGAGGTGTAATGACTCACTCTTGAAGGATCCGGTCTTCAGAGAGGACCTTGAGAATAGCATTAAAGAATTCTTCGTCATTAATGACACGGGTGAAGGAGGACGGTATGGGATGCAGCTATAGCCACATGGAGGAGTTTGTTGATCGGGGGGGCGGGGGGGACGCAAGAAGAGGGAATGCACAATAATAGAGAAAGGATTCAGGGACAAAAGAGGTACTCTTGAGAGACGTGCGCAGTCCTCCCTCGAGGATAGGGAGGATCATAATCCATCAGGAAGCAAGGTCTGAGGGAAGAGTTGAAATTGCTGGAGGACGGGAAGGTGCTTTGTAATCTCCAGTTCCTAAAACAAAAATTCTACGAGAAGGGAGATAAGGCAGATGCCCTCCTCGCCACAGGGGTACGGGGACAACAGGCAGATAGATGGGTCACAAAGGACAAGGGTGGCTAGTAAGAGTATAGTGGAATGGATTCAGGAGGCATTTGCCTTGTTATATGAGGCTCTATATGGAAGGGAAGGCCACTATCGGAGAAATCAACGCATACCTCGAGGGAGCCTCTCTCCCATCTCTATCTGGGGTAGACTCAGGGAACATGGATGCCCCAATCACGGGTGAAGAAATTCAGAATGCCATAGGATGCCTCTGTCTGGGAAAAGCACCTGGAGAGGACGGGTTCACACTGGGCTTTTACAAGACCTTCTCACTGTTCCTCATTCCTTTTCCGACACTACTCTTCAATATCCTGGACACAGGGAGAGCACCAGATTCATTTGTCCAGGCCCTTATCTCTGTGATACCAAAGGAAGGCACAGACCCCAGATTCTGTTGTTCATACCGCCCAATCTCACTCCTTAACATAGATGCCAATATTTACACTAGGTCCTGGCTGCCAGATTGGAGGGGCATCTTCTGAGTCTTGTACACTCAGACCAAGTGGGGTTTGTGCCTGTGCGCCAGAGACCGGACACTATGAGAAAAACACTCAATTTGATCAATGAGGCACAGGCAATGCAGGGTGACCCCACACTTCTTTCTGTGGATGCAGAGAAGGCCTTCGATAGGGTTGAGTGGGACTACTTGGAGGAGGTTCTTACCAAAATAGAGTTGGGCAAGAGACTTCTTAAAAGGTATCATGGCTATCTTTTCCTCCCCGAGGGCCTGAGTAGCGGTGAATGGAGGATACTCGAGGTGGTTTCATCTTGGGACAGGAACGAGGCAGGGTTGACAGCTTGACCCTGCTCTCTTTGTGCTTTCGCTGGAGTCCCTGGCCCAGAGACTAGGACAGGAATCGCAAATTGAGGGGATTAACGTGGGAGGCTAGACCTACAAATTGTGCCTCTATGCAGATGACATGCTACATGTGGTGCACCCAGTGACCTCAGTCCCAGCGGCGGTGGATAAGATTGAAGGTTACAGCCATTTGGCAGGGTTCAAAATAAATACAGGGAAGACGGTCCTCTTCCGGTCGGATAGAAACAGGGACTGCGATGGTGGGCAATTTTCCCCCTTGGGCATGAAGGTAAGCTTGAGAACGCCAAGGTATTTGGGCATTAACGCCACAATAGAGCTAAATGGCCTCTATCTATGAGGCAAACTTCCCCCCTCTGACAATGAAAATGGAGAAAGACATAGCAAAACGGAATAAGTTGACTGTATCGTGGATGGGTAGGCAGAATGCAATTCAAATGGTTGTAATCCCCAAGTTCTTATATTTATTCCAAATGCTCCCGATACAGATCCCCAACACCTTCTTTAGAATAACCAAAAGTACTCTCACACGGTTCCTCTGGCAGGGGACGCAACCAAGGGTCTCTAGCGTGACACTGAGTCTTTCTAAGAATAGGGGGGTGCGGAGGGAGTGGGTCTCCCAGACCTACAACTATACTGCAAGGCCTCCCAGTTTACGATCCTGATTCCACACCTCAGACGAGGGGAAGGTTTGCAATGGGTGGGCATAGATAACTATCACTTAAGACCGGCGACAGTGGGAGAGTGGCTGTGGGTCCCAAGGGGACAAGTTATTGAAAAGGATAAAAGAACACCCCACTTTCGGTACTATATGGAGTGTCTGGTGCCAAGGAGCGGGAATGGGAGGCATCACGACGTGGCCATCTCCCCTTGGTCATCTTTTGGTCACAGGGACGCCATTCTGAATCCTGAGAGATTTCAACTGTGGTATGCGGCAGGATTGGAAAGGGTTGGACAACTGTGGAGGGATGGCAGGTTTAATACGCCACAGGAGTTGGATGAGACCCTGGGGTTAGGCAAGCTCCCAGTCTTCTCGTATCTGCAATTGGAGAGTGTTCTTACAAGGGTGGTTTGGAGACAAAATATGCAGAGGGTACTCGCCCCATTAGAGAAGATTCTAGATACAGCCACAGGCTCGAAAGGACAGATTGGTGCCCTATACGGGGCCCTGGTGGACACAAGAAGGGTTTCCTCAAAAAGGTTGAGACCAAGATGGGAGGGAGACCTAGAGATGGACCTCCCTCCACCCCCAAGACGTGGCAGAAAATGTGCAGGGGAGCCTGCCAGGCCTCAATCTCCTGCCAGTATAAATTGCATGCCATTAAGCTTGTGCACAGATGTGTAGAATCTGATAAAACGAGGATGCCTGGATTTGTTATCATTAGAGAATCATTAGAATCACCATTACCCAATCATTACTCTTTGCTATAGAATCATTCCATTATTGCATCCTATTTAGTTCTGATTAGTACATGAAGTAGCATCATTACACTATCCATATATTAGACTGCCACTTTGTATGAATTAGCCATTTGCATTATGCATTTGAAGAGAGAAATAGGCCCCGTTATATGAAGGGTTTGCTTAGTTATGTTATTGCCATTTATGATTGAAAGAGCTGCTTTTAGAATGACATGTTTGCATTATAGCGCTTGCCATTAAGAGAGAAACGTGCTAGGCACTAGAGAGAACGAATGAGGCCCGAAATGATACACTGTCATATTTGAAAATGCCATGTAGAGCCATTTAGAATGACACATTGTTATGTTTTGTAGTTACGTGTACACATGTATACATTTAGAGACACCATGTACTTACTGAGTGTGCACTTAGAATTTGCATTATGCTTTGAGGATAGTGCTTGGTATTGTTTGAATGTTTTAGGCACTACATTTGAGAATAGAGAAGGCCTATAAAGCCATTTCTGATGGAGACACAGAAGTGCCACTGGGCTCAGTGTGGAGAGATTGACTAACCTAAACTTTAAAGCATGGAGAGGATGCAGTGTTTTACAGTACGAATACTGTAATTATGCATTATGTAACAACTTACATTTTAAAAATGGAATTGTATGACTGTCTTTAAAAAACAATATAAAGTTGACACATACTGGTCTTTGCCAAACAGGATTTAGAAAGCTTAATAAAAGTATCATCCTGATTACTTTTGGTTTGCAATTTTTTGAAAAAGAAAATAATTCTTGCCTAGCACTCCTGCACATGCATTTCACACTTTAGAGTGGAGGAGAGGATTAGTGCCGCACTTTCTCTCCATTAGCACTTAAAGTGAACAGAGAAAAGAGGGGGACGAGCACCGAGGGCAAGAGGAATGCAGGGTGAGCTGTGCTTTCATTTGAGAGGGGAACTTAATTTAAATAGCTAACTTTGCTACACAAGTGTCCTTTTGATAAGCAAAACTGCAGAATTGCATAGCAAGTTGCTTTGCGACACTGCTTATTTTATGCCTGGCACTGGACCTCTTTGCGTCCCCACCACATATGCCAATAATCGCCTTTCAGACGACACTCGTGCCAGCACATAAGGCTCACACTTTGAACATTTTGGCCAATCTCACCAGGTCGTACTGCCACCTGCGCGCAAGCTTAATGGAATGCAATTTATACTGGCAGGAGATTGAGGCTTGGGAGGCTCCCCTGCACATTTTCTGCCACGTCTTGGGGGTGGGGGGTGAGGGGAGGTCCATTTCTAGGTCTCCCTGCCATCTTGGTCTCAACCTTTTTGAGGAACCTCTTCTTGTGTCCGCCAGGGCCCCGTATAGGGCACCAATCAGTCCTTTCGAGCCTGTGGCGGTATCTAGAATCTTCTCTAATGGGGCGAGTACCCTCTGCATTTTCTCTCTCCAAACCTCCCTAGTAAGAACACCCTTCAATTGCAGATACGAGAAGACTGAGAGCTTGCTTAACCTGTGAGAACGCAACCATGCTCCGGTCTTAGACAACCCTAGCCACACTCCTAGGGGGGGTGTGGATCACTATACGCCCCTGCTTTTGTATCTAAGGGCCTATGTGCACTGTGTTACTCCTATTTTACGCCTAATAACATACACCTATCTTACTTCTATGGACACAAAACACAAGACACAAAGAGAACACATGAATCGATTCAATTATAACAATGGAATACATTTATAAATGCACAGCAAAGCATTATGATAATGCAAGCATTCCTCAAACTAAGCGAATCTCAACTTTGCACCTTTCATGCTTCTGGTGCAAATCTACCATGCAATAACTATAAGCCTTTCATTTTTCTAATGCAAGCCTGTGATGCAAGCCTGTGATTTTAATGCAGTCTAATGCAAGCGTCAAACATCCAGCAATCCTCTCCTTCATGCAGAATCAATCCTCTGCAATCCACAACACACCACACCATACTTCACACTCACTCTCTTAAGACGCACGTCAGGAATGTAGGAGGATGATGGCTGCTTTGCATAAAACCAAAGTGCACTTGCGGTACAGAAGAATGACCACTGCTTTGTCAAATATGATTGTAATAGTAATCCAAGCATTCAGAACATGCAATGCACAACTGGCTTTGTGGTCATTTCATTCGTCGCAACACTCGGCCTAATAGTGACAGGTCTGCAAACCAATATATACTTTCGACGGCTCTGGCATTCAGGCATAGGCTGTCCTTTATCAGCAGGAAGTCGGCTGTTCAGTTCCCTGACTATACGCAGCTTGTAAAATGATTGCACAGTGTGCGTGCGTGCGTGTGTGTGTGTCATGCTTGCTGATCATCATTGCAAATGCAGCTTTATTCCAAATCACGTCTAATGGGAAGACTTGGTAATCCTGTCAAATATGATTAATGCTTTCAGAGTGGCAGTGATAAAGGTCTTATCAGCACATACACTTGAGAAAAATTTGATTAAAATGCATCAGGAGAAACACTCCGCCTTAAAATGGTTATGCTTGCTTACTCAGGTACCTCAAACATTTTCTTACAGTAGGAAAGATTCCACACTGATCCATTATTTGTGGGAAATGTTTTCTTTGCCAAAACATTTTGCAGAGCTGGGGCGGCAATAGCTAAAGACCCATAAAAAATATCACCATGCTCACACTGATATTCAGAATTAGAGACAATTGTATGGTAACTATAAACCGTTAAGATACCTCAGGAACGTGCTTGTCTTGGAAGCAAAACCACGCATAGCAAACACAGGTTCGAACCCCGGTCTTGCGCTTCGAAACTGGTCCCCAGTATTAAGCGCGTTATAAAAGGACACTTAGAATTATAAACCAACGATCTAATATCAATAGGAATTGCCATACATGTGAAAAAAATGTGTTTTGTGTAGTGTGAAAAACGTGCTGAAAGAAAACATCAGCAAACAACAAGCCAAGTCAGTTAGCATCGTTGCTAGTGTTGCAGCAGGCTTTCTCAACAGCATTGAATCAAGTAACATGTGCCTTTAAGGCTTCCATCAGACAGTTACAACAGCAAGCATTCCAAACATGACCAAAGCTTGTTATTTTAATAGTAAGGAACAAGTTACTTACCTGTAACTGTTGTTCTCCAGCATGGGTCTGGCATGGATTCACAAGCTCATGAATATTCCCGGTCGTCAGGCCGGGAATCCTCGGTAAAGAAAACATCAGTTATCAGTTTAGTTTCTGATCTGTCTTTCTTAGTAGTAACCAATCACTGATCTCTGGGTCATACTGCCCCCAGCCAATGACTGCCCCCTCCCTAAGCCCCTCCCCTGGCAGCCATCTTCAGATTTAGTAGCACGTAAAGTGGCAGTATGACCAAGTGAAAAGCCGCAGAGGGGTAGGAGGGAGGGTTCGCATGTGAATCCATGCCAGACCCATGCTGGAGAACAACAGTTACAGGTAAGTAACTTGTTCCTTCTCCAGCATTGGGTCTGGCATGGATTCACATGCTCATGAATATAAGAATACATAGCAGTACACACATGCACAACCATGGGAGGTGGCAAAGGCTCAACATTAAGCATTACATAAACTCAACATTAAGCACTCTTACCTCCTCACCAGGCCCACCTTCAGGCGAACAGTTTGCGCAGCACTGCTTGGCCGACTCTGGACTCCTCCCTGGAATCCCGGTCGACGCAGTAAAATCTCGTGAAGGTGTGCATCGACCTCCAAGTAGCAGCCCTGCAGATGTCCAGCAGGGGCACACCAGACAAGAACGCCATAGTAGCAGCGATCGCTCTGGTCGAATGGGCTCTCGGACGGCCAGGCAACAGTCAGTTTGCCAACCGGTGACAGTGCATGATGCAGCCGGAGAGACATCTGGAAATGGAAGCCTTCGAGAGAGCCTTCCCTTGGTTCACAGGTCCAAAGTTCACAAATAGCGGCGACGTCTTCCGAAAACTCTTCATGCGGTCCACGTAGAACTTCAGCGCCCTAGCCACATCCAGCGAGTGCAAAGTCCTCTCGGCCGGCGACAAAGTCGACGGGAAGAAAACTGGTAACACCAAGTGCTCGTTGAGGTAGAAGTCCGACGGCACCTTGGGCATAAAGGAGGAGTGCGTCCTCAGCACCACCCTTGTGTCGTGAAAAGTCAAGTATGGAGGCTTGCAGGATAGTGCCTGGATCTCTCCCACTCGTCGTGCAGAGGTGATGGCCACAAGAAACGCTGTCTTCCACGTCAGGAACTTCAACGGCGCTGAATGCAGAGGCTCGAATGGCGCCCCCATGAGCCTAGACAGCACCACGTTGAGTTCCCACGCCGGGGCAGGAGCCTTCACCGGTGGGAACGATC
Organism: Ambystoma mexicanum; assembly: GCF_040938575.1. Lineage (NCBI taxonomy): Eukaryota > Metazoa > Chordata > Amphibia > Caudata > Ambystomatidae > Ambystoma > Ambystoma mexicanum. The sequence goes on from NC_090937.1 coordinate 273,488,490, forward strand.
GGAACAGTCCCTTCATAAATTCCTTCACCATGCGATGAGACCACAAGGACACCCGTCCCGTAGTTCTGGTGTATCGGGAGATCGCAGCCAGATGTATCTTGATTGAAGCGTGAGCCAGTCCAGCATTGGCCAGCGACAGTAGGTACGGCAGTACTTGAGGGCCCGTAATCCGCAGAGGGTTAATCTTCTCTGCACGGCACCAGACAGAGAACCTCTTCTACTTATGTCCGTAGCACTTGAGAGTTGAGGACGCCCTGGCCTTTGCAAGAACCTCTCTGCAGTCAGCCGGGATATCGTACCCTCCAAACTCTCGTGCTGCAGGAGCCAGGCATGCAAGTTCAGCGACTCGGGGTTGTGATGAAGGATGGCGCCTCCTTCTCTGGAAAGAAGATCTGCGTCCGTCGGCAGCTTGACCGGTAGGGACGCCGACAAGTCCAGAAGGTCCGGGAACCAGATCTGCCTCGGCCACGCCGGTGCGACGAGGATCATCCTGCACCGGGACCTCTTGAGCTGGTTGATGAGTCGGAGCAGCAATGGCAACAGAGGGAACGCATATAGGAACAGGCCGTCCCAGGGGAACGAGAAAGCATCGCCCATGCTCCTCGGATGGGGAAACCTGCTGGCGAACCTCTGGCACTTGGAGTTCGTCGCCGTCGCGAACAGGTCGATCTGGGGTCTGCCCCATCGCTGAAAGAGTCGGACCACTTGATCCTGGCGTAGTTCCCACTCATGGCACGAGCGCAGCTCTCTGCCGAGTGAGTCGGCAATGGTGTTTTTAAATCCCTGCCAGATGAAACGGCACCAGAAACATCCCTAGAGCAACGGCCCAATGCCACAGATCCTGGGCTTCCTTGGATAGGGCCGGGGATCTGGTTCCACCCTACTTCCGGATGTAGCACATTGTGGTGGTGTTGTCGGTGAAGATCCTCACCACCTTACCCTTGAGGGATGGGACAAATGACCTGAGGGCCCAGAACACTGCCCGGAGCTCCAGGATGTTGATGTGGAGCGGCTTCTCCTCCGGGAGCCAAAGGCCTCTCGCGTGAAGATCTCCGGTGTGCGCTCTCCACCCCTCCAGGGAGGCATCTGTCGTCACTGTCGCCTGGTGGGCCGGGATCTGAAAGTCTGTCACTGCCGCTAGATGAGAGCGGGTGCCCCACCACCAGATCGCTCGTCGGAAGGTCTCGTTGAGAGGGATCCTGTCCTCGAAGCTGCCTGCCGCTTGAATCCAGCGGGCGTCGAGGAACTCCTGTAGAGGGCGCATCCGAAGCCTGCACAGGCGTCCGAGATAAATGCAAGAGGACATCATCCCGAGGAGGGACTTGATGGACCTCACCCTGACCACGTCTGTGGCCAGCAGACGCTGCACCTTGCCTAGGATGGCCTTTGGCCTCGCCGTCGGAGGAAAGGACAGACGCGCCACTGTGTCGAGCTTGGCTCCCAGAAACAGTGCGACTTGAGAGGGGACCAGGTGGGACTTGAGGAAGTTGATGGAGAACCCCAGGTCTGTGAGCAGCTGGACGGTCTTCACTGGGTGTTCTACGGCAAGCTCCCTTGTCCTTGTGTGGATGAGCCAATCGTCCAGGTAGGGGTAGACGTGGATCCCCTGCAGGCGCAGCCACGCCGCCACTGGAGCGAGGTACTTGGTGAAAACCCTGGGTGCCGACTTCAATCCAAACAGGAGGGCCTTGAACTGGTAGTGCCGCCCTTGGACCACGAACCTGAGGAACATCCGGTGTCCTTTTAGAATGGGAATGTGAAAGTATGCATCCTCCAAATCCAACGACGACAGGAAATCGCTCTCCTCCAGCTGTCCCAGCATGTGCTGGAGGGTGACCATCCGGAACTTCTGTGCCTTGATGTACTTGTTCAGTCGTCGTAGGTCCAGGATGGGTCCCCACCCTCCTGTCTTCTTTTTCAAGAGGAAGTAACTTGAGTATACGGAGCCCCGCAGCATCTTTGGGATGAGCTTGGTGGCACCTTTCTTGAACATCGCCCTTACCTCCAACAGTAGTTGAGGGACGTGGTTTTCTTTCCTGGCCGCGGGAGGAATGCAGGGGCATCTCCAGCACCTAACGGTCGGTGGAGATGGACTCCCACACGCTGACGAACTTTGCCAGCCGGCCTCCCACTGGGGTGCTTCGGTGGGGACCCGACGCCACGGTCGGTTCAATCTTGCTTGGAGGACGCCTTGGCGCCTTGGCTTCCCTGGCGACGACCGCGGGAATCACCCGACTTGCCTCGTCCTCTATAGGCTTCCTGCGACGTGGAGCGGGCCGCTTGGCGGTACATAGAGGAGCCACCGCCGAATACCTTGGAGGCACCCTGCTTGCCTTCGTTGCTGGAGAACTCCTAGGGCCTTAGCTGTCTCCGTGTCCGCCTTGATGGCTTGGAGGGACTCATCCACTGTTTTCCCTAACAGGTTGTTCCCATCGAACGGCATGTCCAAAACCTTGGCTTGCACGTCCTGGCGGAAATCCGTCGCCTTGAGCCACCCTTGTTGTCTGAGGCAAATGCTGTTGCATAGCTGGCGGAAATCGGTGTCGGCAATGTCCATTGCCACCGTTATGGTGTGGTCCAACGCCACCTCACCTTCCTGCAAGATCTCCAGGGCCTCAGCCCTCTTGTCGTCTGGTAGGAAGTCCAACAGGGGGTGATCTTGTACCATAACTCAATGTCGTAGCGGGCCACGATCGCAAGGGCGTTGGCCGCCTTAATCGTTGTTGCCGCCGACGAGATAACTCGTCGTCCCATTGCATCCAGCTTCTTTCCTTCGCCGTCCGGCGGGGAAGTTGACGTTGAGGCCGATGCCCGTCCCGCTTTCTTCTTGGCCGCCGCAGAGACGACCGAGTCAGGGGTCGGTTGCGCCCTAAGGCACAAAGGGGCCGCGTCAGGGACCTGGTACTTCTTCTCGTACCGATCCCTCTTGGCAGGCGTCGTAGACTGGTTCTTGAGAAGGGTGAGACCCTCGTCCCAGATGTCATCCAACAGAGGCACGGCTAGGACTGTCTTCCTCTTGGCCTCGCGCCGTTGGTAAAGGAAACCTTCCTTCTTCTATTCGGGGCAGAGCTGAAAAGGCTCAGATGCCCTGGCGATCATACCGTGGAAAGACCCAATCTCGTCGGGCGGGGAGGCCCGGGCTGGAGGCGATGGGAGCTCCATCCCGTCGTCTCCGCCGTCGTCATCCGTACCCATCGTGGCCGTGTCTGTTCCCGTGTCATCCCCAGGTACGGGGGACGTGGGCAAAGGCTGAGCAGTCCGCGAGGGCTGAAAAGGCGGGGCTGGATGGGTCCATCTTCTCTTGTTTGGGGGACTTCCCGACGGGCCTGGCTCTGGCTCCTCCATCGGGCCTGGTTCCGGCTCCTCCGTCGCTGCTAGGGGCAATCTCATCCTTATCTCCGAACATAAGGATTGTATTGCCAACAAAATGGCCGCCGAGTTGTCCTGCGGCTCTGGAAACGACGGTTGACGAGGAACCTCGCCGGCTCCGCCCTCGCTCTCGTCGTTCTCTTCGTCGGGATCCTTCCCGTGGGACCGGGCCTTTTCAACGCCCTCGTCGAGGCCCTCCAAGACTTCAACCAGTTCCTCCTCAGAGGCTGTGTACGTGTCCACAATGGCCACCGGCTCCCCCCCTCTTTTTCCGCCGGGGTCTTCTCGATGGGCCTGAACGAGGCTTCCCTCTGCGGTGGCAGGGAAACTCTGGTCCCTGAGATCGCCTCCACTGGTGTAGCCTCCCCAGGCTGCGCCAGGGCCGCCGCGACTTCCTCGATAGAGGCCTTAGCCGGGTGAATCAGGGCCTTCACCACCTTCTGTGGGCCTGTGGCCTTCACCTTGGGGGGTGGGTCACCGCCTCGGTCCCCGTCGGCTGGATCCTTTGAGATCGACCGGGGCCTCTCCAGAAGCTTCGCCATGTTCTCGGTTTTCCTCTTCCCTGAGCCAGAGCGTTGGCTCGTGGTTGATGGTGATGGAGAGGATGCGCCCTGCCTGGCAGACGAGGAGCCCGACCGTTCGGCGCTCCCATTGCCCACGGACTCGCGGTGCTTTGCCTTCTGTTGGGTCTCCGTCGCCGGGGCGCCCTCACAGGACTTAGAAGACCGCTCAGACTTCTTCTTCTTCTTCTCACCTGACGGGCTCTTTCCTTCCAGCCAGTTGGAGAGACGAAGATGTCGATCCTCGATGGTCCTAACCGACATGTTCCCGCAAAACGCACAGTCCATCTCCATGTGTGTTTTGTCCTCATGAAGGCAGTAGAGTCACTTCGAATGTTCGTCCTCTTTGAACACATTCTGCAGCTGGCATCCAGGTCAAACCCTGAACAGCTTTCCGGGCGTTGAGCTCCCTTTCTCCTGGGCCATGTCTGGGGTAGGCCACAGAAACTTCTGGACTCCTCCAAGAAGCGTAACCCGACGAAAACTTCACCCTTGAGAGGCGTAGAAAAATCCGAAACGGGTACCCGTTGATCGGATGTAGACACGGTGGAGCTTGAGGCTCTATTTGACCGGAAAATGAGAAAATCTCTTTGAAAAGCGCGAAAACGCAGCAAAAAGCTCGAGAACTAAACACGAGGACTCCCAACACTTGAGCGTGCGGTAAAAATCTGAAGATGGCTGCCAGGGGAGGGGCTTAGGGAGAGGGCAGTCATTGGCTGGGGGCAGTATGACCCAGAGATCAGTGATTGGTTACTACTAAGAAAGACAGATCAGAAACGAAACTGATACTGATTTTTTCTTTACCAAGGATTCCCGGCCTGACGACGGGGAATATTCATGAGTATGTGAATCCATGCTGGAGAACAAGATTTGTATTAAGAAACAAGTATCACTAAACTATGTACTAGACCTTCAGGGATTTAACAATTTCATCATAAACCCCTGAGTACAGAACTTTACTCTTGAAAACATAGTTCAGTGTTTCTTGCTCTTGTGCGGTGGACCTTGGAAGGCGTAAAGAAAGGAAATCTGGTCTCTCTCAACCCATTCTCCTTGTATCGTTCTGCTTTCGCGTCAATAAGGCCATTCCCACTTTACTTAAGCATCGTCGTAATGAGGGGTGGACTGGGATCCAAAAGAGGCCCTGGAAATCATTTTCAAAGTGGCCCCACATTACACATTTTGAGCAAGCTCAACAATTTTCATAAGGCGACATTTAAAAATACCACACAGAAGAGGCCCAGGGTGCAGAGGCCTACCGGGAAATCGCCAGAGTTCCTTATAAGCCAGTAGACCCCTAGGAGCTATACAAACCTAAACATCAGAAGCACTTTAAGGGCAAGACAGTAGAGACAGGATTTACCAGATGAACAAGCCTAGCTGTAGTCTAATGGCATCGAAGGAGCAGATGGCACCAGATGTCCGGATTCCACCAAAAATATCAACCGAGATCAACAATACAAGTTATCAAGTTTTTATTAAAATAAAAATAAGCGATTCATTGCAAAACAGTTTGAATGTATGTTTGAATTCTACTCGATTTGTTTAAAACGACCGCTTGCATATATATATATAAAATGCATTATGTAAATCAACAATTGCACCACTGGAAAATCGGGTGGAACACCAGCTCACATAACGCAAGTTCTGGGATTGGCATCACTTCCCATAGTATAAAATTAGTTGCGCGCAGACACACCCACCGAGAATGATGTAACCAGCCTGGTCCTCACATGGATTGCAGACAGCTCAGCAACCTCGAGCCCATTCCAAGGGCGGAACAACAAACAGTGACAGGTGGCTGAGGGGAGGCCTGCGGAACAGCGAGCGATCAAAGTCTGGAGGCAGCAGTGAGCGCGTGCTCACGCTCAATTAGGAACAGCGCTGCTGACGTGGAGAGTCAAACGTCTGTGAACCTTAGCACCCAACTCTAAGAGGTAAAGTCCGTTTGATATCATGGAATCAACTGAAAGGCATGAACACACGGCGCACTGAAACGTCTGTACAACTGAACTTGACATTTTCAAAATTCGATCTCATTTTTATAATTTTAAATCGTTTTTGGCAACGTGGTGCTATGCTGAATATATATGCAGCTTTATATGATCTCACCATCAATAAACGAACGACAATTAATGCAATGCCCATGGGATACCTACGGTGGGTGTTGGCAACACCTTTACACTTGAAAGCAATAAAAGTTACTCGAGTCACCTTGTATGTCCAAATCATTGTAAGAGACATCCACAGTGACACAAATATTATAACACGCCAAAAATATTAAAGACGGTTAGATGGTTTAAGTATAAAGTGTGGATGCAATATACATTATGCTAACAATACTGAGAGTACATGAAGGAAGCAAATGTCACAAGAATTAATGCAAAGCATTCATAGCAAAATACTCTCTCATTAAATAATGCATTAAGTAGATAGCTAAGCCGGTTAAGGGCCCTCCTAAGTCATCTGAGTTTTGCCTGCAGGACACGTGTTCAAATCGAGGTAGTACTGACTGGGACCTTCATCCTTCAAGGTCAATACATTGAATACCATTGAATTGGATGACAATAGCACCAATGATCACAGCAGTTACTAAGCTTAATGAACACAAGAACATCTCTAAATAAAGAATATCAAGTTTGTATACAGTGCTTCATGCTGAATTGCTCCTGCCAGCCTTACTACACATCGGGTGTGTGGATGGTCATGGTGAACTCATTCATGTACACTTAAAACTAGATTTGCCGGCCTGTGTGGGGAGGGGCAGTGGAGTGAGGGGTGTGGGAGCAGTCATGTTAAATCCCTTTAGAAATTGCAAAAACAAACATTATTTGTCCCAATAGGATTGTGTGAATGGCACATTTGCCAGGGCACGGGTTTGTTCTATCATAGAAAGCGCGATAGAAAGAAACAGTTGTCTCTTACACCACCAGCCTCCACTTCGCTACAGCAGAATTCAGATCGTAGAATGAAGTGCAAATTCGGTTACATTGAATACTGAGACTGAATCACATACCACAGTGGTGTTCTTCTTGCTTTGAGCTACCTGAATAGTGGAGTGGCACAGAGTTCCAAAGATAATGTGGAGGCAATTTATGGATTCTGCTACTAGTAGGTGCACCAGAAGTCCTACATAAGTCTTGTTCGGCAGTAGCCATCATTAGTAAGAAGGGAATCTAAAGGGTGGACATGTTTTCTCAATCCCTCCTAATATAGATACACATACATTTAAGAGGGGCATCTCCAAACCTCATCTATTTAATGATTTTCTATAGTAACACCTTGTGGATGCACTGCTCCACAGCATTGAATATGCGAATACACAGCTACGTATGCGTGCAGATTCACTTTAATGAATCTGTGAACCCGCTCAACTTGCGTGCAACTTAGCTGTTCCTTGCCATACTGTCATTTGAAACGAGACGGCTGGCAAGTAGTGCAACTAAAAGTTTAGATAAGACGGAGTGGCAGGTATATGACTCATTAAAAACTTGCCAGCCATTACCTTTCGGTTTTAGGATGTACTTGGACTTCAGTTAAGGCTTCGAAAACGTTCTGTGCTGAAGACTGAATGGTAGGATGAGTGACAGTGGGAGCTATGTTTGTAAACTACTAAGGAACTGGCTTAGAAGTCCGTGGCCAAGAATGTCGGTAAATAATGTCAAGTCCGAAGAACAAGAGCTAAACAGTGGGGTACTTCAATGGCCTATTAGGGTTCAAGTACAATTCAAAGTGTTCATAAATGACATTCGCGAGAAGCTGGAAGACGGGGTATGACCATTTATTTTTGACACAAAGATTTGCTGCAGGATTAAGATCCAAAAGAAATGGGCATAACTACGTGTGATTCAAAGGGATCATATCTTCTTCTGTGCACTTAATTTTGATGTGCAGAATCAACCTGGGTTACTTCATTTCAACAACAGAAACAGACAGACATGAATAGTGGATAAGGAGAGTGGCAATGGGAAAGAAAAAGGGAGCAATGATAGTAAAAAAAAGACCGCCAAAAAGAAATACTGCGATCAAAAGACATGGACTCGATTTATGAGTGGTGTAGGAATGACATGTTAAGTGACATCTAAGGCTCAGTGCGGAAGAGCATAGCCAGGCACTCAAGAGTTCTAAAACTCTAGGGAAAATGCAGGCTTAGAGGGGAGGTAAGAAAGCCAATAAAATAGCAAGAGGATCCTGGGGATAGCACAAAACCGGGCCCTCAATAAGAAACAAGCTATGGCCTGTAAAATGTGGCTATTGTGCATTAGGTAGTTACAGCCACTGTCCTCTGTTGCTGCCGCATGCTGTACAACAGGCAGCGCACTCTTTCTGGACCTACATCAGTGGGGAAACTAGGGAGGCGTGCACCTATATGGGCAAGATTTAAAATCCCTTTCTCATGCCTCCCATTGCTTCAGGAGCACACGCTGGCCTCTAACTATTTGTAGCTTAACAAAACCAAAGTTATGCTCTTAAACCCTACAAAAATTACCCGGAGCCCCGATCTCTTCCTCCCCCTCAGCCCAGTAACCTTCTCCTCCTAGCCTGCATGTATTCATTCATATACAGTTGAAAGAGTCTGCTCAAACCACGCAGCCGCATGTTGCTAGCAGAGAAATAAGGAACACTTGAAGGTTTTCTTGAGGAGTCCAAGTGATGCATACGTTTTTATTCGTTTTCTGAATTTTAAAAGGACCCTCAAGTTTGCAGAGGTCTACTGGAAGAGCACTCCATAGCAGAGGCCAGGATTGCAAAGCCTCTACTGCTGCGGTCCGTTTACTGAACTTGGCCTACCAGAAAAGATTTGCATAGGAAAAATAAAAGTCTGCTTTTGGATGTATTTAAGGGCAAAGAAGCTTCTGCATAAACTTGTGACCAATTCCACCCATCTCCTTATATAATATCCAAGCTGTTGTTAACATAATCCTTTTCTTAAATGGTATCCATTACAGGCTTTTCAGAGTAGGAGATACTTGATACCTCAAGTTCAGGTCCATGATCAATATAGCATCTGCTCCATTTCAGAAATCTAGGAGTATGGTTTGGCTGAGGGATGAACTTTATCACTGGAATCATCACAATCAAAACCTCTAGCCTATATGTCAAAACTCACAACTCCATCCAACTCCTCCTCACCTGAATCTCCTGTTGAGCTTGTAGAAGTCACCCAATCTTGTCTCCTTCTGTATTTCTTTGACTCCTCCTTCTTTTTGGATTTCTTTTGATGTAAATAAGGACGTGGCTCCCCGGAGGCCACCGTGACCGTATGGGTACCAAATCCGGGGGCCTCCCAGGAGCCAGTCCCAAAGTCCAGGGAAAAAGCCATTGGCTGAAAAAACCCTGTGTAGGAGATGTAGTCCTTGGATCTGCCGGATGGGACTTTGAGAGAAAGTGCCAGTAAGATTCAGTCTAATAAACGTAGCTCCATTTGTGAACAAATGGTTCCAGCTTGTGAAGAAAAGGAGTCTGGGAGCTGTAGTCAGCTGGCTGGATCTGCTGGAAGAGTTACTATGTAAATAGGGAGACAAGAACAGTCTTAGTAGTATAGGTGGGGACTGCATGATCCAGCATGCAACGCAGGACTGGCGGCACCGTAGGTTCTGCGACACCGTAGGACTGGCGGGCGGCACTGAAGGATTGCGGCATCTAAGGCTGGCGGCACCGAGGGCTCGGCAGGAGGTTGACCAGAAAGAATACTGGTCGGAGAGCCTTAACAGAAGGAAGGATCCTGCCTCAGACACACGGAAGAAAAGAAACGCAAGAAAGGTAGGAGTAGGTCAGGCAGAAATAAGATAGCGAGAAAAAGAATGAGGGGCGTAGACCCGAAAAACAGGGAAAGAAGTTAATAGGACAGGGAGGAAAGGTACCAAAGAAGGATATTAGCTTACACCTCTGTGATCTTACCAGATAGACAAAAAAAAAACTGTAAGATAATGGCACCGCAAGTGACTGCAGATAGAAATGCGAAGGTAAGGTTGAAGAAAAAAGGCTTCTGTAACACAGAGAAACACGAGCAACAAGGGCAGCGACCAAAGTTCTGAGTAAACGATGATACAACGCACCAATGTTACGGTGCGTATGATGCATATATGTTTCGGACACCATCTTGGTAGAAGACTAGACGTTTACCATGAGCTAATGGCATCCATGTTAGGTGTATTTCCATCAATACCATATCTTCCATGGTTGGTGCATAACACTATACCAGTTCAGGCCACTCAAAGCCCCCTACCATTCCTGCTCTGGCTTTCTGAGGTAGAAAAGGGAGAATAAACTTAGCAAGTGTTGGCTTGCATAGTAAAATTCCCTTTGTGGCGGGCAGTTTGGGTCTATTTGACCTAAAACATTTGATTGAATATGACCTTTTTTTTCGGTCTAAAAAGCAGTGGGAGACCCTCCCCATATCCTCAAACCCTCCCACTTCCCCTCAACCTAATCTATACCCTTACCTACCCCCATATATAATTTAATTAAATTTGACAGAAAAAAAGGTCAAAAAAATTCGATCAAATGTTTTTGGTCAAATGTTTTTAGTTCAATTATGCTAATACCGTAGCGGGCTCCTCCATGTGATCATCAGGAAACTGCAACTGATCCAAAACATGGAGGTTCATGTCACCCTTGGCCTGCACAAGTGCAGCCACATCACCACTGCTCGGATTTCCCTCCGCTGGCTGCTTGTTGCTGAACGAATCAAATTTAAGACAACATGTAAAGTCATCATAAATTAGCCGAGTCTCTTGGGGTGTGGCCAACCGCCATGTGAGGAAGACGCGTCTCAGGCAGCTCCGTAGATCCGTCCAACATGCTGCAGCAATTTGAAAGCTTTGCATTGTCTAAACAACTGCAAAATCACTGTTCGAGTGGGGGATCGCCTGGAGCACCATCGGCCGAAGTCTCAGACATCCGCGAGACCCTGCCGATGCAGCACGCCGTGTGACAAGAGACGGAGAGCCCAAGACGGAGAGCCCAAAAAAATGGCACGCTCCAGTAGTCACCCTCCTGACCGAGCCCTACACCCTAGATCCACAGAGATCTGACTGAGGCAGAACCCGCCTACACTTCCAGACTGCCCGGGCTGTGCAGCGAGCAGAGGTGAAAGAGCCCGCTGCACACTGCAAGGGAGTCCGTACCGCAGCCAACGGACAAGCACCGAGACCTGTGCCCCGAAGCCCTCCGAGAGCGCCGGCCACAAGGAGCGAGGCAAGAAACATAATCGCCTGCAGCATACCCAGTCAGGTAGGGAAACAAGCCAGGACCCAGAGGCCTGCGGCGCTGATGAAATGGCATCCGAGACGTGTTCGGAGGTCGCGGACCGAGAGCACCGGCTGAGAGGATTGCAGCCGCAGGTTGGCACTGGCACACCGGGAGCCCTGCAACGCGCCCAAGAGAGGTAAGGAGCAGGAGGCAAGGGGGCTGAGACGCCTTAACCATCATAGCACTCCCCGCGCCCGCTCCCCCTGGAACCTCCACCCAGAGACTCACTTCTGCCGGGTCTATGGGAGCTGGGAGAAGCTCGGCCCGCAACAACCAACCGCAGTCCCACGTGACCCGGATACAGAGGGCCAGTAATCCATAACAGCCTAGGCCCAGCATTTGCGCAGCACCCCCTACCTGCCTCCCTTAAGCTCCCTACTGGGGGACTTGCACCTTCGCAGCCTTGACGGACACACAGCCTGGGCAGTGCACAGCAGACCCTTGAGGACCACAGCTACCTACCTAGGCCGAAGAGAAAGGTGCAGGGGTGGCCTGTGGTTCCCGTGACCCAGCGCACGTTGTGCGCCAGAGCCCTGCGCAGTGGCACCGCACAACAGCAAGCGCCCTGGGCCCTGTGCGTGCTCAGCAACATACAACACAAGGGCAACCTGCCCAGCAAACTAAGCGGAACCCCCCCCCGGGTCACCCACACGCTCTACCCTTAACCAGGGGCTAGGCTAGACTGCTGTGCCCTGGGCGCCAACCCCGTGAGCATCAGAGAGAGGGTGCGGGGCACGCTCGTGTGCCGGAGCCTGCGGAGGCTGGCTGAAGCAGTGCCTCAAAACGCATCACCACTGCTACCAACGAGACAGCTGGCGGGAAGACCCGGCGGGCCCGCCTGAGCTTCAGGGGATGACCACAAAAGGAGCCAGAAGGAAGAACAAACAACCAACCATGGAAACCTACGCAGCCACTGGCGCCACCAGGCCGGACACCGCCACCACCTCCTTGGCGGTTTTGGGAGCTGGGCCTCCGAAACAAGCAAACTCACAGCTACTAGAGGCCATCATGACACTGCAAAAAATGATGGAAAGCAAAATTGACGCTGTTGCTGTTAGGGAGAATTCTCTGTTTAGGCTGAATTTCCTAATCTAGTGAGTTCCCACCAGCTTTGCTGGATTTTTGGGGTTTATTTTTTTCTCCTGCCGAGAGTGAGACTCTTTTACCCTCACTCTTGGACATGATTTGAGTGTGTTTCTTTGACTCTAGATGTATTTAATGGGATATGGGGAATTTTACTCCATAGGGCTTCATGTGTTTTTGTGATGTGTGTTACACAGCACCCTCAGTGCAGTAACACAGGGGTGTCATAGTGACTCCCCAGTATAGACTCCATACCCTGGGACTGACTACTGTCTCCCAGGGTCTGTAAAGTCACCATTGACTTTACTAGTCTTAAATTCTGAACAGAACCAGTACAAACCATCATATTGTGGACGTACTGGCTGGGGCAATTCGATTGCCCCGGGGTCTGTTAGTCGAGGGGGCACGTCTCCGTCCCCCCTGATCGAGTTTTGGCTGGTGGCAGTGGATACTACTTTTTATATGCAACCGCGAATATTTCTCTATGGGATTTTCCCATTGTTCGAGGCTACTATCTTTATTTAATTACGATAGCCTCGAAGATACCGCCGGTTTAATAAATATGAATTCTCCAGTTGGTATTTTTTGCCAAAACTCGGTTCTAAAATGGCGTTTGTGTTCTCTTCTGTGACTCCAACCCAAGTCGGGCCCTTTGTTCCACTTTTTGGCGGGCCTCTCCACAGAAGCCCTCCAAAGTGGTGCCTTTCTGTCTGGGGTACTTAGGAGGGATGGAGGGGGATTTAGGCACCCTGGACTGAGTTGCCTAGGCAACTCAAGTCGCACTCCGTCCTGATTGGCCCAAGTGGTGAGCCGGCCGGCTCACCACTTAGCATGTTTGAGTGACAGCTAGGCTGAGTGAATGGGGGTTTTCTGCATAAAAGCAGGGCTTTGGGGACTGGAACTTCAGAAGTCGCCACAGGACCTAAGAATCCGACGAGGGAGAAGCTGAGCCGACCTGCCACGACGACACCACCGGTGGAGCCCTGCTGGACCGTCTCACCACTTTTCCCAACGACAGAGGAGATCTCCCGCCGGAGAGTCTTCTTCCTTTGACTGGTGGGGATAACCAGTTTCACCGTCTTTTCGCCTTCCCGACTTATCTCGTGGCCGCCTTGCCTGTGCCAAGCACCCCGGCAACCGGGATACCACGTTTTACCACGACCGCGAATTAAAGGGTAATACCTTTAACCGGAAAACTCTGCGGCTGGTTTCTTCGCTGGCAGTGCAACGACCTTCATCTTTCCTCCAAGTCGAGATCTTCTCTTCCCCTGGACGACGACGAGACTTGCACCCGCTGCCAGGAACAACTGCCACCGCTGGAGGATCCTTCCCACTTAAGGTACCGTGTCCCGACCGGCTTCCCTTGCCACCGACTGTACGGGGTAGATTTAGCCCCCGGCTTTCGAACCTGGGTTAGCCTGGGACACCCTGGCTAAACTTTTCTGAGCCTCTCTAAACTCTTTTCGAACTCTCTGCAAGACTTGCCAAGCCTAGGGTAACTGTGTGATCTTGGGCGCATTTGTGCTCTGCTCTCTCTAAGAGTGGGCCCAGCCTATGGACTTTGGCTCACAAGTGACTTTTGCTCTTCTGCCTTGCTAATAGTGTTCCTAAAGCTTAGAATATGGGAAGGTACACCACTCTGTCTTTTTCCCTCCCTTCTTCATGAACTTGTTGGAGTGCCATCTATAGTTAAGCACTCACCTCTGTATGAAAATAAGGGATGTTAACTAAGACTTATCTGATAAGGAATAAGGGTTGTATATATTATAATAGTAACTGTGTTTAGAGTGTTTTACAATAAGAGTGCTGGAGTGTTTCAAATAGTGTGTTTTTAAATAAATAATTATATACTATGATACCAAAGCTCTGGTCAGTGTTTGCTTGTATTTTGTGTCCGAGTGCCTAGTGTGTATACTTTGCATACTGCCTAACTCTTCTTGAGAGAGGTCTGACTGCTCAGCCACAGCTACCAGGTAAATCTGGGTGGTACAGACTGCTACCAAGTGGGTTTACTGCTAACACCTGTAGTCCTAAATCTTTTGCAGTGTTCCCAAAGGGAACTGCACAGGTTTCTGCCTAACAGTTGCTATAGATCTAAATTTGCTGAGACAAGACGTTCGCTCCATCGCAAGCAGGACGGAGGTACTGGAGACCCAGGTGCGAGAAAACTCTGAAGCTAAAATGCAACTCTTGAAGGAAGTGGACGTCCTGGCTCAGAGGGTAAAAAATCTTGAAGATAGAGCTGATGAGGCAGAAGGGCGGGCACGCCGAAACATCATCAGAATCATAGGCTTACCAGAGGGACTCGAGGGAAATGACCCCACGAACTATGTAGAAGATCTCTTACTGCAAGAAATTGGAGCCGTGAAATTATCGCAAGGCTTCACTATTGAAAGGGCCCATCGATCCCTCACCAAACGACCGCCCCCGGGGAACCCACCCAGGCCAATAATAGCCAAAGTCCTCAATTACAAAGATAGAGAAACAATTTTGCCTACTCAAGATCAAGCGGCTGTATACAGAGAGACTCTGCAAAAATCGCCATATATCCGGACTATACCCTCCAGGTAAAAAGAAGCAGAGCCCAATTCTCCCACACCAAAGCCAGACTGAAGAAAGCGGGCCTGAGGTACATGCTTCTATACACAGCAAAGTTAAAAGTCCTTCTCAACAACAAGGCTCACCTATTCGATATACCTGCCGAAGTCAGTGAGTGGATGGACAGGGAGCAGATCCCTGATGTAGAAACAAGGCAATGCAAACGGCACCCTAGAAAGCAATCTACACTATCCGCTACCCAAGTAACAAGGGGACACTGCACCCCATAAAGTTGCGGCGACATTGAGTTAACTGGAGCCGCACTGAACACGTTCTGCTCGGTATTCGACACCTACCGAAGCAGCCCTTCCTCCACCCCTAGTATTAGTTTGGGTAGTTAACCTGCCCATAGGGCACCAAGAGACCTAAGGTCGAATGGAGCGAAAACGGGGTAGTCAGAACGGGGGTAACCCCGCTAGACTTATTTTGTTTTTGACTAGTTTAAAGTTCAAAGTTTATAGGAAAGGGATCCCTTATGTTAGAATCCCATTTGGAGTTTCTTATGGGGGAAACCAAGACCACCCAATGCACCGCACGCTGCCAGTCCCAAATATCGGGACGGCCCGTGGGCCACCCACAAACTTACTACCACACCCAGATCATGGCTGATAAAATCAGAATTATGTCAAGCAACATCGAATCCACACTTTTTTGAAACGCCACAAAGTTGGAATCACCCTACTGCAAGAGACCCACCTAAATGCACAAAAGCTAGCAGCGCTGGCCAAAGTCTGGAGGGGAACCTTAATAGGCACCACGTACTCCACTTATGCTAGGGGAGTTCTAATCTGGATTGCCCCATCCATTCCCATCAACCTGAATCACACCAAAAGAGATAATGAAGGCAGAATGGTCTTGATACAAGGCACTATCGAAGGGAGAGACCTTTGCCTGGTTAACACCTACGCCCCTAACCACGACACCACAGTCGTCTTCTGCTCATTATACAGCCGTCTGAGTCCTTGCAGAGACTGCATACTAATATGGGGAGGCGACCACAACTGTACCCTAGACCCCAGTATGGACAGATCAGACATCAAACATGTCCGTCCTTCCCCTCCCGCCAAAATACTGAACGCCCTTACTCAACAATTCGCCCTAAAAGACCTCTGGAGAGAACAACACCCTGCAAACAGAGGTTGCTCCTTTTACTCACCCCCACATGCCGTACACACTAGAATAGATTATATCTTCTTGAGCGAGGAACACCTAGACGCGTTCGGAGACACACAATATCTGGCCAGGGTGCTGTCAGACCACTCCCCCCTGATAACCACCTAGACAATAATGGCACCCAGACCCCCCGTGCCAACATGGAGACTTAGAAGTGAAGCGTTACTGGACAAAGCCTTCTGCGAACAGATCAGACAAGGCACGACAGACTATTGGCAGAAAAATATAGACAGTGTCCAACACGTCAGCACGGCTTGGGAGACATACAAAGTGGTGATAAGGGGGGAAATGATCGCTGCCACTGGAGGGGCCCAGAGATCCACCATGTCCCTGCTGGCGCGTACGAAGGAAGAGCTCAAAGAATTAGAAGCAATGGTGTCTTCGGACCCTGCCCACGCAAATAAAATAATTGAGCTAAAACAAGCCTGCCTAACACACTGGGAGACACTGGGGAAACTTAGCTACGCTAAATACACTGAAAGAAATCATGCTCTAGGCGATAAACCTGGGAAACTATTAGTGTGGCTCTACAAACGAGAAGTCCCCAGAAAATCCATCTGCCTAATCCGGGGTGCAGATGGCCAGCACGCTCACACACAAACAGGAATAAATCTAGCATTCAAGGAGTACTATCAGGCCCTCTACACTGACCCCTCACCTCCCACAGACACTGAGATTGATGACGTCCTTGACATCATCAGACTACCACACCTCGATAAACAAATGGAGACCCTTGAAGGCCCCATCACCCCTGTGGAGGTCATGGCCACCATTAGATCATTACCC
Organism: Ambystoma mexicanum; assembly: GCF_040938575.1. Taxonomy (NCBI): domain Eukaryota; kingdom Metazoa; phylum Chordata; class Amphibia; order Caudata; family Ambystomatidae; genus Ambystoma; species Ambystoma mexicanum. Next base: position 273,505,313 of record NC_090937.1, read on the forward strand.
TCTGGGAAAGCACCAGGGCCAGATGGTCTCCCCGGGAGTTCTATAAGGCCTATGAAGATACACTAGCCCCACTGCTATCCCAAGTGTACAACAAAGCATATGAACTAGATCACCTCCCAGAAACTATGAGAGAAGCCATCATCATCTCCTTACTAAAACCCAATAAAGACAGCTCGGAATGCGGCTCATACAGGCCCTTGTCCATGCTTAATGTGGACAACAAGATACTGACGGTGCTATTGGCAATGAGGCTGCGGAAAGCCATCCCGCTCCTAATCCACCATGACCAGACAGGGTACGTGCCGGGCCATTGCATCACTGAAAACTTACGCAAACTGCACCACGTCATATACAGTACTGACGGCAGACCCGAAGAATGCGCAGTGGCGTCCCTGGATGCCACTAAAACATTTGATTCAGTCCGATGGAAATGGCTCCACGCCACATTGACAAAGATGGGAATAGGGCCAACCTTCCTAAAATGGGTCAAACTCACCAAAACAAACCCCGCTGCTAGAGTGCGTACCCACAACACCTTCTCCGAAAAAAGTGAGCCTCTTACGTGGCACTCAGCAAGGATGCCCCCTATCTCCCATGCTATACATTTTAGCTATAGAACCAGTGGCAGTATATCTCAGGCAGGAATACAGAGACGGGGGCATAGTAATAGACAGGGTGACCCACTTAGTCTCTATGTATGCAGATGACGTGCTCCTCTACCTAAAAGACCCTGAACACATATTACCTTACATACTGGAGAGATTGGAGGGGTTTCATAGATACACCGGGATTCAGATCAACCACGATAAATCTTGCCTGTACCCCCTAGCGGCCCTGAGTAAGTCCAGCGCGGAAGGAACAAGTTACTTACCTGTAACTGTTGTTCTCCAGCATAGGTCTGGCATGGATTCACATGCTCAAGAATATTCCCCGTCGTCAGGCTGGGAATCCTCGGTAAAGAAAAGAAAGAAAAAAAAAAACAGTATCAGTTTCGTTTCTGATCTGTCTTTCGTAGTAATAACCAATCACTGGTCTCTGCGTCATACTGACCACAGCCAATGACTGCCCTCTACCTAAGCACCGCCTCTGGCAGCCATCTTCAGATTTGGAAGCACGTGAAGTGGCAGTATGACCAAGTGAAGAGCCGCAGAGGGGTAGGCGGGAGGGTTCGCATGTGAATCCATGCCAGACCCATGCTGGAGAACAACAGTTACAGGTAAGTAACTTGTTCCTTCTCCAGCATGGGGTCTGGCATGGATTCACATGCTCACGAATAAAGAATACATAGCAGTACACACATGCACAACCACGGGAGGTGGCCAAGGCTCAACATTAAGCATTGCATCAAACTCAACATTAAGCATCTTACCTCCTCACCAGGCTCACCTCAGGCGAACAGGTTGCGCAGCACTGCTTGGCCGACCCTGGACTCCTCCCTGGAATCCCGATCGACGCAGTAGAATTTCGTGAAGGTGTGCGTCGACCTCCACGTAGCAGCCCTGCATATGTCCAGCAGGGGCACACCAGAAAGGAACGCCGTGGTAGCTGCGATCGCTCTGGTGGAATGGGCTCTCGGACGGCCAGGCAGCGGTCGGTTTGCCAACTGATGACAGTACATGATACAGCCGGAGAGCCATCTGGAAATGGAAGCCTTCGAGAGAGCCTTCCCCTGATTGACAGGTCCAAAGTTCACAAAGAGTTGTGACGTCTTCCGAAAACACTTTGTGCGGTCCACGCAGAACTTCAGCGCTCTAGCCACATCCAGCGAGTGCAAAGTCCTCTCAGCCGGCGACGAAGGCGACGGGAAGAACACAGGCAACACCAAGGGTTCGTTGAGATGGAAGTCCGACGGTACCTTGGGCATGAAGGAGGGGTGCGTCCTGAGCACTACCCTTGTGTCGTGAAAAGTCAAGTACGGGGCCTTGCAGGAAAGGGCCTGGATCTCTCCCACCTGTCGTGCGGAGGTGATGGCCACAAGAAACGCTGTTTTCCACGACAGAAACTTCAACGGGGCCGAGTGCAGAGGCTCGAACAGAGGTCCCATGAGCTTGGTCAGCACCACGTTGAGCTCCCACGACGGGGCCGGCGCCTTCACCGGCGGGAACGATCTGAACAGTCCCTTCATGAACTCTTTCACCAGACGATGAGACCACAAGGACGTCCGGCCCGTGGTTCTGGTGTATCGGGAGATCGCAGCAAGATGAATCTTGATGGACGCGTGTGCCGGTCCAGCTTTGGCCAGCGTCAGCAGGTACGGCAGTACCTGGGGAGCCGTAATCCGCAGAGGGTTAATCTTCTGTGCGTGGCACCAGACAGAGAACCTCTTCCATTTGTGTCTGTAGCATTTAAGAGTCGAGGACGCCCTGGCCTTTGCAAGAACCTCTCTGCAGTCGGCCGGTATGTCGTATCCTCCAAACTCTAGCGCTGCAGGAGCCAGGCCTGCAAGTTCAGCGATTTCGGGTCGTGGTGGAGGATGGCGCCTCCTTCCCTGGAGAGTAGATCCGCGTCCACCGGCAGCTTGATTGGCGGGGACGCTGACAAGTCCAGAAGGTCCGGGAACCATATCTGCCTCGGCCACGCAGGTGCGACGAGGATCATCCTGCACCGTGACCTCTTGAGCTGGTTGACGAGCCGGATTAGCAGTGGCAAAGGAGGGAACGCGTAGAGGAACAGGCCCTCCCAGGGGAACGAGAAAGCATCGCCCATGCTCCTCGCCTGGGGAAACCTGCTGGCGAACCTCCGGCACTTGGAGTTCGTCGCCGTCGCAAACAGGTCGATCTGGGGTGTGCTCCACCGTCGGAAGAGGCGATCCACTAGATCCTGCCGTAGTTCCCACTCGTGGCACGAGCGCAGCTCCCTGCTGAGTGAGTCGACGATGGTGTTTTTCATCCCTGCCAGATGAAACGGCACCAGAAACATCCTTTGGGCGACGGCCCAATGCCACAGGTCCTGCGCCTCCTTGGACAGTGCTGGGGACCTGGCTCCGCCCTGTTTCCTGATGTAAAACATGGTGGTGGTGTTGTCGGTGAAGATCCTCACCACCTTGCCCTTGAGGGACGGAAGGAAGGACCTGAGGGCCCAGAACACTGCACGGAGCTCCAGGACGTTGATATGGAGGGACTTCTCCGTCGGGAGCCAAAGGCCTCTCGCGTGCAGATTTTCGGTGTGCGCTCCCCACCCCTCCAGGGAGGCATCCGTGGTCACTGTCTCCTGGTGGTCTGGAAGTCCATGCCCGCTGTCAGATGCGCGCGGGTGCCCCACCACCGGACCGCTCGGCGGAAACTCTCGTCGAGTGTGATCCTCTCCTCGAAGCCGCCCGTCGTTTGGATCCAGCGCGCGTCCAGGAACTCCTGCAATGGGCGCATCCGGAGCCTGCACATGGGAATGAGGTAGATGCAAGAAGAGATCATTCCGAGGAGGGACTTGATGGACCTCACCTTGGCCGCGTCGGAAACCAACATCCGCTGTATCTTGCCCAGGATGGACCTGGTTCTTTCCTCCGACGGGGAGGCCAGAAGGGACATTGTGTCGAGCTTCGCTCCCAGAAACAGTGCGTTTTGCGCGGGTACCAGGTGGGACTTGGCGTAGTTCACGGAGAATCCCAGGTCCGTGAGAAGTTGGACGGTCCTTGCCGTGTGCTCCACGGCGAGCTCCCTCATCTTGGCTCGGATGAGCCAGTCGTCCAGGTAGGGGTAGACGTAGATCCCCTCGCGGCGCAGCTGCGCCGCCACCGGTGCGAGGCACTTGGTGAATACCCTGGTTGCCGACCGTAGTCCGAAGGGGAGGGCTTTGAACTGGTAGTGACGCCCTTGGACCACAAACCTGAGGAATTTTCGGTGCCCCTTTAGGATGGGAATATGGAAGTAGGCATCCTCCAAATCCAACGACGACAGGAAGTCTCCTTCCTCCAGCTGACCCAGGACGTGCTGGAGGGTGACCATCCGGAACTTCTGCGCCTTGATGAACTTGTTCAGACGTCGCAGGTCTAGGATGGGGCGCCATCCTCCCGTCTTCTTCTTCACGAGGAAGTATCTCGAGTAAACTCCGGAGCCCCGAAGCCTCTTTGGGACGAGTTCAATGGCGCCCTTCCTGAGCATCGCCTTTACCTCCAGGAGAAGCTGAGGGACGTGAAGCTCTTTCCTGGCCACGGGGGGGACGCGCGGGCACCTTCTTTGAAACTCGAGCGCGTGGCCCCGGGCTAAGGCGTCCAGCACCCAACGGTCGGTGGAGATGGACTCCCACACGCTGACGAAGCTCGGCAGCCGGCCTCCCACCGGGGTGCTTCGGAGGGGGCCCGACCCCACGGCCGGGTCAATCCTGTTTCGACGAGGCTTTGCCGCCTTGACCTCCTTGGCGACGACGGCGGGGTCCGCCAGACTTGCCTCGTCCTCTGTAGGCCTCCTGAGACGACGAGCGGGCCGCTTGACGGTAGGTGGAGAAACCGCCGCCGGAACCTTTGGAGGCGCCCTTGCCTCCGCTGCTCCGAAAGGGCGTCCGTCGTTGCTGCAGAACCCCAAGGGCCCGGGCCGTCTCAGTGTCCGCTTTAATGGCCTGAAGGGAATCGTCCACTGTTTTCCCAAACAGGTTGTTCCCATCGAACGGCATGTCCAGGACTCTGGTCTGTACGTCTTGACGGAAGTCCGTAGCCTTGAGCCATCCACGCCGCCTAAGGCACACGCCGTTGCCCAACTGGCGAAACCCAGTGTCGGCGATGTCCGTCGCAATAGTGATGGCGTGGTCCAACGCCACCTCACCTTCCTGTAGGATCTCCAGGGCATCCGCCCTCTTGTCGTCCGGTAGGAAGTCCAGCAGGGGAGCCAGTTTGTACCATAGCTCCCTGTCGTAGCGGGCCACGATAGCCAAGGCGTTGGCCGCTTTAATCGTCGTCGCTGCAGACGAGATGACCCTGCGTCCCATAGCGTCCAATTTCTTTCCCTCGCCGTCCGGTGGGGAAGTCGATGTGGAGGCCGCACCCCCCCCCCGCTTTCTTCCTGGCCGCCGCGAAGACGACGGAGTCCGGGGTAGGCTGCGCCCGGAGGCACAGGGGGGCCGCGTCCAGGACCCGGTACTTCTTCTCGTACCGGTCTCTTCTAGCTGGCGTAGTGGAAGGGTTCTTGAGGAGGGCGAGGCCCTCATCCCAAATGTCGTCCAGTAGAGGCACCGCGAGGACCGTCTTCCTCTTGGCCTCGTGCCGTTGATAAAGGAATCCTTCCTTTTTCTTCTCCTCAGGGCAGAGTTGGAAAAGCTCGGATGCCCTGGCGATCATGGAGTGGAACGATCCAATCTCGTCGGGCGGAGAAGCCCTGGTGGGAGGTGACGACGGCAGATCCTCGTCGTCCGTACCCGTCGCTGCCGTGTCAGTCCCCGTATCATCCCCTCGGGTGGACGGGGAGGAGGGCTGGACGGGTCGCGACGGCTGAAAAGGAGGTGGAGGGTGAATCCTTCTTTTCTTGAGCAGGGGAACACCCGAAGGTCCCGGTTCAGGATCCCCCGACGGGAGAGGTTCCTCCGTCGGCAACGGTAGTCTCGTCCTTATCTCTGAGCATAAGGAGTGTATAGCCAACAAAATGGGCGCCGAGTTGTCTTGCGGCACTGGCAGAGGGGAATCCGACGGGCGATCAGGGGCCCCGTCGGCACCCTCGACGATGTCGTCGTCACCTGCATCGGGATCCATCCCGACGGGCCGGTCTTCATCCACGCCAAGGCCGTGGTTTAAGACCTCGATCAGCTCTTCCTCCGAGGTTGGAGCCTAATCTACGACGACGCCCTTCCCCCCCCCTTTTTCTTCCCCGCCGGGGATTTCACGGGGGTCCTATCGATGGGCACAAAAGAGGACTCCCTCCGAGGTGGCAAGGAGACTCTGAGCCCCGAGATCGCCACCACTGGTGTAGCCTCCACAGGCTGAGCCAGGGCCGCCGCGACATTATCGATAGAGGGCTTGGCCGGATGGATTAAGGCCTTCACCACCTTAGGTGCGCTCACCGCCTTATCCTTGAGGGGGGGGACACTGCCTCGCTCCCCCTCCGATGGGGCCTTCGAGCTCGACCGGGGCCTCTCCAGGAGCCTCGCCGGGTGCTCGCCCTTCTTCTTACCCGACCCAGAGCGTTGGCTCGTGGCTGAAGGTGCCGGGGAGGGTCCGCCCTGCCTGGCGCCCGTAGAGCCCGACCGTTCGGCGCTCCCGGTGCCAGCGGACTCGCGGTGCTTGGCCTTGTGTTGGACCCCCGTCGTCGGGGCGTCCTCAAAGGTCTTAGAAAACCGCTCGGATTTCTTCCTCTTCTTCTCGCCTGACGGGCTCTTCCCTTCCAGCCAGTTGGCGAGGCGTTGATGGCGGTCCTGCATGGTCCGCTCCGACATATTGCCGCAAAACGCACAGTCCTTCTCCACGTGCGTCTTGTCCTCATGTAAGCAGTAGAGACAAAAGGAGTGTTCGTCCTCCTTAAAGACGTTCTGCAGCTGGCATCCAGGGCAGACCCTGAACAGCTTTCCGGGCGTCGAGCTTCCCTTCTCCAGGGCCATGTCCGGGCCTGAGAAGCTTCTGGAGTCCTCCAAAAACGTAGCTCGACGAAATCTTCACCCTTGAGGGGCGCAGACGAATCCGACACGGGTCCCCGTTGATCGGATGGAGAGTCGGTGGTGCTTGAGGCTCTTTTGACCGAAAAAAATGAAGTTTTTGAGAAAAAACGTGAAAAAATAGCACTAACGCTCGAGAGCAATAGCACGAGGATCCCAACACATGAACGTGCGGTAAAAATCTGAAGATGGCTGCCAGAGGCGGTGCTTAGGTAGAGGGCAGTCATTGGCTGTGGTCAGTATGACGCAGAGACCAGTGATTGGTTATTACTACGAAAGACAGATCAGAAACGAAACTGATACTGTTTTTTTTTTTTGTTTTTTTTCTTTACCGAGGATTCCCAGCCTGACGACGGGGAATATTCATGAGCATGTGAATCCATGCCAGACCCCATGCTGGAGAACACCTACCAACCCTTGCTCTCAAATGGGAACTCACCTCCTTTAAATGCCTGGGCAATATGATCCATCGAGACCCCAAAACTGAACACAAACCGAATACAGTCAGAGCGAAGGAAGGCTTGGCCAAATCTATGGACTTTTGGAGCAAACTACCGCTCTCGGTGGCAGGAAGAGCGGGGCTTCTCAAAATGGTAGCACTACCAAGACTCCTATACTTTTTCACCAACCTCCCGCATATCATTCCGCAACAATTCTTCAAAGACCTAAATAAACTTTGCAGGAAATTCCTATGGCAAGAAGGAAGACACAGAGTCGCTCTAGAAACAACGCAAAAACCGTATGACAAAGGCGGCCTTAAGGTCCCCAATTTCGAACTTACTACTTGGCAGGCCAATTGAAGCACGTGATCCAATGGATGGCAGAAGACACTTCAATTGACTCCCGCCTCCTGCAGCCCGCAGCCCCCCTAAAGCTACTCTGAGACCTGCTGTGGATCGAGCCAGGAGCGAAACAGCAAGACACATACTTAATTCACCTCGGAATCCAGATTTGGAAGCGTGCCTGCAAAACTATTAAATTAACCGACCCCTACTCCCCGCAGATCCCGATAGCGGCAATCATGACAACCAGGCCGGAGGGCCTGAAGGTAAGAGACACATGGGAGCTTTTCGGCTTCGCTACCCTGGGAGATCTGGTGGACGATCACGGCATTCTAACGTTCACCGAGTTGCAGGAGTCCTCAGGGATACCAACAGGACAGTTCCTACTGCACCGCGCAGTTGTACATAGACTCACAAGACACTGGCTTGGAACAGAGAATCTTGACACTGGACATGAGGTAATTGAGAATCTGCTGAGCGCCGCAGAGGGGGGACATGAAACCTTGAGACTTTACGAAATACTGCTCAACTGCACCACCCAGCAATACCTCAAGAGCAGGGAGAAGTGGGAGCAGGAACTATGCTTGCAGTTCGAAGATAAAGAGTGGGAGACCATACACATTTCCACAAAAAAGTATCTAGAAATGCCCGACTGCAACTCATACAATTCTACATTATTAACAAGGCATACCTTAGCCCAGACATCATCTGTAGATTCAGAGGAGCAGGAGCCACGGTGTGCCCCAAGTGTCTAGAACCCTGCGCAGGGATGACCCATATGTTCTGGGGATGCCCAGCAATACAAACCTTCTGGGCACAAATCAAAGCAAGGGTGGCCGAGGTGGACATCACATTGGACGTGCAGACACCTAAAGCTTGCATCCAGGGCAAATACCCTAAAAGTAAAAAAAAACCAAGCCTTTGAATAGACTCAAGGACCTAATATACATTTTAGCGAAAAGACGAATCGCCATGGGATGGAAATGCCCGAGAGCCCCTATTGCATCACTATGGTGGGAAGACCTCTGGAGATGGTCGGCTGCTGAAACGGGGGCCTGCGAGATCGCACAATGACAACAAAAGCTAGACACTTCCGACGATCTACTACAATGGGTGGCCCTCACAGTGACTCTGTTTCACACGAAGGAGGATAGCTCCTCCAACGAGGACACGGGCAGCCTTTGATAACCTTGGATCACATGGATCATCGCACAGAACTGAATGGTCTTGGAAAGTTAGGGGGGGAGGTACGGGTGGGAGTTATTTGTGATTATGTAATTGATCAAGTAATGATTTTACAGATGTACTGTCTATGAAAACAAAAATATATATTTTTTAAAAAGTTAGCCCAGTCTTTTTTGTCATAAAAACATCCAGCATGCCCAGGCTGCAGTTCTCTCCTTACAGGGGCAGCTATATATTTGGCATCTCCTGGCCAAAGTTCTGCAACCGTCTCACTTCAAACCCAAGGAGAGAAAACAAACTATGCATGCTTCTGCTCGATTCTTAAAAACTTTCCTTTTCACACAGTAAGCCTTGTCACTGATCAACACTAAACAAATCTGCAAAGCCAAGAATGCAAAGAGGGGTTTCAGGTTACCCTGAGCACTATATCAATGACATCCATACTTTCATTCACTCACAGCATTCCATTTGTATTATGCTCCATATCATGCATAATGATACTACACGAAATGTTAGAGGTGTATTACAGTTCTTAGTCTAGTTGATCCCCTTGGTTCTGTAACATGTGTATGAGAAATTGGTATCTCTGCCACCACTGAGCTAAATAAAGAAAGGAGCTGTGTGGTATGGAGATCAGGGTAGTTTGGGTTGTACTAGGAGAGGCATAACCGGCAAAAAACGTATGTTACTAGTGTTTCCCAAGTCCTCATCAAGAGTATTGGATAAAACAACAAAGCAAGGATAAAGCCAAGACCGTGCAGTGTCTAGATTTCAAAAGAGGGCAAATTAATTAGCCTAACTGTCGGTGTTCATGTCTGACAAAGTCACATCACAATTAAAAGAAAAAAACACTATGGCCTTCGGAGGTGATTTGGGGCCAGGGCTGCCACTCTCTTGACAACATGCTACCTGTAGGTGGTACAAAAGGCATTCCCTACAACCCTCAATGAGTCCACACCCTTGTCCCATTTGGTTTCGTACACAAACTCACCATGACTGAGCCAAACCCTAGACCCTTTTATATCTCATTGGATGAGGTTAACAACAGTCAGAAAAACTGGCACATAATTGTATTCCCTCAAGGATAGGAGGATGAATATCAAGCACCCACCCAATCTACAGACGTGTATTGTGCCCACTTTGACCCTCCCCATAAGAGCAGACTGTAAACCGCCAAGCACACAGAAAGTCAAACGGGTGTGAACAATCCCAAATTAAACTTTGATTCTGCTTTTCCTTCCTTTCCCCATGGTGATCAATCACAATTTCCCCAGAAACCGGCTGCTGAAGGCGGCAGGCGGCACCAGAGAGGTATTACTCTGCATAGCAGACAAAGACAGCAGAGCTGTGCAACCTCCCATGCTACTTGCCCAGAATTCCAAATGGTGAACCGGCCTTTTAAGCACTCAGCCAGCATAACACACGTTGTCGAAGTGATAATTACCAACAGGGGCAAAAGAGGCAGACACTTGAGAACTTTTAGAATTGGGATAAGACGTTGCAAGGAATTGCCATCTTCAAAGGGTGTAGAAGGCGTGGATTTTTTTTTTATTTTTATTGACAAACTAGCAGAAGTACCCGTTCTCAGAACAGGCTCTGTAGAGAGACATAACACCACTAATCCTATAAGTCGCGTGTTCCGATTCGCTTATCGCTTGATGTGCTTTGCACCCTGAGGTAAACTGCACTGATAATGGGCGCATGTGGCTGGCTGACATACCCCGGAGCAGACATTGGAGGGAGGCGATAGTTGGTGTGCTGCTCCATACGGGTACCTTCTGAGCTCTTTCCCCCACCTGTCGCCTCACCCTGGCGTGGTGCAGTTAATTGCGGTGCAAATATCTTGGAAACCGTGCATCCTAGGTCCTGTACCGAGAGTTTTGTTGCATGTGCCGGGACCAGTCCTTCTACGACCACATTGATGTTTTGCCGATTTCAGGCAACCGTCTCATGTGTGAAGGTGCTGAAATCCGGGGAAAGGAGTGGGGTGTCCAAATGTCATGTAGCTAGTAATGTCCGGAGCAACCTAACTGGTAACTATGCAAAATATGGTGCAGATTGGTGAAACAGTGTGGGATTGTATAAGGAACAATGCTTTGCCAAGCCACAAGCCCACAAACACATGTTCAATTTTGCTGAAATCCAGGGAAGGGGTGGGGTTTCCAAATTCATGGAGCCAGTAATGTCGAGAAGGTCCTAACAGGCAACTATACAAAAGGTGGTGCAGATTGGTGAAACAGTGTGGAATTGTATGAGGAACAATGCTTTGCCACAAACACATTTTGCTGAAATTCGGGGAAAGTGGTGTGGTGTGCAAATGTCATGTAGCCAGTAATGTCCAGAGGGTCCTAACAGGAAACTATGCACAATTTGGTGCAGATTGGTGAAACAGTGTGGAATTGTATAAGGAACAATGTATCACCACAAATCCTGCCACAAACTCACACACATTTGTACATATATATATATATATATATCTATTATACGGCCCGCGGTAGCTGCCGTGTAGTTATGGTTAAGTTGCTAGACTCATAGGAAGACCACTTTTTCGGCGGCTTATAACTTCGCTCCACTTGGAGGAATCCTCACCAAACTTTGCAAAGAAAGTATACAACCCGCTCTGAATTTTTGGTGAGGTTTAGTGCAGGGGGGCAAATTTAGAGGGGGTCCCCATTTTTGTTCCCCCATAGTCTGAATGGCGAAAAACTTTGCGCACGGCTACAGGCCGAACGCTGCTGGATGGATTTTCACCAAATATGCGGCAGGAGCGGAGGGCTTGGGTCAAAAAGTGTGCTTTTGTGTGTTTGGTGGAAATCCAACCAGTAATTTTGTTGCCAAGAACTAAAATGTACGTCTAAAAAAATTAGTGACATCTGGCTCCGCTCCGCAGACCCATTTCCCTGTTCGATCCGTGGACAGAAGGCTCATTGGCTTGCAGTATGCCGTGCTGTCGACGAACTTTGGACGCGGCCGGTGGGTGGCTAGAGAGAAGCGTGCTGTGCGTCAAAGGTTTTGGGAAACGCTGCCATGGTGTATCGGAGTATGGTGTTGTGGTGTGTGTGCCTAGCCCCTAAGGCATTGTGTTCATGGCTGGGCCTCTTGTATGTAATAGTGTGGAAACTAAAAGTAATCATAACTGCCTCCACTCCGGCGTCCCATTTCCCTGTTCGCCACGTGGCCAACATTTTGATTGCACTGCAGTGTGCAGTGACGTGTTGTGTGTCAATAGTTTTCGATAAAGCCGGGATGTTGTATCTGAGGACAATGCGGCGGCGTAATGGCCTGGAAAACATAGTTTACGGCATCTGGTGGTGGGAAGAAGGGATGGAAAAGGTGGGGGAGTGAGAAGTGCTTCATGTAATATATCTCATCAGAAGAAGACGGTGGTGTGCCAGCGGTCTCCGTGCATAGTACGCCAATTTGCGGTTACCTCAGCAGGCAACAACCTGGTGTGGTGATTGCAGGCAGCCTTTGTTATGGCATGATAGCTCCAGTGTCAATCTCTTTCTGTTATGAGTGGTGGCAGGCTGAATTGCAGAAGGGGAGTGCATTCCACATGACATGAACCTTTAAACATAGCGTGTACTATGGTGTGTTGTGTGTGGTAAGTCCGTAGCCCCTTCGTTGCATGGCTGGAGTCCTTGCACAGAAATGGAGGCCCACTGGTTGAAAAGCTATGTCCACTGGTTGCACGTAGGTGCCACATTGTTCCTTTGTGTGTGAGATTTGGCTGCATTGCACACATTGTTGGTTGCATGGGTGTGGCGATTGTAAGCACATCGTACAGTTGGCGGTGTATTTGTGGAGATGCTGCAGTGAGCAGTCGTGCAGTGTGTCCACTGGGTGCAATATTGGAATAGTGTACACATAGACGAAGTTACGGTTGAAGTGGTTCTTATGTGTTCTTGGGTAGTCTGCATAGCGCAGATTAGTAAGTGTTGCAGTGCACTATGCAGTATTGCTTCTATGCACGTAGTAGAGTATTGGGAGCAGGACCAATGATGTGAACAGTATTACAATGCTTTCTGAATGGAAGAGGGTAGCGGTGCCAAACACTGTGGTATGTTTGTGCATTACGGTAAGTGGAACATGTGTGCCTGCATCCCTGCTTTAGAGTGCAGAGGTTGGGTAGAAGTGATGGTGCCTATGTTGCCTTTCTGAATTGTGGCACATGCCTGCATGGCGTTGTTATGTTGTAGTGAGTGTGGGCAAGGCCTAGACTGTTGGGTGCATGGCCGAAGGCCCTAGGCCATAGGCCATGCACCCAACAGCCTAGGCCTTCATCACAGCCATCACAACATAATGCAGTTGTCACTCTGCATGCATTTGAGGTTGGTGACTTTTACGCAATGGTGGAGGAAGACATTGTAGACTTGGTAGAACAGCAAAAGTGAGCTGATATGCGTATATTAGCATAGAGTGCACATCATTGCCCCTGTTGCACAATAGGGAGCCACATGTCACCATTTGCGTTTACTACGGTTAGGCCCTTATAAGACCCTTGCTTTAGGAAGTGCTGTAAGATATTGCAGCATGAAAGGACATGCTCAGCAGCACACATGTAAACTATGGCTAATGTACACAGCCTCCTACATACGGATCAGCACACCCAATGCAACATTATGCAGCCATGCATGCAAATATGTGCCCAGGGTGAAAGCTGGCAGGCTCAATTGCAGAAGGGGAGTGCAGTGCACATGACATGAGTATTTAAACATAGTGTTTACTATGGTGTGTCCTCTGTGGTGAGGGCCTTGCATGCATGGCCGGAGTGGAAACAGAAAAAGGATTGTCCCTGCTTTACTGGGGCGCAGTACTCACTGTAGCTGGAAATGCGCACGTGCCACATCCTGCCCTTTTAAGGGGTGGGCATGGAAATGGAACTGTGCGATTTACACAATCAGGCTTCGAGGGTGTGGTTGACGGCAAGGGACGGTGATATCTTTCCCAAAAGTCGAAGCAGTGAGGTTGGTAGAGATGGAAAGACACAGAGTGCTCATCGTGGGTGATACCTTTGTGCAAGATCTGCACAGGTATGCAGTGGAAAGAGGCTTTGCTGCTAACTTTCAGTTGGAAGGAGTGGAGGCTATTTGGGGCACAGTCTATGAGTAGGGTTTCGGTGCCAAGGTTCCCCTTTGTACATGTGTGGCCTCTGTCAATACTGTTGATGTAGTCGTCGTGCATTATGGAGCACTACATTTGGGGTAAAGGTCGTGCTAACGTTTGCTCCGTCACCTCAAGAAGTTAGTGACAGGAGTGATGCAGATTTTTCCCACTGCCAAGGTGGGGAGGTGTTTCATAAACAGAAGCATGTGTGACTTTATGTGCAGTGCTGGGACGTTCTGCACAGACTATTACAGCATTCACAAGATTTGCAGTGGTTTCAAGGAAATGGCATTTTTTTTACTTCCATTGGCAATGCTGCTATGTTTGCCACTATGCACGAAGCGTTGCAGAGAATCCTGTACAAATGTAAGAGAAGTGTTCACCTTCAGTCGGTAGAAATGTCAGGAGGAGAAGGAAACAAACGCATCAAAAGAGATAAAAGAATTGTATGCAAGCACGTACATACCAAAAACAGGACAAAAGAAAAAGAAAAGGAAAAAAGCACATCTTTTCAGACACAGTACTAAAGACCCAAACCCCTACCATTTCACCCGCCCCCCCCCCCCGCACAAAAACCCAGCGCATTTTGCTATAGTTTCAGAATTACACATGCCACATCTGGCCATTTGCAGGATGGGAGCCATGGAAATGGGACTGTGGAGCCCAAGGCATTGCTCAATAAGGTTTGTGGTTGTGGTGTTTAAGCAAAATCTGTGGCAGAAGGTCTCTTTGTACAAAGAAGTGCAGAAGCCTATGGTGGAAGTGTGCAAGGTAAGGGGCAGGCATCCTGTTTGCATGCATGCAGTGCATGTACTTGTTTGAACTTGGTAACATGCATTCAGTGGTGCTTTTGTGCAATCATTTTCGACACGATTGCCATAAGTGTGGTACTGCGTGAAAAAAACTCACCTATAAAGTGCACAAGGTTAGTGGCAGGCATCGTGTTGTTATGAATGCAATGACGGTATGATATGACGTCAAATTGTATGATATGGCATTTACAATGCACCTATACACTAGTTGTGCAAGGCGCAACGAGGCAAGGGAGGGGGAACAGAGGGGAGACAGAGACAACAAACCTACTAGGCCAGTTGGCACTCAGATCGCCCAAGTGCACGGGGAGGCGAAAGTGCAGTACATAGAAAGAAGAAAAAATGACAAGAAGTGAAAATATGGCCCGATGGTGGCAAGTGCAAGGATAAGTGCAGACATCAGGAGGTGGTGGAACTGTTAGGGATACAGCAAACACTCCCCAAGTGAGGGATTTTCCAGAAAGGCAGTGCAGGGGTGCAAATGACGGGGGAGGTGGACCTGAGCTGAGATCAGAGGGTGGTCAGGTAACCAGTGCAGAATCAGTGTCAGGCAGCAAGTCAGCAGGGGTTTTGAGGAGCAAAAGCAGAGACAAAGAAATATTTTCAGTTTCTTCCAGAACCGGCAATGGTTCTCCTCAAGTTTGAGGGAGGCTATTGCAGAGAAAGGCCCCAGCCAAAGAAAGAGATCTAACACCAAGTGGTCGCTTGCAGAAGAGAGTGACCCTGAGGGAGTTGGAGGCAGATGAGCGAAGAGTTTGAGCATGCACATATTTACAAAGTGACAGTTGCAGGTATTGAAGCCCCAAGGCCCAGAAGGCCTTGTGCATAATGAAAAGGGTTTTCACCTTATTCCCCGCAGGTATTGGGAGCCAGGGCAGACATTTCAACTTGAGGCCAAGGAGCACAGTCCTCTCCTGGATAAGTTGCAGAGAGCGTAGCGTAGAAGCAGGCAAATTTCGACTGAGGTTGCTGCAATAGTGCAGCCTACAGAGAACTACAGTTGTGGAGACAGTGGGGTTTTCGGACCTTGCTTTACGTTGCTAATATACATTCAGTGCTGGTTTTGAAGCCACATTTTAACAATTTCTGTAAGACACGGGTTAGTGGGGAAAAATGTGTACTATTGTCGCAAGGAAATAAGAGAGTTCCTGTTGCGATATTACAATGGGTGAAATGGGTAAATGGAAACGTTGCAAGCATATGCAATTGACGTGTCACTTCATGGCAGAGGATGGAGAAAAATAAAAAGAAACATTTTTACTAACGTAATGGACACTCAGTGACACATACCATGCGCACTTCTAACGGAGTTGTACACATTTCGCAGAAATAATATTCATACCTCATCTTTGTGGTGATGCTTGCTCATGTGGATGAACGTTGATGCACAAATTTTGCATTATTTTACTGAACATTCTACTGGACGTGCTTTACATTGACACGCCACTTGGAGGCTTAATGTGCAACGGTACATATGAAGTGTTGTACAGAAGTGACAGTGTAAGATGCTAACGTCTTGAATGCCATTAGTGGCTGCGTGTCTGACTATTTAACAGTCTCCAATGAGGTAGTGATGGACAATAAATAGTGCACAGGGAAGGACGACGCCTCCTGCTTCACTGGGGTGCGGCCCTCGCGGTATTTGCGGAAGCATACAAGCCACATTCTGCGCTTGTCACCATGCTGGCCAATGGGAATGGGACTGTGGGCACTGTCCAATCAGGTGCTCAGGGTGTGCCTCACAGGAAAGGGCAGCAATAGGAAGGAGTCCTGCTTTACTCGGGCGCAGCCCTCGTGGTACTTGAGGAAGAGCACGTTCCACATTCTTTTCTCCTCATCTTGCTGGCCAATGGAAATGGGACTGTTGGGATTGTCCAATCAGGTGCTCCGGGTGTGCGCCACAGGAAAGGGCGGCAATACTACTTTTCATTACTTTGTGTAGTGCGGCTGGCAAAAATGGCGAGACGCGTTTTCCTTGTGGGTGATGCTTTTGTGGAAGATCTGTTCCGGTATGCCCTCCAAAAAGGCTTTTGTGCCAATTTCGATTTGGAGGGAGTGGAGGCTTTGTGGTGCAGTGTGGAAGCATACTGCTTCGGCGGTGTGCTTGCAGAATGTCGATGCACGGCCACTTCCGCAACTGTACATGTTGTGGTCGTGCACTTTGGAGCCTTCGTTTTGGGTTCCATGCCTTGTTCTTGTGTGTACCGTCAACTGAAGAAGATGGTGAAAGTAGTGCAGTGCATTTCTTCCACGGCCAAGGTGCTTTTATCATGTATACCACGAAAATAGTATGGGACTATTCCAATGATTCCTGTCACCAGCCAGAGGTCGGAAGGGGTCTCATCAACAGAAGCATGTGTGACTTCTTGAGTGCTGCTGGGATGTTCTGTGAGAATGATAATATTGGTTCTCGATATATACACCTTTTGAAAGCAAATGGCATGTCGTTGCCGACCAGTGGCAATGATATTTTGTTCCACAATCTACAGGCTGCACTGAAGACCCTTATTGTAAGAATGTGAGCTGACATACAAAACACAAAAATATGTATAAAAACTGCAAAAAGAAGGTGTTTCTATGGAAGCACCTTTAAAAAAAAAAAACTCTTTTCAGAGCCGCCACAACTAACGACGTTCCCTACCCTGGTTGAAATGTATTCCCCCACTTCCGCCCGCGCACAGCACAAAACTTTGTGGACATAGCGATAGTTTCAGGGTTGCACGTGTTACATACGCCCCTTTTGCAGATGACGACCATAGAAATGAGCCTGTAGAGGCTACGGGATTGCTTAATAAGGTTTCTGGGTGTGGTTCGTACGCACAGATTGTGATGCACGGTGTACTTGACAGAAATACAGAGGGTGCGGTTATGGCTTTGTGTTTCACGAGCCACAGCATACGGGTTTTGGGGGCGTTCTAAATACATTGATTGCAAGTGAATGGAAAACACTGTTCAGTGGCTGCCGATTTTGGAGTCTATCATGTGGATGTGTACTGCTCTGGAGTACCTACAATGAAGTGACTGATTTTGGTTTGTTTGTGCGACACTTTGGTGACGCGCGATCATGCCAACATTATGGTTCTTCATTGTGGATAGAAAATTGCACAGCATGTTACACGAGTTTCAGTGCCGTTTGCGATGAAGGAGGCACTTGCCCAGGGCATGAATCTGTTTCCGATCTCCTGCATAACTTTATATCGCATTACGCAGACACCGATGTGGCTGCGTTATTTTTCATTTGGTCCGCAAATGGAGAAAGCGCGGTACATTGTAAAGAAGTCCATTTGTGCCTTTCTACGACATGTGCCAATGGCGTACTTCACACATGGGATTATGAAGTTCCACAGCACGAAGTTTTCCACACCAATAACATTCACCTTACTGTTCCTGCCATCCCGATCTCTGCACGCCCTATCCACATTGCCTTGCTGCCTTTCTAGAAAGTAGTGGAAGAATTTTTGAAGTAAGTATTGCGCACTTACACTCTTCAAAACGCTCTGCAACACGCAAAGAAACATTTGTCTACAGCGAACCCTTTCTAGCCGATTGCACTACAGTGTTTTGCACAGTGCCACGCCTCCCTTTATTTTGCGCAGATTGTGTGGAGCGTATACGGTGCGCCGCGCCCTGCATCCGTTCATTGGCAATTCCATTTTTCAACTCTGAAAGGAGCTTTCTTTATTTCCCTTTTTTCCTTTCTATTTATTTTGGTCCTCTAACACACGCCACAGAAGCAACAGCAGGCAAGGCCCGGTACGGAAGCGGCAGAACCTGCAGGAATAACATAGGGGACATGCAGAAAGAGGGAAATATTGGGTGGCCCTCAGCTACAGAGGCACCAGTCATTGTCATACTCCCGGACAGACCCTTCCCACGCACTTCTGAGTAACTTCCCTCTGTAGAGTAGCGAGTTGCAGTACATGCACAATGCAATGCTCTTTGCCGGGTAAGGGTCTGTAGCGCAGCAAATGGTCTGCAAGGATGTTTTAGAGCTCTGCTGCCCTACAGGAGTGCCCTTGTTGTTGGCTGCAGCAGATGTGGAAAATGCTGTACATGAAATTACCCTACTGCATTGTTCGAAGGGCAGTACCCTGCCCACTGGTCCCTTGTGCTTGCATTTCAGTTGTCGTCACATGCAGTACAAACACTTCATGCTACGCTATTAGCCGTAGGACTAGCATTCAGAGATGCATACATTCTGAAATACAAGAATGCTTACAACAACGTGAAATACAGCTTCATTACCTGGAGGAGGAAGATAATTATTCAGAGCGACACATGCGGCTACAGTACTTTTCTAAACACCAATGACATTGTTTGCGCTCTGAAGATTCTGCTGTTTTCTTACTTGCCTTTACATGCACTAGTATGTGTGTGACCAAGCCGCACCAGCTTTGCCATTTTGCAGATGCACTACAAACTGTCACACCTGCAGTTACATGTTTTTGTCAACGGTACGACCCGCGGGCGACCCCTTGACGCTTTCCGAAACAGTGCTCAGTGCAGAGACGGTGTGTCTGTTTCATGGGTCATGGAAAGGCAAGCAAAACATCAATCAAATTAATGCGACATTTAACACACACACATTACACTGGAGGTTGCTGCTCCTTGTTTACCAGTGGGCCTCATACAGCCAGGCGTGCTGCAGCTATACATTGGTAGGTTTGCACAGCCACCCACGTAGTCGGCAGGAGTACTTGAAATGCAGTAGCCTACCGTATGAATCCGTAGGGCAGGGCTGGCAACAGAGGCAGTGTTACCAGCACACAGAGCATACCCTACGCATGGGTATAGCTGTGCAACGGATACACGTGCGCTCCCACAACTAATTAAAAGTGCATTAAAAGATGCGGCCACTAATGGAGTCCGACAGAAACCTGCAGTGTGAATGCACATACGCCGCCCAGGTGCAGTCTCCCTACGAAACGTCCATATTGCTCACCTGCAGTCATCTCGGACAGTACTGTGCGGCACAGATTCACCATGCTATGTTAACACAAAAAGGGAAACCACTCAAACACTCACCAACACTTACCATGTAAATCTGTAATTGCCACAAGTTCATCATGAGGGCAGCCAAGGAATCAGTGACAACCCGTTAACGGGATATTATGGTCCAATTGCAGTACCAAAAACCTATAATTTTTACAGACAAAAACTATGCTAAAGTAACGTTCCGGTGACAGTGCCCTACTAAAAACCTATGAAATTCACTAACAAAAAACGTTGTTAAAGGGGCGTTATGGTTAAGTTGCACTACTACAAACCTATCCCCTTTACTGAAAAAACTATTCTAAAGGAAGGGTATGGTTACAGTGGCCTACTAAAAACTTATCAAATTCAGTGAAAAAACGTTGGGGAAGGGACGTTATGCTTCAGTTGCCCTAAAAACAACCCAGTGACTTCAGTGCAAAAACTTTTGTTACAGGAACGTTACAGTTACTTTGCACTAACAACAACCTATCGATACTATGATTACAAGTAAAACCGAAAAACCGCAGATATTCGCCAGTTATGGTAAGCTAAGTAACCATAACTCGCGCCACCACCTGCACTGCTAAGGACATCAAAGATGACATCACAAATGCTATTGATGAAATCACTGATGACATCACGTATCTGGGCCACTTGTTTTTGTTAACTGACATATGTAGACCAGGTGGTTCTTTTCACTGACAGTCAGAATATTGAAAATCAAAAGGTGCTATATATCTAGACATTAACCTTGTCATATGTTCGTAAACTACTTTCCTTAGGGTTTGGTCACAGATCATGGTGCACATACCGTGGGCAATAAGCAGGCCTGAAACACGCAATGCATTTGTATACATGACGATAAACTGTAATGGTTTCAACATTTTCTGAGGATGCTGTTTCTTTCTGCCTCACTTTAGGTTCTCAGTATGTGCTCTGATTTGTATGCATTGTGGGTCTTCATATAAATGGTTTGTACTAGCACAAGTGTGTAGTATGTCTTGATTCGTTAGCTAGTTATGACATGTTTAGAATCACGCAAAAGTATGATAAGGTAGCATTCATTATTGTACTATCCAAAATTACACACTTACAAACATTGTACTTCTATGGCGCATGCTGCAGCCATTGCCTATGGTTAAGTATGATTAGGTTCCTGTATTACCAACAACACTGCAATACAATGTTTAGACGAGTCAATTATTTAATAGATTGAGTAGTTCATGATAGGTCTCCAGATTACCCCCGACATCTTGTTAGCAACATTATAAATACAACCCGTTGTAGGGACTTTTCATCAAAGTTAATTGCACATGTGATGTCATCAATGGCGTCATCAATGGCATTTGTGATATCATCTTTGATGTCCTGGGTGTTAGTCTTAGCAGCGCATTGATGGCGCGAGTTGCTAGGTTGTTCTTAGGGCAATTGAAGCATAACTTCCCTTCACCAATGTTTCTTCACTGAATTTGATAGGGTCAAGTTGCACTACTACAAACCTTTCCCCTTTACTGAAAAAAACTATGCTAAAGGAAGGGTCTGGTTACAGTGGCCTACTAAGGTTTTTAGTAGGCCACTGTAACCAGACCCTTCCTTTAGCACAGTTTTTTCAGTAAAGGGGATAGGTTTGTAGTAGTGCAACTTAACCCTAACGTCCCGTTAATGTTTTTTGTTAGTGATTATATATGGGATACATTACTCACCGTAATCGTATTTCTGATGCTTGTATCTGCTTAGATTCACATGCTGTGCATAGGCCGACATCTAGTGGAAGCTGCGGAGTATTACAGTTTGTTTTTCGAAAGTCGAAAATGGGCGTCGACACAGGCGTGCCAGTAATACTATCCCTAGTGTGACGTCCACTGTACCCAAGATCCCTCACGCGTGTAGGATCCTCAGATTGTATTTTTTCTGACATGAGGAAGCATGAGGAGTAGCGTGAGTACAGATAATCCAAGCAGATAGACAGAAAGGTAAGACTACAAGCAATCATGCGCCTTCTCTCGGAGGGGAGGAAGGGTGGGTCGCATGTGAATCTAAGCAGATACAAGCATCAGAAATACGATTACGGTGAGTAATGTATCCCTTCTGAGGCTTGTGGAATCTGCTTAGATCACATGCTGTGCATAGATTAGCGAGCAGTACCAGAAGAAGGAGGTGGGATGTGAGAAGGGTCATGAGCAAACAGGTGTCTTAGAACCGCTTGTCCCACTTGTGTATCTGTCTTGGAATGAGTGTCAATGCAGTAATGCTGAGTAAAAGTGTGAATAGAGCTCCAAGTAGCCGCTTTGCAAATGGTGTCGAGGGGAACATTTGCAATGAAAGCCAGAGTGGCACCAATGCCTCTAGTAGAGTGGGCCCTTGGCGTAAAAGGCAGTCTTTCCAGAAAGAGAGTAACACAGCTGTATACAGTTGATAATCCACTTCGAGATAGCGCCCTTAGAGACGCGATCCCCCTCTCTGCCTGTAGCTACGGAGACAAACAGTTGATCTGTTTTCCTTAGCGGTCTGGTTTTATTTACATAGTATAGGACCGCCCTACGCACATCTAGGGTGTGTAGTTTCACCTCAGCTGAGCTTTGCGGGTTCTGGAAGAAAGCTGGAAGCTCGATGGACTGGTTTACATGGAACTTGGATATGAATTTAGGTGAGAACCTAGGGTGTGTGCGTAAAACCAGTTTGTCCTTGTGGATAGTAAAGAAAGGATCCTGCACTGACAGAGCCTGAATTTCACTGACCCTTCTTATGGAGGTAATGGCTACTAAGAAGGCCGTTTTATAAGTCAGGTGTTTGAGACTACTGTTATGCATGGGTTCGAATGGGGGTCCCATGAGCTTAGCTAGCACCACGTTGAGGTCCCATCCTGGCGGTGGGTTCGAAATAGGAGGGTGAAGTCTCTTTACTCCTTCCATGAAGGCTTTAACCACTGGTACTTTCCACCACGAGACCTTGTTATGGGATGTGGTGTAAGCCGAGAGGGCTGCCAGGTGTACTTTGAGCGAGTTAAAAACCAACCCTGCATCCAGCAGGTGGAGCATGTATGTCACAACGTTGGAAGGAGTGCAATCAACCGGGTTGATTTGTTTATTCTGGCACCAGATAACGAATCTTTTCCACTTATCAAAGTAACAGTGCCTTGTATTTGGTTTCCTGGACTCCCTTAGAATGTCCATACACCTTTGTGGTAATTTGAGATGTCCAAACTCTATGACTTCAGGAGCCATGCTGCTAGGTTCATAGAGTTGGGTTCCTGATGCACTGTTTGACCCTGTTGCTGGGACAGTAGATTGTACCAGGCTGGGAGTCTGATGGGTTCGCACACCGCCATCCTGCGTAGGTGTGGAAACCATGGTTGTCTCGCCCACATGGGAGCAACTAGGATGAGCGTCATCGATTCCTTGTTCATCTTGTACACCACCTTCCTGATGAGAGGAGTTGGTGGAAAAGCGTACGCAAACATCCCTGACCAGTTCATCCACAGGGCATTCCCTTGGGAGTCCGGCTGGGGGAACCTGGATGTAAATCCTGGGCATTGTTTGTTTTCGCTTGTGGCGAATAGGTCTATAGTGGGGAAACCCCACTGAGAGAAGAGATCTTCTACTACGTCTCTGTGAAGGACCCATTCGTGTTCTTCTGGGAGGGAGTCTCTGCTTAGAGTATCCGCTAGGGAATTGAGCTCCCCTGGAACATGTTGCGATGACAGGAAGATGTTCCGTTTGAGTGCCCATATCCATATTTTCTGGGCAAGCTTGGACAGATTTGGCGAACGAGTCCCCCCTTGCTTGTTCAGATAGAACATGGCTGTCGTGCTGTCCGTCCTGATCTGCACCGACAAGTTCAGTAGATGGGGCTCGAACGCCTTTAGCGCTCGGAATACTGCCAGAAGCTCTAGCAGATTGATGTGGTTCTTGGCTACTGAGTGAGACCAGAGACCCTGAGCTGTGTGGTGGAGATGGTGAGCTCCCCACCCAGTCAGGCATGCATCTGTAGTCACCACGGCTTGTACTTCGGGATCGTAAAAGGGTTTCCCCTTTGCGAGATTTTCTCTTGTCCACCAGTGTAGGCTCTGTACGAGTGTTGGCGAAACGACCACTAGATCGTCCCAATGACCACTTGCCTGAGACCACTGTTTCGCCAACCATTCCTGCATGGGACGCATGCGCAGACGCGCGTGGGGGACCAGGTAAATGCATGACGCCATCATGCCCAGTAACCGCATAGCTTTGCGTACTGTTATCTGTTGACCTGACTGATAATGCGGAATTTGCAGAAGTATATTCCGAATTCTCTCTTCCGAAGGGAAGGTCAATCCTTTCTGAGTATCTAGGATAGCTCCTAGGAACTGTTTTGAGGTGCTTGGCACCAGACTTGACTTTTTCTCGTTGATGGAGAAGCCTAATCCGTGGAGGAGGTCGATAGTCCTCTGAATGTTTGACCTGCAAATTCCTGGGGTTTCCCCCGTTATGAGCCAGTCGTCCAGATAAGGGTACACCGGGATTGCTTCCCTGCGTAGGTGTGCAGCCGCCACCGCCAGTACCTTGGTGAATACCCTTGGTGCAGAAGCTATCCCGAAGGGGAGTACCTTGAATTGGTAGTGGCGACTGTCTACCTTGAAGCGCAAGTACTTTCTGTGCGCTGGGAGCATGGAAATATGAAAATAAGCATCTTTCATATCCAAGGTTGCCATGTAATCCCCCTTTTTTAGGAGGGGGATTACCTCTTGTAGCGTGGTCATACGGAATTTTTGGGGCTTGACATACTTGTTGGCAGGCCGTAAGTCCAATACTGGGCGCATTGTCAAATCTTTCTTTGGCACAAGGAAGTAAGTTGAATAGATACCCTTGTTTACCTGGTGTCCTGGGACGAGTTCTATCGCGTCCTTTTCTAGCAGAATGGCGATCTCCTCGAGAAGGATCCTTTGATGCTCTAGGGAGTGCACTCTTTGTCGTGGAGGATGGTTCCGGGGACGCTGCAGTAGTTCTATACAATATCCTGCGGATACTGTTGACAGCACCCATCTGTCTGAGGTGATCCCTTCCCAAGCCTGGGTGAAGGTGGAAATGCGTCCCCCTACTGGGGTTGCGTGGCAAGGGACCCTGAACTGAGCGTCACTGTTTTGGTGGAGGCGTGCCACCTCCCTTGTTGGGGCTGCCTCTGCCTCTTCCACAACCTCTCTTGTTACCCCTGCCGTAACTCTGGGTAGACTGCTGGTTGTTATTCCATTGTGTACCCTGTCCCTGGGCATAGTTGCCTCTTTGTGAATTTTGGCCGCGTGGGCGACGAAAATTACTGTTCCCCCTCTGGTTAGGGGGTTTGTTGGTAAGCTGGCCAAGGGATTTGAGAGTCTCATATTCATCTTTGGCATTTTTAAGTGCGTCTTCGACCGCTTTCCCAAACAATAGGTCGGGTTCCACTGGCTTGTCTATTAAAGAAGCCTGGGTTTCTGTCTTGAATCCCGACTGCCGTAACCACGCATGTCTTTTGATAACAGTACCTTCTGCTATCAATCTCCCTGCGTTGTCAGCGGCGTCGAAAGTTGCTTTTAAAATGCAACCAGACACGGTTCTCCCCTCTGCCGAGATCCGAGCCAGCTGGCCCTTTAACGGTTCTGGAGCAGAGGCAATGAGCGCCGCGACCTCTTCCCATTGATGGCAATTGTAACTAGCCAACAGGGTGGTGGAATTCGCAATCCTTGCCTGGTAGGCGGACGTTGAGGCTACCTTCCTGCCAAACCCGTAAAGTTTTTTGCTCTCCTTGTCGGGAGGAGCTTCTGATGAAGATAAGGGCGTGCCAGCCCTTTTTCTAGTGTTGGTAACCACTAGGGAATCTGGTTTAAGATGTCCCCTTATATACAGAGGGTCAGACTGGGCTGCCCGGAAAATCTTTTCAATTCTGGGGTTGACAGCTCTGGTGAGGTTCGGATTCACCAGGGAAGGATCTATTCTTCGTTGGATGGATTTAAGGATAGGGATGGTCTGAGCGACCGGTCTTCTCTCTCCTACAAACTCCTCCGCGAAGTCCCTTTCCTCCTGTACACCGTGGGTGTCGATGTGGAAGTGTTCCGCTGCTCGAGCGAGAACCTCGTTAAGGAGGGGCTGGTTATCAACTGGAGAGTCAGTAACTGGGGCTTCGCTTTGTACTGGGGAATCTACTCTGTAATTTTCCTGCTCATCTTCTCCCTCCTCCAGGTCCTCATCCTCTGCATAGTAATCTGTCCCGGTTTGTTCTTCCATAATTTCAAACTCCTGGTCCTCTTCAGGGAAAACTTGTCCCTGGTAACTGGGGAGTGGAGTAGAATATGGAGTGGAGTAAGGCTGAACCTCGAAGGGTTCAGGTCTTTCGAACCGGGGCTTTTTATTTAGCGGGATAGGATCGGAGGAGCCTGAGGGTGTGGCCCCTTGAGGGTTATATGAAAGAAAGTGTTCTGGGTTCTTATCATAAAAATCAGCCAAGGAAGACATCCTAGACATAACCCTGTCTATGTCTTCACTGGACCATTCCCTGGAACAGGGTATTATTTTAGCAGGTGGTGATTTATGGGACTTTTCAAGGGTAGACTTGTGTTTGCTTGTCTGCCTAGGGTGAGAGGATGGCTTTACAGGGGTGGAAGGCTGTGCTTTCCGCTGTTTCCCCCCCTCCCCGTGCGTGGAAAAATGTTTTCCCTGTCCCTTGGAGGCCCCAGAGACTTTCGACGCCTGGCGCCGAGGGTCTGGAGAGGTATCTGTGTGCTTCGGGCGTGGGGCCTCACTGGTGTTAACCGCGGTCTCGGTATCTTGGAGCGCGGCCTGGGGGTGGAAGTCGTCTTCGTCTCCCAATGATCGAACTTCCGTTAATGTGTGTAGCGAGGCACTCTTGGCAAGAGTGGATGATTGCCTTGCGTCGTGAGGTGATCTCGATCGAGAGCGCCCAGAGGACACCGAGTCGGACCGTTCTTTTTGTGCCTCTTTCCGGGAAGTCGACGTCGTCGAGGTCCGGTTGGTCTTAGTGTGTTTAGTGTGTGTTAGGTGTGTAGCGCTTGCGTCGCCGGGGGTCTTCCCCATAGCCGCCCTGCCGGACGACCTTCCGAGGTCGGGGACCTGCGCTCGTTGGCTGTCTTTCGACGCCATAATGCCCTCGCCGTCCGAAAGTACGGCGTCGCTGCCATCGCTGAAGGCGCCCTCCGCTGCCATGGCCTCCTGCCTGGCGTGGTGGGCCCAACGCTTTGTCGAACGGTCCTTAAGTGTCTTAGGTTTAAACCTACTACACGCTCTGCAGTTCGCTTCGGGGTGATCCCTCGGCAAGCAGAGATTGCACGTGGCGTGCCTGTCGACCCAAGGGTATTTGCGATTGCACTTGGGGCAGAATTGAAAAGGGGTACCCTCCATACGCACCTTAAGGCAGCGGGCTGCTAAGTGTAGGAGTATATAAAATGTAACTCTATATCAAGAGTGAAGAGTATGTACCACCCCCCACTCTCCCTACTTGTAAGGGCCGAGGCCAGCGGCCTACTAGGCCCGGGCCGAGGCCAGCGGCCTTCCGAGGCCCAGATCCGTCGTGCAGCAGTCGACGGTCGATGACTTCTCCAGCCGTCGTCGAGGTTGAGGGTCGACGTTGGGGTGGGGAAGGGAATGAATAAGAATTATAATTATAATAACAGCAAAAGTATGGCTAAGGCCAGGGAACTCCGCAAGATGCTTCCGACCAGTATGGCGGAAAAAAACAATCTGAGGATCCTACACGCGTGAGGGATCTTGGGTACAGTGGACGTCACACTAGGGATAGTATTACTGGCACGCCTGTGTCGACGCCCATTTTCGACTTTCGAAAAACAAACTGTAATACTCCGCAGCTTCCACTAGATGTCGGCCTATGCACAGCATGTGATCTAAGCAGATTCCACAAGCCTCAGAAATATATATATACACACACACACACACATTACTCACCGTAATCCTATTTCTGATGCTTGTATCTGCTTAGATTCACATGCTGTGCATAGGCTGACATCTAGTGGAAGCTGCAGAGTATTACAGTTTGTTTTTCGAAACTCGAAAAGGGGCGAACTAGGGCGTGCCAGTAATTTGTATTTGTATTTGTATTTAACATTTATAAAGCGCTCACACAGCCCACAGGCATCGAGGCGCTGTTACAGGAATTGTTTGGTTTTTTTTTTAGTTGTGTAATTGTGTTGTTTTTTTAGTCTTAGTTACGTATTTATAACGCGCTTAAACACCCAGAGGTTTCTAAGCGCGGACCCGGGGATCGAACCTGTTGTTGCTTCGTGTCGTCTTGCTTCCAAGACGCGCACGCTGCCGCTGACCAATAGCACTGGTCTGCCGATGGATATTAGCTATACATTATATCAGAACGGATCAGGCAAGGTTAGACAGAGAGTGATTTTGAAAATTACGCGATTCAAGCTTTTAGTTGCTTACATTTATTAGTTGCTTACATTTGTATTGATAGTGTCTGTACGTGCGAGAATTCAGCAGAGGGAAACGAGCTGACAACTGAAGGTTATTTATGCTATAATTATGCGTTCCGCTTCGGAAACACTCGATAACATTAAGCGGCTAGACAGCCTTGATTTGTGTGTAGAGCGTTCCATATTATTAAACATGGGAACCACTATAGCTGTGACCTGATTGTGACAGACACTGTACCTTGATATACACAAATGTACTAAACAGGATTTAGTTTTGAACATGTTGGCGGTTAAGAGGCTAACATCGTTGTGCGCTTATATTGTCTTACAGTTTTTGAACGCAAGAGCAATTTGCAGTCCGACAGAATTGAACGTGCTGTTAAAGCTTAAATCGAGATAAGCAGGTCTATACATCAACAACCACATCCACAAACACGTGAGGTCATATGAATGTCATTGCAGAATGAAGAATGAAGATATTGTAGACCTTTGGCCTTAATAATAAGGACCAACCAAAGGACTAAATATAAGGACAAGCCACTAGATTAAGTGCTTTCCTCCCCCCTTCTTTCGTCATATAATACAGGAATACACATGCTATGAATGTGAGGTTTGTAGCTTGTGAAGATATACTAATTGAGACAAACAAGTTACTTTCTTACCTGGTAACGTTCTTTCGATGGGATGTTCCGACGACGTATTCCACATCTATGACAGATAATCACCACAGCTGTGCTGCTTCGGAACATTTTTGGCGTCTGTGTCGATGACGTCGATATGCTGTCCTCGAGGGCCTCCGTCGAGCCGACGTCACCGGATATTATAAGTAAGACGCACAACGCCCGTAGCCTCAGTTATAGTTTTTTCCCAAGAGCGTGTGGCACGAATCTTCTGCCAGTATGACCACAGAAAGCCTTGTGGAAACGTAAGCTGCAATCGCAAAAGAAATTCTGTAGCGGGGCAGGCTGGGAGGGAACGATGTGGAATACGCCATCGGAACATCCCATCGAAAGAACGTTACAAGGTAAGAAAGTAATTTGTTCTTCGAACGGATTGGTTCCTCCGACGTATTGCACATCTATGACAGACTCCCAAAACAGTACCAACATATGGAGGAGGGAAAAGAATTTAGAATTTTAGAATGCCCAATTAAATTGCAGAATAGATGTCCGCCTTGCCAAAGGCTAAGTCCTGCCCATGGACAGAATCTAGGGAGTAGTGTTTTACAAAAGTATGGACAGAGGCCCATGTGGCTGCTCACAAATGTTACGAATGGGAACACCCCTCTGCAGAGCAGTAGAGGCCGCCAAACCTCTAGTAGAATGGGCCCGTAAACCTACCGGAGGGTCCTTACCCGCCAAGCGGTACCATTCAGAAATTGTCTAGATAATCCATCTAGACAAAGACTGCTTAGTAACAGCTTTTCCCAAACGCCTTCCAGCGTATCCTACAAAGAGTTTATCGTCCACTCTGACCTGGAACATTTGTGAGATGTAAAAACTTAAAGCTCTCCTACGGTCGAACCTTTGGACCCTCGCCTCTTCCTTACCAGGGTCTGGAGGAGGATAGAACACCAGAAGAAGGACCTTCTGGCTTAAATGAAATTCTGTCAACTTTCGGAAGAAAAGAAGGACGAACCCTAAGGACAACCCTGTCCTTATGAAACACAGTGAAGGGTGGCTTAACAGATAGTGCCTGCAACTCACTCACTCTGCGAGCAGAAGTAAACGTAAATAATAATACAGTTTTAAGGGTCAACAGTCTCAAAGGACAAGAATGTAAAGGCTCAAATGGAGCACGCATTAGGAATTTTAGAACCAGATTCCAATCCCAACCGGGCACCTGGAAAGGTGACACAGGGGAACACATTAGTGAGCCCTTTCAGAAACTGCGAAATTAAAGGAATCTTAAAATAAGAACACTCCTCAGACGAGCGCTTAAATATGGACAGCGCCGCCAGGTAACCTTTAATGGTACCCACTTGCAGGCCCTTGTGGGCTAACAAAAACAAGACAGAACCACAGGAATGGCACATGAAAAAGGATCCACATTCTTGACCCTGCACCAGTCGCAGAACTTTGTCCAACGGCAACAGTACAGGGACTTTGTTGCAGGCCTTCTGGCCGAAAGCAACACCTCCATCATGTCTTCAGGGAGGTCCCACTTTTATACCTCAACCTTTCAGAAGCCAAGCATGAAGGTTGAGGGACTTAACCTCTGGATGGAGAACCTGACCCCCCTCCCGTGAGAGCAGATCGTCTCGGTAGGGAAGACGACGTGGAGGGCAGATGGACAAGTCGAGAAGGTCCGGGTACCACGTTCTCCAGGCCCATGCCGGAGCAACGAGGATCAATCGGGAACCGAACCTCCGTAACCTCCGCAGCACTTGTGGAATGACGGGGACTGGAGGAAACGCGTACAACAGTGGGAAGGACCACTCCACTACGAACGCGTCCCCCAAGGCTCCTCGGAGGAAATTCCCGCGAACAGAATCTTTCGCACTTCCGGTTGACAATGGTGGCGAAGAGAACCACTTGAGGGGTCCCCCAAAGGGCGAAGATCTCCAGGAGAGTCTCTTGAGCCAGCTCCCACTCATGAGAGACCGTGCTCTGCCTGCTCAGAGCGTCCGCCGCCTCGTTTTCGTCTCCGGCCAGATGAACTGCCTAGATCGAAATTTCCTGCTGGATGGCCCAGAACCAGAGCTGCATCGCCTCTCTGCACAGAGGGAGAGACCCTGCCCGCCCTTTTTGGTGAGGTAGTGCATGGCCGTCTGAATCAGGACATTCTTCCCCTGCACAGACGGCAGAAAAGCCTTCAGGGCTAGCCCGATGGCCCTCCGCTCCAACATATTGATATGAAGTCTGGACTCCAAAGGAGACCAAGAATCGCGTCCGTCACGATCGTCACCTCCGGCCAGGGTAGCCAAAATGGAGCCCCCTTCATCAGATTGCCCTCGACGGCCCACCACAGAAGATCCTGGGTGACCGAGGGCGGCACCTGAACGGGATCTGACATCCTGCCGGAGGACTGCGACCACTGCATTTTAAGAGCCCACTGCAGAGATCTCATCCGCAGCCTGGCCTCTGGCAGCAGAAGAATGCAGGATGCCATGAGGCCGAGCAACATCAAGAACTCGAACGCCGGGAGACTCTGGGCATGTTGAAACTTGCACACCAGCTGGAGAATGTGATGAGCCCTCACCTGGGGAGGAAAAACACTGCCTCAGGGATGTGTCGAGCACTGCTCCGATGTACTGGAGCCGCTGGGTTGGCATCAAGTAGGACTTCTTTAAGTTGAGGGAGAAGCCCAGCCTGTGAAGGGAGTGGCAGGTAACTGACCGATGCGCGCCCTGATCAACCAATCGTCCAGGTAGGGGTAGACGTGAATCCCCCCTTTCCTGAGATACGCTGCCACCACCACCACCATGAGCTTGGTGAAGACCCTCGGGGCGGAGGTCAATCCGAACGGCAGGACCCGAAACTGAAAGTGCGAGTCGCCAACCGCGAACCTCAGGTACTTCTTGTGCTTGGGATGAATCGGCACATGAAAGTAAGCGTCCTTGAGGTCGAGAGACACCAACCAGTCCTGAAGTTGAAGGGCCTGTAGGACTTGAGAGAGAGTAACCATCTTGAACTTGTCCTTCCACAGGAGCTTGTTCAAACCACGCAAATCCATGATGGGTCTCAATCCCCCGTCTTTTTTCGAAATCAAAAAATATGGGGAATACCATCCCTTGTTCATCTCCGCTACAGGCACCAGTTCTATGGCGCCTTTCTCCAGCAGGGAATTGATTTCCTGTGCAAGGAGGGGATCCAGACTCTTCAAAGAGAGATTTGCTGGTGGATTGTTGCGAGGCCTCTGCCGGAAATGAAGACAGTAGCCGTGGGCTATGATCTCCAGAACCCACACATCTGAAGTAATGGCACGCCATTCTACAAGATCCTGCACCAGCCTTCCCCAACCGGCGAACCATGGGACATGGCCTCATGACTGAGCTGAAGCAGCTGCGGCAGTGCCTGAGGGCAAAGAGGCAACTGCTCGAGCGGCCTTGGCACCTCGAGTACCCTGTTTTCCACCTCTGCTACTCCTACGTTGGCCCCTTTGGTAGAGTAGTATCGAAAGGAGCCTCCCCTCCATTGCTGTCCCCTAGGACGAAAAGGCGGAGGTTGGCGGACTGCAGCGCTCAATGACTTCGCTGCAGCTTTTGAGGTCTGCAACCTCTCAAGGCTCTCGTCAGCCTTGCTGCCAAAAAGATGTTCACCATCAAAGGGCATGTTGAGAAGTCAGGCTTGTCCATCCGGAGCAAACCCAGACTTCCGCAACCACGCAAATCTGCGCATCATGGTGCTCGCCGCCATGGACCGGCTGACAGTCTGCCATGTCCAGACACGATTGAACGGATTCACACATGTCATCCTTGCCATCCTGTACAAGGGCAAGAAAGCCATCCCGTTCCTCCCCTTCAGGAATATGTTCAGCCACTAACGAAACAATTCCACAGAGTGTGAGTGAAATGTGCTAAGGCACACACAGAGTTGGCTGCTTTCAAAGCCATACCCCCTGAAGAAAAGACTTTCTTCGCCCAACTGTCAAAACGTTTGTCGTCCCTATCACGAGGGATGGTAGGGTACGACGCCTGTTTTGCTGGGGCCGTAGCCGCCTGCACCACCAAACTCTCCAGAGTAGGGTGCATGGACAAGTAGCCGGGCTCGCCACGGGCTGGGAGGTACTTTTTAAGCAACCACTTACCCACTGCCGGGAGACTCTCCGGGGCAGTCCAAGCCGCTGCCGCCCACCTTTGCAAGGCCATATGGAATGGCAGTACCGGGTCAGTTGGTGGACCTTGGTCCAAGATATCTGTCAGGTCATCCTGCAGATAATCTACTGGTGGCGCAGACCACCCGAAGTACTCCGTTACCCTCGACATAAGGCGCCTGAACGAAGAGTCAGCATGCGTACCAGGCTCAGGCCTGCCAAACTCAACCTCCGGGGATGGATCAAGACCACTGGCGTTGTGCAAAGACTGACGCGGGTCTTCCATCTGGCTGTGACCAGGTAATAGTTCATCAGGAACCTCATCAGGAACCAAACCTTCACCAGACCCTTCATCCACCTCAGAAATATAATCAAGAGGGTGGAATAAATCCCTGGATGAGGGCACAGAAAAAGGGACAAACACATTTTTCGACTTGGCCAGAGCCTTCCTCAGGGTTTCAACCGGTCTCCGGGGTACCTCCGATAAAGCATTCTCGAAAGGCATCGACGTCGAGCGTGGTGCCGATGGCTTCGACACAGACCTCGAGGGCGGTGCCCCGAGCGTGTCCTTTGACGGCCTCAGCGCTGATGGTGTTGGCTTCCTCGGAGGCGGAGCCTCGAGAGTCCCTCGACGGACATGGCGCTGACGTCTTCTTCGAAGACCTCACACGCTCCGACGGTCTCGAGGGCGTCGAGGACCAGGACCTGGAACGGGCATGGCTAGAGTGATCCACCTTGTTCGATCGGGACCTCGAAGGCTCCCGATGATCGCGCCGACCACCCGAGCCCGAAGGCGTGCGAGCGGTGGCCCTAGCATGTTCCCTGCCGGCTTCTTTCGAAAGCGCGGATGGAACGGAGCCCTGCGATTGAAAAATTGCCATCATCTCCGTACGAAATGCATTCCATTCCGCAGGAGAAGAGTGCTTGTTGGGACAAGCAACCTGCCGACGGGCAGAGTCCTCGGAAGAGGACGGGGAAGGCGACCGGTGACAGAGCTTCCACGAGTGCCACGAAGAGGCAGAGGAATGGCGGGATCCACTCTGGGACAGAGACCCCCTGGACCTACGCCGATCGAATCGTCGGTCGAAAGCCCAGCGAATTTCAACTTTCGGGGCTTGGAAACCCTACCGACAGAAAGCTTCTTCTTCCGCTCCCGCAAAGCCTTCAATGTTAATGACTGGCAATCGTCACAATCATCCGTGGCATGGTCCTCACCAAGGCAACAGAGGCAGGCTTTGTGCGGGTCTGTAAGCGACATCTTGGAACCGCAGTCCCGACACTTCTTGAATCCCGGAAGCAGGGTAGAAGACGACAAAGACTTGATATCTTCACAAACAAACAAGTTCGAAGAACCGATAGAATAACTCAGAAGAACCGAGGCGCGCCGAGATTTCCGAAGCGAACACGTTCGCAGAAAAAACAGAACTGAGGCTATGGGCGTCGTGCGTCCTACTTATAACATCCGGTGACGTTGGCTCGACGGAGGCCCTCGAGGACAGCGTATCGACGTCATCGACGCAGAAAATTTTCCGAAGCAGCACAGCTGTGGTGATTACCTGTCAATGATGTGGAATACGTCGGAGGAACCAATCCCTTCGAAACACTGTTTATGTCTTATAGGGACACTATTAAGAAAAATCCCTTTTCTCTTTCTACCTCATTTGCAAATTAAATAATTAAAGTGGTAAGAAATAAGGATAAACCTGCGAATAATTATAGGTTGTTCACGTATGCTGTAAGATATTAATTAACAGCAATACAATATATAACAGCAGGTAATTGATGCTGTTGTGTGTTTGCAATGCAGGTAGCAACGTGACCATCAGAAACAATCATGAATGAACATAGATGAAAAAGTATTGAAAGTACAGCAATTGAACTTTCTATGCTCTCGATTTGATGCGACACATGAAGAAGTTCCTAATATTAGTCATTCATTTCTGAAAAGGAACGAATCATGTTGGGTTAAGATCTACAGCCTCACTATAGAGGATGTTCAATGCATGGCTTGTCTAAGAGATACTTGTTGTTTGGAATAGTATTAATCTAGAAGACAATCAGATTTAAGATATACTTGCTGTTGATTTTGATGAATTTTAGTATTTATAAATTATATTTTTTTGTAGAAACTTTTAGTAAGCACAAGTCACTTTTGCGGTGTACTTTGATATTCGTAAAACACAAGGAATGTGCGATTTTAGTATTGTGTTTTATATAATCTTAAATTAAATTTATGCCTACAATTTAGAGTTAGCAAATTAAATTCTTTTACTTACTAGAGTGCTGTTGCAATATGCATTGCAAAGAATCTAAGACACACGAACACACAAGGTTTCAGATGTGTTTTGTATTGCTATACCAGGTTTAACCTGTGTATTGTCCTGGTGTCCTCTCTTTTTGTCTAGAGAGCACATTGAATGAAAGCATAAAAGGTGAACTTCCACCTACAAGCAGCATGAACGTAGCGACACTATGCCACGTACTGGATGCTGTAGGAGGACTTCCGGGCAATCCCAAGCACCGCAGGAGCGCCCAGCTGACATGCGTGTAGCTCATTGTCCTACATTCACTGCAACCACTCGGGAGAGTTTTGTCAAGGTCTCCGCTCTCACTGCCGCTGCCTCTCAGATAATGGACGCCAATTCCATACACGCTGCTCTCCCGTGCCTCATCACGAAGTATCATCAGCACCTGACACGGGCCAGCAGCTTTCTTAAAAATCCTCAGTCAAATGTGTGCGTGCCTCCGCACACCACCTGCCCCAAAGTTTTATGGGGCTTGTAGTATAGACAGAATGGTCTGAGAAATGGCTCCCAGGGTGCCCTTCACCCCAACACCTTTGACAGGGTAATGGAGGGAGATTTGGACAAGGGCCTAGCCAGGGTGAGTTTCCCCTTCCTCTCCGTCAGCGCCTTAACTGTCACAGATTGGCACAAGCCACAGTGGTCAACCGTGTGGCTCAAACACAAGCACCAGAGGCATACCCGGTGAGGATATCTTCGATCCATAATCCGAGCACTTCTTAAAACCGGTTTTCGGGGTAGATAACATCGTAGAACTCCATAAACGCAATAGGAAAATCAATGAGGCGAATAAACAGTTTCAAAACTGATGTGCGGAGAAAAACGAACTGAGGCAACGGGTGCCGCACCTACTACTTATACTAGTGTCACAACGTGATGGCCAAGGGCGGGATGGCAGCAAATGAGGACCACAAGTCAGCAATGCACAGCATCCTCTACTGACGAAAAAGTGGTCCGAAGCTGCAGAGCAAAATACAAATCTATCAATGATGAGGAATACGTGGGAGGACACAATCCATTAGAAGAGGTAGTTATGAAAGAGGCATAATACGGCAGAGGTGTCAATACAGTAGAGAGATACATGTCGCAGCAGTTGTGGCCACAGTAAAAAAGAGCATGATAGGGGCCTTCAGATCTAGATAAGATCTTGAAGTGGGATTATTTAACTCTTTATTTTTAAGCTGTAAAACAGATTTTTTTGTAATAAATATTTCTTGCACAGAGTTGTTCATGCACATTAAAAGATGGGTTACATGTGATTATATCGAATTATAAAACGAAGAATGAATTTTGAACGAACACAAAACATCTATAAAAAAAAAAAGAATGATTTCCTTAATACTTTTCCCCACCCCAAAAACTGCTATTCCCATTCCCAACCATATACGCATATATTTTGTTAATTCGTTCTTTTTTTTAAAAAAAATTGATGTTTTGGGTTTGTTTAAACATCCATTTGTTGTTTTCTATTCGATAATATCACTGCATATCTTCAGATCAGGCAGTAATAATGGTAGAGTTACTTTCTGTGAAACATAGCCATAGACCTGTATGGGTGAAAACAGGGGGACAGGCATCTGACATGTGCAACTTTCATATTTTTAATGGGAGTATGTGCACTCCCTCTTTTTCTTTTTTGTGAGTGTATCTATTTTCAGGAAGTAAAGTGGCCAACGCGGCCCTTATCTGAAGGGCTGAAAGTATTTGACACAAAAAGCTTTGTAAACACATGACGTTGGCACTACCAATCTGCAGGAGTAGAAGGATCAAAATCTGTAACAAAATACAAACAGGCCTAAGACAAGAAAAAAGGGCCAATGCCCCCAAAAAGGAACATCACTTATATCATCTAACATAGATTATGCACACACATCCAACTTCATGACACAGAGAAGATTTTGCCAGAGCTGAAAGATCTGCACTCCTAGGCAATCTTCCATCACTGCAAGGCCATTTCAATGGTAGGCCTCTCTCCCACTATACAGGTCTCTCAAATTTAGCAGGGCCTCTGTGCCCAAATTGCATTGTGTGATATTTAGATTCCATTGATAGGCCTCTCTCCCACTATAGAGGTCTCTCAAATTTAGCAGGGCCTCTGTGCACAAATTGCATTGTGTGATATTTAGACTGCATTGATGGGCATCTCTCCCACTATACAGGTCTGTCAAATTTAGCAGGGCCTCTGTGCCCAAATTGCATTGGGTGATATCCAGATTGCATTGACAGGCCTTTCTCCCATGGTGCAGGTCTCAAGTTTAGCAGGGCCTCTGTGCCCAAATTGCACCGTGTGATATTCGGTTGCATTGATAGGCCTCTCTCCCACTATACAGGTCTCTCAAATTTCGCTGACCAACTCACTCTTAAGTGAGACCGAACCCACCAGTGAATTACTATGGAGTGACACTCTGATTAGGGGCTCACGCATCACAAGACGCAAGTCCGAGATGCGCCCCTCGAAGCCACTCTTTAATTAGTAGATACCCTGCCCAAACCCACATAGCTAGCTCACGCAGTGAACCGCGCTCAGGGAGATGGACACTAAAGAGAGCCACCAATAACACCCAACTATATAACCCTTAACCACCTCCCCTACCCATCTCAAGACAGCGACTGAACGAGTCGGCAACTTCAGCCGGAATACCACCTACAGACAAAGCCCAAACAAGTAGCAGACAACCTCCACACCCACTACTACACCACAAGACAACCAGACCAAAGCAAACAAACAAAGACTAAACAACTCTCAATCTTATAATGCCGCGCAAACGACCCATTCCAAGGAAAAGACAAAGAGAAGAAAGAACAAACACTTTGAAACAGCAACTAAGAACGACAACTATAGAATGCACCCCCACAGACAGGAACACAAATCGAACCAACACTGAGAGAAGAGACAAATCCCTCTACCTAACTCCATACCTCGCTGACAACTGCCCACCACAGTAATCCAACCCAACGCTAGAAGCAGCAACATCAAACAAACTAACACAAGCAAGTAGAAGAAAGATGAACAACAAAAAACAACAAACACACGACCAATGCGCTAACACCCTATATCACCAAAGCAAGAGGAACTTCCAATCGACAACCACAACTCCTAGAAGATGAACCCGATGAAAACAAAAAACACCCAAAACAGAACCTAGAAGAACTCTTCGAAGACGCTGACACCCCGAAACCCGCAGGCCAACAAGAGATCGACCAGAAAGGAAAGCTCAACACCGTTCAGAAGACAACCTCAACAAGAAAGTCCAAACCAAACACCTCCAAACTTCACTGCAATCTAATAAATGCAAGATCCATGTCAAAACACTCAACAGAGATCTTCGACCTACTCGACGACAACGGAATTGACATCCTGTTCATCACAGAAACATGGCTGGACGACAACTACAAAATCACACTCCAAAGCTGCCTTCCAACCAACTTCAAATACCTACAAATAAAAAGGAAAAACAAAAAAGGAAGAGGCATTGCAATAGCATTCAAAGAACACCTGAAAATAAAAACGGACGAACCACTCAACATCCTCAACTGCGAAACCATGGTAATACACCTAACAGCGAGCCCAAAAACCAACATCACATTCATCCTGGTGTACAGACCGCCGACATATGATGCAACCTTCGTCGACAACTTCATAGAAGCCATGACCAATTTAGCCATCAACCACAAACACCTAATCATCCTGAGGGACTTCAACATCTGGTTTGAAGACAGTCACGCCAACTCTCAAAACTCACTGATTGAACAACTCACCACCATGAAACTACGACAACTAGTCAAAGGGGCAACACACTCGGCAGGACGCACCCTCGACGCAATTTTCGCCAAAGAAAAACTCATCACCACGGCACCACCAATACAAATACTGTGGAGCAACCACCTCATCATCCCATTCGTGATCACTCTTCCTACTCAAGTCTGCATCCAACCCCCAAAACTCACAACCACCACAAAAAGAAACTGGAAACACGTCAAAGAAAGCAACCTATTCTAACAACTGGAATTAACCAAACCCTCAACTACAGAACTAGAGCTAGCTGACCTAGACGGGAAAGCAGAGATACTACACAAATGGATTGCAGATACAATAGACAAGATCGCCCCAGAAAAACCATTCACCCCATCCAAAAAAAAGAGCAATGGCAAAATGGTTCACCCCACTATTGAAGGCCATGAAAAAGGAAAACAAAAAGATGGAACTGGAATGGAGGAAAGAATACAATGCAGACAAAAAAAAACACTGTTCCAGAAACAAATCCGCACATACAAGAAGGAAATTCAAAAGGCAAAGAGAAGACATTACGATAACAGAATCACCAATGCCACAACACAAAAAAAGAAATGTTTAGCATCATTAAAGAAATGAGAAACCCACCAGGCTGTGATAACACCCCAAGCTCCTAGGAGAAACTATGCAACGACCTGGCAGACCACTACAAGAAAACAATCAACGACAAACCATACAAAAGAGACCAACCAACCACAACATACAACCTAACGAACCTAACACGGAACCACAGCACAAACTCCTAAACTTTCCTGAAATATCAGAGAGGCATTCGCAATGCTGGTAAAACGAAGCAAGAAAGCTGGATCACCCATGCACCCCTGTCCCCCGGACATCTACAAATCAATCATCGTGCAAGAAAAGCCAGCAGAACACTACAGAAACCTTCTAAATCTATCACTAGCAACAGGGACTGTACCGAGGATCTTCAAATCAGCATATTGTTACACCTTTGCACCGGTGGTCGCTTTGGCGACAGCATCGGGTGTACAACACAATGCATTCCTACTCACCCAAGATGGCGGACGCCTCTGAATCTGATGGTGAAGCTCCCGCTGCAGAGGTTGCACGTTGTTTTCCTTCACGCCGCGACGATCATGTGACTCCATATAACCCGACCAGGAAGTTAAGCAAATGCGTCGCTACTCTCCAGATCGGCGCTTCGTAAGTTCGTTCCTAGGGAATCTGTTTCATGTTCCGTCCTCCTATCTATAGTTTTCTGTATCTAACTAACTGTGCTCTCTGCCCTTTCCTCCATTAGGCCATTTTCCGTACTCCGTCCGCTCACCTCCTCTCCCCTAAGGTCCGCTCCCAACCTAAAGAGTGAGTCTTGAGGGTTTATAGTTCCCGTCTATCCTCTCCCCATTCTTAGCTCAAATACTAACATCCGCTTCGGGTTTCCGGAAACTCTCTCTCTTTCCTCGTAGGACTCACCCCCTTCTCGAAGACTTTACACAGACTTCTCGAATCTCTCAACTCCATACCCGGAGTAAGTTAACATAGCTATTCGTATCAACATCAGACGATCGAAAGTGGAGAAAACTTACCTCTCCTTTCTTCCGTCCAGGACCAGCTTCGTCTGCACCGGATCTTTTGAAGGGAAGCTGGCTGATTCATCCTGAAGGTCTACAGTATCCTGTCATTACAACACAGGGTTTTTCTTCCCCGGAGGGTTTTCCCTGGGGACTGTGGTTCCTCCTCAGCTGAAGCTAACGGCTGGGAGGGAGCAGGGTTTCCCGGGAAGCCTTCACTATCTGCCTTGTTGCTGGTACGGAGTCCGCCCGCTGCCCAGGTTAGTGAACTGCATAATTGTTCTGTCTCATATTGGACGCATTGTAATAGTTAGCGACGCCAAAAATATAAGGAAATATCCTATCACAGGCTCTTGTGCAGACGGTGGACTCCGATGGAGCAACAAATGCAACAATTGATGGCTGCTATGCAGTCTATGTCTCTGGAGATGCAATCCCTAAAACAAGACAATGCTCAGTTAAGACAACAGGTCGCTCGAGCGTTTTCAGAAACTCCTCCTTATGCCTTGCATACCGATAAGTATGACGGAAACCCGCACAAACTCAAGGAGTTCCTGGATAGTTGCCTGGTTCAGTTTACCTTCAAAGCACGTTTTTTCCCTTCTGATAAGGACAAAGTAGGTTATCTGATATCCCACTTGGCAGGCCCTGCATTGGCCTGGGCGACACCCTTAGTCACCTCAGAAAATGCCATTCTAGACTCATACCCAGCCTTTACTAACAGTCTGCGGTCTATGTTTAGTAGGCAGGAAATTTCAGTCTCTACTCAGGAGAAACTGCTAGATTTAAAACAGGGAAATAAAGATCTTATGAGTTACGTGACTCAATTTAAACAGCTATCAGCTGAAACAGGGTGGCCGGATGACGGTCTCCTCACGCTGTTTCGCAGAGGTCTTTCCGAGGAACTGAAAGATGAAGTCTCGAAGGTTCCTCGTCCCGCCAATTTAGCCGAGATGATTGCGCTCACCATGCAGATTGATTACCGTCTCCATGAACGCTTCCATGAGAAGAAGAGAGGGAAACCCTCTCAACTATTCTCCAGTTCTCCTTCCCCGGTTTCTCGATCCCAGAAACCCGACGAACCCATGCAAATAGGAGTGGCCAGAGGCCCTTTGTCAGAGGACGAAAGAGAAAGACGGATGAGTCAGGGCCTATGTATGTACTGTGGGGCTTCATCTCACATGCTGAAGGATTGTCCCGTCGTCCCTCCTCGTCGGACAAGGAATCCGATGCGGGGAAACGCCAAGACCCTGTCGTAAGGGGAACCACGGCAGGAGGTCCTGAAAGGAGTTCCCCAAAAAGACTTGGTACTTCTCTTAAAGAGGACATTACGGAACACACTATGTTAGTACTTCCCCTGATCTTGAAATTACCAGACTTAGAGCTACGTGGGGTTCCGGCATTGATCGATTGCGGAGCAGCTGGCAACTTTATTGATGACCAATGGGCTGCGAAGCATGGAATCATTAGATCCGCCAAGACGTGTATAACACCCATTCAGGGGGTGGATGGTTGTCCCCTTAGTTCTGGACCCATTCGAGAACAGACTACTCCTCTTACATGCCTAATTTCAACCCACCAGGAGACGTTAGTTTTTGACCTGATAAAAACTGCTCATTTTCCCATTATTTTGGGCTTACCGTGGCTGCGAACCCATAATCCTTTTATAAACTGGAAGGCAGGAACTTTGTTTCTAGGTTCCGAATATTGTGTTTCCCATTGTCTTACTCAATCATCTGTTGGCATTCAAGCACCTTCCATGATGGTAGTACCAACCGAAGGCTCCTCAATTGGGATGGTCAGTCAGATCCCGAGGTGTCATCAACAATTTCAGTCCATATTTTCTCAGCCAGAATACCCTACATTACCTCCTCACCGTCGGGATGACTGTCATTTAGATCTGTTCCCTGATCAACCGATACCTTTTGGCCGAATGTACATCTTATCCCAACCGGAGAAAAAGGCTCTCAAAGACTACCTTCAGACTAATCTTCAAAACGGTCTTATAACTGAGTCCAAATCACCCGCCGGTGCTTCGTTATTCTTTATTCCCAAAAGGGATACAGAGGAACTACGGCCATGCATAGACTACCGAGGGCTCAATAAGGTCACCATCCCGGATAAGTATCCAATGCCGCTTATCCCAGACATTCTGGAAGCCGTTCAAGGGGCTTCGCTCTATACCAAGTTGGATTTACGAGGGGCATATCACTTGATTCGCATCGCCCCTGGCGACGAGTGGAAGACTGCCTTTCGGACCCCATTCGGTCACTACGAATATAGGGTGATGCCGTTTGGGTTGGCTAATGCTCCCGCTGTTTTTCAGCGCTTTATGGACCATCTATTCGCCGATGTACTCCTTCACTATGTAATCGTCTATTTGGATGATATTCTAGTCTTTTCACAGAAAATAGAGGAACACATCCGACATGTCAATTTGGTATTAGACCGACTTAAGGCCAACCAGCTGTATTGCAAACTGGCAAAATGCGAGTTCCACAGGAACCAAGTGACGTATCTTGGGTTCGTGCTGTCTGCCCAGGGGATTTCTATGGACCCTCGGAAGATCTCGGCTATATTAGATTGGCCTTCCCCTTCGAACGTCAAAGAGATCCAACGATTTTTGGGGTTCGCTAATTTTTATAGAAAATTCATCCCAGGATTCTCCGAGACCGTGCTTCCCATTACCAGTCTTCTGAAGAAGGGGAAGACTTTCGTTTGGGATGACCCTGCGCAGAAAGCCTTTTCGGAACTAAAGAATCTTTTCACGTCTGCTTCCGTTTTGCTCACCCCAGACCAGTCTCGACCATTCATTGTCGAGACTGATGCGTCTCACCATGCTCTAGGAGCAATTCTTTTGCAAAAGGACGAGTCAGGAGTAGAAGGACCAGTTGCTTATCTCTCCAAGACCTTCTCCTCCTCGGAAATAAATTATTCAGTCCTTGATAAAGAATTGCTGGCAATCAAGCGAGCCTTTGAGGAGTGGAGACATCTATTGCTGGGCTCGGCCTACCCGGTCGAGGTTCGAACCGACCATCACAACCTCAAAGTATTGCAACAAGCCCATACCACAAACAGTCGACAAGCTCGCTGGGCTCATTTTTTTCTACCGTTTCGGATAGAATTTACTTTCCTTCCTGGGAATCAAAACCTCCGAGCAGATGCGCTTTCAAGAAAGGATCCTCCTATCAAAAAGTTCCATTCTGAGCCTTTCTTTCCTAAAGCTACATTTCTGGCAACAGTGACTGATTTTCTACATATTGTCAGACAGGAAACGGCACGTCTAGATCCAATCTGCAGGAACTTACAAGAGACTCATTCGCTGACTCAGGAGAAGGGATACTACTTTTTTAAGGATCAGGTATTTATTCCGACCCCGACACTTCAGAAAGAAGTCCTGTTCATGTGTCATGACTCCAAGGCAGCCGGGCATCGAGGATATCAAAACACCCTTGAGCTGACTACTCGTCATTTTTGGTGGCCAGGGATAACCAAGGATGTCCAAGATTATGTATCAGCATGCACGGTTTGTCTACAGTCTAAGACTCCCAGGTATCCACCTTTTGGTTTACTCACCTGTATGCCAATTCCGGACAAGCCCTGGCAAGTCATTTCCACTGACTTCATTGTCGACCTTCCGTTGTCCTCGGGTTACACCACCGTTATGGTGACTATTG
Source organism: Ambystoma mexicanum (assembly GCF_040938575.1). NCBI lineage: Eukaryota > Metazoa > Chordata > Amphibia > Caudata > Ambystomatidae > Ambystoma > Ambystoma mexicanum. Next base: position 273,549,206 of record NC_090937.1, read on the forward strand.
ACTATTTCACGAAGATGGCCCATTTCATTCCTCTGCAAAAACTCCCTGGGGCTGCTCTCATGTCAAAGATATTTATTTCAGAAATATTCTCTAGACACGGTCTTCCTAACACTATTGTGTCTGATCGGGGTCCCCAATATATCTCGCAATTTTGGAAGGGTATTTGTCAATCATTGGGAATCAATAGAGCCCTTAGCTCAGGATATCATCCCCAAACAAATGGGCAGACTGAGCGCCTAAACCAAACACTAGAGACATATTTGCGCTGTTTTGTTTCTGCGGCACAGGATGATTGGGGAGATCTCCTACCCTTGGCTGAATATGCATACAATAATGCCAGTCATTCGGCACTAAAGACCAGTCCTTTTTACTGTTCCTATGGTTTTCAACCATCCTTTGAACCGTCCATCTCTAAGTCCTCCGCCAATTGTCCTGGAATAGACAGTCTAGTCGATGGTATTCAGAAGGGTCAACAGCTCGCTCGAATAGCTCTGCAGGCCGCCCAAGATCGAGCCAAGAGGGCTGCTAATCGCCGTCGACTAGATCTGCCATCCCTTCAAGTCGGGGATGCGGTCTGGTTATCAGCCCGGTTCCTCCCGAGACATCTGGTGCCGTCCAAGCTGTCGCCCAGATATTTTGGACCGTTTAAAGTGAAATCTTTTGTCGGTCCGGTGGCAGTCCGACTAGCGCTGCCTCCTTCCTGGGCCCGTCTTCATCCGGTCTTTCACGTCTCCCAGATCAAACTATCCGTGAAGGATAGATTTCAACGCACCCCTGCAGTTCGTCCTCCTCCGATGATGACTGATACGGGACCAGAGTATGAAGTGGCAGAAATTTGCGATTCCAGATATCACAGAGGCCGGTTGCAATTTCTTGTGGACTGGAAGGGCTATTCTCCTGCCGAACGGACTTGGGAATTGGCATCGGGGGTTCATGCTCCCTCGTTGGTTCGACGGTTTTTCAGGCGGCACCCTGGGAAGCCGGGTTATGCGCCTCGTAGGAGGGGGCATACTGTTACACCTTTGCACCGGTGGTCGCTTTGGCGACAGCATCGGGTGTACAACACAATGCATTCCTACTCACCCAAGATGGCGGACGCCTCTGAATCTGATGGTGAAGCTCCCGCTGCAGAGGTTGCACGTTGTTTTCCTTCACGCCGCGACGATCATGTGACTCCATATAACCCGACCAGGAAGTTAAGCAAATGCGTCGCTACTCTCCAGATCGGCGCTTCGTAAGTTCGTTCCTAGGGAATCTGTTTCATGTTCCGTCCTCCTATCTATAGTTTTCTGTATCTAACTAACTGTGCTCTCTGCCCTTTCCTCCATTAGGCCATTTTCCGTACTCCGTCCGCTCACCTCCTCTCCCCTAAGGTCCGCTCCCAACCTAAAGAGTGAGTCTTGAGGGTTTATAGTTCCCGTCTATCCTCTCCCCATTCTTAGCTCAAATACTAACATCCGCTTCGGGTTTCCGGAAACTCTCTCTCTTTCCTCGTAGGACTCACCCCCTTCTCGAAGACTTTACACAGACTTCTCGAATCTCTCAACTCCATACCCGGAGTAAGTTAACATAGCTATTCGTATCAACATCAGACGATCGAAAGTGGAGAAAACTTACCTCTCCTTTCTTCCGTCCAGGACCAGCTTCGTCTGCACCGGATCTTTTGAAGGGAAGCTGGCTGATTCATCCTGAAGGTCTACAGTATCCTGTCATTACAACACAGGGTTTTTCTTCCCCGGAGGGTTTTCCCTGGGGACTGTGGTTCCTCCTCAGCTGAAGCTAACGGCTGGGAGGGAGCAGGGTTTCCCGGGAAGCCTTCACTATCTGCCTTGTTGCTGGTACGGAGTCCGCCCGCTGCCCAGGTTAGTGAACTGCATAATTGTTCTGTCTCATATTGGACGCATTGTAATACATATATCATATCATGCCACTCCTGAAAAACACAAGTGGCGACGTAGAAGACCACTCCAACTACAGGCCGATCTCTAACATCCCCTACCCGGCAAAACTCCTAGAAACCTACGTATATAAACTAACCCAAGAACACGTAGAAAAACACCACCTGCTAGACCAAGCTCAAGTCGGTTTCAGACCAGCAAGAGGAACAGAAACAGCACTACTATCCATCTGGGATGACCTCAAAACTAACGCAGACTCAAACACTACCTCAGCCCTTATTCTGCTCGACCTCTCCACAGCCTTTGACACAGTTAGCCACGACACCCTGACCAAAAGACTATAAGACATAGGCATAACAGACACAGCACTACTCTGGACCAAATCATTCCTAGCGGACAGAACAGAAACTGTATGGATTAAACCATTCAAATCCACTCCTCAAGTTAACGACTGAAGTGCCACAAGGATCCTCACTATCTCCACTATATTTCAACATCTACCAGACTCCGGTCATCAGAATCTTCAAAAAATACAACATTACATGGTACAACTACGCAGATGATACTCAAATCATCTACAAAATCAAAGACACTGATGCCGATCATTCAACCCTAATCGACTGTCTAAAAGAAGTCTTCAACTGGATGAATGCCAACAACCTGAAAATAAACCCAGGAATTACAGAAATCATGATCATATCCAAAGACCAAGAGAACGAAACCACCATCCTGTGGCCTACGGAAATGGGAAACGCACCAACACCATCTAAGGTAGTAAAAAATCTGGGAGTCCTAATGGACAACACGCTAACCTTAGAACCACAAATAAATGCAACAGTGAAGAAATGTTTTTCCTCCTCCACACAGCAAGAAGAATTCTACCTTTCCTCTTCTTTACGCACAAAACACTCACTATCGTTGTCCTCCTCAAGTCAAGAATCGACTATGCAAACAACCTCTACCTCGGAATACCAGAATATCTCCTGAAGAAACTACAACGGATCTAAAATGCAGCAGCAAGACTACTCCTCAAACTATCCAAAAGAGACCACTTCACTCCCGCCCTAAAAACACTACACTGGCTCCTAGTAAAACATTGCATCACCTTCAAAACAATGTGCATAACGCACAGGGCAATCAGCGGACAAGGAGCAGAATTCCTGCAAAAGAAAATAATCTACAAATCAACGAGACCCCTCCGATCAAGCAAAATCTGCCTGGAAGTTAAACCATACCTTAAGAAAAAACTTGGAGGCACCTCCTTCTATCACTTAGCCGCAAAAACCTGGAACAACATCCCAAAAGAAATAAGAGAAACAAAAGATCACCTAAAATTCAGGAAATCACTAAAAACCTGGCTCTTCAACACCACAGACTCAAACTGAAAACCGAAACAACAGAGAAAAAGGATGACTAAACTGGAAAGGACACGGACAGCCCCAGAACTGACAGCGAAGCTCCCACAGCACCTGGACGGGTGACACAGGATAGACTGGAACACAGACAACACGCATGGAGACCGAGTCAACTACCCCAGCCAATCCCACCCAACATCTTCACCCGCCCCTTAGTTACCACCAGGTACCACAGTGTTGTGGAATTGTCGAGATATTGGCAATCACCACACTACCTGAGTTGTTGTCATTGGCAGGTGCACTGGCCACTGGAGTATGAAGGGAGGACAGGTGGGGCTATGAGAGAGCCTGATAAAGGTGGGGGCCAGATGAGAAAGGGACCTTGAATGCCAGACAGGCCCAGATCAGGACAGAAGCGCATCAGGGGAGACTATGCAAGCCCAGCGCCTCAATTCAGGATACAGATGCCAACTAACCAACTCCACTAACATTTCCCCGTCTGCATACACCTCTCAGACTCCAAACCAAACACAACCAAAGACCTACATCACACCAAACCGCACAAACTTCACTACATTGCAACAAAACAAAAAAACACACATAGACTCACACGACGACTACCGGCCGCAAACACCCCAGGCCCAGCCAACGGACCCAACGGGCTGAGGCCGCCAACAGCACATCACTGCTCTCTTGCACTTTTCCTCCTTCCTCCCCTCCTCTTTCAGAGCCGCCAGAGCGCCAGGGGACCACTTCGGTGGTGATAGTGCGCGGTACAAATGTCCTTTAACATTAACATAAGTACTATACCAATACAATAAAAGTGCGAGTAAGAAGACAGAGCTGGTTGACAAGCTAAGTGCAGGGTGGTAAGGGAGTCAGTGCAAGGACTGGATGAACGTGCAAGAAACGCATTACTCTTAACGCTATGCACCTGCACTTTTACCAGAATGAGAGGGACACTAGGGCTCCCTACGAAAGCCATACAACATGCACTGGCATGAGTTTGTCAATGTTGGCCAACACATACTTTGAACCGACCTTTCCAATATAATTTTGTTTTTAATGTTCAAGATACACCTTTCACCCTTCCCTCGCGTGCATAACTATATGAAGTGTGAACTGCACAACTCCTCAATCAGTCTGCTGATCACGCAAAGGGGCGTGGTCTTTTCGGAATCTTCGAGGCCATGATCTAAGTGAGTGTTGCTCTTAGTTATTTCGATACATAGTTACCATGCTTGGTTCTCAGGATTCCTCAAACACACCATTTGTTTTTGACCTTTTAGTGTTGGGGCACGGTCCCAAACAAAATAAAAAGTGCTAGCTGTCATTATTTAAAAACATGAGTGTATATAGTGTTCCTTACATCCAGGGGTGGACTGGGTACAAAAAGAGACCCTTGAAATAATGTTCAAAGTGGCCCCATATTACACATTTTCAGCAGGCTCAACCCTTTGCTTATGAGGAATTTTGGGAATAAAATAAATTACCACACAAAAGAGGGGTAATCTCCAGAGTTCCCAATAGGCCAGTTCACCCCTGCCTACACATCGTGCCCCACGGGATCTTAATATGGGTACACAATGATAAACTCTTGAGCATACGTGAGAATGTAAAACTTGCTCAAACCTCTCATACAATTGATTTTCAAAGTACGTCTATAGTAGTAATCGGGCTTGTATGGAGGGTGAAAATGTCCGAGGGGTGGGGGGCTACTAAAGGATATGCACAGCATTTTGCACAATACTCTGCCATCGAATTTCAAAGTGTAGCATTTTCTTAATTCGAAACGTTTGTCATGAATGACCGCAAACTTAATTTGTTGCTTTAAATTAGCTTTTACGGCCCGTTTTGTGCGTTATTCGTAGAGCATTTCGAACTTTTGTTTTCTGGATAGCTAACAAAATAACTCCTATGGCGAAAGCTAAAGTGTTGCCGAGGGTTACAAACATATAACAATTGGATGCACATTGTATAAACTTACTATCCAGAGAACCGATCCAGACTAATGCACTTTCACGCCCCACCTGGCAATCCCATCCCTACCAACAATAACGGATTACATTATAAAACACAAGTTCCATCTAAGAGATAACGTGTAGATAATCCATATGCACAAACATTGTTTGCCAAAAAAGCAACAGGAGCAACTCCATTTTATAAAGCGCCAAACGGAACACAGAGAAAACTGGTTTCTGAATGCACGATTTCATATTCTGAGAGCTCTGCAGTGCCAAATAATAAAGGAGATTATAAAGTGGGGGATTGCAAGATTAACAGAAAAAAATTGACAGTTACATGCAAGTGGTTATAAAAATAATACAAATACATAGTACCTTTGTAACGACATCATTTCACAAGCCATTCCCAGGGTTTACAGGAAAACATATAACGATTGCGACTTCTTAACAGAGTCAGGTTGGAGTTCAGCAACTCCCGAGCTCCTCCAGTGTTTACAGCACACCGCAGATACGGCAAAATATGGAAGGAAGCTCCCGGACAAGCCCGTGTAGTCCTCGTCTCCTCAACAAGTACGAGTTGCTCACTGTGCAGCTACAGGAGACCGAAGCACAGCCTGACCTCTTTACCCCACAGCACTGAGATACCAGCCTATCAGGGAAGTAAACGGCTCTCCCAAACTCCCTCCTCCTCCGCTGTGGTTACTTACAACTCGCTCATAAGTGTCCAGATATGCCAATCAGAAGAATGCAGCCAATGCGCACCAGGGAGAAAGTCCACTCTCCCAAGATCCCACTAAGGAAATCGACTTGACAGCGAACAAACAAGCTTGCCGGTTACACGAGGAGTGTTCAGCTGAGTTGCCCGATACCCCCCCACCACCACACTGGGCATGTTTACGTTTCTCTTGCATTTTCTTGGCTATTGGAAGTATTAGCAACGGTAAATAACTTACAATCCTGCCATGCCATCTTGTGCACGCAGCCTTCGTGCTCTCAGCCAGTCACTGTAAATAATGTTTACAACCAAGTTGCGGCAGCCACCATCCCACAGCAACCGACGTCACTGGAAGCACGTAGCCCCTCTGGGGACGCAAGCTGCAGCCCTGCACGCACCAACACATCAATTAACCCTTCAAAGAACGTGTTGTTCATGAGAGCACGCCCAAACGCATGCATGATCGCTCTATACGATTAGTATTATCCACATCTATGTTGGAGAGTGAAATAAATGAAGAAGAGGGGGAAGCTAAACATTGAGCATTGACAGCCTTTCCCGTTGACATGCATGCCAACATTCTCGGGCACCTGGGAGGGAGCGCTTGCCACAGAAATAGGAAGAAAGACATTTTGCCATAGGATTGTATTGGAGATTTAATTATTTTAGGATGGAGAAAGGAAAACAAGCATTGGCAGTGCCAATAGTTTTGGCTTTTTGGTATTTTCTTTAATTGGTTAAACAAGTTAAAAAAAAAATTCATTTAATAAAATTGTCATTTTTTAAATAAAAGTAAATGTAATAATGTCTTCCCATTTATGTGTAATTTCCCCTCCAGTTGTGTACCCGCCCCAACTTTTTGCTATATTACAACTGAATGTTGCCCCAGGCTGGAGAGGTGACCCTTCTTAAGAAAACAAGTTCCTTATTACTGCCTGTCCGACAGCCGTGCTTGACCTAGAGCCGAAATCCAGACAGTAGTGCTTGTAGAAGGCCGAAGGAGTGGCCCACCTGGCGGCCCGGCTGATGACCTGCCACGGAACATGCCTCTAGAATGCGACTGCCGTGGCCTTGGCTCTGATAGCATGGGTATGTATATTTGCCGGAAGTGGCTGGTGCTGCCCCTCATAGGACCCCTTAATTGCCGAAGACCATCAACCTTGCTATGGAGGCCTTAAAAGCCTGATATCCTGGCTTCGACCCGTCAAAGGTGACAAGAGAGCCTCAGATTCGCAGAAGCTCTTGGTTCTATCCAGGTAGAACTTTAGAGCGCGCCTAACATCTAGACAGTGCAGGACCCTCTGAGCATGGTCCTTAGGGTCCGCGAAAAAAGTGGGTAGCACTATCTCCTCATTAAGGTGGAACGAAGAGACTATTCTAGGAAAGAATGCGGAATGCGTTCTAAGGACCACCTTGTCCCTATGAAAGGTAGTGTAAGGCTCGGAAGCCACAAGAACTAGGATCCCGCTGACCCGGCATGCAAATGTAAGACCCACCAAGAGGGCTGTCCTAATGGTGATCAGCCTGATGTCCGCGGACACCATTGGCTCAAAGGGCTTATGCGCCAAGGCGCCAAACACTATGTTGGAAGTTCCACACGGGGTGTGGCATCTTGATAGTCGGGTAGAGCCTGGTGAGGCCTGCCAAATGTCTTTTAACAACTGGGTTGGAGGAAGAGAAGACCTCCTCCTCAGAGTTCCAGTAGGCTCCGATGGCCGTCAGATAGGTGCGGCAGGTGTCTATTTGCACCCCGAGTGGGCAGGGTGTGCAGAGAAGGATAGCACATTGTCCAACGTGCAAGTAAGAGGATCAACCTCCTTAGACTCAGCCCAGTGGCAAAACCTAGACCACTTACTTTTGTACTGTCTCCTAGTAGCATCGCTCCTAGCATCCCGTTTGATGTCTAGGTTAGCCTGCGAAAGGCACAAATGCTTCAATGTGACCTGTTAGCGAACCACGCTGCAAGGGTTAACTTGTGAGGGGCGGAGTGGATGACCCTGCCCCCTTACTGCAATAGTAGATGAGCTGGGCCCAATGGAATGTGAATTGGAGACTGATCCGACAGGCTGAGCAGCTCCGAGAACCAAAAATCTGAATGATACTGAGGTGTCGGGACTCCCTTATCTTGCAGATCACCCTGTGTACCAGGGGAGTGGGAGGAAATGCATATGCGTTCGTGCTTTTCCACTGTAACTAACGTATCGCCCAGGGAGCCTAGGCCCTGTCCCTGCCTGTCAACACTGTCAGATTCTTCCTGTCCATCACTTAATGCAGCAAAGTCCCCCTCCTCACCTGTTTCTTCTGACGAGGAAAGCTGCTTCTTGCCCTTCTTTCTCCGTTCAATCTGCTTTTTCCGGAAGAGATACGGTCTCCCTCGGGTGGAAGCCACTATGCTGCCTTAAGTAACCAGGCAGGCAAAGGACCCCCTCCCGAGGATGCCTGAAAAGAGGAAAAAGCCTGTGGCTGAAAAAACCTCTTGTGTGACTGTTTCATGAAGGACGTCCTCGTAAGTGGTGATTAAGTTGGTTAGAAGGGCGCCGGGACGGTACACCTTGACTCAGTATGGAGACGAGGGAAGACTAATCAAAAAGAGGCCGTTCCCACCAGGATGCAGGCAGTGGAGAGCAGCAGACTCCTCGCGACCAGACAGCGCAGGCAGGAAGGTGGAGTTCGCTGCAGTAACTTGCAGCAGTGTTGGAGCGGGAAGGAGCTCTGTGGACAGTCAAGTCGGAGAGGAAAGAAGCTCAGTGGAAAGGCACAAGAGAGAGGAAAGAAACCACAAGGGGAACAAATAGGAACGCCAGAGGGCAAAGGTAAGTAAGATGGGAAGCGGAGTCTGAAGCTGAAAGAAAAAGCACAGAACGAGACGGGAGGCTTGAGAGGAGGGCAGAGCGAGAGATGCCGCCTAGATAGAAAAAAAGACAAAAACGGAACCAGCCCGAAGGAAGGGGACGAGACCCGTGGGGGGGATTTGACCAGTTCCTAGAGCAACTAGAATAAGCAGGACAGATAGGCTGAGAGGGGAAAAAGTAATAAAAGAGCAAAGCCAAAAAGATAAGAGTAGCACAACTTAGTGTCGCACCCGGAAGAAAAGGTATAGTGTGGGTTTGAACGCTCCTAAGGAAGAAAGAGGAGTAGTTAAAAAGAGGAAAGGCAGCCAAAGCGGCGAAAGACAAGAACGTTGCAGAGGGCGACGTAAACAGCGCGAAGGAACAGTTTAATGGCGGTGACATCTCCAGTCCCATAAGCGCGAGGATGGTAGGCGCGTGACACTGCCAGGACGCAAACTTAGGGCACTTCCTGTTGTACCAGGTTGTACCAGGTGGCGAAGAGATCCACCTGGGGATGACCCCATCTGTTGAAGACCGCCTGAAGGACCTGATGGTTCAATTGCCATTTGTAATTGTCTGCCCCCAGCCTGCTGAGCCTGTCCGCCTCCAGGTTGGACTCCCCCGGGAGATGGCTAGCCCTCAAGTGAATGTTGTTCTCCAGAGCCCACTCCCAAATGCTAACTGCTAGACTGCATAGGGGAGGAGACCTGGTGCCACCCTCCTTGTTGATGTAATACATGCTGGTGGAGTTGTCAGTTTGAATGAGGATCATCTTGCAACTGATAAGCGGCAGGAAGGCTTTGAGAATGAGCCAGATCGCCTTCAGCTCTGGCCAATTGATATGGGCCTTCTGTTCCTGAAGAAACCACACTCCATGGACACTGTGGTTGTCCTGGATAGCCCCCCAGCCCTCCAAGGAAGAATCTGTGTGATGGTAAGCTGTCGTGCTGATTGCCAGAAGGGTCTGCCTATCCTCAGGTTGCAGTACATGCTTCACCTGATAAGGTCCGGGTGGAGAAAAGGAGGAATGCTGATGAATTCCGCGGGGAACGCTGCTCCTGACTCCACAAGGCTGCAAAGTGCAGCTGTAATCATCTAATTGTGAACCTTGTGTATGGCCTTGCCAGTAGACATGATGCCATGATACCCAAGAGATGCTGGTACCACCATGCTGAGGTCACTGCTCTGCTGAGAAAATGACCCGTGGCCCGCTTGATTGCTGTGATCTTGTCCTCCAAGTGAAAAACTCTCTCGGAGCTCATGTCCCAAATGAGGCCCAGGAACACCAGTCTCTGTGTCAGCTGCAGCTGTGACTTCTTGAGGTTGATGGAGAATCCCAAATCGTGTCGCGTATTCATGAGGGTGGAGGTGGTCTGATGCACCGCCTTCAGGGATCTCGTCCTGAGGAGCCAGTCATCTAGGTATGGATAGACATGGTGACCTTGGGCCCTGAGAAGGGCTGCCACTGCATTCATAAGCCTGGTAAAGACCCTGGGGGCTGAATCGAGGCCAAAGGGTAGAACCTTGTATGGGAAATGGAAGCCCATGATGCTGAACCTCAGGAAGGACCTAGGAGGCTGCCAAATCATGACGTGTAGGTAGGCGTCCTTCAGATCCAGGGAGCAAATCCAGTCTCCCCTGCACAGGGTCTCCGCAGTAAGTGCTGGGGTAACCATCTTGAACTTTTGAAGAGGGAGGGAAAGGTTCAGGGTGGAAAGGTCCAACACAACTCTCAGACCAGCCTGGTTCTTCTTGTGTATGGTGAAAATCCTGGAGTAGAAGCCCATGCCCTGCTGGGAGGCTGGGACTTCTTCCACTGCCTGGATCTCTACGAGCGATCAAATTTCTATCAACAGAGTTGTTGTGCCAATCTGTGGGAGGGTAGGAGAGAGGAGAGGGAGGAACTGGAAGCCGGTAGCCCGTGGACACTACTGATAGGATCCAGGGGTCTGCGAACCTCGCGCACGGCAATACTGTGCGTGAGGGGCAAGCCTGCCCTCACCGGAGACACGTGGACCCAGAGGGGAATGTCATCCCTTTTTTCCCTCTGAGGCTGGGGCTGAGGAGGGGGACTGAAAGAAGCCCTCATTCCCCACCTTGTACTGTTTGTGGCGGTGCTGACTTGGAAATCAGTCTGGCTGCCTGGACCTTCGTTCCTGGAAGTCCCGGAAACCGCAGAAGACCCGCCCCTTGTCAGAACACTGGTACGTCTGACTGTATGTCTTGGCCGTGGACTTCGTGAGGATAGATAAGGATTTTGCAGTCTGGGAACTGTTCTTCTTATCATGTTCCTCATCGGTGGTGGAATGAAAGAGGTTGTTACCCTCGAATGAAAGGTCCAATATGCGCTCATGGACGTCCGGGTTGTATTTGGTAGCCCGCAGCCAGGCAGTCCTTCTCATGTCAGTGGTGATGCAGATGGCATGGCCTAAAATGACTATATGCGCCACTGTGGACTCCATGATGTCTAGGGCCACCAACTTTGCTTCTGGCAGTCCCGCCTTGAAGCATGCCTGACTGTGTACCGAAGGTTCCAGAGGAAATTTGGCTATTTCCCACCAAAGCCTCTGGTTAACTGCTGCGAACATGGCATCCGCATTAGACTGACGAAGGTGCAGGGAGGCGCTGGAATAGACTTTCTTTCCATATGCCTCCAAGATCTTCTCCTCCTTGCCTAGCAAGGCCGAGGATGAGGTGGCCAAGCAAGACTGAGGCTTCTGGTAGATGGAAACTGCAGCAATCACAGAGGAGTACGGTTGAGGGTGTGCTGACAGCAAGTGTGTATCCCCCTTCAATTGCCTGTACTTGGCGTTGAGGCACCTCTTGGTGAGCTGCACCGAATGGGGTTTAAGCCATCCCTTTTTGGCCAAAGCAATAACGTCCTTCTGCAACGGAATCCCTGTTCTAGCCACGGGGTGTGGAGTGAGCACTTCGGCCAGGACCCCCACCTCTGGTTGTTCAACCTCGGGTTGTGGAAGCCCCAAGTATTCGGCCAGACCTGTAAGTTGATCATGGAATGCCTTGCCTGAAGACAGAGTGTCAGAGTCATCCTCCTCGACGGTGTCCACCAGGATGTCCTGCTGGTCTTGGACAGGTGGAGGAGTACTGGGCGCAGGAGGCAGAGGAGCCGGAACCACAGGGGCCGGTGAAGGCATCTGAGGCTATGCGGGGGCCAGAGGCGCTGGTGTCATACGAGGAATGACTATGGTTGCAGGTGGCGGGACAGGAGGTAGCATGTCCCTGACCACATCCCGAAGAATGGTGCCCATCTGAGGGGATTTCATACGCGTGAGGAATTTCTCAAAAAACCTTTCCTCACAGGTTGGTGGGGTACTAGGTGGAGCAGGAGTAGGGCCCTGAGGTTGCTGAGGTCCCGGCGTACTCTGCCTTGCTGCCTGCGGGGTGTATCTGCCCTGCGACTTTGAAGGATATGCAGTTGGTCACGTACCTGGTGAAGACCAGTCCCACCTCATAACCCGTTCTGCCACCTGCTCCACACCCGGGGTCGGTATCGGATGAGCAGCCATTTTGGCTGGCTGCATGCCCGAGCTTGCACCGTGGTGCTTGCCGCACTGGGCCCGGCCACCTCCAGGCTGTGGAGCTTGAGGCCTACCCTGCACCTCAGGACAAGGCCTGGTAGGCGTTGTGCCCTCGGCTGTGTTGCCGGCTGTGCTGCGTACAGGCGCCCCTCAGACATTTGTCCGGTATTAGGGCGTAGCCCCTTGGGTGGAGACCCGGTAGAAGAACCATGCGGTCCCTCAGTGACGTCACCGGCAGGATCTAGTGACCCTTCGGCCTGGGGGCCGGTAGCTGAAGCAGCCTCGGTACCCGTGCTGGTTTTAGAACCTGAACGGTCCCTCCCGCTCGGACGTTTCCTTGGGAAGGAATCGCCCTTGCAGGGTGCAGATGAAAAAAGTGGCCCTACCTTGGGTCTTGATTTGACGAAGTCCTTCAAGTCCTCTGGAGGCGATCGTTTGAAGAGCTCCCTCCACCAAGCTAACCTGTTCTTGAGAGCGCGCGGTATAAGCGCATCACACGCGGAACAACCTTCCCAGCCGTGATTGGGGCCAAGGCAGCAGAGGCAAAGAGTGTGGGGGTCAGACATAGGGAAGAGCCCATCACAGGCTGGACACCTGCTGAAGCCCAAAGACGGCGACATGCGCCAGGGAGTAGCGTGGCGCCAGAGGACCGAGTACCCGATTAAAGACAAAAGACTAAAGACAAAAGACAGTATCCGGGGAAAAGCGTGTGGAATTACAAGGCCGAAGCCAAACCCAGGAGGGCTGGTGAAAGCGGTCTGCTCCCGTCAACGCGGAAAAGAGGACTTGGGAGTGGCGCTGGTGGACGGAGTCAGGGAAGCGCATGCTCCCAGAGCTGCACCTCTAAATTTAAAGGGGAAGAAGATTTTTTCTGATGAAAAAGGTTCCATCTCCCGTGCCTAGCGAGGGACGCCCATACAGTAAGGAGGAAATGGGACGGGACGTAGGAGTAGGACATGCATAATGCTTATAAATATAGTGGCTGGAGACAGACCTGATTAACACATTTTCATCACACCAGTTGTAACTCTCATTAGACTACATAAAAAAAAAAAACACTGTCACATAGTTCAACCACAAAGTTCGATGGTGAAGCTTGCTAAAGCTAGGGCAGATCCCAACATGATGTGTTTTGGGGATGGAGGCACATGCAGTGGGTGGTAATGCCATGAAAGCAGAAGCAAAATGGTGTGAATACATGACCATCCAACATCACTACCTGGCAAATGCCTAATATATATGTACAGAAGCTAAAACAATGTTCTGCATATGCAGCCTTCCAGAGAAGGTACGTCTCACGCCTTTTTACGCACAGAAACCTTGTCAATACGGCCCTATTAATTCTTCCTTGCATACCACTTACACAGGCTATTTATGGCAGCACCCCCATAAATCATGGAGCTCACTAGTGACAGATAGCAGCAGCTTGCAAATCCACTCTTCACTTTAGTAATCGACACAGTTCCTTGAAAGAAGCAACTGGGACGAGTCCTGGTCTGTTTAATTTTTTTAACTCTCTCCTCTGTTAATGATTCTATCAAGATAATACTTTCTGAGTAATGTAAAAGGGAATTTGTGTTTTGTTCACTTTGTTCAACTGCCTGCAATTTGTAGGTTACAGTGTTATTAAAGCATCTTGAATCGTGAACATGCTTTACACTTTGCTTTAGGATACAGGTAGTATTGTGTAAAATGAAAATTGTCTCAAACAAGGGCTACGTTTCTGCTTCTTTGGCTTTAATAGAGGCAGCGCAGTTGCAGCAGCATGGGCATTTCATACTTTGTTTTCTTTTCATCACAGAAGCAGACCAATTGCCCATCTAGGCATGTGGTCTGAACCTTTAACTCCCTTCCTGACCACCCACTGCAAGCAGGTATAATGGATACAGATAGAAGCAGTGCTATATATATTTTCAGTGGCACAGATTGTACCTGTACATCTCAACAGGACTACTATATATTCAGGCAAAGTAGCCTAATTCATCAACAGAGCTTCTATACCGTACGCATGTCATGGCACAATGCCAAATATTCACAGCACGGCTGATTGCATCATGCCCACATTTCTTAGCAGGACTGCTATGTTTTGGGACAGTACCTGAATTTCTTAACAGAGCGGTTGTTTAGAAAGCACGAACATGTGTTGGCATTTTCTGCAGCAAGCTAAAGTACAGAGCAGGAACAGTGGCTGAGCTCTTCCCACCAACCTCCGACAGTCTGAGAAGAAGGCATTGCTGTCATACACTACATCCCTTCTACTCAGTCTTGCACTTTTCAAAACTTCTGCTTCTCCCATGTACGATTACTGAGACTCACTGCCAAAAAATCTAGCACATTGTGAAGCCTCATTATGAATCTTCTGACTAATGTATGATAGTCCAAACAGGCTTAGAGCTTTTGACAAGCCATTAATGTCAGGCAAGCCTCACATGGCACTGCCAGTGCCCTAACCATATGAGCCTTTCAGTGTCAACAGCCTGTTGGGAAAGGCAGCTCAGTTGGTCAATAACCCCTGCTGCAGAGATTATTGTGTAACCTGTTAGTTCAAATCCTGTTAATAGGTGAGTTAATGAGTCTGCATTTAAGATGCAGGTAACATTCAATTGTAACACAGTTGGCTTAACTTTTGACTTATCAAAAGGATTACTAAATGTTCAGTGATTCAGAACATATACGTCATCCGGGATGCTCTACTTGTAATGGCTCATAACACACAACCCATCAGGGCTGCTATACCTTTGTTGGCTCAGAACAGACACATTTCATCTGGGCTGCTATACCTGTGATGGCTCAGAACACACAACTCTTCAGGGCTGCTATACTTGTAATGGCATACAGTGTTGGTAAAGAATCTGCATTCAAACAAGTGCTGCATCGGGCAAAAGAAGGTTTGCACACATCTATAAAGGAGCACCCAATGGAAAGCTGCACTAGACTTGTAAATAGAAAAGGTATTTTCAACTTTTTGGATATTTTTTGGTGTTATGTTAGAGGAAGAGCAACTCTGAACCTAAGCAATACAGAAGAACAAAGGTGTTGCAGTGGAGGGGGGCGAACGGGACAGAGAACATACTAGACAATCCAAAACAGAAATTTGAGCAACAGGAAGAGAGAGCAATGAGCTACATGATAGGGCAACAATGAAAGTGAGAAGGGAAACAGAGTTAATATTAGGACAAACACACAATAGAGTGAGGGATAGAAGCAGAGCAAAAGAGAGATTTGGAGACAGTAAAATAAAACACAGATCAACAGCAGGCAGAGAGAGATGGAAATAGAAAAGCAAGACTATAGAAGGGCAGGCCAATAACATGAGACAGTGCAAGAAAGATAATCAAAAGGAGTAGCAACCACAACCGAGAAAATGAAAAAACAGATATAGCCAGAGTAATGACAAGAGAGGAAGAGGAGTTAGATCAACCAATACAGCAAGATATAAGAGGGAAAACGCAACCATAGAATGCAGAGATGGGAGAGGCATAGTGACAGACGAACAGGCCACAAAATTTGGCATAGCAACACTTGAGGGTGAGCGGCAGAGCGGCAGAAAGTGACAGACAAGGGAAACAAAGTAGCAAAGGGAAGGAGAGATGGAGAAAAAACATGGAGTGGCTGTCAATCAGGTAGTGCCATGCTGCGCAGCCTTTGATTTACTAGACCACCAATTATTACATCAGGTCCTAGACAAAATGGCCGGCTGCTCCAAGGAAGCATTGGCATGGTGGACATCCTTTCTGGCCGACCGCGAGGCAAAAATTCAATGGGGGGAAAATGTTCTAAGGCAGCCCATATAAGCTATGGGGTCCCACAAGTAGCCAGCCTATCTCCCCTCATCTTTAGTTTATACATGCAATGTCTGTGTGAACTACTGGAAAGCGGTGGTACGTTTTTTACAAACTATGCTGAAGACACCCAGTTGGTGATAGAGTTGGAGGGTGATCACATTATAGACAGTGCTAAAATTTCAACACTATACAACATTATAGAAAAGTGGATGGATGGCAACTGGATGTGCCTAAACAGTAAAAAGACGGAGATGATGATCTTTGGCACCCATCAACAGAGAGCCAGGCTAGGGTCAGACTATGAGAATTTCTACATTAAGGGCACGTGCATACAAGTGTCGCAGCAAGTCAAAACCCTCGGAATGATTATGGAGGCATCGCTGGGTGTAGAGGCGCAGGTGAATTACCTACATAACATTTCCTACTATCTCTGCCTACTGAGATCCATTTGCCTGTTCCTGAGCGAGACCAATACTGCCACCATTGCTAGGGCTACCATTTTGTCTCGCTTGGACTATGGCAATTCTCTTATGCTTGGGGCTACAAAGAAATGTTTAGAGAGATGCCAGATCATGGAAAACAATGCAGTACGCATTATTAAAGGTACGAAGAAAAGAGATCACATTTCAGATGGAAGGAAAGCACTGCATTGGCTGAAGATCGAAGACAGGATCCATTTTAAATCCTTGACACAAGTGCGTAGGTGGTTGTACGGCACTGCGCCGACATACCTCAAGAATAAGATTCTACGATATACCCTGAATCATTCACTAAGGTCAGAGGCACAAGGTAGGATCTCAGTGCCCTCCTACACTCGAGTTACTGGACTGGGTAGAGCGTTTCCTGCGCTGGCAGAAAAGCATTGGAAAAAGTTGCCCTTAACCCTCTGACTTGAACCCAGCTACCGGGCTTTCAGAAAGCACCTTAAAACCTACTGGTTTAAATAATTAAGTTTAGACTCCCGGACAGCCCGCTAACTCAGTTAGATCGTTCTCAGTCTTGTCTGTTCATTACATGTGTTGGGTACGCGCCCCGATGCCCACAGGCTTTTGGCGCTTTAAAAGCATGTAAATAAATAAAATCAAAAAAATAAAACAGTAGGACCGAGAGGCAGGGAAGTGATGCTGGTAGAGTGAGGGACTTGATCTATGAATCACCTGATGTAACTAGCTGGCATCTGTTAACTCTTAACAGAGTTTATGCCCAAGTATCATGAAAATGAAGCTGGGTAGTATGCATCTACAATGTTCTTGTGTGGGGAAAATGTTTTCCACAAGTGCAATACATTATTTAGAAGCACTTTGAAATACAGCTGTTTTGTCACTTATGTTTTTGAACAAAGTTTTAATTTTACGCATAAATCGGATAGTTGTCAGACACTTTACTCTCTTGCGAAGGAGGAAAATCATTTTTACTCTCTTGAAATTGGATTTACTCTCTAATTCAAAAAAATGGGAGTAACCCAGCCGAAGCTTAGAACAAACCCAATTATAGGACTGACCATTCAACAATAGCACAGACTCCGAGCAGCTCAAGGACCACCAACCAAAATGGCACCAACATGGGCCAGCATTAGGTCGGTTTTAGCATATGGGCAAACACTGAAAATTCATCGGAACCAAACAGTCAAATGGGCAAAAACACAGGTAAAGGATATTATTGAAGATGGGATACTGGTACGCTCCCAAGAAGCCCAACGCACCCTAGGACTGGGGGAAGGGGATTGTCTATGCTACCATACCATTCAGGCAACGATCCTAAAACACACAAAAGCATAATCCCGCCTACTACCCCCCCGTACAATGCGAGAAAGAAATGGAACAACACAGATACATTCCCACGGCACCGCACATTCTACTCTATGTCAATCCCTGATAATAAAGGTAGAACACAAACGCTGGCCGCATTATGGGCAGACGACCTATGTGTTTCAATCAGCAGAGAACACAAGAGGACCCTGAGCACACCTAATTGATTTAAGATACGTGATTATTTAGGATAATTTCTGGGGTAAGATCTATTGTAATTGAAAGAATTTGAGGTGTGGGGGAGAAAAACACAACCTTGACATCTAGGTAGTTGTCAGAACAGAAACTGGAATGAGTTCCCTATTAGGGAACCCGTGTCCCTTGCACACTATCAAGGGCCAATACATTTGCCAAAAAGTTTGATATGATTGGAGCCTATCTCCTGTTAACCTGATATTGGGGTACCAGGTATAGCTATATATATTTGATTTCCTATGGTTTTACATGCATTAGTACAAACAAATTTCATATCACATTAAACATTAAATTGACAACTTCTATATGATTCCACAATAGTAATATTTATTATTCAAAAGACCCAACGCATTTGGAGCATATCACTCTTCATCAGGGGCGAGTGGTATTTCAACAATTGAGTCTATAAAAAAGTGACAGTGAGTAGACTGCGTGATACGACGTCACTAGCCCTACTAAAGCTACTGAGTCAAGCTTTTTACCCCCACACATATTTCTGATACTACAGACCTCAATATATTTGTTTTTTAATACTAGTACATCTATAATCTTGGCCGAGCGCCACATCACACTAATCGCGATAATAAGAGGTGACGTCACTCGCGAAGGCGCGATATGACGTCACCAGGCTATAAAATCTTGAAGTCTCTGCAAAATGGCAGCAGGGACATCCCAGTGGTCAGAAGGAACGTAGGAAACCTCTGCAGCTTGTTTTGGAAATACAAGTAAGTTAATCTGTGTGCTGATACAGGATACCGTTCTCTACATCATATACCTTTTAGCTAATTCGGATGTATCTTTGTAGATGGATACAGTTCTTGGAGGGGCCAAATGAATACAAACTGAGGATCCCTTTAAGCAAAAGCTAAAATTTTCCGAATCTAAGTTCTAGGTAAGACGCATTGCATGTACAAACCTTTTTATCTCTTATTCCGAGTTACTACCACATTGATTAAAAATGGGAATATATATGTCTCTACAGAATAAATCATCATGTAAACACAGCAGTTCACTTTTGCACATAGCCATCAGTGGCATACTGAAGGATCGGCTACTCGCAGACCTACCCACTCTGCCACAATCAAATGATTAGAGGGTAAGCTAAAGTGTGGTCGCACATGAGCAATATGAGCAGTACTGATTAAATCTCTCTCCTCAATTAACCTTATTATTATACATTGTACCTTTGCATTCTATTTAGAGTTAATTGTGACTCATTGATTCACCATCTCCTTGCAAACGAAGCAGCTTACTGCGTTTAGATAAGTCTGCCACTCGATACTCCAAACCAGGATGGTGCAAATCACTCCTTAATCAAATATAGGATATATCCTTAATATCACAATGTGATCTAAAAAAAAATATACCAAACTTTTTGGAATTGTGCATAAGTCAACAATAATTCAGGAAAGGCGATGGCTATAATGGTAGTGTCCCACACTCAGTAACCTCTAAATAAAAGTACTCGGGGGTTATGGATAAATGTAGGCTAGACTTAATGTAACTTACATTTGGCACTGGTTACTAACATAACTACATCACGATCAATGTACTGAAAGATGACTTTGCCACAAAGATAAGCTCTAACAAATGAAGTTGGGCGGTGCCACCTTGAAAGCGATTAATGGTTTGAAATCTAACGATGTGTAGGACAACAGAAATTTTGAAAATATAAGCACAATTGCTCTAGTTATAGAAGTGTGAAACATGAAACGTGTTGGGCCTTTTGAATAATAAATATTACTATTGTGGAATCATATAGAAGTTGTCAATTTATTGTTTAATGTGATATGAAATTTGTTTGTACTAATGCATGTAAAACCATAGGAAATCAAAATATATCTAGCCATACCTGCTACCCCAATATCAGGTTAACAGGAGATAGGCTCCAATCATAAACTTTTTGGCTAATTTATTGGCCCTTGATAGTGTGCAGGGGACGTGGGTTCCCTAATAGGGAACTCATTCCAGTTTCTGTTTCAATCAGCATCCCAGACATGCACAACTGCTTCTTGGCTATCCCAGCATCCTCCCTCTGCCTTGGTCTTACCCAAAGGGTTTGTTTACAATTGTTCGAATGAACAATTGACCGAATTTAAAGGGTCACAATTGACCTTTTCACAATTGACCGTATGTGTGTGTGTATATGGGATACATTACTCACCGTAATCGTATTTCTGATGCTTGTATCTGCTTAGATTCACATGCTGTGCATAGGCCGACATCTAGTGGAAGCTGCGGAGTATTACAGTTTGTTTTTCGAAACTCGAAAATGGGCGTCGACACAGGCGTGCCAGTAATACTATCCCTAGTGTGACGTCCACTGTACCCAAGATCCCTCACGCATCTAGGATCCTCAGATTGTATTTTTTCTGACATGAGGTAGCATGAGGAGTAGCGTGAGTACAGATAATCCAAGCAGATAGACAGAAAGGTAAGACTACAAGCAATCATGCGCCTTCTCTCGGAGGGGAGGAAGGGTGGCTCGCATGTGAATCCAAGCATATACAAGCATCAGAAATACGATTACGGTGAGTAATGTATCCCTTCTGAGGCTTGTGGAATCTGCTTAGATCACATGCTGTGCATAGATTAGCGAGCAGTACCAGAAGAAGGAGGTGGGATGTGAGAAGGGTCATGAGCAAATAAGTGTCTTAGAACCGCTTGTCCCACTTGTGTTTCTGCCTTGGAATGAGTGTCAATGCAGTAATGCTGAGTAAAAGTGTGAATAGAGCTCCAAGTAGCTGCTTTGCAAATGGTGTCAAGGGGAACATTTGCAATGAAAGCCAGAGTGGCCCCAATGCCTCTAGTAGAGTGGGCTCTTGGCGTAAAAGGCAGAGTCTTTTCAGAGAGTGAGTAACACAGCTGGATACAGTTAATAATCCACTTCTAGATAGCACCTTTAGAGACGCGATCCCCCTCTCTGCCTGTAGCTACGGAGACAAACAGTTGATCTGTTTTTCTTAGCGGTCTTGTTTTATTTACATAGTAGAGGACCGCCCTACGCACATCTAGGGTGTGTAGTTTCACCTCAGCAGAGCTTTGCGGGTTCTGGAAGAAAGCCGGAAGCTCTATGGACTGGTTTACATGGAATTTTGATATAAATTTAGGTGAGAACCTAGGGTGTGTACGTAAAACCAGTTTGTCTTTATGGATAGTAAAGAAGGGATCCTGCACTAACAGAGCCTGAATTTCACTGACCCTTCTTATAGAAGTAATAGCTACTAAGAAGGCTGTTTTATAAGTCAGGTGTTTGAGACTGCTTTTATGCATGGGTTTGAAAGGGGGGCCCATGAGCTTGGCTAGCACCACATTAAGGTCCCACCCTGGTGGTGGGTTTGAAATAGGAGGGTGAAGTCTCTTTACTCCTTCCATGAAGGCTTTAACTACTGGTACTTTCCACCACAACACCTTGCTATGGGAAGTGGTGTAAACCGAGAGGGCTGCCAGGTGTACTTTCAGTGAGTTAAAAACCAATCCTGCATCTAGCAGGTGGAGCATGTATGTAACAATGTTGGAAGGAGTGCAATCAACCGGGTTGATTTGTCTACTCTGGCACCAGATAACGAACCTCTTCCACTTGTCAAAGTAACAGTGCCTTGTGTTTGGTTTCCTAGATTCCTTTAGGATGTCCATACACCTCTGTGGCAAATTGAGATGTCCAAACTCTATGACCTCAGGAGCCATGCTGCCAGGTTCATTGAGTTGGGTTGCTGGTGCACTGTTTGACCTTGGTGCTGGGACAGTAGGTTGTACCAGGCTGGAAGTTTGATGGGTTCGCACACCGCCATCCTGCGTAGGTGTGGGAACCACGGTTGTCTTGCCCACATGGGAGCAACTAGGACGAGCGTCATCGATTCCTTGTTCATCTTGTTCACCACTTTCCTGATGAGAGGAGTTGGCGGAAAAGCATACGCAAACATCCCTGACCAGTTCATCCACAGGGCGTTCCCCTGGGAGTCTGGTTGGGGGAACCTGGATGCAAATCCTGGGCATTGTTTGTTTTCGCTTGTGGCGAATAAGTCTATAGTGGGGAAACCCCACTGAGAGAAGAGATTTTCTACGACCTCTCTGTGAAGAACCCATTCGAGTTCCTCTGGGAGGGAGTCTCTGCTCAGAGCATCCGCTAGGGAATTGAGCTCCCCTGGAACATGTTGCGATGACAGGAAGATGTTCCGTCTGAGTGCCCATATCCAGATTTTCTGGGCAAGCTTGGACAGATTTGGCGAGCGAGTCCCTCCTTGCTTGTTCAGGTAGAACATGGCTGTAGTGCTGTCCGTCCGGATTTGCACTGACAGGTTTAGTAGATGGGGCTCGAACACCTGAAGCGCTCTGAATACTGCCAGAAGCTCTAGCAGGTTGATGTGGTTCTTGGCCACTGAGTGAGACCAGAGACCCTGTGCTGTGTGGTGGAGATGGTGAGCTCCCCACCCCGTCAGACATGCATCTGTAGTGACTACTGCCTGCACTTCGGGATCGTAAAAGGGTTTCCCCTTTGCGAGGTTCTCTCTTGTCCACCAGTGGAGGCTTTGTACCAGTGTTGGCGAAACGACCACTAGATCGTCCCACTGACCACTTGCCTGAGACCACTGTTTCGCCAACCATTCCTGCATGGGACGCATGCGCAGGCGCGCGTGGGGGACCAGGTAAATGCATGACGCCATCATGCCCAGTAATCGCATTGCTTTGCGTACCGTTATTTGTTGACCGGACTGATAATGCGGAATTTGCAGTAGTATATTCCAAATTCTTTCTTCTGAAGGAAAGGTCAACCCCTCCTGGGTATCCAGGATTGCTCCTAGGAATTGTTTTGCGGTGCTTGGCACCAGGTTTGACTTCTTCTCGTTGATTGAGAAGCCTAATTCGTGGAGGAGGTCGATAGTCCTCTGAATGTTTGTCCTGCAAATTCCTGGGGTTTACCCCGTTATGAGCCAGTCGTCCAGATAAGGGTACACTGGGATTGCCTCCTTGCAATCCCAGTGTGCAGCCGCCACCGCCAGTACCTTGGTGAATACCCTTGGTGCTGAAGCTATCCTGAAGGGCAGTACCTTGAATTGGTAGTGGCGACTGTCCACCTTGAAGCGCAAGTACTTTCTGTGCGCTGGGAACATGGAAATATGAAAATAAGCATCTTTCATATCCAAGGTTGCCATGTAATCCCCCTTTTTTAGGAGGGGGATTACCTCTTGTAGCGTGGTCATACGAAATTTTTGGGGCTTGACATACTTGTTGGCAGGCCGTAAGTCCAATACTGGGCGCATTGTCAAGTCTTTCTTTGGCACAAGGAAGTAAGTTGAATAAATACCCTTGTTTACCTGGTGTCCCGGGACGAGTTCTATCGCGTCCTTTTGTAGAAGAATGGCGATCACCTCGAGGAGAATCTTCTGATGTTCTAGGGAATGTACTTTTTGTCGTGGAGGATGGTTCCGGGGACGCTGCAGTAGTTCTATACAGTACCCTGTTTATACTGTTGACAGCACCCATCTGTCTGATGTGATCCCTTCCCAAGCCTGGGTGAAGTTTGAAATGCGTCCCCCTACTGGGGTTGCGTGAGAAGGGACCCTGAACTGAGCGTCACAGCTTTGGTGGAGGCGTGCCGCCTCCCTTGCTGGGGCTGCCTCTGCCTTTACCACAACCTCTCCTATTACCTCTGCCGTAACCCTGGGTAGACTGTTGGTTGTTGTTCCACTGTGTACCCTGCCCCTGGGAATAGTTAGATCCTCTCTGGGAATTTTGGCCACGTGGGCGACGAAAATTACTATTCCCTCTCTGGTTGGGGGGTTTATTGGTTAACTGGCCAAGGGATTTGAGTGTCTCGTATTCGTCCTTGGCATTTTTCAGTGCGTCCTCGACCGCTTTCCCAAACAACAGATCGGCTTCCACCGGTTTGTCTAACAATGATGCCTGAGTTTCTGTCTTAAAACCAGACTGCCGTAACCACGCATGTCTCTTGATAACAGTACCTTCTGCTATCAATCTGCCTGCGTTGTCCGCGGCGTCGAAGGTTGCTTTCAAAATGCAACCAGACACGGCTCTACCCTCTGCGGAAATCCGAGCTAATTGGCCCTTTAACGGTTCAGGAGCAGAGGCTATGAGAGCCGCGACTTCTTCCCACTGATGGCAGTTGTAGCTTGCCAACAGAGTGGTGGAGTTAGCAATCCTTGCTTGATAGGCGGACGTTGAGGCTACCTTCCTGCCGAAACCGTATAGTTTTTTGCTCTTCTTGTCGGGAGGAGCTTCTGACGAAGACAAGGGTGTTCCAGCCCTCTTCCGAGTGATGGTAACAACTAGGGAGTCCGGCTTCAGATGTCCTCTTATATAGAGAGGGTCAGACTGAGCTGCCCTGAAAAGTTTTTCAACCCTGGGATTGACTGCTCTGGTGAGGTTTGGGTTCACCAGGGACGGATCTATTCTCCGCTGAATGGATTTAAGGATAGGGATGGTCTGGGCAACCGGCCTCCTTTCTCCCACTAACTCTTCTGCGAAGTCCCTTTCCCTCCTGTACACCGTGGGTGTCAATGTGAAAATGTTCTGCTGCTCGAGCGAGAACCTCATTTAGGAGGGGCTGGTTATCGACCGGGGAGTCGGTAACCGGGGCTTCGTTCTCTACCGGGGAATCTACTCTGTATGTTTCCAGGTCATCCTCTTCTTCTTCCTGGTCCTCATCATCCCCATAGTATCCCGTCCCGGTTTGCTCTTCTATCATATCAAACTCTTGGTCTCCACCAAAGGAAGCCTCTCCTTGATACCGAGAGTATGGTGTTGCGTAAGGTTGTACCTCGAAGGGATCAGACCTCATCGGGGTTTCAAACCGGGCCTTTTTACTCGGGGGGATAGGATCAGTAGAGCCTGAGGGTGTGGCCCCTTGTGGATCATACGAGAGGAAATGTTCAGGATTTTTATCATAAAAATCAGCCAAGGAAGACATTCTTGACATGACCCTATCTATGCCTTCACTGGACCATTTTTTGGAACTGGGAATGACTTTCTCAGCAAGTCTATGGGATTTATCCTGAGTAGCCTTGCTGGTTGTGGACCTATCAGCAGACCTGGACTTGTCCGTCTGTTTAGGGGGGTTGGATTGTCTCACAGGTGTGGAAGAATGTACAGGTAGTTTCTTCTGCTGTTTTCCCCCCTCCCCGTGCGTAGAAAAATGTTTTCCCTGTCCCTTAGTGGCTCCGGAGTTCTTCGACGCCTGGCGTCTAGGATCGGGAGAGGTGTCCCTGTCCTTCGAGCGTGGGGCCTCGCTGGTTTTAATTGCGGGCTCTGCCTCCTGGAGCGCGGCCTGGGGGTGGAAGTCGTCTTCCGACGATCGAACTTCTGTTAGCCTAGGGAGCGAGGCACTCTTGGCAAGAGTGGATGATTGCCTGGCGTCATGCGGCGATCTTGATCGAGAGCGCCCAGAGGACACCGAGTCGGACCGTTCTGTCTGTGCCTCTTTCCGAGAACTCGACGTTGTCGAGTCTCGGTTGGACTTAGTGTGTTTAGTGTGTGTAGTATGTGAAGCGCTTGCGTCGCCGGGGGTCTTCCCCATAGCCGCCCTGCCGGACGACCTTCCGAGGTCGGGGACCTGCGCTCGGCTGTCTTTCGACGCCGTAATGCCCTCGCCGTCCGAAAGTACGGCGTTGCTGCCATCGCTGAAGGCGCCCTCCGCTGCCATGGCCGCCTGCCTGGCGTGGTGGGCCCAACGCTTCGTCGAACGGTCCTTAAGTGTCTTAGGTTTAAACCTACTACACGCTCTGCAGTTCGCTTCGGGGTGGTCCCTCGGCAAGCAGAGATTGCACGTGGCGTGCCTGTCGACCCAAGGGTATTTGCGGCTGCACTTGGGGCAGAATTGAAAAGGGGTACCCTCCATATGCACCTTGAGGCAGCGGGCTGTTAATTGTAGGAAATATATAAGGTGTGCCTATATACCAAGAGTGTAGAGTATGTACCACCCCCCACTCTCCCTACTTGCAGGGCCGAGGCCAGCGGCCTACCAGGCCCGGGCCGAGGCCAGCGGCCTTCCGAGGCCCAAATCCGTCGTGCAGCAGGTGAAGGTCGATTTCTTCTCCAGCTGGCGTCGAGTGTCGAAGTTCGGCGTTGGGGTGGGGAAGGATGCAATAGATAATTATTTTATAATTTTAGCAAAAGTATGGCTAAGGCCAGGGGACTCCGCAAGATGCTTCCGACCAGTATGGCGGAAAAAAACAATCTGAGGATCCTAGACACGTGAGGGATCTTGGGTACAGTGGACGTCACACTAGGGATAGTATTACTGGCACGCCCTGTGTCGACACGCATTTTCCAGTTTCGAAAAACGAATACTCCGCAGCTTCCACTAGATGTCGGCCTATGCACAGCATGTGATCTAAGCAGATTCCACAAGCCTCAGAAATATATATATATATATATTTATATATATATATATAGAGAGAGAGAGAGGTTTTGGGGGGTTTGGCGTTGGGTGGGGGTTGTGGGGGGTTTCCCCCCACATATATGTTACAATTGACCTTCACAATTCGGTCAATTGTGAAAAGGTCAATTGTAATTCGAACAGTTGTAAAACAAACAATTCGTATACAACCTTAAAAACAGAGAGATACAATGCAAAATTCTCCAAAGACTGTACTATACCCCAGTCAAACTCGACAAAATGGGGCTCCAACCCACGGCACTATGCTGGAGAGAATGCAAGGGCAATGGGACACAAACTCTGGTCATGCCCCACACTAGCCTCCTTCTGCGCAGAGTACATCGGCAACTAACAAACATTGATGGGGCGGATATAGCCTTCACCCCCAAAGCAATGCTCTTGGGCGCAAACGGAACAGACTGGCATGCAGACTCGCTAACATGCAAGCTCATGAGTCTTGTACTATTCACTGCACGAAAACTCCTGGTGACACACCGCCAACATACAATGATGGGTCACCATCCTCTCAAAGACATGCCAACTCGAGCGGGCAGCTTTTTAAAGACAATCAAGGCTCAATCCAGCAAGGGGGGAATTGATACAGGGAATTATTAGAGCCATACATTTGATCACAGGGGGTTCGCGCAGAGACTACAACACACCAAACATCAGAACGACCTGACAGAGTTATCCAAAACTGTAGACCACATCCACCCAATGCGAATAGGATCGGAGCACGTCCCGTACTAGGGGGGAGGGAATTTAGGGGAAATGAGGGGAGAGAAAGAGGGGTAAATTTGTTACAAATGTTTTTGGCCAGAGCTAGTATAAAAATGCCATAATCATCGACAATTGAGGTAGTCCTACACATGATGCATATGTTTGTTTGCAACAATTATGTTTACGACATTGAATAAACAGAGTTGGAAAAAAAACAACAAAAAAAACTAAATGGGAGTAATATACTCTCACTCCAAAATCCTATCTGGAGCTCTGTGCATATGAGACAATAATTTACATTACTCACCGTAGTGACTATAGTACACATTGTCCATAGTGCCCTTTCCTCCATCCTTGTGGGCGTCCCCCAACATGGGGACATACCGGACCTTTGGCAGCAAATAATTGAACTTCCCCTTTAAATTTATTATAGCGGGCGGGGGCGCAGCCTCCAGCGTGTGAACACCTCGCTGTGGCCCCACCCTCCGGCACCTCCCCTTTGAACACATGTGAAGCTTAGATGCCTGGCTACTCCTAGCACATACTAGCCCTTGGCATACTAGCGGGGGAAGGCAGGTGGGACGTATGGAGGAAAGGGCACTATGGACCAGGATTAATCTAGTCACTACAGCGAGTACATTTAATTACTCGTAAGTTCCGTCCCCTTTCCTCCATCCTTATTGGGGATGAACATAGGGTGGAGCTGTGATAACCTGCCTCATAACTAGGACAAAGCAAAAAGGTTCTTCAGAACCACCTGACAAAACTCTGCATTGCGCCTGGAGCTAGTGTCCAGTCAGTAGTGATTACAGAAGTCTGACAGGGTGGCCCAAGTAGCCGCCTTGCTGATGACATCCCAAGAAGCACGTCTCTGAAACACGACGGCCGTGGCCTTAGCTCTGACTGCATGGGCATAAATCCCCTCCAGAACATGTTTGCCCATGGCTGTGTACGCCTCCGAAAATGGCCTGAACCATCCGACTGGCAACGGAAGCCCCAAGTCACAAACAATGCCTCAGACTTCCTGAAGATTTTTGTTTAAGATAGATAAAACTTGAGGTCCAAGGAATGTCGGGCCCTCTCTGCCTCTGACAGTGGGTTTGGGAAGTACACCAGCAGGCAGATCTCTTGATTCAGATGAAATGGAGAAACCACCTTGGGCAAGAAGTTTGGGTGAGTGCCCAAGATGACCTTGTCGTTGTGAAACATGTTGAAGGGCTTGCACAAAGACAATGCACGCAGCTCACTCAAAAAGGCTTGCACTGCAAAGGTGCCAGAACCAAATTGAGGTGCCAGACCGAGTGCGGCCTATGCACTGGCGGAAAAAGCCTAGACAATCCCATAAGTTGGGCCTTAACCACCGGGTTGGCCGAAGAAAACTCATGCTCAGGGGAATTCTTTGAAACCCCAATGGCCGCCAAATAAGTGCAGCAAGTAACCACCTGAGCTCCAGAACGTGCCAGGTGCGCAGGAAAAGCCGTACATCATCCAGAGGATAGGTAGCAGGGTTCAGACCCATGTCACGAGCCCAATGGCAGAAACTAGTCCATTTACATTTATACTGGGACCGAGTCGAGGCCCTCCTGGCCTGCTGAATGATGCCCCAGTTGTAATTCGAAAATTGAGCATGTTGAATCCTCAGCTGGTCAGGAGCCAGGCCACCAGCACCAGCTTGGCCAGGTCCGGATGCTCCACCGCCCTGCCCGGCTGCATCAGGAATCCCCTGCTGGAGATCAGAAGGTGAACGGGACTCTGGAAGCACAACTTCAGCAGATCCGAAAACCATGGTCTCGAAGACAAGTGGGGGGCAATCGGGGTGAGGCTGCAACCCATCGAGGTGCGGAAACTTGCAGAGGGTCCATTGGATCAGAGAGGTGGGCAGGAACGTTTAACACCTGCGGCCATGCCAACAGATTTGTAAGGCATCTCACAGAGACTCCCGACCCAGTCTTGCCCATGAAACAAACTGGGGGCACTTAGAATTCAGAGGGGATGCAACTAAATCCAAGTCTGCGAACCTCCACAGCTGGAAAAGGGACAACAAGGAGTCGGTGCGCAACTCCCACTCGTAGGTGTTGAACCCCAAGCGAATCAGCTGGTCCGCTTCTGCATTGCTGTCCCCGGTTGGTGGACTGCTGAAATCCAAATCCCCTCTGTCAAGGCTCATTTGCAGATTGCAACTGCCTCCATGCAGAGGAGGGGGGGACAGGTGCCACCCTGCTTGTTCAGGTCAAACATTGTAGTAGAATTGCCCGCCCTGACCAGAACAGACCGGTCCATGATGAGGGGCAAAAACGCCTTAAGGGCCAGGCCCACTGCCCCAAGCTCGAGCAGGTTTATATGCAGGAGGGCTTCCATCCGGGACCATGCTCCATGAATCGCATAGCCCTCCAGGGTAGCCCCACAGCCCGAAAGGGAGGAGTCAGTCGTCACCACCAGGGTAGACTACGGTTGGGCGAAAGCGGATCCCACTGGGACACTGCCCTCCATCAGTCACCGGCAAAGATCGGGCAGTAGGCGTGGTGGTATTGGGACCCTGTCCGACTGAGACCCAGTCTCCTGATCCCAATTGGCCACCAGGTGGAGCTGGAGACCCCTCATCTTGAGGCGAGCGTGCTGTACAGTGAGCAGGCAGGAGGCCATCAGGCCCAGAATGTGCTGGAACCACCAAAGCTGAGGTGGTCGAGTTAGCCAGAAAGTGCCCCACCGCCTTGCAGAGCGACCGAAGCATCTTCGTGTAAGGAACATCCACTGAACAGTAGTGTTCCAATACACCCGTAGGAAGACCAGTTCCTGAGATGGGCACAACTGTGACTGCCTCTGGATGAGGGAGAACCCCAGCTAATGAAGGACATCCGTCAATCACTGGCAGAAGTGCACAATCCCCCTCGGGTGACCCTGCCCTCCAAACGGAAAAGACCCGCTACTGCTTTCATCAACTATGTGAAGACACAAGGGGCCTAGTTCAGGCCGAAGGGCAGCACCTTGTTCTGAAAGTGGTATGACATAATCGTGAAACTCAAACTTCCAATGCGGTTGGTAGATGGGTACATGCAGGTCACATCCCTGAGGTCCAGAGAACACATACAGTCCCCTGCACACAGAGACTAAGCTATGTGAGCGGGAGTAATCAACTTGAAGCGTTCCACTGGTAAAGACATATTTAGAAATGACAGGTCCAGGACAAACCTCAGGCCAGCCTGATTGTTTTTGGGTAACGCAAAAATCCTGGAATAGTACCAAAAGCTCCTGTCTACAAGAGGAACCGGTTCTATTGCCTGCACCTCCAAGAGTGAAAGGACCTCCCGTAAAACGAGCCGGGGGCCCGATCTGACGAAGAGGAGAGGATGGTAGAGGCAAAGCAAGAGGAAGACTGGATCCTATCCGTAGTCTCAATGGGCTTCACAGGTTGCTGAAAAGACGCTTCAAGGTGTTCAGGAACAGAGCCAAACAGCTCCCCACAGACGCGCTGTATTCCCAGACATTGATGTCACTGCTTCTTGGTGTCAGAGGCGGGGGCAGAGGAGCGGAGAGCGGAAAAACCAATGCAACGTCCTCTGCTACTGCCTTCTGTTGTTGCTGGGTGGCCTGTCAGGCCTCCGTGTGCCGCGGCCCCAGAAGCCAGAGAAATCACAGATCTTGAACTCCGTCCTGCTCCGATACTGAGGGAAGGATTTCTATCCAGGTTTTGTCAGGATGGCCAAGGACTTGGCAGTTTGAGTGGAGGTTTTCTTCTTTGTCAGCGCGTCATCAGTCGACGAATGAAAAAGGTCCACGCCCTCAAAGGGCAGATCCACGATCCATTCCTGCACTTAGTGGCGTGCATCCAAGGCCTCCTTCTCATCTCAACACCCAGGCACAGCCCTCAGCTGGCTGTGTCGATGTGGGAGACCGAAAGACTCCATGAGGCCCTGCGCAATAGCCCAGGCATCTGCCAGACCAACCTTGAAGGACGCTTGCTTGTCCAAAGGGAGGTCGGGCAGAAATTCCCTGAGCTCCTGCCACAGCTTCTGGTTAGCCACAGCCAAGAGGGCGTCTGCGTTGGCTTGCCGAAGATGCAGTCCTGAGACGGAATAACAGTGCTTTCCCAAAGGCTCAAGGACTTTCTCCTCCTTGCAGAGACAACTGGAGGTGGCTTCTATGGAGGAAGACGACGAGGACGGTGGTTTAGAATGCAAGGAGGCCCGCAGCCACCACTGAAGAATGTGACTGGGGATGGGGAGCCAGGAGGGTTGGCTCCCTGTCCGTCAGCCTGAACCTGCTGTTCAACTTCTTGTTAATCTGGGCGTTGGCCCTGGGCTTCTCCCAGACCTTTCTCGCCACCTGCAGGACATCCTTCTGGAGGGGGATGCCAGACCAGATTGTGGTGCACTTGCCCAAAACCTCTGCTAGCGCTCCCCACTCCTGGGGGGCTTCCTCTGGCAGAGGGAACCTCAAGAACTCCACCAGGCCCTCAAGGCAGTCATGAAAGACCTTCACGGATGCTGAGGGTTCATCGTCCTGGCTGTCGTCATCCTTCCCCCTACCCCCTTTTTTACAGACAGAGGGGAGTCAGTGCCCTGGGACACAGGTGCCTGCGGGTCCCCCCTAAATTCAGAGATGAAGACAGGTCCAACGGCTGTTATAGGCAGGAGCTGGTGGTACAGATGGCGGTGGAGGTGTCTGAACAACCGGTACAGCCTGGACCAGGGGAGGGACCAGCCCTGGCACTGTTAGCGGTGGTGGGCCCAGAGGTGGAGGCCGGGGAGGCACCACTTGCGGGTTCACCTCCTCACGATATCCTTCAGGAGCCCCGTCATCTGAGGGGACGGTATGAGGAGGAGGAAGCGCTCGAAGAAGAGGTCGCTAGTCACCGGATCCCTAGGCGCTGGGTCTCTGCTCCTGGTCAAAACGCAGAGGCACCTGAGGAGTGTAGCTTTAAGACTGTGATGGATAAATGTACCCCTGAGGCGTCCAGATGCCTGTACCATACAGTCTGCTGCCACTTCCTATGGGAAGGAACAAGTTACTTACCTGTAACCGTTGTTCTCCAGCATGGATCTGGCATGGATTCACATGCTCATGAATATTCCCTGTCGTCAGGCCGGGAATCCTCGGTAAAGAAAAAATCAGTATCAGTTTTGTTTCTGATCGGTCTTTCTTAGTAGTAACCAATCACTGATCTCTGGGTCATACTGCCCCCAGCCAATGACTGCCCTCTCCCTAAGCCCCGCCTCTGGCAGCCATCCTCAGATTTGGTAGCACGCCAAGTGGCAGTATGACCAAGTGAAGAGCCGCAGAGGGGCAGGTGGGAGGGTTCGCCTGTGAATCCATGCCAGACCCATGCTGGAGAACAACAGTTACAGGTAAGTAACTTGTTCCTTCTCCAGCATGGGGTCTGGCATGGATTCACATGCTCATGAATAAAAGAATACATAGCAGTATACACATGCACAACCACGGGAGGTGGCAAAGGCTCAACATTAAGCATTACATCCAAAACTCAACATTAAGCAATTCTTACCTCCTCACCAGGCTCACCTTAGGCCAACAGGTTGCGCAGCACTGCTTGGCCGACCCTGGACTCCTCCCTGGAGTCCCGATCGACGCAGTAGAAACTCGTGAAGGTGTGCGTCGACTTCCACGTAGCAGCTCTGCAGATGTCCAGCAGGGGCACACCAGACAGGAACGCCGTGGTAGCAGCGATCGCACTGGTCGAATGGGCTCTTGAACAGCCGGGCAGCGGCCGGTTTGCCAACCGGTGACAGTGCATGATGCAGCCGGAGAGCTATCTGGAAATGGAAGTCTTCGAGAGAGCCTTCCCTTGATTCACAGACCCAAAGTTCACAAACAGTTGTGACGTCTTCCGAAAACTCTTCGTGCGGTCCACGTAGAACTTCAGCGCTCTAGCTACATCCAGCGAGTGCAAAGTCCTCTCGGCCGGCGTCGAAGGCGACGGGAAGAAAACTGGTAACACCAAGGGCTCGTTGAGGTGGAAGTCCGACGGCACCTTGGGCATAAATGAGGGGTGCGTCCTCAGCAACACCCTCGTGTCATGAAAAGTCAAGTATGGAGGCTTGCAAGATAGGGCCTGGATCTCTACCACTAGTCGTGCGGAGGTGATGGCCACGAGGAACGCTGTCTTCCATGACAGGAACTTCAAAGGCGCTGAATGCATAGGCTCGAATGGGGCCCCCATGAGCCTGTTCAGCACCACATTAAGCTCCCACGCCGGGGCAGGAGCCTTCACCGGCGGGAATGATCGGAATAGTCCCTTCATGAATTCCTTCACCAGGCAATGAGACCACAAGGACGCCCGTCCCATAGTCCTGGTATATCGGGAGATGGCAGCCAGATGTATTTTGATGGAGGCGTGAGCCGGTCCAGCTTTGGCCAGCGACAGTAGGTACGGCAGCACTTGAGGGGCCGTAATCCGTAGAGGGTTAATCTTCTGTGCACGGCACCAGACAGCTAACCTCTTCCATTTATGACCGTAACACTTGAGAGTTGAGGACGCCCTGGCTTTTGCAAGAACCTCTCTGCAATCAGCCGGTATATCGTACCCTCCAAACTCTAGTGCTGCAGGAGCCAGGCCTGCAAGTTCAGTGACTGTGGGTCATGATGGAGAATGGCGCCTCCTTCTCTGGAGAGAAGATCCGCGTCCGCCAGCAGCTTGACTGGTGGGGACGTTGACAAGTCCAGAAGGTCCGGGAACCAGATCTGCCTCGGCCACGCTGGTGCGACGAGGATCATCCTGCACCTGGACTTCTTGAGCTGGTTGATGAGGCGGAACGGCAACAGAGGGAACGCGTATAGAAACAGGCCGTCCCAGGGGAACGAGAAAGCAGCGACCATGCTCCTCGGCTGTGGGAACCTGCTGGCGAACCTCTGGCACTTCGAACAGGTCGATCTGGGGTTTGCCCCATCGTTGGAAGAGCCGATCCACTTGATCCTGTCGCAGTTCCCACTCGTGGCACGAGCGCAGCTCCCTGCTGAGTGAGTCGGCGATGGTGTTTTTTATTCCTGCCAAGTGGAAGGGAACCAGAAACATCCCCTTGGTGACAACAGCCCAGTGCCACAGATCCTGGGCTTCCTTGGATAGGGCTGGGGATCTGGTCCCCCATTGCTTCCGTATGTGGAACATCGTGGTAGTGTTGTCGGTGAAGATCCTCACCACTTTGTCCTTGATGGACGGAAGGAACGACTTGAGAGCCCAGAACACTGTTCGCAGCTCCAGAATGTTGATGTGGAGAGACATCTTCTCCGGGAGCCAAAGGCATCTTGCGTGGAGATCTCCGGTGTGGGCCCCCCAACCCTCCAGAGAGGCGTCCGTCGTCACCGTCTCCTGAAAAGCCGAAGTTTGAAAGTCTGTGCCTGTAGTGAGGTGAGCACGGGTGCCCCACCATAGGATCAACCGACGGAACTCCTCGTCGAGAGGGATCCTGTCCTCGAAGCAGCCCGTCACCTGAAACCAGCGGGCGTCGAGGAACTCCTGTAGCGGACGCATCCGAAGTCTGCAAAGGGGTACAAGGTAGATGCATGAGGACATCATCCCGAGAAGGGACTTGATGGACCTCACCCTGGCCACGTCCGTGGCTAACAGGTGCCGCACCTTGCCCAGGATGGTCTTGGTCTTTTACTCTGAAGGGGAGGCCAATTGCCCCACTGTATCTAGCTTCGCTCCCAGAAACAGTGCTACTTGCGATGGAACCAGATGGGATTTGGGGTAGTTGATGGCAAACCCCAGCTCCGTGAGTAACCGGACGGTCCTCGCCGTATGTTCGAAGGCGAGTTCCCTTGTCCTTGCCCGGATTAGCCAGTCATCCAGGTAGGGGTAGATTTGGATCCCCTGCAGGTGCAGCCGCGCCGCCACTGGTGCCAGGCACTTGGTGAAAACCCCGGGTGCCGACTTTAATCCGAACGGTAGGGCTCTGAATTGGTAGTGACGTCCCTGAACCACGAACCTGAGGAACTTCCTGTGCCTTTTTAGAATGGGGATGTGAAAGTAAGCATCCTCCAGGTCCAACGACTATAGGAAGTCGCCCTCCTCCAGCTGTCCTAGCACGTGCTGGAGGTTGACCATCCTGAATTTCTGCGCCTTGATGTACTTGTTTAACCGACGCGGGTCCAGGATGGGGCACCAACTGCCTGTCTTCTTTCTGACGAGGAAGTACCTTGAGTATACTCCAGAGCCCCGGAGCCTCCTGGGGACGAGCTCGATGGCACCTTTCTTGAGCATCGCCTTTAACTCCAACAGCAGTTGAGGGACGTGATACTCCTTCCTGGCCACGGGAGGAAAGCGAGGGCACTTCTTTTGGAATTACAGCGAGTGCCCGTTGGCCAGGGTGTCCAAAACCCAACGGTCGGTGGAGATGGACTCCCACACGCTGACGAACTTCGTCAGCCGGCCTCCCACCGGGGTGCTTCGGTGGGGGCCCGACAACACGGCAGGGTCAGTCTTGCTTGGAGGCGGCCTTGCCGCCTTGGCTTCCTTGGCGATGACGGCGGGATCCCCCTTGCTAGCTGCGACCTCTGTAGGCCTCCTGGGAAGAGGAGCGGGCCGCCTGGCGGTAAGTGGAGGAGCCACCGCCGGAAACCTTTGGAGGCACCCTGTCTGCCTCCGGAGCTCCGAAAGGGCCGTCGCTGTTGAAGCACCCCAAGGGCCCGGGCCGTCTCCGAGTCGGTCTTGATGGCCTGTAGAGACTCGTCCACCGCCTTCCCAAAAAGGTTGTTGCCGTCGAACGGCATGTCCAACACTCTGGTCTGGACGTCCTGGCGAAAGTCTGTCGCCTTGAGCCATCCTCGTCGACTGTGGCAAACTCCGTTGCCCAGTTGGCGAAATCCGGTATCGGCAATGTCCGTTGCCACCGTTATGGCGTGATCCGACACCACCTAGCCTTCCTGCCGAATTTCTAGGGCCTCTGCCCTTTTGTCATCAGGTAGGAAGTCTAGCAGGGGAGCTATCTTGAACCAGAGCTCCCTGTCGTAGCGGGCCACGATCGCTAAGGCATTGGCCTCCTTAATCGTCGTCGCCGATGAGATGACTCGTCGTCCCAGAGTGTCCAACTTCTTGCCCTCGCTGTCCGGCGGGGAAGCGGAAGTTGAAGCCGCCGCACCCGCTGCCTTCTTCTTAGCCGCTGCTGAGACGACCGAGTCCGGCGTGGGCTGGGCCCTGAGGCACAAGGGGGCAGCATTGAGGACTCGGTACTTCTTCTCGTACCTGTCCCTCTTGGCGGGTGACATGGAAGAGTTCTTGAGGACAGCAAACCCCTCGTCCCAGATGTCGTCGAGTAAAGGCACAGCGAGGACCATCTTCCTCTTGGCCTCTCGTCGTTGGTACAGAAACCCCTCCTTTTTCTGTTCTTCAGGGCAGAGCTGGAACAGCTTGGATGCCCTGCTTATCATGGCGTGGAAAGAGCCAATTTCGTCGGCTGGAGACGACCGCGGAGGGGGTGACGACAGGATGTCTGCTGTGTCATCGCCGCCGTCATCGTCCGTCCCCGTCGCTGTGTCTGTCGCCGTATCCTCTCTAGGGTCCAGCGCGGGGGATGAGGGGTCCACCGGTCTCGCAGGCACAAAGGGCGGAGTGGGGTGGACTCTCCTCCGCTTGTTCGGAGGGCTTCCCGACGGGCCTGGTTCTGGATCCTCCGTCGGGGTCCACGGTAATCTCGTCCTTATCTTGGTACATATGGATTGGATAGCCAACAAAATGGCCGCCGAGCTATCCTGGGGCTCGGGCAATGGCTGCGATGGACGGGATGGCCGCTCCACTGGGCCCTGTTCATCGTCATCGTCACTATCTTCGATCACGTCAGCAGGGACCGTCCCCTGGGATCGAACCTTCTCGAACCTCTAGTTGAGGCCTATGAACCTCTCGTTGAGGCCTATGGACCTTTCATTGAGGCCCTTCTCGGTTTCCACCAGTTCCTCCTCAGAGGCTGATTCCGAGTCTGTAATGGCCACCGCCCACCCCTCTTTTTCCGCCGGGGGCTTCACGGGGGTCTTAGCGATGGGCTGGAAAGAGGATTCCCTCCGCGGTGGCAGGGATACTCTGGGCCCAGAGGGCGTTTCCACAGGCGTAGTCTCGGCCGGCTTCGCCAGCGTCGCAGCGACCACTTCGGTAGAGGCCTTTGCCGGGCGGATCAAAGCCCTCACCACCTTAGGTGCGTCCTGGGCCTTCGCCTTGCGGGGAGGGTCAGCACCTCGCTCCCCCTTCGAGATTGACCGGGTCCGCTCCAGCGGCCTACCCGGGTTCTCGGACTTCCTCTTCCCCGAACCAAAGCGCTGGCTCGTGGTCGAACGTGCCGGGGAAGTAGCGCCCTGCTTGGCAACCGAAGAGCCGACCTTACGGCGCTCCCGGTGCCTGCGGACTCGCGGTGCTTGGCCTTCTGTTGGGCCCCCGTCGCCGGGGCGCCCTCACAGGACTTAGAAGCCCGCTCAGACTTCTTCTTCGCCTTCTCACCTGCTGTGCCCTTCTCCAGCCAGGCGGCGAGACGGGAACGACGATCTTGTTTGGTCCGTTCCGAAAGGTTCTTACAGAACGCGCAGTCTTTCTCCACGTGCGTCTTGTCCTCATGAAGGCAGTAGAGACATCGCGAATGCTCGTCCTCCTTTAAAACGTTCTGCAATCCGCATCCAGGGCAGCACCTGAACAGCTTGGATCCGGGCGTCGAGCTTCACTTGTCCTGGGCCATGTCCGTTGAGGTAGGCCGCAGATCTTCCGGAATCCTCCAAGAAGTGTAAACTCGACAAAAACTTCACCCTTGAGGGGCATAGAAGAATTCCGAAATGGGTCCCCGTTATCGGAAGTAGAAACGGCTGAGCTTGAGGCTCGATCAAACCGAAAAAATGAGAAAATCTCCTGAAAAAACGTGAAAATGCAGCAGAGCTTAGGGAGAGGGCAGTCATTGGCTGGGGGCAGTATGACCCAGAGATCAGTGATTGGTTACTACTAAGAAAGACAGATCAGAAACAAAACTGATACTGATTTTTTCTTTACCGAGGATTCCCAGCCTGACGACGGGGAATATTCATGAGCATGTGAATCCATGCCAGACCCCATGCTGGAGAAGGGGACTGTAAGCTTCTTGCAAGGCCCATTCAAATGGCGAGAGCACAGGCGGGCCCCGAGTCAAATCCAAAATGCCCATCAGCCTAGCAGGCTCCGCCACGGGCATGTCCGCCATTTTGGGACCTGCCACCACGCCTTGGGTGGGAGGGCGCAAAGGCCCCGAGCCACGAAAGGGCTAAGGCATGGGAGGATGCAGCATAAATCCTGCACCCGAAGCAGTAGAGTCCAGCTAAGAGATCACTCTAGTAGGCGCTGAGCCCATAACGCCCTGACTCACTACCTCGGAGCGAGCTGCGGTAGGCTGCGCGCCCTCTGCACTTGTGCCGGTAGTCGTGCTGGATCATGCCCAGCACTAACTCTTGGAGGTGGCACTCGATGATCCTTTGCCCCTTGGGGTCGAAGAGGATGAACTTGATCGCTCTT
The DNA here is from genome assembly GCF_040938575.1 of Ambystoma mexicanum. Lineage (NCBI taxonomy): Eukaryota > Metazoa > Chordata > Amphibia > Caudata > Ambystomatidae > Ambystoma > Ambystoma mexicanum. The sequence goes on from NC_090937.1 coordinate 273,587,884, forward strand.
CCGAGAACAGCCTGATAGGGCCCCTGAGCCCCTTTGGCTTGGAAGCTGGTGGTAATGACAGCCTCAGGTCTGCCACTAGAGCGCCCGGAAGAGCCCCCCGTCACCTCCCCTTGGGAGCTGGTATCCTTCGAGGCCTCGGGCCTGCCAGAACCAGATTATGAGGAACTTTTGCCTGCGGGAACCCCCAGGAAATAGTCGCTGCGCTGAGGAGCCGTGTTGAACAGAGGGCCTACCTCGTCTTGGCGAGACGTCCTGGAGACGAAGTCCTTAAGGTGCGCCAGAGGAGAAGTGTGGAATATTTCCCTCCAATGTGACAACCGATTCTTCAATGCCCTGTGACCGAGAGCCCTGCAAGCCGCGCACGCGTTGTCGGGCCACAGGCACTCAAAACAGAGTGCATGAGGGTCCGAGGCTGGGAACGAGCGGTCGAATGAAGCACAGCTCATGAATCCTCCTGCAGCTGCCATGCCCCAGGGGAGGTGAAGCATCGAAGGAAGGTTAAATAAGACTGAAAAACAAAGAAGGGGAGCATGTGGAAAGTTAAAAAAAAGTCTCTGTGCTGGCAGCCAGGTCCGAAACCATCCGTGCAGAAAAGGGAATTGGGGTGAATCGCTGCAGGGCGTGGGCGAGGCCTCGGCAGGGCGTTCCCATGCCTGGGGCCATGCCCCTGTGCGATGTACTAAATTTAAAGGGGAAGCACAATTTTTCGCTGCCAAAGGTTCTGGTACCGTCCACATGTTGGAGGACGCCCACAAGTATGGAGGAAAGGGGACATGATGTATGAGTAGGGCCAGCACTAGAATAACCAAAAATGATTCCAAAATGTGCAATAGAATCATTGGGTTCCGCTTGTGGAACAATATTTGGATAAGGCATGCTCATCATCTCAAACACGCCTTTCATCTTTAACTCTGGGATTTCATTGAAACAAACCAACTCCTGAATAAGGTACAGCACAGACATAGACCTTTTAGGCATACAGAATCAGCTCAGTTTTTAAGTGTAACCCAGACTGAGCATAATGTGGATGAAAACTCTTTGTGCACTCATCCTGCTAGACATCTTAGCTGCCATTTGACACAATCAGTCACAAAATCCTCCATAAGACTGCAAGATATTGGCATTAAAGAAACAGCTCTACAATAGATTTCCTTCTTCATCGTGGGTAGAACAGAAACCACTACCTTGGTCCCTTACAGGCCTCGCCCACTAACCTGCGGAGTACGCCAAGGATCCACACTCTCACCTCTACTTAGCATCTACATGATATCCCTACTAGACATCAATAAATCAGATATTGCCTGCTACTACTACGCAGATGACGCACAAATAATGTACACATTTGTGAACCACCCATGGGCAAACACTCCAGACATTAAAAACGGTATGCACAGGTGAACACATGGATGACTGCAAACAGACAAATCCAAAATTAAGAAAACAGAACGTATGCTCTGTAACCCTACAGGTTAAAACTTAACAAAAGTCCATTGGACTGATGAGATGGGCCTTTGCCAAACCCATCAACCACAGCAAGAAATCTTGGTCAAAGCCATCGTTGTTTTTCCCAGCTGTGTATGCTACACCACATCTTACCTTACTCAACATTCACCTGCAGGACTATGGCCATAGTTTCTCTAATGCTATGCAAACTAGACTACGCAAACAGCCTCTATCTCAGACTCCTGGATTACCTAATCGGGAAATTTCAAAGAGTACAAAATGCAGTGGCAAGACTACTTCTCAGAATGAAGCTGTTTGAACATGTCACACACCTGCATTACGTATTCACCACTGGCTCATTAAAGGGGACCCTTCCTCCTTCACTAGTAGGTTCAAACACTACTTCAGTCCAGCAGCGCTGTACTAGTACTAGAACCCAACTTCAACAAGAAAAAGATCCCACAGGAATAAAAAAACTAGCATGATGTAAACTGGTTAGATAGTCCCAACAAAAGCGGGATATCAGTAGGGATGGAAAAGAATGAGTCCTTCTCGGGTGTTCTTTTAAAGACCAAAAAATGGATCAGGTATCCTGTCACAATGCTGATCTGAAGGCCCTGTCAGACCAGGGAAAGCAGACAATTGAGCACTGCATAGGTCAGACTGATCAAGGGATCCAGACCTGCTCTGTTACACAGTGTGCCTTGTCACCTAATTCATATAGGCCTGCAGGTGGTGCATGTCCAGGCCATAGTCAAACAGATCACCACTCTTTGTAGCTCAGCCTCTAAGCAGCCAAACATAAAGGCTGAGTCTCTGGTGGAAGACTACAGCCTTCTTACTGGGAGAGCAGATCCACGGTTTCCAGAAGGCCAGATGGATATATTCAGAAAATACAAGAACCTCGTCCTCCAGGGTCTGCAGGGCAATCAAGCTCATGGTGGACCTGAAAGTCTGGAGTCTTCAGAGAGCTGGCTGAAACACAACGCAGATTCAAGTTCCACTGAACAATCAATGTGTCCTCCCCACAAGTCTCAGCGGGGAACATTCCCTGGTGCAGAACAAGCTGCATTTCCAATTGACATTGGAGGCGAAGGTGTTTACTTGCACATCCCCCCAAAGGGAAAAGAGCTCATCCAGAAATTCCTGGCATAGATCCTACTTGTGCGAGACCGGCATCAGCAACCATGTACTCTTTTCCAGCAAGATGGCAACCAACAGAGAGATGTAATTCTCCGTAGCATAAAACCACAGTGGCATTGCTTACCTGCACACCACCTTCCTTGAGGCAAGGTGTGGCCATTGTGTTGTCTGTCAGAATCGGGTCACATTTGCCCCAGGTGGAAGGAAGGCAGGCAATCAGGGCCAGCCTGATGGCCCACAGTTTCAGCAAATTGCTGTGGTCCTCTGTTTCATCAGGGAGTGTTAGGGAGAATTCTCTTCTAAGGCAAATTTCCCTTACCTATAGAGTCCCCCAGCAGCTTTGCTGGATTTGAAGGGTTTCTTTTTTTTCTCCTGCTAAGAGTGAGACCCTTTTTTCCCCACTCTTTGACAGATTGCTGGTGTGTGTTTTAGGCTATCTTGTGTGCTTGTGGTCTATGGGGGTTTCTCATCCTCATAGGAATCATCTTTTTAGCATGTGTGGTACACAGCACCCTCAGTGCAGTACCACAGCGGTGTCGTAGCGACCCCCAAACATAGACTCCATACCCTGGGACTGACTACTGTCTCCCAGGGCATGTAAAGTCCCCATTGACTTTACTAGTCAATAATTATGAACTAAACCAGTACAATCCATCTTACAATGGAAGTACTGGAAAATGGTAATAGTTTTTCCGTAGTGTTTATTTTCGAGGGGGTACCGTATAGTCCCTCTCTCAAAAGTTTCTGGCTGGCAGCAGTGGTTACTACCGTAAATATTCGACCGCAAATATTTCCCTATGGGGTTTTCCCATTGTTCGAGGCTACCACTTTTACTGACAGCCTCTAACATACCGCCGGTTTATTTTAATATTAACTTTACTCCGGTAGGTTTTTATTGCCAGAACTTTAATAATATTTCTTTCTTGTGTCTTTCTCTGAAATCCTAACCCAGGTCGGGGATCCTATGTTCGTCCTTTTGGCGGGCTTCTGCACAGAAGCCCTCCTCTCGGCGCCACTGAGTCTGGGGTAGACAGAATGTGTGGGAGGGGGAACAGGCACCCTGGACAGGGTTGCCTACGCAACCCAAGTCGCCCTCTACCCTGATAGGCTGGGGGTTCTCCCGCCAGGAGAGCCACCCCACTGTGTGAGTGACAGCTAGGCTGTATGAATGGGGGTCTTGCAGCATAAAAGCAGGTTCCCGAGGACTGGAGGACAAGACGTCACCACTGGAACTAAGAAACCGAAGAGGAGAGAAGCTGAAGACATCTGCAATGACTGAACCACCGGGGAAGCACTGCTGCAGATCTCACCACTTTTCTCCAACGACTTGAGAAGATCTTCCTCTGCAAGAGTCTTCTTCCCTTGAGCTGGTGGGGCCAACCAGTTTGCCAATCGCGTTCCAGGACCTGATTTGGTTGAATCGCCAGTGCACTGCACTCGGAGACCGGATAGCCAGGCACCCGTCCACCACGACCATGATTTAAAGGAGCGTACCTTTTATTCGTTTTGGCAGCACCGCGGCTGGTTTCATCCATGGGTAGTGCATTAACCCGAACCTTCCTCCACGACGAGAGTCTCTCTTACTCTGCTGGATCTCCTTAACTGCAGGAACTGACAGGAACGACTGCAGGAGCCTCTTCCACTTTTATTGTTCCACCAGGCCTCCCATTTCGTTGGGTACTGCTAAAGGTGCTTTAAATCCTTTACTTACCTACTGGGTTGGCCGCCCCTATCATCTAACATTGTCTTTCACCTTCTGCAACCGCCTTTTCAAATCGTTAAAGCCTTGACTGCAGCTACTAGAACAGTTTGATTCTGGGCACATTGCCTTGTACCATTGACACTGGCACAGGCCTATTGACTCTGGCTAATTTTGTTACAACTGCCTTCTCTAGATTGCTCCTCACCTAGAAATGTGTTTGTGCACCTAACTCTTATAACCACCTCTTTCCTTCCCCTTTTTAGACTTTTGAAGTGCCATTTTGCTCGGTTTTCACCTCAGTATTGCATATGCTAAAGTATTGCCTTGCCTCTTTGGTTCACAATCTTCTTGGGAAGTGTTGCTGGTGTCTTAAAGAGTATAAACCTGCACAACTTGTCCTTTCCCTCCCTTTGAGAAATTGATAGAGTGCCATTTCTGCTTAGTTTTGACTGCCGTTTTGCTCAGTTTTCACTCTTGCTCAAACTTGTCTATAATTTACATAGGGAGTTGTGTATACTTTTCTTGACTGATTTAACATGCTTTAATAATAGTTATTTGTGTGTGAACATCAGAGTGTGTAAAATAAATATATATATTCTTTTTGATACAAAGCTTTGGTCAGTGTTTCCTTGTTCCATAGTATTGTAGCCCTAATGTGTAAACCCTGAATACTGCTCATCTTCCTCTTGAGATACGTCTGACTGCTTAGCCACAGCTACCAACTAAATCTTTGTGGTACAGACTGATACCAAAGGGGATTTATTGCATATACCTGTAGTCTTAATCTTCTGTAGTGCTCCCTAAGGGAACTGCACAGGATTCTGCCTAACAGGGTCCACAGTCCACTTAGCATCAGATCATTTATCTGAGCACCCATACCCGAGAGCAAAGGTTGAACAGAAGTGCACATCAATTTTTGTCGGAAAATATATAGGACTTAAGATAACAATCTCAAATTTTTAGGTGCAGGGGGGAACTGGGGTCATGGCACAAAACCCCTACACTAAACAATGAAAAGAAAGAAGATTCTACCTAGTTATCCTCCCGTACCCTGCACACTTTCAATTGTTTGGAAAAAGCCAATACTATTTTAGTCAGATGGCATTTAAAAATTTTGTTGATAACAAAGTTAAACAAACCAAGGTATTGAGAACCAATCAGTTGACATCAGATTCTTTCAATAGATACAGGCATATCTCATCAGACAATAGGAAATCACAAAAAACAATTTAAGGAAAAATCCTCATCGAGTCCCCATGGATGTAAAGAGCCCATTGTGTCAATCCAGTATGCTTCTCTTTGTAATAAGAAGGATTGAAAATCACCTCCTCTTGTAGGGTGCTTAACTACTTCAAGTACCTGAAACTTCAGTTGTGCAATTGAATGTTTTTGAGAGTTGAAGTGGCGAGCCACCGGTGAATGTTGGTTATTGCACCTTATGCTGGATTTATGCTCAGTCAATCTCAATTTTATAGCTCTCTTTGTCTGTCCCACGTACACTTTGCCGCAAGTGCATTTCAACAGATATATTACTCCTGCTGACATACATTTGGAGTAATCTTTGAGTTTCATCTTTTTTACCATTTCTGGGGTGAGTTGCCACATTGCCTTTAATAACGTTATTGCAGTGTGTACATGCCAAACAGGGGAAGGTGCCCAATTCTCTGGTAGCGAGAAACAGCCGTTTGTCTTTCGGCCTTAACCAATTTGTCCCTAATGTTTTTACCCCTTTTGAAGCACATCATAGGCGGGGTGGGGAACAGTTTTAGAAGAGTTTGTTTGTTATGTAGGATATTCCAATGCTTTTTAATGCTTTTCGAAATCTGAAAGCTTTGTCTTGAAAATTTAGATATAAACAAAAGCGGAGTATCTTTTTATCTTATTACAAAGAGAAGCGTACTGGATTGACACAATGGACTCTTTACATCCACGGGGACTCAATGAGGATTTTTCCTTAAATTGTTTTTTGTGATTTCCTATTGTCTGATGCGATATGCCTGTATCTATTGAAAGAATCTGATGTCAACTGATTGTTGTTCTCACATTGTCAGTGTTATTGTTGGGACAGACTTGTGGCATCATTGCCATTGAATTTGTATGTCCATTCAGAATATATTAATACAGATGTTTAATGATGTTACTGATGCTTGTAAAAAAACAAAGAATCCCTTTTTTTCTTTCCCATTTTACAATTTTCTCTCAGTTGTATACATCAGAAAAAATGTTTTTGTAAAGATACACACTGTAATTTATAAAGTACGTGATTCATTCTGATAATAATGTATATGCATTGTTTATAGTTATTGTAATCCATTCAGTAATTAAGAGAAACAAGGGAGATACACTAAGCATATTATCTTGAGCTTTTACTAGTCTGCATCACCACTCTTGGTGCTTTGGGTATTCCTCGCCCTGGTTGACTGACCTCAGCTGTATGTCCATTGCCATCCCTACTTTACACCCAATCTGCACCAGCTTGCCGGTCCGTCCTATTCTTTAAAATATGTATCCATCCCGGAATGTGTATTTGACTCGTGTTTTACAGACTTTCTTCTTTCCGAGGTACATTGTATCACTGATATGAAAGGGATCCTTCGCCTCGATAATACTATTGGACTTCCTAAATACTATTGGACTTGACATACATTCCTTTCATATTTTCTTATCCTTCACTGTCTATAGAAGTAGGAAATCTCCTGTTTTTATCACGTTCCAGGACTCCCGTACACTAGTCATCCTACTCATTCTTTCAATATGGACGACTTGCGGTTTATACTGCTATAGTCCTCTTTCTATCTCGAGCCCCACTCAGTATTTAACCATTTTCAAAGATGGCGCGTCATGTTCTCATGGCAGCAGGGGAAGACGCCGACCACCGGTACAGACTCTTCAGAACAGCAGCCCACTGTGCTTCAGGTACGTGCGTGCCTGAACACTCAGTTTCACTAGGGACTCTCCACAAACAAACAGACTCTCATCAGTGATTTTCATTTTTATTTCAGTTCCCGTAAATCGAAGACACGAGTTTACGCGTTCTCACGTTCGTATGTCTCCATAGAACGCTTTCCGAACTATACGACATGAATAGTGCATTTACCTTGGGAACAGGTACTCCCCTTATAATGTTGTACTAGTCCCCATGCTTGATTTTAAAATAGACTGAGCGATGGTACACCGACGTAGCATCTGTTGACTTTTTCATTCACTTTCTCCATCCACCTTTAGACTGTGTCATCTGATGCTGCCAACATTGGCCGCCTTCAAGCTGTGTCTACGGACATATTACAATTTTTCCACATTGATGCTTGACGATATTTTCTTCAGCAATCACTTCCATACGTACACGCCCTAGGTAATATATTTTTAGACAGTCCAAACTTTTGTATTCATGTGTTTTCCCCCAGTTGTGCTTTCCTTATAGTGACATTTTTCTTTTTCTTTTTGTTATACCTTTTCCCTAGGGCACTATTAAACTTAATTTGGAATCTACGGATGTCCATCTCTGGAACCACTGGACGAATATCAGATGCTTAGCGGTTTTTCCGTTATATTCTCCTTACCTTTATGTTCACACGGTGAACTTGACCACGCATTCTTGATGGTAATCTTTACTCTTACTATTCCCGGGCAGACTTTGATAGATTACTACCAATTATCAGGGCCATTTCAGTTGGATCTCAGTCAACCATAGAGGGCGAATACTACTCAAAGTGGTCCTCTACCTGCTATGTTACCTTAGGATATCTTTCATCTGAAAAATGTAGTTAGCTTCTGTTTCTGTCACGTTGAATTCAAATATAAGTATAAACCGATTGTAATGAACAAGATGTCAATCTGGAACACTGGAGAAGGTTCTCTTATTCTAAAGAAAATGTATTTACTAGACCTATATATTCACAATGCAAAAAATGTTGTGTATAACTAAGTATTTACACTATATGATTGTGAACCAATGTTCTCTCTTTTTTCTGAAGAGCCCGTTTTTGGCCATATGAAGGAAAGCTTCCTCGAAACGCGTCGGAGATCTAATCGGACTCCATCATCACTTTACTTCTGATGTTCACTTTTGATGCTACATTGTTTCTTCTTTTTGTAAATAACCTTTGAAATTGAAATTACATTCTTTTGATAAAAAACCTTTTGGTTCTCAATACCTTGGTTTGTTTAACTTTGTTATCAACAAAATTTTGAAATACCATCTGACTAAAGTAATAGTATTGGATTTTTCCAAACAATTGAAAGTGTGCAGGGGACGGGAGGATTCCTAGGTAGAATTTTGTTTCTTTTCATCACCCATACCCGAGAGGCATCTGAGACAATGGTCAAGTGAGGACAAGGGTGCCAAAAAGGATCGCCCATTAGTACACTGTCTCGCTGGGCTCCCCCCTCTCCCCTGCTGAAGTCCTGGCTGATACTGAGACTGCACTGGTTACCTGGCCACCCATCTGATCTCTGGCTCAATCCCTGCCAGTTGCACCCCTGTACTGCCTCCCTGGCAACCCCTGCACCTGTATCCCTACCAGCACTATGCCTGCACTCACCCAGCACTTGCCACCAGCTGGCCGTTCTTTTATTTATCTTGTTATTTATTATCCCATGTACTTCACTTTCCCCTCCCCCTCAACCCCCTGCCCTTTTCCTTTTTGCCCCCTTCCCTTGCACTTGCGCAATCTGAATGACTCCTGGCCTAGTAAGATTGTTGTCCGGCTTCCCTCTGTTCCCCCCTCCCTTGCCTCATTACGCCTTGAAACACTTGTGTATAGGCGTGTTACAAATGCCATATCATTTCATATAAGAGGTCCTGTCACACACTGTTCAAGATCTGCAACAGGTCCATCATGTCATCCGGAAACTGAAATCACAGACAGGGAAACATACCCTGGAGTGACCCCCAGGTGCAACAGTGCCTTAGGCACCACATACAATGCTAGATGACATGACTGTCTTGACACTGCTTCTGGAATACTTGAACCATCTGCAAGTTGTTCATCTCCTGCTCCTTTGGTGAATATGTTCTGCTTGATGACATGTCCAGATCTGCCCCTATGAACTAAACCAAGTGTGTGTCGTAATCCGAGACTACTGACGCCTTAGCCATACAAAACTTCAAGAGGTGGTGAGCCGCTACTCCCCAACATACATTAACAACCTCTGTTCCTAGTGGAGTGAGCAAAGTCCAAATTGAACCAGGGGTTCTGGAAAGAACAGTGGCAGGAGCAACGCCGCTGGGCCTATTTGTGGGAGAGCACCTTACCTCTACCACTGTGGGAAAAACATGTATAGAACCAAAAGAAACACGCCTTCGTAGCAAAGGCTTCAGTAAGCTAGACAGCTAAACTAAGCTGGTGAAAACATGTTTATGACCAAGGTTGAGGAGGCCCTTGAGAAATGTAAAACCTCCATGGTCACTACAAATTGCATGTCAAAGAATATGGTCTGAACATCTAGGGCAAAAGTCTTCATCCAAGAGTGCCGACAGGACATTTGCTGTGACTATGCACAAGGCACACAATGGCCTGTGTCCAGGCCAGATTGTATCATCATTCATGCTGCCTCCTTGCCATCTTCCGCTGGAGAGGTGAGATCTTCCTTGACTTCTTGCATGGGTACATTTTCTGCAGCCTCACAAATCCCACTCCACACAGCGCAGGTGTAGTTCGCTAGGGCACTGCTGGCATTCATAGCCCACAAAGCTAGTCTGCCAGAAAATCATTGCAACTCAGAAACAGATTTCTTGCTCTCCCTGTCTGGGAGTTAAAATAGAAAGATTAAGAGAGAAAGGTAACAGACTTCAACCTTCCAGTAGAGGCCTGCACAACCAGGCTCTTGGTTTACAGTGTGTGGACAAAAAACATGGATTCATGGGAGACGGGTGATGGTTCTTAGCGAGGTCCCAGTCATTAGCCAGAATGGAGGCAGGTTTACACCACACTGCAGCAACATCTGAGCAGGGTCATTCAAGGGAGACACTTCTTCATTTTAATACTGATGTTGCTGCTGCGGTCAGTGAGGCAAAACTGGAAGATCCAAACCTTTCCACAACCTTTATAATGGTCTCCTGAAAAGACATAGGGGGATTCCCATAGGCCAAGGCCTGCATAAAATGAAGCTCCAGTGAGATATCCTTCCAACTGGAGGCCTGCAACTTCAAGGCCAATGCAGTCAGATCTTACTGTTGGACTCTTGGGGCAGAGGAATAGCCAGCTTTGACTAACTAGTGGAGCCTGAAACAAAGGCAATCGCACAGACATCTGTAAATGCCCACCCAGTGTTGCTGGGCATGTAAAGTGTTGCTGGGTGGGCATTTACAGATTTTGGGTGGGCCTTACCTGCTCAGGCCCTACCCTGTCAATACCTCTGCTTGTAGGTTCTCCATCTCTCAAGACTCCCAGGGAACAAGTCCTTAAGGAATATGATTTCCCTCTTCAAAAAAGATTACACCCACCTTTGAAATACCTGGACTCTTGGAAACTAGAGCAAAGACCCCAATGGTGTCGGCACCCACCAGTGTGAAAGCAAAAAAGGTCTTGGCTAGGGTCTTGGTGCCTAAAGGTGGAACAGCACAGTAGGGGAGCTGTCTCTCTTGACAGAGCAGAACCAAACCAGCAGGTGTGCAGAATCAGTTCAGAGAGGTGCTTCTGATGGCTTCAAAACAATGCAGTGGGTCCTGGCTCAGACTCCGGTGGCGATAGCTCATGGGCAGAGAGGTTGAGAATCTGGGGCCTGACTTCCTCCCAACAGACTGGGGTGGAAGAGAAAGTACCTTAAATGTAGGCAAAGATACTTCTGAGGTGGTAGGCATACCTGGAGCGGGAGGGACAGCTTTGCTTCCTTTAAGAGGACAATGAGGAGTGCCACTTTGAGGTGTCACTGGGGGGTGGAAGCACGTTCATTGTTTCCTTTTATTGTCATTTTGATCCTTATGTGAAGTCTTCATTGACTGCTCCTCTGGAAAGCACCCCCCCTCCCGAAGGTTTTGGTGGCACTGATTTTGATGGCATCCACGTTCTGCCTTTCTGGGAGAATGTGCAAAGTTCAATGGCACGTTGGCGTGCATGGACCGTCAGCTGAAGTCCTCCATGGTGTGCGCCGCCCCAAGCCAGTAACGCCAAAACTTTGTCAGGGAAGAATAATGACTTCTACCATCCAGAATTCCTACAGGGCTTGAAGCCTGAGGACTTCAGGGTATTAGGTACAACACCGTTTTTGAAAAGTTGCAAGCGGGGTTCATGAAGGACTGTGCTGAGTCAGTGGGAAAAGGGAACTTAGGTCATGGGGCATTTCTGGCTCCAACTATACTAGCCATTATGTTGCATCCCAATGTCATGGGTGCCTAACAGTGCCAGGTGGAGTCGATACAGAACTGCACAGTGCCCTCTGGGGGATGAAATATCAGAAGACAGATGGCAATAGAGCAGTGATAAGGCAAACCGATGTGCGGTGGATGGCGCCTTCCATAGAATCCTCCATCCCGCAGATGGCCAGCCGATATCGCATTTTCCAGGTTGCTGAGAGGCAACCATGACGTCACACCAATCCCACAAGAGCGAGCATCTCTGCTCAAACTCTCACTGAAGTAAAGCCGTAGCGTATACAGATCAAAACGCTTCTCAGCAATGGCTTCTCTGTGAATGGTGTTCTTCTGACTCATGGTTAAACTATTCTGGCACTTCGACCGTTGGACTTCATTATTTGACCTGATTTCAGATTTCCCTGACTTGCTTGGTGCTTTTGGAAACACTGTTTGTTGTATTTGTCGGGCATCACGTTCCCTCAAAGCCTTGCGCTTTGCTACCTGTTTAAAGTCCTCCTGGGCTTCTGCATTGACCTTCACTGCACGTCACCTGGTATTTTGGGAGGTGTCTATTTCCTCATACGTCCTTTGGTACAAATCAAGGAGTCTGTACACTGTTCTTCCATTTATGTCCTTGGCTGGACTGCTGACCGGACTGCTTGTGTATGGATTTTGGAACTGGTTTCCCTGTTGGCACTTGGGTTAATGATCTCTTAGTTTGCATCCTCGTGCTGCATGGGTTAGTTCCCTTTGGACTGTTTTCTTTACTTTCTCCTAATAAATTAGGGAACAAGTTTCTGGTCTTTGGTGAAGAAAAGAAGGAAAACCTCATTTAGGTTCTGGGTCATTTGAAACTCTCTTTAAGGTACAGTGTAAGGGATCCGGGATGGGGCAAGGAGGGTAGTACACCCGTACTCTAAATTGCTGACCAATTAATGTCTTTTCCTTTGCAGCCTGACAGAGACGTGAGGAATTCCTCCACGTGAAGCCTTCCCCCTTCCTCGTCTGACTCCTGCCATCAGATCTCCTTATTACCGTTTGTGTGGTGCCGTCAGCAGAATGGTCTGTTACCCTTTTGGCTAACACTGATAGCCACACTTGGGGATGTGACAGATATGCTACGTTATAAAGGGTTTATACTGTGCCAATCACCACCATAGTTGTCATACGACACCAGTACCTTGTCTGGGAATATTGTGGATTGTGCCTCCACCCAAGGAAAACATTCTGTAGTCAGTGGAGAAAGAATAAAGGAAAACAGGACAAAAAGACAGGGGCAGGAGCAAGCAGAATAGGCTAGGAATGCACAGAGCCAACAAATTTGAAAGAGAACATAGTATTGCGGTAGAGGGAATATGAGTATTTAGGGTGTATTTGTGATGGTAGACAGCGGATAAAGTGGAATGCTGATCTGGAAAGTAAAAAACGTGTGGTAGCCAACACTTTCCAATGATGGCATTCTTGGTACCTTGGAAGAAGTACTAAAATGTGTGGAAGCATGTGCTTGGGAAGTCCTTGAAGTTTGCAAGGCAGAATTGTAAGGGAGTGGTTTTCAGGCACCCGCTGCAAATCCCAGGTATATAATCTAGGAATACCAAGCCAACCATCAGAAGTGACAGAGCCAAGGAAAGGCTGTGTAAAAAGGTTGAATGCACGGAACCACAATGGAAGAACCGGTGAGGAAGAAGGTAGTAGAAACCACTCTACAAGATTCATACATGCGTGGCCTCTCCATGAGGGCGAATTCACTGATGCAAGCTGGGGTAAATGTGTAGCTGATGAATTGGCATAATTTAACCACTACCAAATAAATCCACTTCCATAGGCTGACCACTGGTTGCATGCGTTTAAGCCACATATAAGGGATACATTACTTACCGTAATTGTATTTCTGATGCTTGTATCTGCTTACATTCACATGCTATGCATAGGCCGACATCTAGTCGTAGCCGCAGAGTATTACATTTTTTGTTTTCGAAACTCGAAAAGGGACATCGACAGGGCGTGCCAGTAATACTATCCCTAGGTGTGACGTCCACTGTACCCATGGTCCTTCATGCATCAAGGTCCCTCAGTTTGTTTCTGACATGAGGTAGCATGAAGAGTAGCGGGAGAACAGATGCAATAAAGCAAATAAAAGTAGCTAAAGCCAGAAAAAATCTATGCACTGTGAGAAACCTGAAGGTGTCTCACCCGCTAGTCCCCGGGGATCTGTCATCCAGGTGGCCAGGACACGGCCATCGCTTTTGGATCCAGTTCCTGGGGGTAGAACAGTGCAAGAGGATCACCTGGATGGGGGTCTTCGGGAAGTGGGACACCGGAGGGCGAGATGCGGTATATCCCCTTCCCCATCCTACTCGGTAGGATACCTAGGAATTCGACCCTCCCCCTTTTCCAAAGCAAACACTTTCCCGCAGACAGTTCACTGTGAAAGAAAACAGACTAACACCTGAGCCGTATACCCGACGTGTCCGACTACAATGGTCAGGCAGGATCAGGCAATTACTAATCATTACACACACCTGACTTCCATCACACTTCCCCACACCAATAAAAGGCGGAGCATGAATGCACACTCTGAGCAAGGCAAACCACATGTGGAAGCCACAGGTCCGAGATGGCAATTTAATTGAAGGCGGAAGACGGCAAGACCAGAGAGGGTTCCAAGGAGGGACGTGCCCTTGACCTTTTCAGAAGAAAACTGCTACTTTCAGGAGCCCTCGAGAATAAGAAACAAGGTCTGGAATTAAAGCTGAAGAAAGGTGCATTGTGTGTCGAAGGTACCCAGGGCTCTCCCGTTTCGATAGCCAAGGCGGGGAGGAGTGATTGACGCTGTGTTACTGTCCTTGGCTCCTACAACAAAGCAGCGCCTGTAAAGTCAGCAAAGCCGGTGAGTCAGGGAGACTGATAGCAGACCGGTCTGTATTAGAACCAAGGTTGCAAGCGGCAACATTGTATGAAGCAATCTGAAGAAACAGTGTGTGAAGCGTATGTGATGAACGACGAAAATCTAATTGAACATCCAAGGAGTGACTGAACTCTTGAAGTCAAGATAGATACCATATACAGAGTGGTCCAGCACCACGTGGGTGCTCATTTGAAGTTCTCTTTTAGGTATCCAACTAAGAGGTGGCAAATGTGAATTGTGAAATCGTAGTGGTCCTGCAGCGGGTCAAGCTAAATCCTGTGCACATTCGAAAGTCTTCGATAGCTAATACGAGCTGCAATTGGTCCGAGCCCAGCTGAGGTAGACTGGTTGTGTAAGAGGAAGTATCTGAGTCCGGCTGAGGGGAGATCTAGTGTGAAGAGGAAATCACCTAACTTGAGTGCTTGTAAAAGGAAAGGAACTTTTCTTTGGCTTCTTCAGCACAAGGACACCATTCGATTAACAGCATCAGGGCCTTCTGTGCCCAAGTCTCTTAAGTTATCAAAGTCTCTTGATGCTGAGGGCCTGATGAACAAAAACCAGAGAGTGTGCTATGCTCGAGTGAACCGCCTTGCCATGTGCTGAAAACATGGGGAAGGGAGGCCAACAGCATGAACATCCTGACATATAATTTTGTAAACACTTCTTTCTTTTTCATGAACACTATCCTACACTATTTGTATTTAGCGGTAAGGACTGACAATAGGTTTTCTTAGTATAGGCCCTTTTATGTTGACGAGACTCCACTAGGACTGCATTATTATTATTAGATGGTCGTAGCTTGCTCCCATTCGTAGATTTAGGATTAGACAGGTGTTTATCACACCCTTGTTATAGTTATATAAACACCCTTGAACTGTGGTCACTTGTGTGAGTCTTACTTTTGATGCCATGCCTTCCCTACATCATTTATAATAAAACCTGGGAAGACCATCTTTTCCATATTTTTACTATCATGAGAGACCTCAGAGAAGCTGGTTTAACTTCCAATCCATCCAAATGTAGGCTGGACCAATCAGCCGTGAAATACTTTGGCTTCTTTGTAGGGAATGGTATTGTCCAACCTCAACATGAGATAAATAAGGGAGACCTCAGAGCATTCTTAGGGTTAATTGGTTATTACTGTAGATTTATCCTTAACTTCTTGGACAGGATAGCTAAACTGACAGACAAATTAAAGAACGCCGAACCCCAGAAAATCCATTGGACTGACGAGGATGGTGTATGTTACAACAACCTAAAACAAACTCTGTGCCAGAACCCGATCAAAAGGTAGTAGATTTCTCAAAGTTTGTATAATGGACAGAAGCCTCCCTTACAGGGCTAGGAGCAGTTTTGTCACAAATTTGCAACGGATTGGAACATCCTATCCTATTTACGAGTCGCAAACTATTCCCACATGAAAAAAATTACTCTGTGCTGGAATTAGAGGCCCTAGACATCAAGTGGGCCATTACCCACCTAAGATACTACCTCCTAGGAAGGAAGTTCACACTCGTCACAGATCATTCTCCACTAGTTTGGATTAGCCAAAGGAAAGATTCTAACCCCCCCCGAGTCATGTGATGATTCTTAGACCTGCAACCCTTCTTTTCACTGTAGAGCACCGAAAAGGCAAAGATCAAGGGAACGTGGATTTCCTTTCTCGGTACCCTTGTGAAACAGATGCGGCTACATCGCATAGAGGAAGGTTATGTGAGAAACTTGAAGGAGTTTCACCATGAGTCTCCGGGGATCTGTCATCCAGGTGGCCAGGACACAGCCATTGCTTTTGGATCCAGTTCCTGGAGGTGGACCAGTGCGGGAGGATCACCTGGATGGGGTGTCTTCGGGGAGTGGGACACTGGAGGGCGAGACACGGTTTCCCCTTCCCTGTAACACCTTTAGCCGGTAGGATACTTAGGGATTCAACCCCCTCACCCCCATTTTCCAACGCAAACACTTTCCCACGGACAGGTCACTGTGATAGAAACTGGACTAACACCCGAGCCGTATACCTGACGTGTCCCACTACAATGGTAAGGCAATTACTGATCATTACACACACCTGACTTCCATCCCACTTCCCCACACGGATAAAAGGCAGAGCACAAAAGCACACTCTGAGCAAGGCAAAGCACACAAGGAAGCAGCAGTTCCAAGATGGCAGTTTAATACGAGGAGAAAGACGGCAAGACCAGATAGGGTTGCAAGAAGGGAAGTGCCCTTGACCTTTTCACCAAAAGACAGTATCTTTCATGAGCCTTCAAGAATAGGAAACGTAAGACCTGGAATTACAGCTAAAGATTCCTGATTTGTGTGTCAGAGGTACCCGGGGCTCTCCCACGTCAACAGTCAAGGCGGGGAGAATCGATTGCCGCCATGGTACTGTCCTTGGCTCCTACAACAGAGCAGCACCAGTGAAGTCAGAACAGCCAGTGAGTTGGGGAGACTGACACCAAACCGGTCTGTATGGAAACCAAGGTTGCAAGTGGCAACATTGTATAAAGAATACTGAATGAGAACAGTGCATGAAACTTATGTGGTGAATGTCACAAATGTAATCAGAAGAGCAGACGAGTGATGGAACTTTCAAACTAAAGTACAATACCATAGACGGAGTAGTCCGGCACCATGTGGGTGCTCATTCAAAGGTCTCTCTTAGGTATCCAACAAAAGGTAAAAAAAAGGTTCAAGTAAGAGGAATTGTGAAATCGAAGTTGTCCTGCAGCGGTTCAATCCAAATCCTGTGCACATTCGAAAGTCTTCGATCTATGAAGTTAATTGAAATTGGTCTGAGCCCGGCTGAGGGAGACTAATTGTAGAAAAGGGATCTGAGCCCAGCTGAGGGGGATCCGTTGTGAATGGTGAATCACACAAAGTGAACACGTGTACAAAACGAAGGAGGAGAAGAACTTGTTTAGTTGACTATATCGGGCCCTCTCAGCGAAGAGACTTTTAAAAGCAAGGAGACTTGCCCATCGAAGGCCCTGATGCAAATCATTGGAACTGTATGCTCGTGCTAAAGAAGCCAGAGACTGTGATACGCTCGAGTGAACCATCTTGTCCCGTGCTGAAAACGTGGGGAAGGGAGACCAACAGCCTGAACAACCTGACATATCATTTTGAACAGTTCTTTCTTTTTATAACATTGTTCCCCCACATTGTCAAAATAAAAGGGCCTATACTTAAAAAACCTATTGCCAATACTTACCTCTAAATACAAACAAAGACACCACTGGGAATAAGCTACTATTATTTGATGGTCGTAGCTTGCTCGCATCAGTAGATTTAGGCTTAGATAGGTGTTCATCATCCCCTTTTCAAGTTCAATAAACAACCTGGTGGTCACTTATGTCCATTTTACTGTTGATGTCATGACTTCCTTAGATCAACTTCTATTCCACAGAGGAGAAATGGTGGGAGCATGTAAATCTAAGCAGATACAAGCCTCAGAAATACGATTATGGTGAGTAATGTATCCCTTCCAGGGATTGTGGCTCTGCTTAGATCACATGCTATGAATAGAATAGCGAGAAGTATCTGGAGAAGGAGTTGGGTTGTGCGAAGGTACAGCGGCAAATAGATGGTTTAGCACCGCTTCTCCCACCTGTGAATCTGATTTAGAATGTGTGTCAATGCAGTAATGCTGAGTAAAAGTATGTATAGAACTCCATGTAGCTGCTTTGCAAATGGCGTCCAGGGGGACGTTTGCAGTAAAGGCCAAAGTAGCTCCTGTACCCATGTTAGAGTGAGCTCTTGGTGTAAAAGGCAGAGTTGTGTTTGATAGAGTAGCAGAGCTGCAGGCATTTTACTATCCATTTGGAGACAGTGTTTTTTCAAAACATGATCACCTTCCCTACCAGGTGCTATGGAGACAAACAATGTCTGATTTTCTTAGATGTTTTGTTTTGTTTACATAGTAAAGAACCGCCATCCTTACATCTAGTGGATGAAGGTTTTCCTCAGCTGAGTTTGAAGGATTTTGAAAGAAAGCAGGTAGTTCAATGGACTCGTTAACATGGAACTTGGATATGAACATAGGTGAAAACCTAGGGTGTGTTCTTAGTACCAACCTGTGTTTGTGGATAACAAAAAAGGGTCCTGCACTGACAAAGCTTGTAGTTCATTGACTCTTCTCATGGAGGTGATGACCACCAGAAAAGCTGTTTTATATTTTTGGTGTTTAAGGCTGGATTTGTGCATAGGCTCAAAGGGAGGGCCTATGAGCTTTGCAAGTGTCACATTGAGATCCCACCCTGGAAGTGGGTTTGAAATGAGGGGGGGGGGGGATAAAGTCTTTTTACTCCCTCCATGAACGCCTTAACAGGGACTTTCCACAAGGACACCTTGTTTTGAGAAGTGGTGTACGCAGATAGTTTTAAGGTGATCCTTGAAGGAGTTCAACACTAGGCCAGAGTCTAGTAAGTGGAGCATGTAACAAGGTATGTGTTATGGGGTACATTCGATAGGGTTTACATCTTTTGACTGGGAACCATATTACAAATATTTTCCATTTGTAAAAGTAATTTTTTTAAATTGTATTGTATATTGGATTATATAAAACTTTACAAAATTTCATAAAACTCATTAAAACACAAAAACAGACAAAACTTTCTTTTCACAATACACTAGAACAATTTCACTATCATCTCAATTTCACAATTACACTAAAGCTAAAATTCTTTATCAGTACATAAAACAATGAATTTGCAAAAAAAATATTAGTGTCTGGTGTTTGGTTTACGTGCCTCTTTGAGGATTTCCATACACCTTTGAGGTAGTTTTAAATGACCAAATTCTATGACTTCAGGAGCCAAGCTGGCAAGTTTATAGATTGAGAATGTGGGTGTAACGTTGTCCCTCCGTGTTGGGTGAGCATGGTGAAGTGGCACGAGAGTTTGATTGGATCGAACATCGCCAGTTTGCGGAAACCAAGGTTGTCTCGCCCACATAGGAGCAACCAGGATTAGAGTTACTTGTTCCTGGTGCATCTTGTGCACTATTCTGCGCAGAAGCAGTGTTGGGGGAAAAGCGTAAGCACATTTCCCTGACCTGCTCCTCAACAGGGCATTCCCCTTGGATCGGGGTTGGGGAAAGCCTGGATGCGAAGGCTGGGCATTGTGTGTTTAGGCTTGCGGCGAACATGTCTAAAGGAGGATAGCCCCAGAGGGAAAATAAATAGTTTAAAATGTTTCTGCTGAGCAGCCACTCGTGTTCTTCGCATAGGGGATCTCTACTTAGCGAGTCTGCTAGAGAATGGAGTTCCTCTGAAACATGTTGAAACACCAGGAACATGTTCCGCTTGAGTGCCCACTTCCAATGTTTTTGGGCTAGCCTGTACAGATTTGGAGAGTGTGTGCCCCCCCCCCGCTTGTTTATGTAAAACATGGCAGTGGTGCTGTCTGTGAGGATGTGTACTGTTTGACCTGTTAGATGCACTTGAAAGGATTGTAGGGCTTTGAGCACTGCTAGCAGCTCCAAGAGCTTTATGTGATTTTGGGCTCTGATCTGTGTCCACAGGCCATGCTGTGTGTGGTGAAGCTAATGGGCTTCCCATCCGGAGAATGCTGCGTATGTGGTAACAATTGCTTGCACTGTACGGTTGTGAAATGGTTTTCCCTTTAACAGATTTTCCTTTGACCACAACCCTGCGCGTGGGACCAGGTAAATGCATGAAGCCATCATCCTGAGGAAGTGCATTGTTTTGCGTATGATTATTTGTTGACCTGCTAGATACTGAGGTATATGCAGCAGTATGTGTTTTACTCTTTCGTTTGACAAGAAGACTAGCCCCTCTCCCGTCTTTATGATAGCTCCTAAAAACTGCTTGGTTTTGCTTTTTTCCTTGATTGAGAATTCCAGTTGGAACAGAAGATTGATTGTTCTTTGGGTTTTTTGCTTGCACATTTCAGGGGATTCTCCTGTTATCAGCCAGTCGTTCAGATAAGGGTACACTGGGATTGATTCTCTGCATAGGTATGCCGCCACTAATGCTAGTACCTTGGTGAATACCCTTGGAACGGAGGCTATGCCGATGGGTAGCACCTTAAACTGGTAGTGATGATTCACTATCTTGAAGCGCAGAAATGTTCTGTGCTTTGGGAACATGGACATGAAAGATGTATACTTTAATATTTCAAAGGTTGTCATGTAGTCCCCCTGTTTCAGCAGTGGGATTACTTCTTGTAGTGTTGTCATGCAGAATTTCTGAGGCTTGACATAAATGTTCGCAGGGCACAGGTCTAGGATAGGTCGCATGGGCACGGAAGTGTATTGAATAGATACCCTGGTTTACCTGGTTTGCCAGGACGATTTCTATGGCGTCCTTAAGTAGCAGTGCTTTGACCTCTTCTAGCAGGATGCGTAGTTCCTCCTGCGTCGTTTGTCTTTGTCTTGGCGGGTTGGTGGGTGATGTTTGTCTGAGCTCTATGCAATAGCCACCCGTCACGGTGGAAAGTACCCACTTGTCTGACGTAATCCCCTCCTGTGTGTGGGTAAAATGAGAAATGTGACCTCCTACTGGAGATGCATGGGAGGGGACCTGTAGCGGGTGGCCATTGCTTTGGTGGGGTGGAGCTCCCTCTTGAGGAGGAGGAGGATCTACCTCTACTTCTGTGGCCCCTTTGGAAATTGTGTTGGGAGGACTGCCACTGTGAGGATCCTCAGGCTGAATTCTGCCCCCCCCCCCCATGGTTGTAATTGGAGGACCGCTGGGAGTTCTGTCCTCTAAAACAGCGTGTATTAGAGCCCCCTCTCTACACAAAGGGTTTGCGAGTTGTCCCAGGGATTAGAGGGTGTCAAATTCCTTTTTAGCACTCTTCAGTGGGTCCTCGACCGCTTTGCCAAATAATGGATTGGGCTCGATAGGAACATTCAGAAAGGTGGCTTGGGTCTCTAGTTTGAAACCCGTTTGACATAGCCATGCATGGCGTTTGATGAGGTTACCCTCAGCAACAATCCGCCCTGAATTGTCAGCTGCGTCTAGATTATTTTTTAGGATGCAGCTTGCTACCGGTCTACCTTCAGCTACTGTTTGCGCCGGAGCCCCTAAGAACACAGTACTTACAAAGTCTATTTGTTGTGCGATCCCGTCCCACTTGTGTACCACGACATTAGCGTAGTGTTGTTTGCGGTCCTCACTTGGTAAAAAGCAGAGGAAGCTACTTTCCTGCCTAGGGTGTACATATTTTTGCTCTCCTTGTCAGGAGGGGCTTCGGCAGAGGCTAAAGGGGTGCCCGCTCTCCTCCTTGTAGTTGACTGCCCTTGTCAGATTGCGAGTAAGTAGAGAAGGTGAATGCGTCTTTGGACAGATTGGAGCAGTGGAATGAACTGCACTGCAGATCTCTTATCCTCGAGGATGTCCGCTACAAAGTCTTTATTGACTTGTGTTTCCTGGGTATTAATTTTTAAGTGCTCTGAAGCCTTTAAAAGAAGAGCATTATATTGCAGCTGGTTGTCCACAAGGCAATCAGCCACTGGTACCAACCAGTATGGTGTTGGGATTGGATGATCTACACATCATCCTCATAGTATTGATCGGAATCTTCCATGTCTCTTTGGTCTGCTAATGAGCCAGGGTCTAGGGAACCTTGAGTGTCATGAGAGTATAGGTCATCAGACAAGTCCTGATAGGTAGATGTAGTAGGTCCGGGCGGTGCTCTTTTGGCATCAGGCTGCTTGTTAGCTGCTTTGCCTTTAGGGGGCCCCTGGATGTAGTTAAGTTGCTCTGGGTGTTGATCTAAAAAAATAAACAAAACTAGACATCCTCCTCATAATCCTATCAAACCGTTCTGGGGTCCACTGGGAGGAGCTTGACAACACTGTGGAAACAGGTGTAGGCAAAGGCTCTGGAGCAGGGGGCGGTTTGTGGTGAATTGCCCCTGAAAGGGTGTCCCTAGGGGCAGAGTACTCCTTATCTTTTGAACCCTGCGATTTTGACGGTAGGGGTGTCGACTTGGAGTTTTTGTTTGGAGGAGGGTGTCAGAGACGTGTTTTTTAATGAGTTCACTCATTTTGAATTTTTAGCAGGGGCCGCCGACGCATCTTTCGATGCATGGTTACCCGAACCCGAGGGCTTTCCTGGTTTGCTTGTGGTGTTGGAAATGGACTTTGGCATCCGTTTCGAACGCGATTGCCCAGAGGACAGGGATTTTTCTGAACTTTCCTTCAAGACCGCGTATGGCTTATCGGTCCACTGCCGGCCGTGGGGGGTGTGTTTGGTGTGGCGTGCAGTGAGAGTGCCTGAGCCGCCGGGTGTCGTCTCTGTAGCAGAACAGCCGGCCTGCCTGTTGGAGTGGGGGTCTCGCACGCCGGAATCCATCGGATCCCTATCGCCCTTGGCGTCACTTAGGATGCCGATGCTGCCATCGCTGGAGGCTCTCTCGATGCCCATGGTGGCCTCAGCCTGCATGGCGTGGTGGGCCCAGCGTGTCGTTTTCCGGTCCTTTAGAGTTGTTGGCCGAAACAGTGTGCAAGACTTACACTGTTTTTTGGAGTGATCCCTAGGGAGGCAAAGGTTACACACTCGGTGTGAATCCTTCCAGGGAAACATCCTGTTACAGGAAGGACAGAATTTAAACAGTGTGTTTTCCATAGTAAGGAAAGATGGCATCCTGGCGAAATAAAAGCAATTATAGGAGAATAGGCATTCTCCAAGTGAAATGGATTATGTCCTTCCCTCACTCTCCCTACTGCACAGGGCCGAGGCCCGTTGGGGCCTGGGTAGGCCACAGAAAGTTTGTCGAGACGAGCCGTTGTCATCGACAAATTGTCTTGTCCTCGAAAGCAGTCATCGGAGATCTTGTGGTGTACAGTGTCGTCGAAAGGACAGAAAGAAAGCCTAACTTTAAACTTTGTATAAGTAATGGCGTCACCCAGAAGAAGGAACTCTGCGACTTGCGTCCGACAACGATGGCAGAAAAAAACAATCTGAGGGACCTAGACGCGTCAAGGTCCATGGGTACAGTGCATGTCACACTAGGGATAGTAATACTGGCACGCCCTGTCGACGTCCCTTTTCGAGTTAAAAAAAAAATGTAATTCTCTGCGGCTAGCACTAGATGTCGTCCTATGCAAAGCATGTGATCTAAGCAGATCCACAAGCCTCAGAAATGATGTTATACTAACAGACATCCAAGATGTATGTAAGAGGGTGAATCTGTACAAGGAAGGAATCCATAGGAATCCATTAGAAAAGGTGGAGTACCAGTATCAATGTAGAAGTTTTAATGTGGTTTACAAAATGTGCTCACAAAGTCTCAGATGCAGAAAGCCTTTGGAATAAAATGTAGGATTTTCCACAATTTAACTTTGAATGGACAGCAAGCATCTGCTCAGTATTCAAGGTATTTTCAAACAGGCGTGTGCACCTTTTAACATTATCAAGTAATAGCAACTACGGATAGCGAATAATATGCAACATCATTTATCTCACTTTGAGTTTTAATGACATTGCCCTCCCCATTCCATATAGTGCAAATCATTTTCCTTGGTTCCTCTCTGCGACACAGCCACCCAACAGTGTGCCAGGCTTGTCACCGTCCACGTGTGCCCTCTGGGTATATTTAACATAATCAAATTTGCTGAGGGGCTCCCACGCCTTAACATACCTTTGGCACAAAGCCATTAAGTGCCCCTCAGCCTCACCCATCCCTTCCCATTTCCGTTCCATTCGCTCAATGTCCGCCTCTGTGTCTGCAAGGGCCTCTAGAATCTCCCTTCTGAGCCCACCCATCTTGCCAATTGCTGGTCCCCTTATTACCGTCTTAATAGCATCCCACTGAGTGCTGCTCGCCATGACACTGCCCATATTAGTTTCAAAATATTCCTCTATTTTATCGTCAAGGAAGTCCCTAAAAACAACATCTCGTAGAGCCATGACTCTGAGGCGCCAGGTCGAGATTGATGGCCTGGAGGACCAAGTAGCTATCAGCGGGGCATTATAAGAGAGGACCATGGCTTTGTACGAAACCGCCAGGAACTCCCCAGCAGTATCCTGCCCTGTAAAAATATAATCTAGGCGAGTATGAACCCCAGATGGTGCCGCATAATGAGAGTATCCTCTTGCATCCCCTGTGGCCTCTCCCTCCAGACATCCGCTGTTCCGAGGTTTCGCAGCAGAGTGCCAAGGGCTCTTGCCGGAGGAGAGGATATTCAATATTTATCTGACCTGTCCACTACAAATGAAGCCCCCCCCCTTCACATATCCACATGGCGCCCCCCCAGAATGCAGCGACTCTAGAGTAGAGGGAATTGAATAACGCTGTGGCATCACTATTGGGGCATATGTGTTGAAAATGCACACTTCCTTGTTTTCAATAAACCCATGTATCACCACCATCCAGCCCTCATTGTCACGCTTAAACTCTGGCAGCTTAAAGTGGAACGTTGGTGCGATCCACGTCAGGACTCCCCTTGCATAAATCAAGAAAGGGAAACCATACAGCTTACCCCACCCAATTTGTACAAATCACACCCTGGTCTACAGTAGAGCAATGTGTATACCTTTCCTTTTCAGATAAGCATGTACCTTAAGCCTTTTAACAAAACTATTGAGGCCCCTGACATTCCATGTGACAATTTTCAGATCGCTAGCCATCTTCCCACTCTATGCCTGGTCTCATAAGATTCCACTGACCTTTCACTGTCCACAGTGCAACACCCTCGGCCGCTACTCCAGTCTGGTGCCACAGCCGCCCCCATGTGTCCTATATTCCGCCAACCAAGTGATCAGTGCCCGCTAAACAGTAATTAAGAGGTATGGAGGGACAAAACGTACAGGCTAAACAACTTCCAAACACACAAACAACCAGAACAATCCCACCCCTCAAAAGGTGGTGAAAACAATACAACATTGAAGAATTCCCTTCCCAATCTTCCCCCAAACAACAAACGAATAGCCCTGTAGCATAACTTGCACTCGGGCACAACTGCCTTTCCCACTTCCACCCCACCCCTCCAGGGAAGCACAGAGCAGTGTGATGCCACAAAACAGACATCCAAAATGTAATTGCACCGGGGTTTCCCAGCAGCAGCCTGCGCGGGCAACAACCTGTGCACATAGAAAGGGTTACGCAATTTCAAGCGTCAAACTCCCGTTTGTAGCTTCCCACCTGTTTCCTTAGATTGTCATGGGGTTAGGATCCTGCCGCCCCCCTGCAATTTCCGGTCGTGGTGTGTTATTTCTCCTCTCAGGAATCTCTGCAATCCCCCCGAGCGTCCATCCAGGAGTGCGCAGCGTCTGTGTCCTCGAAAAAATTTGACTTTCCGTTGTGGACCACCTTGAGCTTCGCTGGGTAGATTAGCATATATCTCACCTTTGCCCTGCGCAGATGTTCCTTCGTGGGACCACACATACCCCTCCGCTTCTGCACCAGCATCGTAAAGTCAGGGTAAATTGCAAGCTTCACTGACGCACCTACGATGCTCCCCCTATCTCTGGAAAAGTCTAAGATTTGCTCCCTATCTTTTAAATTTATAATAGTTGCTATCAACGGTCTCAGTGGGGCTCCCGAGGGAGGTCTCTGAGCCAGTGCTCTGTGCATCCTCTCCACTGTGAAACCCTGGGTTAACTTTGCCCTGGCCACTTCCTGCAGGAGTACGTTTTTCGACGTAGGTGGTCGGGTGGCTTCCTTCCTCGCCTACGGCAGCCAATAATCCTGATATTGTTCCTCCTTGCCCTTCCTTCCGAGTCCTCGACTCAATGGTCCAGAATGCGCACCCTGGCAGCCAGCTCGGCCAACTGCACCTGGGTGGCAGCCACGTTGGTTTTATTTCCTCGCACCTGCGTTTCTACAGTCCCTATCCGACAGGGGCCGCACATCCTGACTCAGCAGCCCTACGTCCACGACGACAGCATCTACCTTATGTTCCAAACATGTCTTTAATAATGCAATCGCCGCTCGGATGTGGTTCTCTCCCTGTAAGTCCATCTGCGATGAGGGAGCATCCCCCTCAGTAGCCGCGGGCGGCTGCTGTGTCCCTCTTGACAAAGGCCTCTATATGCGTTTTTTTGGCCTTACTACAGTGATGTCTGCCTGCCATGTGTGCAGGTCAGTGCACCTCACAGGCAAGCAGTTTACCAGCACATTGCTGCAACGTCACTGCCGAGGCGCAGCCGCAATCGCCGGCGTAGGGCAGGCCGCTCCCGGATCCAGACCCACCGGGCCCAGAAATGCTATTTCTTCATACTGACCACGAAAAAGGATCTGTGGCAGTGACTGTGCGAGGTAACGTCTCAGCCGCTGCTCATCTGATACCACTACTTATGGTCTGGTACTTATGGTCTGGGTGGTGGGTCATGCAGCAATCTGAACCTGCTCAGCACTATCTCCAAGAGTGGGTGAACCAGCCAGACTCACCATTCTAGGGGCCACGCCACCCTTCTCCCCCACCCCCAGATGAGCATCCATGTCCCAAGTGTTCAGACGGCAGGCTCCTACACTTCTCAGCATACACCTCGACCAGTTCAGCCTGCCGCGGAGCTCCGGCTACTGCGACACAAGGTCCTGCCTCCATGCCCTCCAAGGCTTGAAATATGGCAGTGTTTCATGTGCAGTGTCTCGTATGGTAATGCCTGGTAGTGGCCCCCACCCAAGCACAACCTCAGAGCCTCGGCAGCCCCTCCGCCCTCAGGCTCAGAACCTCCAGTGTCCAACTGCCAGCTGCTCGCTCCGTTCACGGTTCAGGGTATCACACTGCAAAAAACAAAGCTGCCAAATGGTCCATCCCACTCACTGTCAGCGTCCACGCAGGGCTTTGTAGCGCTGCTGCTGTTCCACAGAACAGACCTCCAGCACTGTTTAAATGTTCCTCCTCAGCTTCGATGGGACCAGTCCACCGAGGCTTCTCCCTCTGTCTCTCGGAGGGACCCCAGTCTGACATGCCGGAGAATACCGACCTGACTTGGGGCTCTGCTTCACACGGCGCCCCTGCCTGAGCTGCCTCACAAGCTCTTTTCTGCAGTTCACTCTGTCGGAGGCTCCCAGCAGGCGGGCGCCGCAGCGCTCGGTCCTTCCCGCAGCACACCCTTAGTGTTCACTGCACTTCCGGGCTCCCATCAGCGAGCCTGGGACCCGTGGCCGGCCATCTTGAGGACTGTGTCCTCCACACCTCAGAGACGCCTCCCGTCGTCGGCAATGGTGTGTCTTCAACTACACAACAGCGGTTCTGCTCCAGATGTATTACGCACTGGTTTGCTGCAGTTTCAAGGCAATATGTGCAGTTTGTACAATTTTATGACTATCACTGGCACGATCAAGCTGGAGCTCGCAGGAAAAGCAGCCTCACTGCATGGCTGCTGCCATGCCCCGGTCTTATCTTTAGTTAACTTTAACTGATTTGGGAATTGGGAGTTGTCAATGTTATGGGAGGTTGTAAAAATTATAAGTTACTTACCAATGTACTCTTAGTCCTTAGTCCCCTTTCCTCCATACTGCATGGGCATCCCTTCCAAAGGACGGGAGACGGAACCGTTTTCACCAGAAAAAAACCTTCTTTGCCTTTAAATTTAGAGGCGCGCAGGGGGTGCAGCCCTGGGAGCATGTGCTGCCCTGACTCGGCCCTCCGGCGCCACACCTCAGTCCCCATAGATGCATCGACAATAGATTAATCTTGCCTAAAGACACCAGTATAATTAGGGGGAGGATGGTGGGACATATGGAGGAAAGGGGACTAAGAGTACGTTAGTCACTACGGTGAGTAACTTATAATTACTCTTACTTCCCGTCCTCTTTCCTCCATACTGCATGGATTATTACAACTGAATGTAGCCCCATGGTGGAGAGGAGCACCTCCTTAAACAAATAGGTTCCTGAGAACCGCCTGTCCGAAAGCCGCATCAGATCTAGAGCCGGCATCCAAACAGTAATGTTTGCAGAAAGCCAAGGGAGTGGCCCATGTGGCCGCCCTGCTTATGACTTGCCAAGGGACATGGCGCTGGTATGCGATGGCCGTTGCCTTGGCCCGAACTGCATGGGCGTGCATGTTTGCCAGAAGAGGCTTGTGCTGACCCTTGTATGCTTGTTTGACGGCCGAGACCATCCAGCAGGATATGGAGGCCTGATAGCCTGGTCTTGCACCTCCAAAAGTGACAAATAGGGCGTCTGATCTGCGGAAGCCCCTGGACCTGTCCAGGCAGAATTTCAGGGCACGCCTGACATCCAGGCAATGCAGAATTCTCTTTGCCTCCTCCTTAGGATTGGCAAAAAACTTAGGAAGGACTATTTCCCCGTTTAAATGGAAAACAGACAGCACCTTAAGCAGAAAAGCTGTGTCTCCCCGCAGGACTACTTTGTCCCTGTGAAAGGTAGTATATGGTTCTAAGGTGACTAGCGCCTCGTTTTCGATGACTCTGCGAGCCGAAGTGAGGCCGACTAGTAAGGCCGTCTTAATGGTGACCAGCCTGATGTCCACAGACACCATTGGGTCGAATGGTTTGTGCGCCAGGCACCCAAGACTATGTTCAGATCCCACACAGGGTGTGGCCTCTTGATGGGCGAGTAGAGTCTTGCGAGCCCCGTCAAATGTTTCTTAATCAGATTAGAGGAGGAGAAGACCCCCTCCTCAGAGTTCCTGTATGCCCTGATGGCTGCGAGGTAAGTGCGGAAGGTGTCCACCTGCATGCCTGAGTGGGCGAGGTGCACCGAGAAGGAGAGCACATCGTCCAGAGTACATGCTAGGGGTGTCGATTTCCTTGGAGGCTGCCCAGTGGCACAACCTGGTCCATTTACTTTTATACTGGGCCCTGGTAGCCTTGCTCCGTGCGCCCTGTATGATCTCCAGATTAGCGTGGGGGAGGCTGAGGTGCCTTAGCGTCACCTGTTCAGGAACCACGCTGTGAGGGCTAGCTTCTGTGGCGCGGGGTGGATGACCCTGCCCCCCCCTGCTGCGCCAGAAGATGTGCTGGGCCTGTCGGAAGGTGAATCGGTGGCACCTCCGAGAGGCTGAGCAGCTCCGAGAACCATGGCCTGACTGGCCACCATGGAGCTATTAGAATGATGCTGAGCTGGCAAGACTCCTTGATCTTGCAAATCACTCTGTGAATCAGCAAAGTGGGTGGGAAGGCGTAAGCCGTCATGCTGTTCCACTGAATCCGAAATGCATCGCCCAGGGAGCCGGGGCCCTGTCCCTGCCAGGAGGCGAACTGAGGGCACTTCTTGTTCTGCCAGGTGTCATGAACCATCGCCTGCGTCCCTTTTGGACCTCGTGGTCCCTGACCCATAGAGCACTGAATGGAGTAACCCTCCCAATATGGCCGTCGAATACGAAATGCAGCTTGCCAGCCTTTACGTTCCACGCTTGGTGCACTACTAAACAGTCACACCCCCGCAGCTCAGCGCATCTCATCGCTACTGGTCGCAGTAGCTGGGCGTGTGCTGCCGGAGTTTGCTCAGGGCTAATTTCCTGAATTCTATTTCCCGGTTCCTTGATTCCTCCACCTTTCCTTTCATCCTTCAAACTTTACCGAAATTTCCTGGATTTTCACCCGCGGACATTGTTCCTTCCTGGACAATCTGAAAGAAGCACACTGGAATCCAAAGACCCGCGCACGGGCTTATACAAATCCCGGACCGCGCGAAAGAAGTCACAAAAGAAGGTCGCAAGCAAACAGGAAAAACAGGTAAGAAGGGGAGAGACTTGTGACAGATTGAGACGCCTAAAAATCGATACGGATACAGGGATGGAAGCTGCAGTTCAAGACCTCATGCGAGGTATGCAGGAACTCACCACAGAAGTTCAAAACCTTAAAGCTGAGAACGCTGCCTTAAACCAGCTGGTATTGTCTCGTGATTCTGCTACCAAGGAAAGTGTGTTATTGGGAGGAGTGGTAGACAAATATGATGGCTCTCCAAAGACCCTTTGTGCCTTCCTTGATTCATGCTTGGTGCATTTCACCTTCAAGCCCTACTACTTTTCCACCCCTAGAGCAAAGGTGGGGTTTATGATATCGCACCTCACTGGCAACGCATTAACCTGGGCAACACCCCTAGTCAATTCGGGCGACGCCCTCCTGGATGATTACAATGGATTCGTGGAAGCCCTAAAGGCCATGTTTGATCGTCCTGAGCAGGTGTGTAGCGCTCAAGAACATCTACTTTATTTTCGACAAGGATCCCAGGATATGGTTACCTATGTCACCCGTTTCAAACAACTTATGAAGGAAGCTGATTGGTCCCAAGAGGCTAGCTTCACTCTCTTTCGCAGAGGCTTGAATGAAGAAATAAAGGACAAGCTAGCCAGGGTAGCTTGCCCTAATTCCTTCCAGGCCCTCTTGGACCTTTACTTGCAAATTGATTTTCGAATCCAGGAAAGAAAGGTGGAGAAAAAGAAGTCAAAATCATCATTCCAAAAGGCTGTCACGGATCACCCTTCTAGCCCAGAACCCACACTTTCTCCGACCTCAGATCCAGAACCCATGCAACTGGGGGCATTCCGTGGACCCATTACCCCACAAGAAATGATGCGCCGTATTCACACTGGTCTCTGCATGTATTGCTCCTTCGACAAACATCTTGTCAGAGAGTGACCTATTGCTTCTCCACGGCATTCGGGAAACGACAGCTCCCGATCCTAGATGGGCACAGTTTCGGGAGAATGATGTCTGCTCCACATCAATTCCTTCCTTGAACTCTCCTGGACAAAATAACCTTGTGATTCTACAAGCCTTTCTATCGCCTTCCAAGAAAGAATCCTACCCCATCCTTGCATTAGTGGATTGCGGAGCCATGGGCATATTCATAGATCATGATTGGGTCACAACTCATCACATTCCATGCGTAACACAAGAGACTATGCAACCTGCTGAAGCAATCGATGGAAGACCCCTGTCTTCAGGACCCATAACCCTCAAACCAAGGAGCTTTTTCTCTCCATAAACCACCATCAAGAGAGGATTAAATTTGATATTATAAAATCTGCCCACTATCCAATGGTTTTAGGCATGCCCTGGTTACAGAAGCACAATCCTTATATCAAATGGGCAGCAGACTCTCCATTTCTTGGTTCGGAACATTGTATGTCGCAATGTTTGTCTTTGAACACCTTACACCAAAGCCCTCTGAAGATTTCCAAAAAATCAAAAAAATACCAGTCACCGTCTCTAACGTCATCCAGATTCCCAGGGCCTATCAGGCGTACAAAGATGTGTTCTCAACAGCCATATTTCGAGATCTACCACCCCACAGACCTGACGATTGTGCCATCGATACCGAACCTTCAGCAGTAATTCCGTTTGGAAGAATGTTTATCTTGTCAGAACCTGATAAGAGGGCCCTCTGGGAATACCTGGATACCAATCTGGAAAACAGAACTATTCGACCATCCAAGTCCCCAGCGTGCGCCTCCCTATTTTTTGTTCCCAAGAAGTATTCCAAGGAGCTTAGGCCATGTCTCGATTACCGTGGCCTTCACCAATGCACTCTTAAGGACTGTTATCCATTGCCTCTCATCTCAGACATCCTGGAAGCCGTCAGAGGTGCTGTCATCTTCACAAAAAGACCTCAGAGGCGCTTACCATCTTATTCGTATAAAGGAAGGTGACAAATGGAAGACAGCTTTTAGAACACCCTTTGGCCATTTTGAATATCTAGTTATGCCCTTTGGACTTGCTAATGCCCCAGCAGTCTTCCAACGCTTTATGGATCGGGTATTTTCTGATATGCTGTTTCTCTTCGTCATTGTATATCTAGATGACATACTGATCTACTCCAAGGACCATCAAGAACATTAAGAGCACGTAAGGGCAGTCTTACAACATCTATGGGAACATAAACTCCTGGCCAACCCTGAGAAATGCCTTTTTCACGTATCTACTGTTCACTATCTCGGATTTGTTCTTAGCCAAAAGGGGATTGGAATGGACTCTTCGAAGGTTGATTCCATTCTATTTTGGCCCGTTCCCACTAGCGTAAAGCAAATTCAATCCTTCCTGGGGCTTGCTAACTTCTACAGAAAGTTTATTCCAGCATTTTCTGAGATTGTTCGTCCTATTGTTACACTGTTAAAAAAGGACACCCCCTTTCAGTGGACTTCAGCCCAAGATTCAGCGTTTCAACGATTAACGTCGGAGTTCACACAAGCTCCCATCCTTGCTCAACCTGACACAGACAGACCCTTCATTATTGAAACTGATGCTTCCAACTAAGCCATTGGGGTAGTCCTGAAACAGGAACTTGGAGACAAACTAGAACACCCCATTGCCTATCTCTCCCGCACCTGGACTACCAGTGAAACCCATTATTCTGTCCTGGAGAAGGAATTGTTAGCCATCCGTCAGGCCTTCACTGATTGGCGTCATCTCCTTCTGGGAGCCAAACACCAAGTCCGCACAGACCATCGGAATCTCCAAGTACTACAATCCCTAGAATGTAGAAACAGTCGTCAAGCCCATTGGGCCTTCTTTTTTGCCCAATACCAATTCCATATCCATCACTTCCCTGGAACACACAACATTATAGCTGATGCCTTATCCAGGCGTCATGACTATGAGCCCCTGGAGGATCGAACCTTTCCTAAGATGTTTCCCCACACAATATTTGTTGCCCAAGCAATTACCCTCCTGGAGGATATTCAAATTCAAACCCAGTCCTCTGAACCTTGGAAGGAGTTTAAAATAAACAATCGATGGAATCTCAAAACAAAGGCGGATACCTGTTCAAGGACAATCGCTTGGTCATTCCCACTCCTGGACACAGACAAAAAATCACAAGCCTATGTCATGATACTTTCCATTCAGGACACCGTGGCATCACCAACACTCTCCATCTTATACAAAGACAGTTTTGGTGGCCAAAGATGAAGGATGATATCAAGATCCATTTCCAGACATGTGCGGTCTGCAATCAGAACATACATGATAACAAAAGACCAGCAGGTCTCCTGCTTGTTAGGACACTGCCACCTACCTGCAGGCAGTCCTTGAAGGGTCCCCCTGGTCTTGGACGACCCTGGAGATTATACCCCCGTTACCGCTGGGGGGGTTCACGGCTGCATGGGGCACCACCTCGCGTGGGCGCATCTCGCCGACTCCGGAACTCTGCGCATGCGCAGTCAGGCGGCGGCGCAGAGCTTGCGATGCAACCCTCGCTTTCGCGCCGTGGGCACGTGCGAGGAGGCGTTGCGTGTCTGGCCTCGTTCTGACGGGGACTTCCTTATTATGCGGTCGGGTCGGGAACTAGTCGCATCTCAACGCGGTTTGGTTCCCGACCCGCCACATCGCTCCGCGTGAGTCGTGACCAGCTCAATACTCTGCTTTTCCCCTGCACTGTTGGGTAGGGCCCCTGTCCTGTCTTCCCCTCCTGTCTTGTTAGGGGTTGTTCCCTGCTCCTGTTGTTCCTGCCCCGCTCCCGATTCCTTCCTTCCCAGGTCCTGTTCTGCTCCTTGTGCCCCCTCCTTGCCTTGGGTCCTGCTCCCTGTCTGCTCCTACCTCCTAGTGGTCCTGCCTCCAGTTCCTCTGCCTGATCCTGTTTGCTGTTTGCCCTTGGCTTGGGGCCCTGTCTAGCAAGTTGCCTGCATCCTCGTCCTTCTTCCTGGTTCCTACTGCTGGACCTGACATCTACCAGCCCATTACCACCGTTGGAACGGCCTTCCCTGTCAGTGCTTGCACTGTTCTGGCGCCACATTAAGATCCAGGGAAGTGCCTTATTTATGGCGTCAGGACTTGGTTCCCCTTCAGCCCTGTGCCAGTAGGGCAGGAGTGGGGCTGACTTTTGGCGTCATCTTTCTTCGGACTACCAACCAACCGACAGCCTGGCATCTCCTCAACGAACATCTCCTGGAAATTCAGGTCCCCATGTCCCAGGGACGTAGATTTTGACACTGCTCCAACCGGCAATACCAACAAGACCCTGGGAAATCATCGCCACGGATTTCATCATGGAACTACCCTCTTCCAGGGGCTACACAACTATAATGGTTACCATTGATTTGTTCACTCATATGGCTCACTTTACACCTTTATACAAACTGCCATCCTCATCTGAAATTGCTGGAATTTTCCTGGAACACATATTCTGGTTTCATGGGCTACCTTCCAAGATCATTTCTGATAGAGGGCCCCTGTACATATCCCAGTTCTGGAAACAGTTATGTCGTATACTGGGAATCCATCATGCCTTGTCTTTGGGTTATCATCCACAGACCAATGGAGCTACTGAGCGAGTAAATCAAACTCTGGAACAATATCTGCGTTGCTTCGCCACCAAAGTCCAGGATGATTGGTCACTCTTAATACCTTTGGCCGAATTTGCATACAACAATTCGGATCATTCAGCTATCAAAACCAGTCCCTTTTTCTCTAGTCAAGGATTTCATCCTTCAGTCCTATCGTCCATTCTTCCACATCCAACCCCAGTTCCTACGGTTGATTCCTGGATTGAAACACTAATCAATGTGCACAAAGAAGCTAAAGAAAACCTAGAAAGGGTCAGAAGAGACGTTAAACATTATGCTGACTCCAAACGAAGACCAGGACCTTCCTATTCAATAGGCAATAAGGTCTGGTAATCCTCAATACTCCTCCCACGTCACCTACAACAAAATTAATTGGCCCCCAGGTATTACGGTCCCTTTTCTATAAAAGAAATCGTTAATCCAGTGGCCTTTCGGCTCCGACTACCAGGATCATAAAAAAGATCCACCCAGTCTTCCATACTTATCTGTTGAAGCCATATGTTCAACCCTCTCGAACTGCTCCAAGATCTACTCCAGTGATTGTCAATGACCAACTCGAATACGAGGTCTCCAGAATTTGTGATTCTAGGTACCGACGCGGTCAGCTGCAATATCTGGTCGAATGGAAAAGATATCCACCTAGTGAGCGCACCTGGGAAACCATATCAAACATGAATGCTTCCAGGCTGATTCGAATTTACCACCTTATCAACCCAGGCAAACTCGGAGAAGCTGGGCTTCAGAGGAGGCATGCTGTTGAAACGTCGCCTGCGTCCCTTTTGGACCTCGTGGTCCCTGACTCATAGAGCACTGAATGCAGTAACCCTCCCAACATGGCCGTCGAATACGAAATGCAGCTTGCCAGCCTTTACGTTCCACGCTTGGTGAACTACTAAACAGACACACCCCTGTGGCTCTGCTCGTCTCAAAGCTAAAGCTCGCCGTAGCTGGACGTGTGCTGCCGGAGTTCGCTCGGGGCTAATTTCCTGAATTATATTTCCCGGTACCTTGATTCCTCCTCCTTTCCTTTCATCCTTCAAACTTTACCGAACTTTCCTGGATTTTTGCCCACGCTCGAGTCACGACTTCTGTGCCTCCGCGCGCGGATATTGTTCCTTCCTGGTTCTGTCCTGGACAATCGGAACGAAGCATGCTGGAATTCGAAGACCCGCGCATGGGCTTATACAAATCCCGGGCCGTGCGAAAGAAGTCCCAAAAGAAGGTCACAAGCAAACAGGAAAAACAGGTGAGAAGGGGAAAGGCTTGTGACACCAGGTGGCAAAGAGAGAAGACCCCATCTGCTGAAGATCTGAGTAACAAGGTTGTTTAGCTGCCACTCGTAGTTGTCCGCTCCCAACCTGCTGAGCCGCTCTGCCTCCAGGTTGGATTCCCCCGGAAGGTGGACTGCCGTGAGGTAGATGTTGTTTTCCAGGGCCCACTCCCACATGCTGATTGCCTGTCAGCACAGTGGAGGAGTGTTAGGCAGAAACCTGTGCAGTTCCCTTAGGGACCACTGCAAAAGATTTAAGACTACAGGTGTTAGCAGTAAACCCACTTGGTAGCAGTCTGTACCACCCAGATTTACCTGGTAGCTGTGGCTGAGCAGTCAGACTTCCCTCAAGAAGAGTTAGGCAGTATGCAAAGTATACTCAATAGGCACTCAGATACAATAATACAAGCAAACACTGACAAGAGCTTTGGTATCAAAGTATATAATTATTTATTTATAAACACACAGTTGAAACACTCCAGCACTCTTATCGTAAAATATTCTAAACACAGTTACTATTCTGATATATACACCCCTTTTTCCCTTATTAGAAAATCACAGTAAGACACCACTTATTTTCATACAGAGGTGAGCGCTTAACTAGATTGCACTATACTAAGGGTATGAAAAAGGGAGGGAAAAAGACAGAATATGCAGGATTACACCACTCTACGATTCAGGAACACTATTAGCAAGGCAGAAAGCAAAAAGCCACTGGTGAGCCAAAGTCCAAAGGCTGGGCCCACTCTTAGAGAGAGCGGAGCACAAATGCGCCCAAGATCACACAGTTACACTAGGCTTAGAAAGTCTTGCAGAGAGTTCAGAGAAGAGTTTAGAGAGGCTTAGAAAAGTTTAGCCATGGTGTCCCAGACTAACCAAAGTTCAAAAGCCGGGGGCTAAATCTACCCCGTACAGTCGGTTGCAAGGGAAGCCAGGCAGGACACGGTACCTTAAGTGGGAAGGATCCACCAGCGGTGGCAGTTGTTCCTGGTAGTGGTTGCAAGTTGCGGCGTCGTCCAGGGGAAGAGAAGATCTCGACGTGGAGGAAAGATGCAGGTCGTTGCACTACCAGGGCAGAAACCAGCCGCAGAGTTTTCCGGTAAAAGGTGGTATCTTTATCTTGCGGTCGTGGTAAAACGTGGTATCCCGGTTGCTGGGGTGCTTAACACGGGCAAGGCGGCCACCAGATACGTCGGGAAAGCGAAAAGACGGTGAAACTGGTTATCCCCACCAGTCAAAGGAAGAAGACTCTCCGGCGGGAGATCTCCTCTGTCATTGGGAAAAGTGGTGAGACGGTCCAGCAGGGCTCCACCGGTCGTGGTGTCGTGGCAGGTCGGCTCAGCTTCTCCCTCGTCGGATTCTTAGGTCCTGTGGCGACTTCTGAAGTTCCAGTCCCCAAAGCCCTGCTTTTATGCAGCAAACCCCCATTCACTCAGCCTAGCCGGCTCACCACTTGGGCCAATCAGGACGGAGTGCGACTTGAGTTGCCTAGGCAACTCAGTCCAGGGTGCCTAAATTCCCCTCCACCCCTCCTAAGTACCCCAGACATAGTGGCACCACTTTGGAGGGCTTCTGTGGAGAAGCCCGCCAAAAAGTGGAACAAAGGGCTCGGCTTGGGTTGGAGTCACAGAAGAGAACACAAACGCCATTTAAGAATCAAGTTTTGGCAAAAAATACCAACCGGAGAATTAATATTAATTAAATAAACCGCCGGTATGTTCGAGGCTACCTTAAATAATTAAATAAAGATAGTAACCTAAAACAATGGGAAATCCCATAGGAAAATATTCGCGGTCGAATATAAAAAGTAGTATCCCACCAGCCACCAGCCAAAACTCGATCAGGGGGGACGGAGACGTGCCCCCTCGACTAACAGACCCTGGGGCAATCGAATTGCCCCAGCCAGTACGTACACAATATGATGGTTTGTACTGGTTCTGTTCAGAATTTAAGACTAGTAAAGTCAATGGTGACTTTACATGCCCTGAGAGACAGTAGTCAGTCCCAGGGTATGGAGTCTATACTGGGGGGTCACTATGACACCCCTGTGTTACTGCACGGAGGGTGCTGTGTAACACACATCACAAAAACATATGAAAACCTATGGAGTAAAAGACCCCAAAGCCCATTAAACACATCTAGATTCAAAGAAACACACTCAAATCATGTCCAAGAGTGAGGGTAAAAGAGTCTCATCTTGGCAGGAGAAAAAAATAAACCCCAAAAATCCAGCAAAGCTGCTGGGGGACTCACTAGGTTAGAAAATTCAGCCTACACAGAGAATTCTCCCTAACAAGGGGATCTGGGGCCTCCCTGCTTGTTGACATAGTGCATGCTGGTTGAGTTGTCTGTCTGGATGAGGACAACTTTGCCCCTGATAAGCGGGAGGAATGCTCTGAGCGCTAGCCAGATGGCGTTCAGCTTCAACCAATTGATGTGGTACTCTTGCTCATGTCGGGTCCAGGTGCCATGGATGAGAGATCGTCCAGCGTGGCTCCCCATCCCTCGAGAGAGGAGTCTTTGGTGATGGTGACCTGTGGGGTGGGAGGCCAGAAGGGCTTGCCCGTTCGTAGGTTGCAGTCCATGGACCACCATGCGAGGTCCTGGTGGAGAGATGGAAGAACGTTGATCATCTCGGATTGAGAGCCCTGCTCCTGCAGCTGTATCCTCCTCATCCTGAGTCTCGTGTGGGGGACGGCTAATAGGACCGCTGCCAAGAGACCCAGGAGGTGCTGGTAGCACCAGGCAAAGGTCAACTCTCTGCTTAGGAAGTGAGTAATGGCCCTCCTGATGACTGATCTTGTCCTCCAACAGAAACACCTTCTCGGAGCACATGTCCCAGATGAGGCCCAAGAATGTCAGAGTCTGCGCGGGTTGCAGCTGCGACTTCTTGTGATTGAGCGAACAGCCCAGATCGTGCAGTGTGTTCATAAGAGCCTGAGAAGTGTGGTGAACTGATTCCGGCGATGTAGCCCTGATGAGACAGTCGGCGAGGTATGGGTAGAAGTGGAGGCCCTGAGGAGGGCAGCCACAGTATTCATGAGTCGGGTAAAGGCCCTGGGGGCGGGTTTAGGCCAAAAGGAAGGACCTTGTGCCATGATCCAGAACCGTAGGAAAGAACGATGGTGCTGCCATATCCAGACGTGTAGATATGCGTCCTTCAGATCCAGGGAACACATCCAGTCTCCCTTGCACAATGTCTCCGCTATAAAAGCTGGCGTAACCATCTTGAATTTTTGTAGAGGTAAGGAGAGGTTGAGGGTGTAAAGGTCCAGCACAACTCTCAGGCCCGCCTGGTTCTTTTTCTGAATGGAGAAAATCCTGGAGTAGAAGCCCAAGCCTCGCTGGGAGGCTGGGACTTCCTCCACGGCCTGGCTCTCTACGAGCGATCGGATCTCCGCCAGAAGAGTTGCTGTCCCAACTTGAGGGAGTGGAGGGGAGGAGGGAGGAGAGGCTGGGATGGGTAGGGCGTACCCCGTGGATACAACGGAGAGGATCTAGGGGTCCGCAAAATTCTGGCACCAGAAATGTGCATGGAGAGCAAGCCTGCCCCCCACTGGAAACAAGAGGACCCGGAGGGGCGTGTCATCCCTTCTTTCCATCCGAGGCTGTTGCGGAGGAGGTGGACTGGAAAAAGCCCCTACCCCCCCTTTTTTGTTGCTTGCGCCGATGTGGAGTCGGCGAGCGGTCTGGCTGCCTGGACCTCTGTTCTTGGAAGCCACTGAACCCCTCCGTATGTTCGCTCCTTGTTGGCGTGCTGCTGTGATTGGGTGTAAGATTTGGGCGTGGTCTTTCTCAGGATGGATAAAGACTTGGCCGTTTGTGAGCTGTTTTTCTTTTTGTCCAGCTCCTCGTCCATGGTGGAGTGGAAGAGGTCACTCCCCTCAAACGGCATGTCTAATATGCGTTCCTGGACGTTTGGTTTAATTTAGTTGCACAGAGCCAGGCTGTCCTTCTCATGTCCGTGGCGATATAGATGGCCCGGCCAGAGGTGTCAAGGTGTGCCACAGTGGACTCTATGATGTCCTGCTCCACCAGCTTGGCCTCAGCCAGTCCTGCCTTGAAATGGGATTGGCTCTGCGTAGGAAGCTCTGGGAGGAAATCCGCAATTTTCCACCACAACCTCTGGTTGAAGGCCACCAGCATGGCATCAGCGTTGGCCTGACGAAGATGTAAGTACGTGTTGGAATAGAGTTTCTTCCTGTACGCCTCCAAGATCTTCTCCTCCTTGCCTAGCAGCACCGCAGAGGACGAGGCTGAGGACGACTGAGGCTTGGAGTATACTGATGCTGCAGTGATTACCGAGGAGTGTGGCTGAGGATGGGCCAACAGCAAGAGTGTATCCCCCTCCATCTGCCTGTACTTGGCGTCCAGGCGTCGATTGACCGGCTGGACAGAGTGGGGCTTGAGCCAACCCTTCTTGGCCAGGGCGACTACACCGGTCTACAGCGATATTCCCATTTTAACAGAGGGGCGTCGCGTGAGGACTTCTGCGAAGATACCTTCTGCTGGTTGCTCG
This sequence comes from Ambystoma mexicanum, assembly GCF_040938575.1. Classification (NCBI taxonomy): domain Eukaryota; kingdom Metazoa; phylum Chordata; class Amphibia; order Caudata; family Ambystomatidae; genus Ambystoma; species Ambystoma mexicanum. The sequence continues at coordinate 273,628,332 of NC_090937.1, forward strand.
ATCTCGGGTTGAGGAAGGCCCAGGTACTCATCCAGCCCTGCAAGACTTTCATGGAAAGCCTTGGCTGAAGATTGCCTGTCAGGGTCCTCCTCATGGTCCGTGTCCGCCTGGGGGTCAGGAGGATCCTGCACCGGTGGAGGAGTAGCGGGAGCCGGAGGCAGGGGTACTGGGACCAGAGCAGGAAGCTGTGACAGAAGCTGGTACGGAACCGCCTGAGGAATCGGTTGGGGAGCCGGAGCCGGTGGCAAAGGATGCACCAGGGGTGCCGGCGGAGGAGCCTGAGGTGCTGGAAGCATCGGCGGGAGCACCTCCCTGATGGCATCCCTGAGTACCACCCCCATCCGAGGGGATTTCATGATTCTGAGGAACTTCTCAAAGAACCTGTCCTCACAGGCAGGATGGGTAGTAGGGGATATAGACGGAGTAGCGGGCGGCTGCTGGAGGTGCTGCACACCCTGCCCCTATGGACATAGCGGGAACCTGCCCTGCGCAAATGAAGGATAGGCTGTAGGCCACATACCTGGTTGACACCAGTCTCACCGAATTCCCGTTCCTGGTACGGCGGCAGACGGGTGCTGATGTCTGGCATGGTGGCCATCTTGTCGAGCTGCCTTCCACGTGCCTGCGTCGTGTTGCTCAGCTTGCTGGGCCCAGCCTCCTCCGGGACTCTTGAGTGTGGATCATGAGTCCTACCCAGCTTCTCAGGCCGAGGCCTGGTAGGCATAACACCCTGGAGCCGGTAGAGCTGCGTTTAGGCGCCCCCTCAGACATATTGCCGGTACTAGGGCGTGGCCCCTCTGACATTTTGCCGGTCAAGGGCGTAGCCCCTCGGGTGAAGACCTGGTACAAGAACCTTCCGGTCCCTCAACACCCTCACCGGGAGGAAACGAGGATCCCTCAACCCGTAGCCCGCGAGGCCTCGGTGAACGTGCTGGTAGTAGAACCTGGGTGGTTCCTCCCGCGCGGGCGAGTCCTTGGGAAGGAGTCTCCCTTGCGGGGTGCGATGGAGAACAGAGGCCCTTACCTGGGCCTGGAACGATATTTGACAAATTACTTCAGGTCCTCTGGAGGCGATTTCTGGAAGAGCTCCCTCCAACTCGGTAGCCTGTTCTTCAGAGACCTCGATGACTGGGCGTTGCACGCTGTACAAGCTTGCCAACCGTGGTCTGGGCCAAGGCAACGTCGGCAGAGGGGTCTGAAGTTGGTAAGAGCCCATCGCAGAATGGACACCGGCTGAACCCTGTGGAAGTCGACATGCGCCGGGGAGGAGCTCAACGCCTGAGGACCGAGTACCTGTATGATAAAAAGACAGAAGAAGAAGTATTCGCGCATGGAATTACATGGCTGAAGACAAACCCCGAAGGGCTGGTGAATTCGGCCTGTTCCCGTCAACGCGGAAAAGGGTACTGAGGTGTGGCGCCGGAGGGCAGAGTCAGGGCAGCGCATGTTCCCAGGGCTGCACCCCCGCGCGCCGCTAATGGACAGGGGAATAAAGTTTTTTCTGGTGAAAAAGGTTCTGTCTCCCGTCCGTTGGAAGGGATGCCCATGCAGTATGGAGGAAAGGGGAAGGGAAGTAAGAGTAGGAGTTTGTGATTTACCCTTGGGTTTGGAACCTTTACATAAGGCAGAATCATTACAATTAGAGGCTGTGATGTTTACATCTTGAACCCACAATATGCCAACTTTATGCCAACTTTATGTTGTTTAGCAGATTTTTCATAGTCTGTGCTTTCGGTAATTCTACGAGAAGGGTTGGTTACTTTGACAGTATGCCATTAAGTATTTGGGTATTAGGGTAATTTCATCCTCAAAAGATGACCACGTCTCTCCTAGCGGAGTCTTCACTTCCCCCTGACAGCCGTCCCATCCCGTGTGATTCTCTCTCATGAAACCACCACCGGGATTAGGATCAGGTAGCGGCTGCTTTCCCCTGGCCACATAGGAAGAGATTTTAGGCTGGGGTTTAGTGATGACTCTGCACGATTCATCAAACTCCCCTCCCAGGACATTGCACCCCATAACCTGTCTCTTGCATCCTCATCAACGCCAGATAAGTCACCAGAAACATACACATGATTTTTGACCTTATCTAAGATGAACACACAGAGGTCCTTTTCCTCACTGAAACCTAGTTCTCTGATGACTTCCGCCCTTCTGCACACAAGGCCTTTGTGAGGAGTCAGGAATGAAACACAGACACAAGTTAGCCATGTTTTGGGTTAAAGACTTTTATTAAAGTAAAGGGGTTTGAAAAAGGCCTCTCCGACCCTTGTCTAAGAGGAATGTCCCTACCTAAACCAATACTAAGAATTGGTCTGTGCCAGGATGTCAAAAATCAAACTGTATTTGTGTCTCAAAGTCCTATTGTAAAAGGTGAAAAGGGAAATGTCTTTAACCTTTGAAGTTCTTGCAAAGTGTTCATAAAAGAAGAACAAGAAGTTACTTTCTCATCTGGTAACGTTCTTTCGATGGGATGTTCCGACGACGTATTCCACATCTATGACAGGTAATCACCACAGCTGTGCAGCTTCAGAAAATGTTCGGCGTCTGCGTCAATGACGTCGATACGCTGTCCACGAGGGCCTCCGTCGACCCGACGTCACCGGATGTTATAAGTAGGCCGCACAACGCCCATAGCTTCAGTTGTAGTTTTTTCCCCAGAACGTGTGGCACCAATCTTCTGCCAGTATGACCACAGAAAGCCTTGCGGAAACGTAAACTGCAATCGCATAAGAAATTCTGTAGCAGGGCAGGCTGGGAGGGTACGATGTGGAATACGTCGTCGGAACATCCCATCGAAAGAATGTTACCAGGTAAGAAAGTAACTTGTTCTTCGAAGGGATTGGTTCCTCCGACGTATTCCACATCTATGACAGACTCCCAAAGCAGTAACAACGTATGGAGGTGGGAAATGAATTTAGAATTAAGAATTTTAGAATGATTTCCAAGATGGCCGCCGGGGCAGAGAGACGTGCTTGAGTCTCGTTCCTGCCGGGACGCACCGAAGCACCTCATTTAGCACCAGATCCGAGGGTAAAAAGCACCCCCAACGGCTGCCGTCCCTCCCCAGGACTCACCGCTGCTACGGGAAGGAGAATCGCCGCGGGGAGAGCACGAGCAGAGGCATCGCTGCTTCGGAGTGCCACCCCTCCCCCACCAAGGACGCAGCGTGCCCTGAGCGACCGTTGAAAGGAGAGACCGGGACAGGGACCTGTCTGCGGACGACAAGCCGGGGTATACAGGCACACTGACACATACCCACCAGGCGGAGGGGACCCACCGGCAAGGGATACGCCCGGAGCGAGGCGCGGGGGGCCACGGGCGGGCCACGCCGGATCCGCCCCTCCCCCCTCCTAGCAAAGCACACTACGTGCCGGGGAACGGAACAACGATGGGAGCGGCGGCCCGGCATTGCATCGTCTCCTGGGAAAACTACGTCTGGTAAGAGGGGCTCCCGCTAGAACTCCAGAGCCGTGGCTGGGCCATAGCACAAGAGGAATAGATCGAAGGAAGCGTACGGCCCAAGGAGTCTCAGTGACGGGCCGGACTGCACTACAGGTGAGAGTGCCCACCCCACCTGCCCAGAGGCTCCACCACAAGGCCAACCAAGCCACTCTGCATCCAGGGGGCAAATCCCCATACACTTCAGCCCTTGTACTTTGGACAGAGTTAACGGGAAGAGACAGACAAGAGTCAAGGGCTCTACCCCCAGACCTCCTAACAGCACTGGGGGCAACTAGGCAAGAGGTATCCGGAGACTGAAGGGCGAACAAGCGCCTCTCAAGAGAGGAGGCAATTTAACTCCGGGCACACTATCAACCAAGCTCACCCCGCCAAATCAAGAACGGCTACGCAGTAGCGCCCAAGGCACAACGTAGCAGCCAAGGAGTAAATAAACCCAGTGAGTACTTCACACTGCAAGGGCAATGTCCAAGGCAAAGGGGAAAGGAGGTGCGACGCAACCAAACCAGCAGTCGGCTAGACAAGATTCAAGCATACTCCAAATGTGGGTGTCCGATACCCCTATAACCACCAGGGGAAGGTCCCAGGATGAACCACCATTGGAATCCATCCCTCCCAACGCAAGTAACCAACCCCCGTCAAGGGACGACATGCACGCCTGGTTCGTAGAGCTGCAAGACAAACTTATGTCGACGGTTCATGACCAATTCGCCACGATGAGGAACGACATGAAACAGGCAGTTCAGGACCTAAGGCAAGATGTGGCCAAACTGGAAGAAAGGACGGACACTCTAGAGAAAATTGTGCAAAACGTGGACGAAGAGTCACAACAAAATAGCGAAACCCAAGAACACCTAGTGCCATTAACCCACAACTTAGATCTGCGGGACCTATTTTCTAGGTCCTCACATTGGATTTCTAACATCTGCATTAAAAACATGCCTGAGACCGTGCTGGACAAAGATCTTAGTAAAGCGGTACAGGAAGTGTTCATGGACCTAATTGAAGCACAGGTAGCGGACATCATAGGGATCGACAGAATACACAGAGTGGGCCCGAAAAGAACGGGTGCCCCTGGGGAAAGACCTAGGGACGTACTGGCAGCCCTCACATCGTACCCACAGAAAGAACATATACTGAGGAGAGCGAGGCTGGCAGACCAAGTAAGGATGAATGGGGCAGACATACGGCTTTACCAGGACCTGGCATCTGTGACGTTACTAAAGAGGAGGGAAATGGCACCACTAATAAAAGAGTTGATAGCAAAAGAAATAAGGTACAAATGGACATTCCCTTTTGGCCTGCTATTCGAGTGGGAAGGGAAACCAAGGAGAGTGACAACTTGGGAAGAAAGGCTCCATATATTGGACATACAAGCAGAGGAGGAAGGTGACAGGGGCATCAAAGCAAAAAGGGAACTGCAAAAAAGGCCGAGAGGTTGGGAGGTGGTTCGGCAGAAAAAGAAACCAAATGGTAGGGGGAACACCAAACCGGCAGCAGTGGAGTAGAGGAACACCCATACAGGACGAAGTCAGGGGGCACCCCCCAGACTACGGAACTTGCAGAGGCACTCTGCAAAGGATCTCAGAAAAAGCAATTCCCAGCAGCCCGGCTGGGGATCCGGTACGAACACACAGAAGGTCTGAGGAATATGTGGGGTTTAGGACTCCCGCAAATTTTAACCCGAGTTCACAGAGGGCAGGGAGGGATAGGCGCAACGCCCTAGCATCCATAGGTACCCGGGCCGTCCTCGGGATCAAAGTTGGTTGTTCGTTTATAATTGGGGGGTTGGAAAGTTGGGGGGGAGGGACGGGAGGGCTACTCCGGAAGATAGCCGGGATCACAACACTCGGGCTCACATGACACCTGATCATGGTCAACTGCAATGGGGAAAATCAGAATATTAACGTTAAACGTTAGGGGCCTGAACTCCCCAGTGAAGAGGAAGAAAATAGAGAATATGCTTAAAAGGGAGAAGGCGGACATCCTACTACTCCAGGAAACACATATAAGAGCACAAGACAGACGGAAGGTCTATCTCAGAGGGTACAATGTACTGGCACAATCAAATGCTACAGAAAAGAGAGCGGGGGTTCTAATAGCCACACTGGGGGGAAGGGACGCAACACTAATTGATAAGCAGACAGACAGAGAGGGGAGGGTTATGTTCGCCAATGTATTGTTAGAGGGCTCTAGGCTCACTTTGGCTTCAATATACGCGCCAAACACGGGCCAAGACGGATTCATGCGGGATACGATAGAGAAATTGGAGTGGTTTGCGAAGGGAGAGATAATACTGGGGGGCGACCTCAACATGGTATGGCAACCGCAACTAGATAGGAGCGCGGGGGGATCACAGAACCATGGGGCCCCATCCAGACATCTCAAGCAAAGAATGGACCAGATGGCGTTGTGCGATGCATCGAGGGAACTGAAGGGCCAAAACAAAGGCTACACATACTATTCGCATGTCCACAACACGATGTCGCGAATAGATTACTTCTGGGTGTCGGTGGGGATGTTGGGCAAAGTGCAAGGGATGGAACTTGGCCCAATCGCAATCTCGGACCATGCCCCACTCTGGCTGGACGTACAGACGCCAGGGAAGGGTGGGGGGATCTGGCGATGGAGACTCCCACAGGATCTGCTTTCAGACCCGGTGACTAGAGAAGCAATCAGGGACAAGAAGCAGAATATTTCGAACAAAATGACACGGGGGAGGTCCCATTGGGTACGGTTTGGGAAGCGTTCAAAGCAGTTACCCGGGGACACATGATAGCTCTGAAAGCCACCAAGGACAAACAAAGGAACGGGTGGGAAAGAGAACTAGAAAAAAAAACTCACTGATATACGAGAGGAGCTTCTAATACACCCTACCAAAAGCCTTAAGAAAGCACTTAGACACACGCAAGGGCAACCGGAAATGCTTTGCAATAAAAGGCTGAGACATCCCTCCTCTATCTCAAGCAGAGATACTTTATCAAAGCAAACAAGGCAGACAGACTCCTAGCGAGACAACTCTCCGCAAAACAAAAATCGTTAACCATTCTAAACATTAAAGACGCACAAGGCGAGCCCCATACACGCACAAAGGACATAGGGGAGGTATTCAAGTCGTTCTATCAAAAACTATACGCGACTGAGCACCCAGACGAGGGCGATCAAAACAGATTCCTGCAGTCTCTCCCCATCCCGAAGATATCGGAAGAACAGAAAATAGCTTTAGAAACCCAAATCACGGAGGAAGAGGTGAAGAAAGCAATAGCAGGACTCCCTTATAACAAGGCACCAGGCCCAGACGGCTTCACGGCCCCATTCTATAAAATATACGCAGATATCCTCTCCCCATTCCTCACAAAACTTCTAAACACTTTCAAAGAAAGCGGAAATGTAACCCCATCCATGAATGAGGCTAAGGTCCTGGTGTTCCACAAACCAGGCAAAGATCCCTACCCTCCCTGGTTCTTACCGCCCAATTGCATTGATAAACTTAGTTTCAAAACTGTACACAAAGATCCTAGCAGCCAGGCTTTCTCCGCTATTGTCCTCCCTAATAAACCCAGATCAATCAGGCTTTATCCCAGGCAGGCAAACCCATGACAACCTAAGAAGAGTGATACACTTAATAGAAAAAGTATGCATTACACATACGCCAGCCATACTACTCTCACTCGACGCCGAAAAGGCTTTTGATCGGGTGGAATGGTCCATTCTTTTCAAAACGCTAGAGCATATGGGTTTTGGAGAACAATTCATAAAAATGGTCAAAGCCAACTATATCTCCCCATCAATAAGAATACCGATCAACGGAGAAGTCTCAGACAGGGTGGAGATTACCAGGGGAACAAAGCAAGGATGCCCACTATCTCTCCTCCTATATGCAATATTCCTGGAGCCGATGCTAATTAGGATTAGGGAAACTACCCAAATAAAAGGGATTGAGAGGGCAGTTAGACAACATAAGGTAATAGCATATGCTGGGGGGCGTGGCTACGAGAGCCATGTAGGAGGACGCGTTCCAGCGGAGCTCCCGAGATCCTGAACAGATCCGGGCAAATCAGTGCAGTACGACTGCTTATTGAATACCGACGATATGCATGCCAGCGTGTGAAGGTGCTACCGAAGTACTGTGAACTTTTGGAGGTCATAGTAGCTACGACGGCTGAGATCGGAGAAGAAAAGTCGAGAGACGCTGAGAACAAAGGGCGACTCAAAATGGCCGACATAGACCTGAGACGGGATTGAAAAAGTTGCGGGAAGACCTAACCAGGTCAGCGTGCAGTGCGCCCACTCATCATTCGGTAGACCTGCACATCCTCAGAACCATGTCCAGTAAGGCAGTGCGACCTAAGGCGAAACAGCCCACGCTGGATGACTTCACCAAAACGTCCCCGGGCTCGGACGCCACCAAGAATAAGGATGCACCGGCCGTGGGTAGTGCGACGACTTCGAGCTCTAACCAAGAAATCCTAGCAGCGATTGCGGACCTGAGAGCGGCCTGGGAGTCGAAATTAGAACAGGCTGTCTCTGAATTAAAAACGGCATTGGACCTCAAAGTTGGGGAGGTCCAGGAAGACGTCAATCTACTGAGACAAGACGTTAGGGTTCTGGCGGAGCGCACAGAGTCCCTAGAAAAAGAAGTTGGCCCGAATATGGCGGACTGTGCCACCCACAAGGCAAAACTGCACGCCCTAATCCAAAGGGTGGGCAACCTGGAAAGTAGAGCGGAGGAGGCTGAAGGACGGGCCCGTCGCAACAATATCCGCATTGTGGGCCTACCGGAGGGGACGGAGGGCCGTGACCCTACTGACTTCGTTGAGACCATATTGCTGCAAGAGATATCCGGAGGGGCCTTATCCCAAGGCTTCGCAGTGGAGCGAGCACATAGAGCCCTAACGAGGAGGCCGCCTCCTGGAAACCCGCCCAGACCCATCATTGCCAAAATTCTTAACTATCGTGATCGGGAAAGAATATTAGAACATTTTCGAAAAGGAGGCACGATCAAGAGAGGAGCAGCAAGCATCACGGCGTATCCGGATTACACCCTAGCTGTGCAGCGGAGCCGCATGAACTTTGGGACTGTGAAACGGAGGCTGAGGGAGGCAGGTTACAAATATATGTTGCTTTACCCTGCAAAACTGAAGGTCATACAGGTGCATAAAACTTTATTTTTCGAGACCCCAGAGGACGCCATGGAGTGGCTCGACGCACAAGGGTGCCCTCAAGAATCGGCGGACCGGCCCCAGAAGGACTCGGAGGAGCTGCGGAAGACGTAAAATGGCGTCGCAAGATGGCGCGACTCATGGACCCTAAGACTTGATTATAGTCGGTTCGGAACCTTCGGTATGGAAGGTCAGTTGGTTGTACTGTTTGCCACAAACATTGAGATTATTACTGAACGGGAGCCCCATGGAGCGATACTCTCTCCCCACAATAGCTTAGGTTAGGTGGCCATTAGGGCGACCTCACCCTACTGGGCTCCGTGCACGGACCGGTGTTTGCGGAACCAGATGTGGGGGTGCCTGAGCTCTTTTGTTGAAGCTGGGCAACAGTTGGGGTGTGTGGTGTTGGGGGGAGGGTGGGAGAGGGAGGGGAAAGGGGGTTGGAGTTTGGTTGTGTGTGTGGTTTGTTTGGGAATGAGCTTATTCGCGGAGTGGCTGCAGTGGGACGCTTTCTGTGTCATGAGAACTGTTGGAGGTTCCCGTAAGTGGGGTGGGAAGACACATAGCTGCCATGGGTGACCTCAAGATTGCCACCTGGAACGTCCGAGGCCTCAATAATTACCTGAAAAGAAATAAAGTCATGTTGTATCTTAAACGACAGAAGATCGACATTGCCCTGCTACAAGAAACGCACCTGGCCCAACATAAACTAGACCTTGTAAAGAAAAAATGGGGGGGTACAGTGGTGGGCTCCCCGTACTCGGCCTATGCCAGAGGTGTGCTGATCTGGGTGGCCCCGCATGTCCCAGGGTAGGCTGGTAATACTGAGGGTACTGATTGAGAACAGAGGACTGAGTATTATTAATACATATGCCCCCAATCAGAATACTGCTGTATACTTCAGGACTCTATGTACACGCCTGGGCCCGTGCGCAGGGGAACCGATCATCTGGGGGGGGGGGACTTTAACTGTGTTCTTGACCCCAAGATAGATAGGTCCGACAGGAAAGTAGACAGGCCCACCCCAGCGGCCAGGGCTCTACGGGTACTATTAGACGACTATGGACTAGAAGATGTCTGGAGATTGAAACACCCCACGGCCTTGCAGTACTCTCATTATTCGGCCCCTCAACAGTTGCACACGAGACTAGATTACTTCTTTGCTACGCCAGAAGTGACGATAACAACTACACAGGTTGAATACAGAGCGAGGGTCCTGTCGGACCATTCGCCCTTGGTGATGGCCTGGCAATACGGCCGCCCCAGAGGGCGGATTCCAACATGGCGCCTTCGGGCGGAGGCGCTCAGAGACCCGGTCTTCAGAGAAGATATTAGAGAGACGATTACAAGGTATTTTGAGGAGAACACGGGCAGTGTGGATTCGGCTGGTACACTTTGGGAGGCCTTCAAGGTGGTAGTGAGGGGCGACGCTATTTCTAAATCAAAGGGCCTTCAGGGGGGGGTTTTAGCTGAGCTGGAGAAAGTGGAGAAAGAATTGGAGCGTGAATGTACCAGAGGGGGAGGGGACACAGACCTAGTACTCGAATTACAACAACGATGCTCAGAGCTTTGGGAGCGGCTTTGTGACCTCAATTACAGGAAATACGTGGAGAGGCAACATGCAGGAGGTGACAAAACTGGTCGCCTACTGGCATGGCTTTATAAGAGGGAAACCCCCAGGGCCCCGGTCATGATGATAGAAAGGGAAGACGGAGAGGAGGCTCACACTCAGGAAGAGGTTAACGCTGCTTTCTTAGATTATTATAAAGCGCTGTATGAGGACAAAGGGGAAGACAATCTGGATAAAATCAGAGACACACTGGAAGATATAGAACTGCCCAGGATTAGTGCAGAGGAAAGGGAGGAGTTAGATGGCCCCATTACGCTAGACGAACTGGAAGAGGTGGTGAAACGGCTGCCTACTTGCAAGACCCCGGGCACTGATGGACTCCCGAGTGAGTTCTACAAAACGTATAGCGCAGAGATACTCCCCTCTATGCTGGAGATGTACAACGAATCATTCGAGGGAGGCCGATTGCCAGACACGCTCAGAGAAGCGCTGATCATACCACTGCCCAAGCCTAACAAGCCGAGACAACACTGTGGATCGTACAGACCGCTGTCGATGTTAAACCAAGACAGTAAGATCCTGACAGCGGTCTTGGCGGATAGGCTGCGCAAGGTCATCGGCAGGCTGATACACTCGGATCAGACAGGTTATGTCCCTGGCAGGAATATAACTCATAATCACAGGCGGCTCCACCGAGTGATAGAAGAAGGGAACAGGAGAGATGAGGAAATGGCAGTGATCTCCCTAGACGCAGTTAAGGCGTTTGATTCGGTGAGGTGGCCATGGCTGTTTGCGGTCCTGAGGGAATATGGGTTTGGGCCAGGCTATATCAGATGGGCGAGACTACTGTATAGCCAGCCTACGGCTAGGGTGCGCACGGGATCAGTGATATCCGATAAGTTGCACCTAAGTAGGGGTACTAGGCAGGGATGTCCTTGGTCCCCGATGTTATACATACTGGCCTTGGAACCCTTAGCGGTATACCTTAGACAGCAATATGACCTGGTGGGCATCGAGGTGGGAGGAAAGAGCCATTTGATATCCTTATATGCCGATGACTTGCTGCTGTACCTAAAGTATCCGGAAGAGAACCTCCAGTATGTTTTGGAGGTCATGCAGAAGTATGCCGAATTGTCCGGCATAGCGGTTAATCCTGACAAGTCGAGCATGTTCCCCCTAGGGTACTATTCGAGGGTCCCCACGGAACGCTTACCGGTATTGCCCGTGCCTTGGGCAGCCGAGTCCTTCCGATACCTCGGAATAGACATATATCACACTGTGGGAAATGAACATCTGTATAACACCGAGGTTGCTGTGGATAAAATCCGTGCGTCTATGCGATTTTGGGAAAAGCTGCCGCTAGCGATGATAGGGCGAGGGGCGTTGCTTAAAATGGTTGTCTTGCCTAGACTGCTGCATTTCTTCAACAACATACCATACTTAATAGCTAGGAAGTTCTTTACCAAACTCGACAGTATGTGCAGGGACTTCCTATGGCACGGCACTCGCAACCGAGTGGCGCTGTGGAAGCTACAAAACTTCTACGATAAAGGAGGGATTAAATTACCACATTTTGAGGCCTATTATGTAGCGAGCCAATTGCAATATGTTACACAGTGGCTCTCTGATGAGGAATCTCCCGAGTCCAGGTTGGTTGGGACAGATTGCACCCCGTTTTATTTGAAGGAGATCATCTGGGTCCCTAGACAAGACTTAAATCTTTGCCCTGGTATGCTGTTACTTGGGTGGAAAATGTGGCGTAGAGCATGCCGGCTACTGGAAAGCCCGGATCCGTGTTCGCCGCAGGTGCCACTGGTTGCCTTGACTGCGGGGGATGGTCAACTTAGAAAATTGATCAGAATGTACTGGGAACCGGTTGGGTTGGCCACGTTAGGAGATATATGGCAAGATGGGGCCATCAAGGATTTTGCAGACTTAGAAGACGAAGCTGGGTTACATGGGGGCCAATATGTTACATACCTCAGGTTGGTACAGACTATCCGAAAATCTTGGCCTGAGACGGTGTTAGCGGAGGATCCGGACGCCCTGATTGATACAATATATGACATATCGGAGGGCGGACACGAGATCTCCAGATTGTACGAGGTGGTGATGTCCCGAGTGGGAAAGGACTTGACAGACTTGAGACTAGAATGGGAAATGGAGGTGGGGGTTCAGATGACTGATGGGATGTGGGAACGGGCTCTGGGATATCATAAAAAAGTGTCCAGAAATGCTAGATTACAGCAAATCCAACTATATATCACACACAGAGCGTATTTGACCCCCAAGAGAATAGCTAAGTTTGCGAACTCGGGCAGGCAGGCATGCCCGAAGTGTAACGAGGAGAATGCGGACATGACGCATATGTTCTGGTCCTGCCCAGTAATTGAGGTCTTCTGGGGAGAAGTGTCACAGAAGTTGGCTGACAAAGGGGTCCCGATAAGCATTGACACGACCTGGGCTTGCCTTCTAGGGGGGTTCTCCAGACCAAAGAACACCAGACATCTGGGGAAACTGAGAGACCTAGCATATATACTCGCTAAGAGGAGGATAGCTATGAACTGGAAGCAATGTTACAAACCTAGGATAGAGATGTGGTGGAGGGATCTCCAAAAATGGACGGAAGCCGAAACCATGGTCTGGCAAGAGGCATGCAGTAAATGCGGGGAGGAGGATGTGGGCAACCTAGTAGCCTGGAGGTCATTAGTCACTGGTCTGTTTGGGGTACGAGGAGAACCTACTGCCTCGGAGGAGGAAGCCACCCGGCCACACCAGGTCGATACGGAACTACCCTGTGGATGAGCTCTTGGGGGGGAGGGGGGGAGTGTAGTGTTGTGTTTTGTTAAGTGTTTATTGGTTTATTGTGTATAATGTCACAAGTTTGTTTATACTGTTTTCACTTAAAATAAAATAAAAATATATTTAAAAGGTAGCATATGCTGACGATATGCTACTAGCCCTGGAGGATCATGGGGAGTCCCTGCCACGTACGATGCAGAAACTGGAGGCATTTGGGGAGATATCAGGCCTGAAAATCAATAGGAACAAATCCGAAATACTATTATTGGCAGGGGACAAAGAGGCACAGGAAAGGGCGGTGGGAGCACAAGGTCTAAAAATTACAAATGAAGGAATCAGGTACTTGAGCATCACACTCACGCATAGGGTGGACTCACTGTACAAAGGCAATTACCCCTCATTACTGGCGAGAGTGAAAAAGGACATGGAACAATGGTGCCCTCTGAGGATCTCTTGGTGGGGTAGAATCCAGTCAGTGAAAATGAATATTCTACCTAAGCTACTATATCACTTCCACGCCCTCCCGATAACAATTCCTAACTCATTCTTCAAAGCACTGTCAAAGACAATTTCTTCATATATCTGGAATAAGAAACCCCCAAGGGTCGCGAGATCGATCCTCACGACACATGTCAAAGAGGGGGGAATGTCACTACCACACTTCAGGAAATACTACCAAGCAGCGCAATTATGGGTCCTGAAAGAATGACTGGGGGATGACCAACAATCGATCTGGGTAACTCAGATAGGGCAGTCGCCAGAACTCCGCTGGAAGAGATCCTTTGGAAGCTATAACAACATAGACACCCGAATCTCCGCATCAGTGAAATCATGAAAACTACACTGAGCGCATGGGACGAACAGACACGGAAGGGCTACATGACCACGGCGAAAGCACCATTCACGCCCATCTGTAGGAACCCACAATTCCCACCAGGACAAGAGCCCGGGGCCTTTGAGAAATGGGAATAGGCAGGCTGCTGGAAAATAGGAGAAATGTTCCTAGACAAGGAAGTACGACCCTTTGCAGACTGTAAAACTATGTGGAACTTGACAAAGGCGGATAGATACAAGTACGAACAGCTCACACACTGGCTGGCAATGCCAGAGATTACCCAGGCGGCCACAAAGGAGTTAACCCCATTTGAAAAATACATCTTATCCAACTCAGGAACTAAGAAACTGATCTCCACACTATACAACTTAATCAATACACAGGACGAAGAACTAAAATGGACTTACATGAAAAGATGGGAAAGAACATTAGGGGAAGAGATCCCAATTCAGCAGTGGCAGAAGCTGTGGGCTGGCATTCCCAAACTAACATGCGCGGTGCTGACCAGGGAAATGTGGATAAAAATAGTCACGCAATGGCACTACACTCCGGAGAGGCTTAACAATATGTACCCAGGAACGCCCGACCGCTGTTGGAGAGGCTGCCCAGAAGCCGGCACGTGGCGGCATATCTGGTGGGACTGTCAAGGGGTCAAAGGATTCTGGTTGGAACTAATAACAGAAATTAATAAGATGTTCCCAGAGGCGGACCAATTGGGGGAGAAAGTGTGGCTATGCGGAATGATAGGGCATCAATCCAAGAAATATAGCAAGGCACAATGGAGAAGCTTCATGAGCCTGGTCATAGCGGCATGGGCCACTATCGCCCAAAACTGGAAAAAACAAGACCCACCATTAATATACACTTGGTTGCAAAAGGTCTGGTCGGAAATGACAATGGAAAAGATCACACACCATCTACAGGGCTCGAATGTGTCATTTGTGAAGGAGTGGGGGGGGGGGGGGGGAGTTCTGGAATACCTACAATCTGACTATATGGCGCAATTGTGCCCGCACAAAATCAGAATCACGGACATATTTACCTCATAGACGATCCCGAGGAAAGTTGGAACATGGAACACGCCTTCCGGAGGGGGGATCTAAGGGGATGTTACTCTGTTATATTGTACTATGTTACACTGTAAAACAATAAAAATATGTTTAAAAAAAAAGAATTTTAGAATGCCCAATTAAATTGCAGAATAAAGGACCACCTTGCCTTGCCAAAGGCCAGATCTTGCCCATGGATAGAATCCAAGGAGTAGTGTTTGACAAAAGTATGGACAGAGGCCCATGTGGCTGCTTCACAAATGTTACGAATGGGAACTGTTAGGCAGAATCCTGTGCAGTTCCCTTAGGGAGCACTACAGAAGATTAAGACTACAGGTATGAGCAATAAATCCCCTTTGGTTTCAGCCTGTACCACAAAGATTTAGTTGGTAGCTGTGCCTAAGCAGTCAGACTTATATTAAAAGGGAGATGAGCAGTATTCAGGGTTTACATAATAGGGCTACAATACTATGGTACAAGGAAACACTGACCAAAGCTTTGTATTAAAAAGAATATATAGATTTATTTTACACACTTCTAGTTCAACACATTAATCACAGTTATTAAAGCAAGTAAAAATCAGTCAAGAAAAGTATACACAACTCCCTGGTTAAATTGTAGACAATTTTGAGCAAGAGTGAAAACTGAGCAAAACGGCACAGTGAAAACTAAACACAAATGGCACTCTAGCAATTTGTAACAAGGGAGGGAAAGAACAAGTTATACAGGAATATACTCTTAGACAGCCTAGTAACACTTCCCAGTAAGTTTGTGAACAAGTTGAAGCAAGGCACTACTTTAGCATGTAGAATACTTAAATGAAAACCGAGCAAAATGGCACTTCAAAAGTTTCAATAGTGGGAAGGAAGAGGTGGTTATAAGAGTTAGAACTGCCTTCTCTAGATTGCATCTCAACTAAAACTGTGTTGGTGCACCTAACAGATTCAGCTACGGTCAATAGAGCTGTGCCAGAGTCAGTAGTACAGCGCAAAGAGCCCAGGAGCAAAATGTTCTTGTAGCTGCAGTCAAGTCTTTGTTAAACGATTCGAAAAGGTGGATGCAGAAGGTGAAAGACAATGTGAGAGGATAGGGGCGGCCAACCCAGCAGGTAGGTAAACGATTTAAAACACTTTTAGCGCTACCAAACGAAAAGGGAGGCCTGGCGGAACAAAGTATCTTAAAATGTAGAAGAGGCTCCTGCGGTGGCGGTTGTTCCTGGCAGTTCCTGCAGTTCAGGAGATGCATCAGAGGAAGAGAGACTTTCGTCGTGGAGGAAGGTTCGAGTAACTGCACTGCCCAGGGATGAAACCAGCCGCGGTGCTGCCCAACGAATAAAAGGTACCCTCCTTTAAATCGCAGCCCGGGTGGACTGGCGCCTGGCTATCCGGTCTCCGAGTGCAGGGCACTGGCGATTCGACCAAGACAGGTCCTGGAAGGCGATTGGCAAACTGGTTGGCCCTACCAGCTCAAGGGAAGAAGGCTTTTGCAGATGAAGATCTTCTCCCGTCGTGTGGAGAAAAGTGGTGAGACACTGCAGCAGGGCTTCACCGGTGGTTCAGTTGGTGCAGATGTCTTTGGCTTCTCTCCTCTTCGGCTTCTTAGTTCCAGTGGCGATGTCTTGCTCTTCCAGTCCTCAGGACCTTGCTTTTATGCAAAAAGATCCTCATTCATACAGCCTAGCTGTCACTCACACAGTGGAGTGGTCATCCTGGCGAGAGACCCTCCAGCCTATCAGGGCAGAGTGCGACATGGGTTGCTGAGGCAACCCTGTCCAGGGATCCTACTCCCACTCCCACACAGTGGTTCCACCCCAGACTCAGTGGCGCCGAAAGGAGGGCTTCTCGGCAGAAGCCCACCAAAAGGACGAACAAAGGATCCCCGACATAGGTTAGGAGTTTAGAGAAAGACACGAGAAAGAAGTTATATCAAAGTTCTGGAAATTAAAACCTACTGGAGTAAAGTTCATATAAAAATAAACCAGCGGTATGTTAGAGGCTGTCAGTAAATGTGGTAGCCTCGAACAATGGGAAAATCCCATAGGGAAATATTAGCGGTTGAATATTTTTGGTAGTAACCACTGCCACCAGCCAGAAACTTTTGAGAGAGGGACTGTACGGTACCCTCCCGAAAAAGAACATAAGGGAAAAACTATTAACCCTTGCCAGTACTTCCATAGTAAGATGGGTTGTACTGGTTTTGTTCATAAAGATTGACTAGTAAAGTCAATGGGGACTTTACATGCCCTGGGAGACAGTAGTCAGTCCCAGGGTATGGAGTCTATGTTTGGGGGGTCGCTACGACACCCCTGTGACACTGCACGAAGGGTGCTGTGTAACACATGTGGCTAAAGATGGTTCCTATGAGGGTGAGATAAACCCCATAGCCATTAAACACAAAATATAGCCTAGAACCAACATAGCAAATATGCCTAAGAGTGGGAAAAAGGGGTCACACTCTTAGCAGGAGAAAAGAAACAAACCCTTCAAATCCAGCAAAGCTGCTGGGGGACTCTATAGGTAAGGGAAATTAGCCATAGAATGAGAACCCTCCCTAACAGGAACACCCCTCTGCAAGGCAGTAGAGGCAACCACACCCCTAGTAGAATGGGCCTGTAAGCCTACCAGAGGGTCCTTCCCCGCCAAGCGATAACATTCAGAAATTGTCCAGATAATCCATCTAAACAAAGTCTGTTTAGTAACATCTTATCCCAAACGCCTTCCAGCGTATCCTATAAAGAGCCGATTGTCCACTCTGACCCGGGACAAGCGTGAGATGTAGAAACTTAAAGCTCTCCTAGGATACAACCTATGGAGTCTCTCCTCTTCCTTACCCGGATGCAGAGGAGGATAGAACGCCGGAAGAATAACCTTCTGGCTTAAGGAACAAGTTACTTACCTGTAACTGTTGTTCTCCAGCATGGGTCTGGCATGGATTCACATGCTCATGAATATTCCCCGTCGTCATGCTGGGAATCCTCGGTAAAGAAAAAACCAGTATCAGTTTCGTTTCTGATCTGTCTTTCGTAGTAGTAACCAATGACTGATCTCTGCGTCATACTGACCACAGCCAATGACTGCCCTCTACCTAAGCCCCACCTCTGGCAGCCATCTTCAGATTTGGTAGCACGTGAAGTGGCAGTATGACCAAGTGAAGAGCCGCAGAGGGGTAGGCGGGAGGGTTCACATGTGAATCCATGCCAGACCCATGCAGGAGAACAACAGTTACAGGTAAGTAACTTGTTCCTTCTCCAGCATGGGGTCTGGCATGGATTCACATGCTCATGAATAAAGAATACATAGCAGTACACACATGCACAACCACGGGAGGTGGCAAAGGCTCAACATTAAGCATCACATCAAACTGAACATTAAGCAATTCTTACCTCCTCACAAGGCTCACCTTAGGCGAACAGGTTGCGCAGCACTGCTTGGCCGACCCTGGACTCCTCCCTGGAATCCCGATCGACGCAGTAGAATTTCGTGAAGGTGTGCGTCGACCTCCACCTAGCAGCCCTGCAGATGTCCAGCACACCAGATAGGAACGCCGTGGTAGCTGCGATCGCTCTGGTGGAATGGGCTCTCGGACGGCCAGGCAGCGGTCGGTTTGCCAACTGATGACAGTACATGATACAGCCGGAGAGCCATCTGGAAATGGAAGCCTTCGAGAGAGCCTTCCCCTGATTGACAGGTCCAAAGTTCACAAAGAGTTGTGACGTGTTCCGAACACCCTTCGTGCGGTCCACGTAGAACTTCAGCGCTCTAGCCACATCCAGCGAGTGCAAAGTCCTTTCAGCCGGCGACGAAGGCGACGGGAAGAAAACAGGCAACACCAAGGGTTCGTTGAGGTGGAAGTCCGACGGCACTTTGGGCATGAAGGAGGGGTGCGTCCTGAGCACTACCCTCGTGTCGTGAAAAGTCAAGTACGGGGCCTTGCAGGAAAGGGCCTGGATCTCTCCCACCCGTCGTGCGGAGGTGATGGCCACAAGAAACGCTGTTTTCCACGACAAGAACTTCAACGGAGCCGAGTGCAGAGGCTCGAACGGAGGTCCCATGAGCTTGGTCAGCACCACGTTGAGCTCCCACGCCGGGGCCGGAGCCTTCACCGGCGGGAACGATCTGAACAGTCCCTTCATGAACTCTTTCACCAGACGATGAGACCACAAAGACGTCCGCACCGTGGTTCTGGTGTATCGGGAGATCGCAGCAAGATGAATCTTGATGGACGCGTGCGCCAGTCCAGCTTTGGCCAGCGTAAGTAGGTACGGCAGTACTTGGGGAGCCGTAATCCGCAGAGGGTTAATCTTCTGTGCGTGGCACCAGACAGAGAACCTCTTCCATTTGTGTCCGTAGCATTTAAGAGTTGAGGACGCCCTGGCCTGTGCAAGAACCTCTCTGCAGTCGGCCGGTATGTCGTATCCTCCAAACTCTAACGCTGCAGGAGCCAGGCCTGCAAGTTCAGCGACTTCGGGTCGTGATGGAGGATGGCGCCTCCTTCCCTGGAGAGAAGATCCGCGTCCACTGGCAGCTTGATTGACGGGGACGCTGACAAGTCCAGAAGGTCCGGGTACCATATCTGCCTCGGCCACGCAGGTGCGACGAGGATCATCCTGCACCGTGACCTCTTGAGCTGGTTGATGAGCCGGATCAGCAATGGCAATGGAGCGAACGCGTATAGAAACAGGCCCTCCCAGGGGAACGAGAAAGCATCGCCCATACTCCTCGGCTGGGGATACCTGCTGGCGAACCTCCGGCACTTGGAGTTCGTCGACGTCGCGAACAGATCAATCTGGGGTGTGCCCACCGTCGGAAGAGGCGGTCCACTAGATCCTGTCGTAGTTCCCACTCGTGGCACGAGCGCAGATCCCTGCTGAGTGAGTCGGCGATGGTGTTTTTTATCCCTGCCAGATGAAACGGCACCAGAAACATCCTTTGGGCGACGGCCCAATGCCACAGATCCTGCGCCTCCCTGGACAGGGCTGGGGACCTGGTTCCGCCCTGTTTCCTGATGTAGAACATGGTGGTGGTGTTGTCGGTGAAGATCCTCACCACCTTGACCTTGAGGGACGGAAGGAAGGACCTGAGGGCCCAAAACACTGCACGGAGCTCCAGGACGTTGATATGGAGGGACTTCTCCGTCGGGAGCCAAAGGCCTCTCGCGTGCAGATTTTCGGTGTGCGCTCCCCACACTTCAAGGGAGGCATCCGTGGTCACTGTCTCCTGGTGGCCGGGGGTCTGGAAGTCCATGCCTGCCGTCAGATGTGCGTGGGTGCCCCACCACCGGATCGCTCGTCGGAAACTCTCGTCGAGTGTGATCCTCTCCTCGAAGCTGCTCGTCGTCTGGATCCAGCGCGCGTCCAGGAACTCCTGCAACGGGCGCATCCGGAGCCTTCACAGGGGGATGAGGTAAATGCAAGAAGACATCATTCCGAGGAGGGACTTGATGGACCTCACTCTGGCCGCGTCCGCAACCAGCATCCGCTGCACCTTGCCCAGAATGGCCCTCGTCCTTTCCTCCGACGGAGAGGCCAGAAGCAAAACTGTGTCGAGCTTCGCTCCCAGAAACAGTGCGTCTTGCGCGGGCACCAGGTGGGACTTGGCGTAGTTTATGGAGAATCCCAGGTCCATGAGAAGTTGGACGGTCCTTGCCGTGTGCTCCACGGCGAGCTCCCTCGTCTTGGCTCGGATGAGCCAGTCGTCCAGGTAGGGGTAGACGTGGATCCCCTCTCGGCACAGCTGCGCCGCCACCGGTGCGAGGCACTTGGTGAACACCCTGGGTGCCGACCTTAGTCCGAAGGGAAGGGCTCTGAACTGATAGTGATGCCCTTGGACCACGAACCTGAGAAACTTTCGGTGTCCCTTTAGGATGGGAATATGGAAGTAGGCATCCTCCAAATCCAACGACGACAGAAAATCGCCCTCCCCCAGCTGACCCAGGACGTGTTGGAGGGTGACCATCCGGAACTTCTGTGCCTTGATGAATTTATTCAGTCGTCTTAGGTCCAGGATGGGACGCCATCCTCCCGTCTTCTTCTTCAAGAGGAAGTATCTTGAGTAAACTCCGGAGCCCCGAAGCCTCTTTGGGACGAGCTCGATGGCACCCTTCCTGAGCATCGCCTTTACCTCCAAGAGAAGTTGAGGGACGTGATGTTCTTTCCTGGCCACAGGGGGGACGCGCGGGCACCTTTTTTGAAACTCGAGTGCGTGACCCTGGGCTAGGGCGTCCAGCACCCAACGGTCGGTGGAGATGGACTCCCACATGCTGACGAAGCTCGCCAGCCGGCCTCCCACCGGGGTGCTTCGGTGGGGGCCCGACCCCACGGCCGGATCAGTCCTGCTTCGACGAGGCTTTGCCGCCTTGACCTCCTTGGCGACGACGGCGGGGTCCGCCTGACTTGCCTCGTCCCCTGTAAGCTTCCTGCGACGACGAACGGGCCGCTTGACGGTAGGTGGAAAATCCGCCGCCGGAACCTTTGGAGGCACCCTGTTTGCCTCCACCACTCCGAAAGGATGGCCGCCGTTGCTGGAGAACCCCAAGAGCCCGAGCCGTCTCCGTGTCTGCCTTGATGACTTGAAGGGAATCGTCCACTGTTTTCACAAACAGGTTGTTTCCATCGAATGGCATGTCCAAGACTCTGGTCTGCACGTCTTGACGGAAGTCAGTAGCCTTGAGCCATCCACGCCGCCTAAGGCACACGCCGTTGCCCAACTGGCGAAATCCAGTGTCAGCGATGTACGTCGCAATCGTAATGGCGTGGTCCGACGCCACCTCTCCTTCCTGCAAGATCTCTAGGGCATCCGCCCTCTTGTCGTCCGCTAGGAAGTCCAGCAGGGGGCCAGTTTGTACCACAGCTCCCTGTTGTAGCGGGCTACGATAGCCAAGGTCGTTGTCGCTGCAGACGAGATGACCCTGCATCTCATCGTATCCAATTTCTTTCCCTCGCCGTCCGGCGGGGAAGTCGACGTAGAGGCCGCACCCCCCCCGCTTTCTTCCTGGCTGCCGCGGAGACGACCGAGTCCGGGGTCGGCTGTGCCCGGAGGCACAAGGGGGCCGCGTCCGGGACCCGGTACTTCTTCTAGTACCGATACCTTCCAGCCGGCGTCGTGGATGGGTTCTTGAGGAGGGCGAGGCCCTCATCCCAAATATCGTCCAGTAGAGGCACGGAGAAGACCGTCTTCCTCTTGGCCTCGCGCCGTTGATAAAGGAAACCTTCCTTCTTCTTCTCTTCCGGGCAGAGCTGGAAGAGCTCGGATGCCCTGGCGATCATGGAGTGAAACGATCGAATCTCGTCGGGCGGGAGGTGACGACGGCAGATCCTCGTCGTAAACCTCGTCGTCCGTACCCGTCGCGGCCGTGTCAGTCCCCGTATCATCCCCACGCGTCGTGGACGGGGAGGAGGGCTGAACAGGGCGCAATGGCTGAAAAGGAGGTGGAGGATGAATCCTTCTTCTCTTAGGGGGAGGGCTCCCAGAAAGGCCTGGCTCCAGGTCCCCCGTCGGGAGCGGTTCCTCCGCTGGTGGTAACGGCAGTCTCGTCCTTATCTCCGAGCATAAGGACTGTATAGTCAACAAAATGGCCGCAGAGTTGTCTTGCGGCGCTGGTTGAGGGGAGTCCGACGGGCGGTCAGGGGCCCCGTCGTCACCCTCGACGTTATCGTCGTCTCCTACGTCAGGATCCCTCCCGACGGGCTGGTCTTCTTCCACGCCAACGCCGTGGCTTAAGACTTCGATCAGCTCTTCCTCAGAGGTTGAGGCCGAATCCACGACGACCTCCTGCCCCCCCTTTTTCTTCTCCGTCAGAAGTTTCACGGGGGTCCTGTCGATGGGCATAAAAGAGGACTCCCTCCGCGGTGGCAGGGAGACTCTGAGCCCCGAGGTCGCCACCACTGGTGTAGCCTCCACAGGCTGAGCCAGGGCCACCGCGACTGTCTCGATAGAGGCCTTGGCCGGATGGATTAAGGCTTTCACCACCTTAGGTGCGCTCACCGCCTTCTCCTTGGGGGGAGGGACACTGCCTCGCTCTCCCTCCGATGGGGCCTTCGAGCTCGACCGGGGCCTCTCCAGGAGCTTTGCCGGGTGCTCGTCCTTCCTCTTACCCGAACCAGAGCGTTGGCTCGTGGTTGATGGTGCCGGGGAGGATGCGCCCTGCCTGGCGCCCGTAGAGCCCGACCGTTCGGCGCTCCTGGTGCCAGAGGACTCGCGGTGCTTGGCCTTGCGTTGGACCCCCGTTGCCGGGGCGTCCTCAAAGGTCTTAGAAGACCGCTCGGATTTCTTCTTCTTCTTCTCGCCTGACGGGCTCTTCCCTTCCAGCCAGTTGGCGAGACGTTGATGGCGGTCCTTCATGGTCCGCTCCGACATATTGCCGCAAAACGCACAGTCCTTCTCCATGTGCGTCTTGTCCTCATGTAGGCAGTAAAGACAAAAGGAGTGTTCGTCCTCCTTAAAGACATTCTGAAGCTGGCATCCAGGGCAGACCCTGAACAGCTTTCCGGGGGTCGAGCTTCCCTTCTCCTGGGCCATGTCCGAGATGGGCCTTAGAAACTTCTGGAGTCCTCCAAAAGCGTGGCTCGACGAGATCTTCACCCTTGAGGGGCGTAGACGAATCCGACACGGGGCCCCGTTAATCGGATGAAGAAACGGTGGAGCTTGAGGCTCTTTTTGACCGAAAAATCGAAGTTTTTTGAGAAAAAAACGTGAAAGATAGCACTAACGCTCGAGAGCAATAGCACGAGGATCCCAACACTTGAATGTGCGGTAAATATCTGAAGATGGCTGCCAGAGGCGGGGCTTAGGTAGAGGGCAGTTATTGGCTGTGATCAGTATGACGCAGAGATCAGTTACTACTACGAAAGACAGATCAGAAACGAAACTGATACTGGTTTTTTCTTTACCGAGGATTCCCCATGAGCATGTGAATCCATGCCAGACCCCATGCTGGAGAAATGAAATTCCGACACAACTTTCGGAAGAAAAGAAGGACAAACCCTAAGGACAATCCTGTCCTTATGGAACACCCTGAAGGGTGGCTTAACGGAAAGTGCCTGCAACTCACTCACTCTGTATTTTTAGTTGCGGTCACTTCCGCTTGCAGTTTTCAAGGTCAACAGTCTCACAGGACAAGAATGTAAAGGCTCAAACGGAGCTCCCATTAGGAATTTTAGAACTAGGTTCAAATCCCAACCGGGCACCTGGGAAGGCGACAGTGGGAACACATTAGTGAGCCCTTTCAGAAACTGAGAAATCAAAGGAATTTTAAAATAAGAACACTCCTCAGACGAGCGCTTAAATATGGACAGCGCCACCAGGTAACCTTTAATGGTACCCACTTGCAGGCCCTTGTGGGCTAATGAAAGCAACAAAGACAGAACCACAGGAATGGCACATGAAAAAGGATCCACATTCTTAACCCTGCACCAGTCGCAGAACTTTCTCCAATGACAACGGTACAGGGTTTTTGTTGCAGGCCTTCTGGCCGAAAGCAACACCTCCATCACGTCTTCCGGGAGGTCCCAATCCTTATACCTCAACCTTTCAGAAGCCAAGCATGAAGGTTGAGGGAATTGACCTCTGGATGGAGAACCCGACCCTCCTCCCGTGAGAGCAGATCGTCTCGGTAGGGAAGACGGCGTGGAGGGCAGATGGACATGCCGAGAAGGTCTGGGTACCACGTTTTCCGGGCCCACGCCAGAGCAATGAGGATCATTCGGGAACCGAACCTCCGTAACCTCCGCAGCACTTGCGGAATGATGAGGACTGGAGGAAACGCGTACAGCAGTGGGAAGGACCACTCCACTACGAACGCGTCCCCTAAAGCTCCTCTTGGAGGAAATTCCCGCTAGCAGAATCATTCGCACTTCCGGTTGGCACTGGTGTCAAAGACATCCACTTGTGGGGTCCCCCAAAGGGAGAAGATCTCCAGGAGAATCTCCTGAGCCAGCTCCCACTCGTGAGAGTCCTTGCTCTGCCTGCTCAGAGCGTCCGCCGCCTCATTTTCGTCTCCGGCCAGATGAACTGCCGAGATCGAAATTTCCCACTGGATGGCCCAGAACCAGAGCTGCATCGCCTCTCTGCACAGAAGAAGTGACCCTGCCCCCCCCCTTTTTGTTGAGGTAGTGCATGGCCACTGTGTTGTCCGTCAGAATCAGGACAGTCTTCCCTTGCACAGTCGGCAGAAAAGCCTTCAGAGCTAGCCTGATGGCCCTCAGCTCCAACAGGTTGTTATGGAGCCTGGACTCCGACGGACACCAACGACTGCTGACTGTCAACTTGTTGGCATGAGTTCCCCATCCGGTCAGGGATGCGTCCGTCACGATCGTCACCTCCGGCCATGGTAGCCAAAATGGAGCCCCCTGCATCAAATTGCCTTCGACGGCCCACCACAGGAGATCCTGGGCGACCGAGGGCGGCACCTGAACGGGATCCGACATCCTGCTGGAGGACTGTGACCACTGCATCTTGAAAGCCCACTGCAGAGATCTCATCCACAGCCTGGCCTCTGGCACCAAAAGAATGCAGGATGCCAGGATGCCATGAGGCCTAGCAACCTCAAGAACTTGAACGCCGGGAGACTCTGGGCATGTTGAAACTTGTGCACCATCTGAAGAATGTGATGAGCCCTCACCTGGGGAGGGAAACACTGTCAAGTGGGACTTCTTTAAGTTGAGGGAGAAGCCCAGCCTGTGAAGGGAGTGGCAGGTGACTGACAGATGATCCAGGACTTGCTCGGGAGAGCGCGCCATGATCAACCAATCGTCCAGGTAGGGGTAGACATGAATCCCCCCTTTCCTGAGATACGCTGCCACCACCACCATGAGCTTGGTGAAGACCCTCGGGCGGAGGTCAATCCGAACGGCAGCACCCAAAACTGAAAGTGCGAGTCGCCAACCGCAAACCTCAGGTAATTCTTGTGCTTGGGATGAATCAGCACATGAAAGTAAGCATCCTTGAGGTCTAGAGACACCAACCAGTCCTGAAGTTAAAGGGCCTGGAGGACTTGAGAAAGAGTAACCATCTTGAACTTGTCCTTCCTGAGGAGCTTGTTCAAACCACGCAAGCAAGTCCATGATGGGTCTCAATCCCCCGTCTTTCTTCGGGATCAAAAATTATGGGGAATACCATCCCTTGTTCCTCTCTGCTACAGGCACCAGTTCAATGGTGCCCTTCTCCAGCAGGGACTTGATTTCCTGCGCAAGGAGCGGATCCGGACTCTTCAAAGAGAGATTCCCTGGTGGATGTCGTGAGGCCTCTGCCGGAAAGGAAGACAGTAGCCGTGGCCTATGATCTCCAGAACCCACACATCTGAAGTAATGGCATGCCATTCTACAAGATGCTGCGCCAGCCTTCCCCCAACCGGCGAACCATGGGACATGGCCTCATGACTGAGCTGCAGCAGCTGCGGCAGTGCCTGAGGGCAAAGAGGCAACTGCTCGAGCGGCCTTTGCACCTTGAGAACCCTGTTTTCCACTTCTGGTACTCCTACGTTGGCCCCTTTGGTAGATCGAGGGGAGCTGCAAGTCAAAGTATATTAGTATCGAAAGGAACCTCCCCTCCATTGCTGTCCCCTAGGATGAAAAGGCAGAGGTTGGCGGACTGCAGCGCTCAACGACTTCGCTGCAGCTTTTGAGGTCTGCAACCTTTCAAGGCTCTCGTCAGCCTTGCTGCCAAAAAGATGTTCACCATCAAAGGGCATGTTGAGAAGTCGGGCTTGTACATCAGGAGCAAACCCCGACTTTCGCAACCACGCAAATCTGCGCATCACGGTGCTTGCCGCCATGGACCGGCTGACACAGTCTGCCACGTCCAGACCCGATTGAACGGATTCACACATGGCATCCTTGCCATCCTGTACAAGGGCAAGAAAGCCATCCCGTTCCTCCCCTTCGGGAATATGTTCAGCCGCTAACTAAACACAATTCCACAGAGTGTGAGTGAAACGTGCTAAGGCACACACAGAGTTGGCTGCTTTCAAAGCCATACCCCCTGAAGAAAAGACTTTCTTTGCCCAACTGTCAAAACGTTTGTCATCCCTATCAGGAGGGATGGTAGGGTACGACGCCTGTTTTGCTGGGGCCGTAGCCGCCTGCACCACCAAACTCTCCGGAGTAGGGTGCATGGACAAGTAGCCGGGGTCGCCACTGTTTCGGCAACGATGTACCCACTGCCGGGAGACTCTCCGGAGCAGTCCAAGCCGCCGCCACCCTTCTTTGCAAGGCAATATGGAATGGCAGTACCGGGTCAGTTGGTGGACCTTGGTCCAAGATATCTGTCAGGTCATCCTGCAGAAAATCTACTGGTGGCGCAGACCACTCCAAGTAATCAGTTACCCTCAACATGAGGCGCCTGTATGAAGAGTCAGCATGCGTACCAGGCTCAGGCCTGCGAAACTCAACCTCCGGGGAGGTATCAAGACCACTGGCGTTGTGCAAAGACTGACGCAGGTCTTCCAACTGGCTATGACCAGATAACGGTCGTCAGGAACCTCATCAGGTACCAAACCTTCCTCAGACCCTTCCTCCAACTCAGAAATATAATCCAGAGGCTGGAACAAATCCCTGGAAAAGGGCACAGAAAAAGGCTCAAATACAGGCCTTACTGACTTCTTCAGGGCCTTCCTCAGAGTTTCCACCGACACACATGGTACCTCCGGTAAAGCCTCCACAATAGGCACCGAGGGCATCGACGGATTCAGCATTGACATCAAGCGTGGCACTGATGGCTTTGAAACAAGCCTCGAGAGCGGAGCCCCGAGCGTATCCTTCGACGGCTTCGGCGCCGATGGCATCGATGACTTCCTCGGAGGCGGAGCCTCGAGAGAGTCCCTCAACGGGCATGGCACCAATGGCGTCAACGTCTTCTTAGAATACCTCACAGGATCCACCGGTCTGGAGGGCGTTGAGGACCGGGACCTGGAGCGGGCACGGCTAGACCGATCCACCTTGTCCGATCGGGACCTCGAAGGCTCTTGATGATCGCGCCGACCGCCCGAGCACGAAGAGTGTGAGCAGTGGCCCTAGCACGTTCCCTGCCGGCTTCTTTCGAAGGCACGGACGGAACAGAGCCCTGCGATTGGAAAATCGCCAACATCTCCAATACGAAATGCATCCCATTCCGGAGGACAAGAATGCTTGTTGGGACAAGCAACCGGCCGACGGGCGGAGTCCTCGGACGAGGACATGGAAGGCGACCAGTGATGGCGCTTCTGCAAGTGCCTCGAAGAGGCTGAGGGAATGGCGGGACCCACTCTGGGATCAAGACCCCCCTGGATTTACGCCGACGACGTGGAGAGTCGCCTCTCGAATCGTCAGTCGAAAGCCCTGCATAGTTCGACTGTCGGGGCTTGGACACCCTACTGACAGAAAGCTTCTTCTTCCGCAAGGCCTTCGATGTCAACGACTGGCAATCGTCAAAATCATCAGTGGCGTGGTCCTCACTGAGGCACCCAAGGCAGGCGTCGTGCGGGTCCATCAGCGACATCTTGGAACCGCAGTCCCGAAACTTCTTGAAAGAAGACGAAGACATGATATCTTCACAAACAAACAAGTTCGAAGAACCAAAAGAAGTACTCAGAAGAACCGAGACGCGCCGAGATCTCCGAAGCGAACAGGTTCGCGGAAAAAACGGAACGGAGGCTACGGGAGTCGTGCGTCCTACTTATAACATCCGGTGGCGTCGGCTCGACGGAGGCCCTCAAGGACAGCATATCGACGTCATCGACGCAGGACGCAGAACATTTTCCGAAGCAGCATAGCTGTGGTGATTACCTGTCATAGATGTGGAATACGTTTGAGGAACCAATCCCTTCGAATAAGTAGTTCCAACACAAAACTCCATATCAGAAGAGCTCTTGTTCCACAATAAGGTTCCCTTACAATGGGTTTCTCTTCCTTGAATACAACAGTTGCTTGTGTCTTATTTGGCCTACAATAGCACTGTCACAGCCAAAGCTTTCTAGCTTTGTAATTCGTTTTGTCAGGACTAGGCGTTTCTTTATATGTTTAACACAGTTCTGATATTTCGGTACTTACAAGTTCTTGACACACTTGTCAATACCTGGTATACTCTCCTGTCAGGACTTCTGCTATTGCACACTTGTGACTTTCCTGGTATACTTTCCTGCCAAGGCTTCTCATACTTACAAATAGGGCTTCTTGTATTCACATACGGTTTCTAACCATGTGCAGAACTGTATATTCACTTCATTGGATAGCTCATCCTCGTGATATACATTTTGTTTTGGTGCTCCCATGTATTTATATTCCATACATTCTCACACACTGATAAGGGTTTTACGTCTCTTCCCCTTTTTACAGTTAGTTTCTTTGTTTTCTCTCTTTTTGTGGTTCTTGTTATTGTTATTGTATTTGGCACAGTCGCGATACGCCTGGATCCCCACTACCTTTGGTCTGACTCACCAGCTCTTGCTGGCGTTCTTAGGCTTGTTCGCGGTCATTCGGTGAAGGTATGCTGATTGGTTTCCCTTCGTGAAAGTTTCCTATTCAGCTTCTCATCTCCCGTGGCGTCTCTTCCCCACGTCCATTTTTCCTCTGGCTACGGTAACCAAGAGTTTGCTTGCGGTGGTTGATGTATGCCAAGGAGTCCTTGTCTGGCTCCTGGCGTCTCATCAGCATGATCTGCTCTGTCAGCGTCTCCCCTCTCCTCTGCTGGTGAGCTGTGTGGCTCCACCATGCTTGCTTTTGCTTTTCCGTTCTTCGAGCCCCGCAAACAGGGGAGACATCTCTCGCCAACAGCAGCCTCTTGCATCTTGTTTCCGTCCTTTAAATTTCCTGGGCACAGGTATTTGTGGGGAAGGACTAGAACATTTGCTGGGCTTCTGGTTTCTTCCGCTCTGTATTACTGTTTCCCTCTTCTTCGTCCCAGCACTCGAGGAATTACGGAACAAAAGTCCATTGTTGGTAGTTGATTTCTAAAGCTTGAATAATCATTTGCAATAGTTTTAAATGGTGACATATTGTTGGATGATTGAAAATTGGACCTGGATAAGGTGGTCTTATAATTTCCACAAGATTGATCAAGGTTGGAAGTTTGGCTCATTTGATATGGGGAAAGGTTTTCCCTATGCTTCAAAGCAGTAGGTGGGTATGAATGACAATAAGCCATAAGGGTCTAGGATATGGGGAGATTATCCTTAAGGGCAAAAGGAGGATACAACACCTCATCCAATGAATCCATGTAATCTCCCAGGAGATCGTCTCCTCCCTTATATAGCCGCCCGAGGGTCAGGATCAGGTAGCGGCTGCCGTCCACTGGCCACATGGGAGGAGGTAACTACTGGGGAATCCGTGAGGACTCCATTAGATTCATCACACCTTCCCCGAGGCTACTCCCTGATCACCCACAACAGAGCTAGTAGAGCAGGGAGGAATAGTCATCCTCTACAAACCTCACCTCACACATCGAGAAACAACCCTTCAATGATAACTGCAAATCCCTGCTAGTCAAATTTAAAGTCTCTGCCACAGTTTCATCCTCCTTTACAGACCCCCCCCAACCTATGACAGGACCTTTGCAGACTCTGAGTGACTAGTTAGCGGCTACCTTGATCTCTCCTCCCATGCTTACCGTCCTTGGTGATCTATAACATCTGGTTCGACACTCCCTGCAGCCCCATGATCCGTCATCTCCTTGAAAACCTGGAAGCCCTCAATATGACCGAATTCATATCAGGACTCACAAACATCGCAGGTCATACCCTAGATGTAATGCTCAGCATGTCCACCCTAATCTCCTCCCCTCTAACCCGTCCCCTCATCTGGACAGATCATGCTGCCATCTTCTTCTCAGCTCTGACCCCCAGTTCCCTGTCCCTCCCAGATTTACTCCCTTGCCGACTCACCCAGCATCCCACTCTGGAACAAGGTAACCATTTGCCCAGATTTATCCTCCTCCCTACTCTTCTCCCTTCCCAATCGCCCCCTCCAAGGAGGAACCCCCTCGCCAGACCGTTTTCGACAATGGCTCTCTGATGCTCTATTCCCCATAACTCCCACAAAACCACCATACCACTGCACAGGTCCTTCCCACAGGTGGTTCAGCACTCACCTCAAAACCCTCAATCATTGAATAGAACGCCATTGGCGGACTAACCCTTCTGCCCAAAATAAAGCCACAAGCCACCCATGCCAGACACACGAGAGCCTACAGATTTAAAATTAGGAAGGCCAAACATATCTTCTCCACCACCTACCTTGCTAATGCAGACCACCCCGGCAAAGAACTTCCCAAGATCATCGCTGAGTTCTAGACCCCCCTCTGCTCCTCCTCTCCCCCCCCAATCTCCCAAGCACTGTGCGAACCCTCCGATTTCAACATAGCCATTGAAAGGAACCTCAGCATCAATGCTAAACAGTCAACCTCTTCTGCCCCGTCACTGACCAGCCCCCCTCATCTGACCCTGACATGCACCCTCTTCAATTACTTCTGTGGAAGCTCCCCTACGGAATTCTCAAGGCATCATTCCAATAGCCACCCTTCAGGATCACCAGGAGACCCTTGCCCCCCGGCCCTCCGCAAAAAAATCCTCCTCCATCTGTGCAGGCACCCTCGCCAAATCTATAATCAACCATTCACTAACAGCTGGGATCTTCCCTACAGCTTACAAAACCTCTCACGTCAAACCGCTACTAAAAAGCCCTCTCTTGACCCCCTCCTTCCCTTCAATTACCGCTCCATCTCTAACAATCACCTCATAGCTAAACTACTAGATCGCACAGCATACTCTCGAGCACTGTCTCTTCGCAGAATCTCACAGCCACCGTGACCCTGCCTAGTCTGGCTTCAGACCTCTCCACTGAACTGAATCCTCCCTTGTCTATATCTGGGACGAACTGAAAAGACTGAGGGTGCCAGTGCACTCATCCTCTTTGACCTCTCAGCAGCCTTCAACATGATCAACCACGCTATCCTCACAAACGGATTCTTTGACCAAGGAATCAGGGACTCTGCCCTCAGATGGCTCTCCTCTTTCCTCTCGGACTGCTCTCAAATCATCTTTATCCATCCTTTCTACTCTGCCCACCACCCAGTCACCCACGGAGTCCCCCCTTAGGGAGCCTCCCTCATCCCTCTCCTTTTGAACCTCTACTTTTTGCCCCTCCCCTCGTTCATCCGCTCCCACATTCTCACCTGTTTCAACTATGCGAATGACACTTAGATCATCCTCAAGATTCCAAACTCCCCCTCCTCACCACACCCCACCCCACCAGACTGGACATCTTGCCTCTTTGACATCGACCACTGCTCCTCAACCCCGGAAAAACGGAAATCTTATTCTGCGGCAAAACAGCTCTCCTTCCCTAACCTATCCCGTGGCCACCTTCATTAGGACCTGCGCCTACCGCTCTCCCCGCAGTCAAAACCCTAGAATGCACTTTTAGCCTGGACCTGACCCTCTAGCGTCACATATGGGCACTCTCCAGATCATGCACCTTACACATCTGCATCGCCAAGCACATCTTTCCTCATCTCTCCTACCCCCACAGAGTCTCTGCAAGCATTCTCTTGCTTCTAGATTACTCTAACTCCCTAGGAGTGCCCACATATCAACTCAGAAAGCTCCAATGGTTCCAGAACTCCACAACAAGGCTCCTTCTTGCACTCTCTCACAGAGAACACATCTCCCCCACACTCAGGATACTACACTGGCTGCCCATCAGCAGTTGTGCCTCTTTCAAAACCATGTGCATTTCCCACTACACCGTCCACGAGAAAGGCCCTGAATTCGTCCAAAACAAGCTCACATGCTTCTATCCCACCCAAATGCTCAGATCATGCTCTGCACACCTCCCCCTTCCAGGTTCTCCACACTAGGAGGTGCCTGTTTTGTTTCTCCGTCCTTGCACCCACTTTCTGGAACTCCCTCCCTCTCTGTCTCAGAGGATCACCTGGCTTTTAGGAAAGCCCTCAAAACCTGGCTGTTCCCTCCCACATCCTGATCCTCACCCCCTTCCCCTTCCCTGCGCCCAACCTTCCGCCCTCTCGCACACCAGCTGTTTCCAGCAGTCGCGCCCACCCTCCCCAGCACACTTCGCCCTGCATGTCCATCTCCCAGCGACCTGTCTCAGCAATCCTTCTTCAGTGCTCTGCCAACCTCAATCTTGCTCTGGGCGCCACCAAGCCATATGGAGAACTCAAGAAGACAGTCCAGTAACTAGCACACAATGAGAATCCTGACAGTGAGCCAGGCATTGCACTCATATGGGCACGTAGTGTGGGCAATGCATCACACTTTAATGCACCTTAGGGAAATCTTCAGATCTTCCAGGACGACGACAATCGGGCACATCGGATTCCTCTTCTTCGTAGGCAATGCATGTTACTCTAAAGCACATAAGGGTGGCCCATGGCGCTGTAAGAAACCATGAAAGGGGAGGTCTTGTTCGCACTTGAAGAACTATGGATGCATTTTATCACTCCAAGATCCTGTCAGAGGGTGACTATGATGTATCCATTTTGCACTTATTTTGTCTGTGATACGTAGCACTGCTATTTGTACATAGACAGAGCCCAGGATGTAAACGTTGTTTGTACAGCCAACCCATTTCTCTCCTCGCACACTGCACCTTTGTAGCTTAGCGGAAGGCATGGGCCCATTCCACACACCCTGCATTCACATACAACACAAACACTATCGCACAACACCTCTGCCATAATAATGAAGCTTCCTTGAACTGCAAATATTCAAACTGTAGCTTCCCACATAATCCTCTATCTCCTTAAACACAACACACGGCTGCCTAGTTTATAGTTTACCTCCACCATGCCAATTCAGACATGGGGACTAGCAGAGTCTTGGCCACCCTCAATTAACTTTAATGGCTGAAATGAAGACATGCATGATAGCTCCTCCCATTTCGCAAAAACTGGGACTCTGGTCCCTCCAAGGGCTTTCAAACAACAGCACGTTGGGACCATAATTATGGTGAAAGGCGCTATGGAAATGACAAAATGAATGAACAACCGCGGATACAATATCAAGGAACTACATATAGCCGCGAATATCCTTTGTTTTCTTTTGTTTTTTCCCGATAATCGTGGTTATATGAAACTAAGCATCTTCCCCTGGACCCCAAGTCGCTTACCAAGTGCCCCTCTGTTCAAGACAAGGCCATCCCACTCCCACCAATTGCCATTTGCTATCCTATCCCTCTCCCATACCGCCTCAAACACTAATCGTTCCATGGCACGCACTTTGCTTTCCCAATCTCGTTTTGCCCAGTAGCCGAGATTATCGGATTTTATAACTGCGGCTACAGCAAAACGCTTGTGCTGCAAACTCGGTCCCCAGCCCACCTCCGGGTGTAAAAATGTGTCTGCAATATTTCACCCAAATCTGTCGCACAAGTCAAAAGTTTTTAGCAATTCAAGTCTCACTTAACCATAGGGCGCCGACCGCCACCCTTTAGTTACACCAATTGAACAGCAGTCCATTCAAAGTTCTGCTCCGATCGTACTGCTAGAGTTAACAGAGATAATCTCACCATCCACCTTATAGCGACTTTGCGCTTGCAACAAGCTGCAAAAATGGTCTTTTTGAAAATTCAGAAACTGATAATATTCCAAATTGTGCACCTTTTCTGCACCATCTGCCAAACACTTGATTACTCTAAACACAAATCAGTGTCAATGCTTGCTAGACACTGCTCAAAAGTCCAGTGTTCCAAAGCCCCCACACAGTTGAATCAAGGAAATAACTCTCCAACAGCTTGTTTTCAATCAGGAGGCACAATAGGAACATCAGCAATCTATTCCTAAATATTCAGTAGCTACCCAACACCAGTCAAATAAGGCATAAACGCTGCAAAATATCTTAAATGCTGCACTATTTGCTGAAATGGGTTGCAATGTTCTCTTTTGCTGCATAATGTTGATATCAATGCTATGCTGCAGGGTCTGAATAATAGGCTGTTCATCAGAATGAAGAAAACATGAAAGTGGCATTTTGAGCAGCGGTGGGAAACTGTTTATGAACATTCTGTTCGGCAGAGTGCAATATTTGTGTAAAGGGCTCAGCCATAACATGAGCAAATAAAGATATTTTTAATCTTGAGCTATCAGTTGGCAGCATTTGACAGGCCAGAAACTGGTGTTTGGAAATCCCAAGGGCAGTTTTGTCATCCTGTTTGCAAGTCAACTTTTAATTACTCATACGTTCTGCCACTTAACCTTTGCAAGTTTTACTTTAATTGAGGGCACCAGTGTGTCTGACTGTGCATGTAAGAAAAGTGTTTATTTTCATAAGAGTTGTGCAACTAGTGCATGTTTTAATCAAAGCAGATCGAATTCCCCTTCGTGAACTATTGAGTTTCATAGGTGTTATCTTTACTGCGTATTAACTTTGTTAGGCAAAAAGCAGGTCACAATTGTAATAGGGCTTCAGGCCAAGAGGTGCTGCAGAGATTATTTCAAAGTTCTACACATTCTCTAACTAGAGATCGTAAAAAGGGCATAGACATGTAAATGAGATAAATACTCAAGAGACCCCTTAAACTACTGCTGTGCTGCGTTTACCACCTGAAACAACATTTACAAGAAATCTCAGTATTAACAAGCATCTGAAACAACATGGAAGTCTCATCCCACTGTTGCCCATTTCATACCACTTACAAATTGGACAATTAATGCTTTTAGTGATTTAGTTGCACATAAATGGATTTCCTACATTTTCATAGGGTGTTATGCATAGCTATGTGATTTACACGTTTATTACATGACCACGTCTTCCTCTTCTGGTGTCCACATAGATTTTAATGCTAATATACAAAATCACAACGCAAGGGTGAAGACAGCACATTGGACCTTCCTCACAAAACATTTGCTATTCTCGTGTCTGTGACATTTAGGTTACCAAACAATGACAAAGCTGAAACCTACTAAGTGGACCAGTAATATAAGGCCCCTATAATCCGTCCTAAAAAATGCAAGATGGTAAGCATTACACCTCGACCTAGCGCATATCCAACGATCTTACTTGGCCTTGTATCATTCAGGTCATGGAATTGCAGGGGTGAGGGGGAGAGAGTTGAAGTGCCAGTGAGAGGGATGCACTTCTAAGCTCAATTTTCAAATCAGTTTTGGCAAGATGTTGAACAGAAGAACAAATTACTTATATCTCAGATGAAGATTTTGTTGGAGGTACATCCATCAGAAAGAATATTACCAGGGATATCAATATCCTACTTTGCAGTCTGACATTTTTTACAGCAGAGCAGCAGAGGGCACTATGCGGCATCGAGGCAATGTCCCTCAACAGTTACCAATGCTGTGTCGGACGTGACGTTTATGACAGTATAAATAGCACACTCAAACCCCGTTGCCTCAGTTCTTAGTTTTAACCCTCGTGCTGGACAGCGGACTTGAGGATCAAATAATCCGCATGGGCGTTGAAAGCAAAGTATATTAAAACATTCACACGCT